>NC_134451.1:1253380-1880070 GCF_030867145.1 Opisthocomus hoazin | reverse complement strand
TCTTGGGGGCTCTGTTGTTGTACTGGGGTCTTCACTGGTGTAATGGCGTCTCTGTTGGGGTCCTGGGAGCTCTGTTGGGGTCCTGGGGGCTCTGTTCTTGTCCGGGGGCTGTGTTGGCATCCCGGGGGCTGTGTTGGGGTCCCGGGGCTCTGTTGGGGTCCCGGGGCTCTGTTGAGGGTCGGGGGCTCTGTTGGTGTTCTGGGGGCTCTGTTGTGGTCCTTTTGGCTCTGTGGTGTCCTGGGGCTCTGTTGGGGTCCCGGGGGCTCTGTTTGGGTCCTGGGGTCTCTATTGTGGTCCTGAGGTCTCTAGTGGGTTCCTGGGTTTCTGTTGTGGTTCTGGGGGTTCTCTTCGGGTCCTTGGGGCTCTGTTGGGGTCCTGGGGGCTCTGTTGGGGTCCCGGGGGCTGTGTTGGCGTCCCGGGGCTGTGTTGGCGTCCCGGGGGCTCTGTTGGGGTCCCGGGGGCTCTGTTGAGGGTCGGGGGCTCTGTTGGGGTTCTGGGGGCTCTGTTGTGGTCCTTTTGGCTCTGTTAGGGTTCCGGGGTCTCTGTTGGGGTCCTGGGGGTTCTGTTGGGGTCCTGGGTGCTCCGTGGTGGTTCTGGGGTCTCCCGTTGTTTTTTTGGCAGCTTTATTGTTGTCGTGGGGGCTCTGTCTGGGTCCTGGGGGCTCTGTCTGGGTCCTGGGAGCTCTGTTGGGCACCTGGGGGCTCTGTTGGGGACCTGGGGGCTCTGTTGGTGTCCTGGGGGTTCTGTTGTGGTCCTGGAGCTCTGTTCGGGTCCTGGGGGCTCTGTTTGGGTTTTGGGGGATCTGTTTGGGTTTTGGGGGCTCTGTTGGGGGTCCCGGGGGCTCTGTTGTGGTCCCGGGGGCTCTGTTGTGGTCCCGGTGGCTGTGTTGTCGTCCCGGGGGCTCTGTTGGGTTCTGGGGAACCTGTTCGGGATTTGGGGGCTCTGTTGTTCCCTTGGGGGCTCTGTTGGGGTCCCGGGGGCTCTGTTTGGGTTCCGGGGCCTCTGTTCTGGTTTTTGGGGGCTTTGTTGTTCTGTTGGGGTCTCTGTTGGGGTCCTGGGGGTTCTATTGGGGTCCCGGGGTCTTCGCTGGGGTAAAGAGGGTCTCTGTTGGGGTCCTGTGGTCTCTGTTGGGGTCCTGGGTGCTCTGTTGGGGTCCTGGGGTTTTCGCTGGGGTAATGGGGGCTCTGTTGAGGTCTTGGGGACCCTGTTGTTGTCCTGGGGGCTCTGTTTGGTTCCTGAGCGCTCTGTTGAGGGTCCCGGGGGCTCTGTTGAGGGTCCCGGGGCCTCTGTTTTGGTCCCGGGGGCCCTGTTGGGGTCCTGAAGGCTCTGTTCGGTTCCTGAGCGCCCTGTTGAGGGTCCCGGGGGCTCTGTAGGGGTCCCGGAGGCTCTGTGGCGGTCCCGGAGGCTCTGTTCGTGTCTTGGGGGCTCTGTTGTTGTACTGGGGTCTTCACTGGTGTAACGGCGTCTCTGTTGGGGTCCCGGGGGCTCTGTTGGTGTCCTGGGGGTTCTGTTGTGGTCCTGGGAGCTCTGTTCGGGTCCTGGGGGCTCTGTTTGGGTTTGGGGGATCTGTTTGGGTTTTGGGGCTCTGTTGGGGTCCCGGGGGCTCTGTTGTGGTCCCGGGGGCTCTGTTGTGGTCCCGGGGGCTGTGTTGTCGTCCCGGGGGCTCTGTTGGGGTTCTGGGGAACCTGTTCGGGATTTGGGGGCTCTGTTGTTCCCTTGGGGGCTCTGTTGGGGTCCCGGGGGCTCTGTTTGGGTTCCGGGGCCTCTGTTCTGGTTTTTGGGGGCTTTGTTGTTCTGTTGGGGTCTCTGTTGGGGTCCTGGGGGTTCTGTTGGGGTCCCGGGGTCTACGCTGGGGTAAAGGGGGTCTCTGTTGTGGTCCTGGGGGCTCTGTTGGGGTCCTGGGTTTTTCGCTGGGGTAATGGGGGCTCTGTTGAGGTCCTGGGGACCCTGTTGTGTCCTGGGGGCTCTGTTTGGTTCCTGAGCGCTCTGTTGAGGGTCCCGGGGGCTCTGTTTTGGTCCCGGGGGCCCTTTTGTGGTCCTGAAGGCTCTGTTCGTGTCTTGGGGGCTCTGTTGTTGTACTGGGGTCTTCACTGGTGTAATGGTGGCTCTGTTGGGGTCCCGGGGTCTTCGCTGGGGTCCCGGGGTTTTCGCTGGGGTCCCGGGGTCGTCGCTGGGGTCCTGGGGTCTTCGCTGGTGTCCTGGGGGCCCTATTGGGGTCCTGGGGGCCCTGTTGTTGTCCTGGGGTCTTCGCTGGTGTAATGGGGGCTCTGTTGGCTTCCTGAGGGCTCTGTTGGGGTCCTGGCGCTGTGTTGGGGTCCTGGGGTCTCTGTTGTGTTTCTGGGGGCTCTTTCGTTGTCCTGGGGGCTCTGTAAAGTCCTGGGTCGCTCTTGTGGTCCCAAGGTCTCTGTTGGTGTCCCGGGGGCTCTGTTGGTGTCCCGGGGGCTCTGTTGGTGTCCCGGGGGCTCTGTTGGTGTCCCGGGGGCTCTGTTGGTGTCCCGGGGGCTCTGTTGGTGTCCCGGGGCTCTGTTGGTGTCCCGGGGGCTCTGTTGGGGTCGCGGGGGCTCTGTTGGTGTCTTGAGAGCTCTGTTCGGGTTCTGGGGTCTCTGTTGGGGTCCTGGGGGTTCTGTTGGGGTCCGGAGGGCTCCGTGGTGGTCCTGGGGTCTCTGTTGTTTTTTTGGCAGCTTTATTGTTGTCCTGGGGGCTCTGTTGGGGTCCTGGGGGCTCTGTTTGGGTCCTGAAGGCTCTGTTGGGGACCTGGGGGCTCTGTTGGGGTCCTGGGGGTTCTGTTGGTGTTTTGGGGTCTCTGTTGGGGTCCTGGGGATTTTGTTGTGTTTTGGGGGCTCTGTTGGGGTCCAGGGAGCTCTTTTATGCTTCTGAGGGTTCTGTTGGGGTCCCGGGGTCTCTGTTGGGGTCCCGGGGTCTCTGTTGGGGTCCCGGGGTCTCTGTTCTGGTTTTGGTAGTTTTGTTGTTCTCCTGGGGCTCTGTTGGGGTCCTGGGAGCTCTGTTGGGCTCCTGAAGTCTCTGTTGGGGACCTGGGGGCTCTGTTGGGGACCTGGGGGCTCTGTTGGGGACCTGGGGACTCTGTTGGGGTCTTGGGGGTTCTGTTGTGATCCTGGGGGCTCTGTTGTTCCCTTGGGGGCTCTGTTGGGGTCCTGGGGGTTCTGTTGTGGTCCTGGGGGCTCTGTTGGTGTCCTGGGAACTCTGTTCGTCTTCTGAGGGCTCTGTTGGGGTCCTGTGGGCTCTGTTGGGGTTTTGGGGTTCTGTTGGTGTCCTGGGGGCTCTGTTGGTGTCCCGGGGTCTCTGTTGGGGGTCCCGGGGGCACTGTTGGGGTCCGGGGGCTGTGTTGTCGTCCCAGGGGCTCTGTTGGGGTTCTGGGGAACCTGTTTGGGATTTGGGGGCTCTGTTGTTCCCTTGGGGGCTCTGTTGGGGTCCCGGGGGCTCTGTTGGGGTTCCGGGGCCTCTGTTCTGATTTTTGGGGTCTTTGTTGTTCTCCTGGGGGCTCTGTTGGGGTCCTGGGGGGTTGTGTTGGGTTCCTGGGGGCTCCGTGGTGGTCCTGGCGTCTCTGTTGTTTTTTTGGCATCTTTATTGTTGTCGCGGGGGCTCTGTCGGGGTCCTGGGGGCTCTGTCGGGGTCCTGGGGGCTCTGTCGGGGTCCTGGGGGCTCTGTCGGTGTCCTGGGAGCTCTGTTGGGTCCTGAAGGCTCTGCTGGGGACCTGGGGGCTCTGTTGGTGTTCCTGGGGATTCTTTTGTGGTCCTGGGGGCTCTGTTGGTGTTTTGGGGGCTCTGTTGGGGTCCCGGGGGCTCTGTTGGGGTCCCAAGGGCTCTGTTGGGGTCCCAGGGGCTCTGTTGGGGTTCCGGGGGCTCTTTTGGGGTCCTGGGGGCTCTGTTGTCATCCTGGGGGCTCTGTTGGAGTTCTGGGGAACCTGTTCAGGATTTGGGGGCTCTGTTGTTCCCTTGGGGCTCTGTTGGGGTCGCGGGGGCTCTGTTCGGGTCCCGGGGCTCTGTTGGGCTTCCGGGGCCTCTGTGCTGGTTTTTGGGGGCTTTGTTGTTCTCCTGGGGGCTCTGTTGGGGTCGCGGGGGCTCTGTTGGTGTCCTGGGAGCTCTGTTGGGGTCCTGGGGGTTCTGTTGGGGTCCTGGGGGCTCCGTGGTGGTCCTGGGTCTCTGCTGTTTTTTTTGGCAGCTTTATTGTTGTCCTGGGGGCTCTGTCGGGGTCCTGGGGGCTCTGTCGGGGTCCTGGGGGCTCTGTCAGGGTCCTGGCGACTCTGTCGGGGTCCTGGGAGCTCTGTTGGGGTTCTGGGGGCTCTGTTCTTGTCCTGGGGGCTGTGTTGGCGTCCCAGGGTCTCTGTTGGGGTCGCGGGGGCTCTGTTGGTGTCCTGGGAGCTCTGTTCGCGTTCTGGGCTCTCTGTTGGGGTTCTGGTGTTTCTGTTGGGGTCCTGGGGTCTCCGTGGTGGTCCTGGGTCTCTGTTGTATTTTTGGCAGCTTTATTGTTGTCCAGGGGGCTCTGTCGGGGTCCTGGGGGCTCTGTCGGTGTCCTGGGGGCTCTGTTAGGGTCCTGGGAGCTCTGTTGGGGTCCTTAAGGCTCTGTTGGGGACCTGGTGGCTCTGTTGGGGACCTGGGGACTCTGTTGGGGTCTTGGGTTTCTGTTGTGGTCCTGGGGGCTCTGTTGGTGTTTTGGGTCTCTGTTGTGGTCCTGGGGGTTCTGTTGTGGTCCTGGGGGCTCTGTTGGTGTCCTGGGAGCTCTGTTCGTCTTCTGAGGGCTCTGTTGGTGTCCTGGGGGTTGTGTTGGTGTCCTGGGGGTTGTGTTGGTGTCCTGGGGGTTGTGTTGGTGTCCTGGGGGTTGTGTTGGTGTCCCGGGGGCTCTGTTGGGGTCCCGGGGGCACTGTTGTGGTCCTGGGGACTGTGTTGTCATCCCGGGGGCTCTGTTGGAGTTCTGGGGAACCTGTTCGGGATTTGGGGGCTCTGTTGTTCCCTTGGGGGCTCTGTTGGGGTCGCGGGGGCTCTGTTCGGGTCCCGGGGGTTCTGTTGGGCTTCCGGGGCCTCTGTGCTGGTTTTTGGGGGCTTTGTTGTTCTTTTGGGCTCTCTGTTGGGGTCCCGGGGGCTCTGTTGGGGTCCCGGGGGCTCTGTTGGGGTCCCGGGGCTCTGTTGTGGTCCTGGGGTCTCTGTTGGGGTCCTGGGGGCTCTGTTGGGGTCCTGGCGTTTTCGCTGGGGTAATGGGGGCTCTGTTGAGGTCCTGGGGACCCTGTTGTGGTCCTGGGGGCTCTGTTTGGTTCCTGAGCGCTCTGTTGAGGGTCCCGGGGGCTCTGTTGAGGGTCCCGGGCCTCTGTTTTGGTCCCGGGGGCCCTGTTGGGGTCCTGAAGGCTCTGTTCGGTTCCTGAGCGCTCTGTTGAGGGTCGTGGGGGCTCTGTAGGGGTCCCGGAGGCTCTGTGGCGGTCCCGGAGGCTCTGTTCGTGTCTTGGGGGCTCTGTTGTTGTACTGGGGTCTTCACTGGTGTAATGGCGTCTCTGTTGGGGTCCCGGGGGCTCTGTTGGGGTCCTGGGGTCGTCGCTGGGGTCCTGGGGTCATCGCTGGGGTCCTGGGGTCGTCGCTGGGGTCCTGGGGGCCCTGTTGTTGTCCTGGGGTCTTCGCTGGTGTAATGGGGGCTCTGTTGGGTTCCTGAGGGCTCTGTTGGGGTCCTGGGCGCTGTGTTGGGGTCCTGGGGTCTCTGTTGTGTTTCTGGGGGCTCTTTCGTTGTCCTGGGGGCTCTGTAAAGGTCCTGGGGTCGCTCTTGTGGTCTGAGGTCTCTAGTGGGTTCCTTGGGGCTCTGTTGTGGTCCTGGGGCTCTGTTCCGGTCCTGGGGGCTCTGTTCCGGTCCTGGGGCTCTGTTGGGGTCGCGGGGGCTCTGTTGAGGTCGCGGGGGCTCTGTTGGTGTCCTGAGAGCTCTGTTCGGGTTCTGGGGTCTCTGTGGGTGTCCTGGGGGTTCTGTTGGTGTGCTGAGGGCTCCGTGGTGGTCCTGTGGTCTCTGTTGTTTTTTTGGCAGCTTTATTGTTGTCCTGGGGCTCTGTTCGTGTCTGGGGCTCTGTTCGTGTCCTGGGGGCTCTGTTCGTGTCCTGGGGGCTCTGTTCGTGTCCTGGGGGCTCTGTTCGTGTCCTGGGGGCTCTGTTGTGGTCCTGAAGGCTCTGTTGGGGTCCTGGGGGTTTTGTTGTGGTTTTGGGGGCTCTGTTGGGGTCCTGGAGGTTCTGTTGTGGTCCTGGGGCTCTGTTGGTGTTTTGGGTTCTCCGTTGGGGTCCTGGAAGTTCTGTTGTGGTCCTGGGGGCTCTGTTGGGGTCCTGGGAGCTCTTTTATGCTTCTGGGGGCTCTGTTGGGGTCCCGAGGGCTCTGTTGGGGTCCCGGGGGCTCTGTTGGGGTTGTGAGGGCTCTATTGGGGTTCTGAAGTCTCTGTGGGTTCCTGGGGGCTCTGTTGGGGTCCCGGGGGCTCTGTTGGGGTCCCGGGCTCTCTGTTGTTCTCCTGGGGCCTCTGTTGGGGTCCTGGGGGCTCTGTTGGGGATGTGAGGGCTCTATTGGTGTCCTGAAGTCTCTGTTGGTTTCCTGGGGCCTCTGTTGGGGTCCTGGGGGCTCTGTTGGGGTCCTGGGGCTCTGTTGGTGTCCTGGGGGCTCTGTTGGGGTTTTTGGGGTCTTCGCTGGGGTTCCGGGGGCTCTGTTGGGGTTCCGGGGGCTCTGTTGGAGTCCCGGGGGCTCTGTTGGTGTCCCGGGGTCTTCCTGGGGTAAAGAGGGTCTCTGTTGGGGTCCTGGGGTCTCTGTTGGGGTCCTGGGGCTCTGTTGGGGTCCTGGCGTTTTTGCTGGGGTCCTGGGGGCTCTGTTGAGGTCTTGGGGACCCTGTTGTTGTCCTGGGGGCTCTGTTTGGTTCCTGAGCGCTCTGTTGAGGGTCCCGGGGGCTCTGTTGAGGGTCCCGGGGCCTCTGTTTTGGTCCCGGGGGCCCTTTTGGGGTCCTGAAGGCTCTGTTTTGTTCCTGAGCGCTCTGTTGAGGGTCCCGGGGGCTCTGTAGGGGTCCCGGGGGCTCTGTGGCGGTCCCGGAGGCTCTGTTCGTGTCTTGGGGGCTCTGTTGTTGTACTGGGGTCTTCACTGGTGTAATGGCGTCTCTGTTGGGGTCCTGGGAGCTCTGTTGGGGTCCTGGGGGCTCTGTTCTTGTCCCGGGGGCTGTGTTGGCGTCCCGGGGGCTGTGTTGGCGTCCCGGGGCTCTGTTGGGGTCCCGGGGGCTCTGTTGGGGTCCCGGGGGCTCTGTTGAGGGTCGGGGGCTCTGTTGGGGTTCTGGGGGCTCTGTTGTGGTCCTTTTGGCTCTGTTGGTGTCCTGGGGGCTCTGTTGGGGTCCCGGGGGCTCTGTTTGGGTCCTGGGGTCTCTCTTGTGGTCCTGAGGTCTCTAGTGGGTTCCTGGGGTTTCTGTTGTGGTTCTGGGGGTTCTCTTCGGGTCCTTGGGGCTCTGTTGTCGTCCTTGGGGCTCTGTTGGGTTCCTGGGGGCTCTGTTGTTGTCCTGGAGGTACTTTAGGGGTCGCGGGGGCTCTGTTGGGGTCGCGGGGCTCTGTTGGTGTCCTGGGAGCTCTGTTAAGGTTCCGGGGTCTCTGTTGGGGGTCCTGGGGGTTCTGTTGGGGTCCTGGGTGCTCCGTGGTGGTTCTGGGGTCTCCATTGTTTTTTTGGCAGCTTTATTGTTGTCGTGGGGGCTCTGTCTGGGTCCTGGGGCTCTGTCTGGGTCCTGGGAGCTCTGTTGGGCACCTGGGGGCTCTGTTGGGGACCTGGGGGCTCTGTTGGTGTCCTGGGGGTTCTGTTGTGGTCCTGGGAGCTCTGTTTGGGTTTTGGGGGATCTGTTTGGGTTTTGGGGGATCTGTTTGGGTTTTGGGGGCTCTGTTGGGGGTCCCGGGGGCTCTGTTGTGGTCCCGGGGGCTCTGTTGTGGTCCCGGGGGCTGTGTTGTCGTCCCGGGGGCTCTGTTGGGGTTCTGGGGAACCTGTTCGGGATTTGGGGGCTCTGTTGTTCCCTTGGGGGCTCTGTTGGGGTCCCGGGGGCTCTGTTTGGGTTCCGGGGCCTCTGTTCTGGTTTTTGGGGGCTTTGTTGTTCTGTTGGGGTCTCTGTTGGGGTCCTGGGGGTTCTGTTGGGGTCCCGGGGTCTTCGCTGGGGTAAAGAGGGTCTCTGTTGGGGTCCTGTGGTCTCTGTTGGGGTCCTGGGTGCTCTGTTGGGGTCCTGGGGTTTTCGCTGGGGTAATGGGGGCTCTGTTGAGGTCTTGGGACCCTGTTGTTGTCCTGGGGGCTCTGTTTGGTTCCTGAGCGCTCTGTTGAGGGTCCCGGGGGCTCTGTTGAGGGTCCCGGGGCCTCTGTTTTGGTCCCGGGGGCCCTGTTGGGGTCCTGAAGGCTCTGTTCGGTTCCTGAGCGCCCTGTTGAGGGTCCCGGGGCTCTGTAGGGGTCCCGGAGGCTCTGTGGCGGTCCCGGAGGCTCTGTTCGTGTCTTGGGGGCTCTGTTGTTGTACTGGGGTCTTCACTGGTGTAACGGCGTCTCTGTTGGGGTCCCGGGGGCTCTGTTGGTGTCCTGGGGGTTCTGTTGTGGTCCTGGGAGCTCTGTTCGGGTCCTGGGGGCTCTGTTTGGGTTTTGGGGGATCTGTTTGGGTTTTGGGGCTCTGTTGGGGGTCCCGGGGGCTCTGTTGTGGTCCCGGGGGCTGTGTTGTCGTCCCGGGGGCTCTGTTGGGGTTCTGGGGAACCTGTTCGGGATTTGGGGGCTCTGTTGTTCCCTTGGGGGCTCTGTTGGGGTCCCGGGGGCTCTGTTTGGGTTCCGGGGCCTCTGTTCTGGTTTTTGGGGCTTTGTTGTTCTGTTGGGGTCTCTGTTGGGGTCCTGGGGGTTCTGTTGGGGTCCCGGGGTCTACGCTGGGGTAAAGGGGGTCTCTGTTGTGGTCCTGGGGGCTCTGTTGGGGTCCTGGGTTTTTCGCTGGGTAATGGGGGCTCTGTTGAGGTCCTGGGGACCCTGTTTGTGGTCCTGGGGGCTCTGTTTGGTTCCTGAGCGCTCTGTTGAGGGTCCCGGGGGCTCTGTTTTGGTCCCGGGGGCCCTTTTGGGGTCCTGAAGGCTCTGTTCGTGTCTTGGGGGCTCTGTTGTTGTACTGGGGTCTTCACTGGTGTAATGGTGGCTCTGTTGGGGTCCCGGGGTCTTCGCTGGGGTCCCGGGGTTTTCGCTGGGGTCCCGGGGTCGTCGCTGGGGTCCTGGGGTCTTCGCTGGTGTCCTGGGGGCCCTATTGGGGTCCTGGGGGCCCTGTTGTTGTCCTGGGGTCTTCGCTGGTGTAATGGGGGCTCTGTTGGCTTCCTGAGGGCTCTGTTGGGGTCCTGGGCGCTGTGTTGGGGTCCTGGGGTCTCTGTTGTGTTTCTGGGGGCTCTTTCGTTGTCCTGGGGGCTCTGTAAAGGTCCTGGGGTCGCTCTTGTGGTCCCAAGGTCTCTGTTGGTGTCCCGGGGGCTCTGTTGGTGTCCCGGGGGCTCTGTTGGTGTCCCGGGGGCTCTGTTGGTGTCCCGGGGCTCTGTTGGTGTCCCGGGGGCTCTGTTGGTGTCCCGGGGGCTCTGTTGGGGTCGCGGGGGCTCTGTTGGTGTCTTGAGAGCTCTGTTCGGGTTCTGGGGTCTCTGTTGGGGTCCTGGGGGTTCTGTTGGGGTCCGGAGGGCTCCGTGGTGGTCCTGGGTCTCTGTTGTTTTTTTGGCAGCTTTATTGTTGTCCTGGGGGCTCTGTTGGGGTCCTGGGGGCTCTGTTTGGGTCCTGAAGGCTCTGTTGGGGACCTGGGGGCTCTGTTGGGGTCCTGGGGGTTCTGTTGGTGTTTTGGGGTCTCTGTTGGGGTCCTGGGGATTTTGTTGTGGTTTTGGGGGCTCTGTTGGGGTCCAGGAGCTCTTTTATGCTTCTGAGGGTTCTGTTGGGGTCCCGGGGTCTCTGTTGGGGTCCGGGGTCTCTGTTGGGTCCCGGGGTCTCTGTTCTGGTTTTTGGTAGTTTTGTTGTTCTCCTGGGGGCTCTGTTGGGGTCCTGGGAGCTCTGTTGGGCTCCTGAAGTCTCTGTTGGGGACCTGGGGGCTCTGTTGGGGACCTGGGGGCTCTGTTGGGGACCTGGGGACTCTGTTGGGGTCTTGGGGGTTCTGTTGTGATCCTGGGGGCTCTGTTGTTCCCTTGGGGCTCTGTTGGGGTCCTGGGGGTTCTGTTGTGGTCCTGGGGGCTCTGTTGGTGTCCTGGGAACTCTGTTCGTCTTCTGAGGGCTCTGTTGGGGTCCTGTGGGCTCTGTTGGGGTTTTGGGGGTTCTGTGGTGTCCTGGGGGCTCTGTTGGTGTCCCGGGGTCTCTGTTGGGGTCCCGGGGGCACTGTGGGGTCCCGGGGGCTGTGTTGTCGTCCAGGGGCTCTGTTGGGGTTCTGGGGAACCTGTTTGGGATTTGGGGGCTCTGTTGTTCCCTTGGGGGCTCTGTTGGGGTCCCGGGGGCTCTGTTGGGGTTCCGGGGCCTCTGTTCTGATTTTTGGGGTCTTTGTTGTTCTCCTGGGGGCTCTGTTGGGGTCCTGGGGGGTTGTGTTGGGTTCCTGGGGGCTCCGTGGTGGTCCTGGCGTCTCTGTTGTTTTTTTGCATCTTTATTGTTGTCGCGGGGGCTCTGTCGGGGTCCTGGGGGCTCTGTCGGGGTCCTGGGGGCTCTGTCGGGGTCCTGGGGGCTCTGTCGGTGTCCTGGGAGCTCTGTTGGGGTCCTGAAGGCTCTGCTGGGGACCTGGGGGCTCTGTTGGTGTTCCTGGGGATTCTTTTGTGGTCCTGGGGGCTCTGTTGGTGTTTTGGGGGCTCTGTTGGGGTCCCGGGGCTCTGTTGGGGTCCAAGGGCTCTGTTGGGGTCCCAGGGGCTCTGTTGGGGTTCCGGGGGCTCTTTTGGGGTCCTGGGGGCTCTGTTGTCATCCTGGGGGCTCTGTTGGAGTTCTGGGGAACCTGTTCAGGATTTGGGGGCTCTGTTGTTCCCTTGGGGGCTCTGTTGGGGTCGCGGGGGCTCTGTTCGGGTCCCGGGGGCTCTGTTGGGCTTCCGGGGCCTCTGTGCTGGTTTTTGGGGGCTTTGTTGTTCTCCTGGGGGCTCTGTTGGGGTCGCGGGGGCTCTGTTGGTGTCCTGGGAGCTCTGTTGGGGTCCTGGGGGTTCTGTTGGGGTCCTGGGGGCTCCGTGGTGGTCCTGGGGTCTCTGCTGTTTTTTTTGGCAGCTTTATTGTTGTCCTGGGGGCTCTGTCGGGGTCCTGGGGGCTCTGTCGGGGTCCTGGGGGCTCTGTCAGGGTCCTGGCGACTCTGTCGGGGTCCTGGAGCTCTGTTGGGGGTTCTGGGGGCTCTGTTCTTGTCCTGGGGGCTGTGTTGGCGTCCCAGGGTCTCTGTTGGGGTCGCGGGGGCTCTGTTGGTGTCCTGGGAGCTCTGTTCGCGTTCTGGGCTCTCTGTTGGGGTTCTGGTGTTTCTGTTGGGGTCTGGGGTCTCCGTGGTGGTCCTGGGGTCTCTGTTGTATTTTTGGCAGCTTTATTGTTGTCCAGGGGGCTCTGTCGGGGTCCTGGGGGCTCTGTCGGTGTCCTGGGGGCTCTGTTAGGGTCCTGGGAGCTCTGTTGGGGTCCTTAAGGCTCTGTTGGGGACCTGGTGGCTCTGTTGGGGACCTGGGGACTCTGTTGGGGTCTTGGGGTTTCTGTTGTGGTCCTGGGGGCTCTGTTGGTGTTTTGGGGTCTCTGTTGTGGTCCTGGGGGTTCTGTTGTGGTCCTGGGGGCTCTGTTGGTGTCCTGGGAGCTCTGTTCGTCTTCTGAGGGCTCTGTTGGTGTCCTGGGGGTTGTGTTGGTGTCCTGGGGGTTGTGTTGGTGTCCTGGGGGTTGTGTTGGTGTCCTGGGGGTTGTGTTGGTGTCCTGGGGTTGTGTTGGTGTCCCGGGGGCTCTGTTGGGGTCCCGGGGGCACTGTTGTGGTCCTGGGGACTGTGTTGTCATCCCGGGGGCTCTGTTGGAGTTCTGGGGAACCTGTTCGGGATTTGGGGGCTCTGTTGTTCCCTTGGGGGCTCTGTTGGGGTCGCGGGGGCTCTGTTCGGGTCCCGGGGGTTCTGTTGGGCTTCCGGGGCCTCTGTGCTGGTTTTTGGGGGCTTTGTTGTTCTTTTGGGCTCTCTGTTGGGGTCCCGGGGCTCTGTTGGGGTCCCGGGGGCTCTGTTGGGGTCCCGGGGGCTCTGTTGTGGTCCTGGGGTCTCTGTTGGGGTCCCTGGGGGCTCTGTTGGGGTCCTGGCGTTTTCGCTGGGGTAATGGGGGCTCTGTTGAGGTCCTGGGGACCCTGTTGTGGTCCTGGGGGCTCTGTTTGGTTCCTGAGCGCTCTGTTGAGGGTCCCGGGGGCTCTGTTGAGGGTCCCGGGGCCTCTGTTTTGGTCCCGGGGGCCCTGTTGGGGTCCTGAAGGCTCTGTTCGGTTCCTGAGCGCTCTGTTGAGGTCCCGGGGGCTCTGTAGGGGTCCCGGAGGCTCTGTGGCGGTCCGGAGGCTCTGTTCGTGTCTTGGGGGCTCTGTTGTTGTACTGGGGTCTTCACTGGTGTAATGGCGTCTCTGTTGGGGTCCCGGGGGCTCTGTTGGGGTCCTGGGTCGTCGCTGGGGTCCTGGGGTCATCGCTGGGGTCCTGGGGTCGTCGCTGGGGTCCTGGGGGCCCTGTTGTTGTCCTGGGGTCTTCGCTGGTGTAATGGGGGCTCTGTTGGCTTCCTGAGGGCTCTGTTGGGGTCCTGGGCGCTGTGTTGGGGTCCTGGGGTCTCTGTTGTGTTTCTGGGGGCTCTTTCGTTGTCCTGGGGGCTCTGTAAAGGTCCTGGGGTCGCTCTTGTGGTCCTGAGGTCTCTAGTGGGTTCCTTGGGGCTCTGTTCCGGTCCTGGGGGCTCTGTTCCGGTCCTGGGGGCTCTGTTCCGGTCCTGGGGGCTCTGTTGGGGTCGCGGGGGCTCTGTTGAGGTCGCGGGGGCTCTGTTGGTGTCCTGAGAGCTCTGTTCGGGTTCTGGGGTCTCTGTGGGTGTCCTGGGGTTCTGTTGGTGTGCTGAGGGCTCCGTGGTGGTCCTGTGGTCTCTGTTGTTTTTTTGGCAGCTTTATTGTTGTCCTGGGGGCTCTGTTCGTGTCCTGGGGGCTCTGTTCGTGTCCTGGGGGCTCTGTTCGTGTCCTGGGGGCTCTGTTCGTGTCCTGGGGGCTCTGTTCGTGTCCTGGGGGCTCTGTTGTGGTCCTGAAGGCTCTGTTGGGGTCCTGGGGGTTTTGTTGTGGTTTTGGGGGCTCTGTTGGGGTCCTGGAGGTTCTGTTGTGGTCCTGGGGGCTCTGTTTGGTGTTTTGGGTTCTCCGTTGGGGTCCTGGAAGTTCTGTTGTGGTCCTGGGGGCTCTGTTGGGGTCCTGGGAGCTCTTTTATGCTTCTGGGGGCTCTGTTGGGGTCCGAGGGCTCTGTTGGGGTCCCGGGGGCTCTGTTGGGGTTGTGAGGGCTCTATTGGGGTTCTGAAGTCTCTGTTGGGTTCCTGGGGGCTCTGTTGGGGTCCCGGGGCTCTGTTGGGGTCCCGGGCTCTCTGTTGTTCTCCTGGGGCCTCTGTTGGGGTCCTGGGGGCTCTGTTGGGGATGTGAGGGCTCTATTGGTGTCCTGAAGTCTCTGTTGGTTTCCTGGGGCCTCTGTTGGGGTCCTGGGGGCTCTGTTGGGGTCCTGGGGCTCTGTTGGTGTCCTGGGGGCTCTGTTGGGGTTTTTGGGGTCTTCGCTGGGGTTCCGGGGGCTCTGTTGGGGTTCCGGGGGCTCTGTTGGAGTCCCGGGGGCTCTGTTGGTGTCCCGGGGTCTTCCCTGGGGTAAAGAGGGTCTCTGTTGGGGTCCTGGGGTCTCTGTTGGGGTCCTGGGGGCTCTGTTGGGGTCCTGGCGTTTTTGCTGGGGTCCTGGGGCTCTGTTGAGGTCTTGGGGACCCTGTTGTTGTCCTGGGGGCTCTGTTTGGTTCCTGAGCGCTCTGTTGAGGGTCCCGGGGCTCTGTTGAGGGTCCCGGGGCCTCTGTTTTGGTCCGGGGGCCCTTTTGGGGTCCTGAAGGCTCTGTTTTGTTCCTGAGCGCTCTGTTGAGGGTCCCGGGGGCTCTGTAGGGGTCCCGGGGGCTCTGTGGCGGTCCCGGAGGCTCTGTTCGTGTCTTGGGGGCTCTGTTGTTGTACTGGGGTCTTCACTGGTGTAATGGCGTCTCTGTTGGGGTCCTGGGAGCTCTGTTGGGGTCCTGGGGGCTCTGTTCTTGTCCCGGGGGCTGTGTTGGCGTCCCGGGGGCTGTGTTGGCGTCCCGGGGGCTCTGTTGGGGTCCCGGGGGCTCTGTTGAGGGTCGGGGGCTCTGTTGGGGTTCTGGGGGCTCTGTTGTGGTCCTTTTGGCTCTGTTGGTGTCCTGGGGGCTCTGTTGGGGTCCCGGGGGCTCTGTTTGGGTCCTGGGTCTCTCTTGTGGTCCTGAGGTCTCTAGTGGGTTCCTGGGGTTTCTGTTGTGGTTCTGGGGGTTCTCTTCGGGTCCTTGGGGCTCTGTTGTGGTCCTTGGGGCTCTGTTGGGTTCCTGGGGGCTCTGTTGTTGTCCTGGAGGTACTTTAGGGGTCGCGGGGCTCTGTTGGGGTCGCGGGGCTCTGTTGGTGTCTCTGGGAGCTCTGTTAAGGTTCCGGGGTCTCTGTTGGGGTCCTGGGGTTCTGTTGGGGTCCTGGGTGCTCCGTGGTGGTTCTGGGGTCTCCATTGTTTTTTGGCAGCTTTATTGTTGTCGTGGGGGCTCTGTCTGGGTCCTGGGGGCTCTGTCTGGGTCCTGGGAGCTCTGTTGGGCACCTGGGGGCTCTGTTGGGGACCTGGGGCTCTGTTGGTGTCCTGGGGGTTCTGTTGTGGTCCTGGGAGCTCTGTTCGGGTCCTGGGGGATCTGTTTGGGTTTTGGGGGATCTGTTTGGGTTTTGGGGCTCTGTTGGGGGTCCCGGGGCTCTGTTGTGGTCCCGGGGGCTCTGTTGTGGTCCCGGGGGCTGTGTTGTCGTCCCGGGGGCTCTGTTGGGGTTCTGGGGAACCTGTTCGGGATTTGGGGGCTCTGTTGTTCCCTTGGGGGCTCTGTTGGGGTCCCGGGGGCTCTGTTTGGGTTCCGGGGCCTCTGTTCTGGTTTTTGGGGGCTTTGTTGTTCTGTTGGGGTCTCTGTTGGGGTCCTGGGGGTTCTGTTGGGGTCCCGGGGTCTTCGCTGGGGTAAAGAGGGTCTCTGTTGGGGTCCTGTGGTCTCTGTTGGGGTCCTGGGTGCTCTGTTGGGGTCCTGGGGTTTTCGCTGGGGTAATGGGGGCTCTGTTGAGGTCTTGGGGACCCTGTTGTTGTCCTGGGGGCTCTGTTTGGTTCCTGAGCGCTCTGTTGAGGGTCCCGGGGGCTCTGTTGAGGGTCCCGGGGCCTCTGTTTTGGTCCCGGGGGCCCTGTTGGGGTCCTGAAGGCTCTGTTCGGTTCCTGAGCGCCCTGTTGAGGGTCCCGGGGGCTCTGTAGGGGTCCCGGAGGCTCTGTGGCGGTCCCGGAGGCTCTGTTCGTGTCTTGGGGGCTCTGTTGTTGTACTGGGGTCTTCACTGGTGTAACGGCGTCTCTGTTGGGGTCCCGGGGGCTCTGTTGGTGTCCTGGGGGTTCTGTTGTGGTCCTGGGAGCTCTGTTCGGGTCCTGGGGGCTCTGTTTGGGTTTTGGGGATCTGTTTGGGTTTTGGGGGCTCTGTTGGGGGTCCCGGGGGCTCTGTTGTGGTCCCGGGGGCTGTGTTGTCGTCCCGGGGGCTCTGTTGGGGTTCTGGGGAACCTGTTCGGGATTTGGGGCTCTGTTGTTCCCTTGGGGGCTCTGTTGGGGTCCCGGGGGCTTTGTTTGGGTTCCGGGGCCTCTGTTCTGGTTTTTGGGGGCTTTGTTGTTCTGTTGGGGTCTCTGTTGGGGTCCTGGGGGTTCTGTTGGGGTCCCGGGGTCTACGCTGGGGTAAAGGGGGTCTCTGTTGTGGTCCTGGGGGCTCTGTTGGGGTCCTGGGTTTTTCGCTGGGGTAATGGGGGCTCTGTTGAGGTCCTGGGGACCCTGTTGTGGTCCTGGGGGCTCTGTTTGGTTCCTGAGCGCTCTGTTGAGGGTCCCGGGGGCTCTGTTTTGGTCCGGGGGCCCTTTTGGGGTCCTGAAGGCTCTGTTCGTGTCTTGGGGGCTCTGTTGTTGTACTGGGGTCTTCACTGGTGTAATGGTGGCTCTGTTGGGGTCCGGGGTCTTCGCTGGGGTCCCGGGGTCTTCGCTGGGGTCCCGGGGTCGTCGCTGGTGTCCTGGGGTCTTCGCTGGTGTCCTGGGGGCCCTATTGGGGTCCTGGGGGCCCTGTTGTTGTCCTGGGGTCTTCGCTGGTGTAATGGGGGCTCTGTTGGCTTCCTGAGGGCTCTGTTGGGGTCCTGGGCGCTGTGTTGGGGTCCTGGGGTCTCTGTTGTGTTTCTGGGGGCTCTTTCGTTGTCCTGGGGGCTCTGTAAAGGTCCTGGGGTCGCTCTTGTGGTCCCAAGGTCTCTAGTGGTGTCCGGGGGCTCTGTTGGTGTCCCGGGGGCTCTGTTGGTGTCCCGGGGGCTCTGTTGGTGTCCCGGGGGCTCTGTTGGTGTCCCGGGGGCTCTGTTGGTGTCCCGGGGGCTCTGTTGGTGTCCGGGGGCTCTGTTGGGGTCGTGGGGGCTCTGTTGAGGTCGCGGGGGCTCTGTTGGTGTCTTGAGAGCTCTGTTCGGGTTCTGGGATCTCTGTTGGGGTCCTGGGGTTCTGTTGGGGTCCGGAGGGCTCCGTGGTGGTCCTGGGGTCTCTGTTGGTTTTTGGCAGCTTTATTGTTGTCCTGGGGGCTCTGTTGGCGTCCTGGGGGCTCTGTTTGGGTCCTGAAGGCTCTGTTGGGGACCTGGGGGCTCTGTTGGGGTCCTGGGGGTTCTGTTGGTGTTTTGGGGTCTCTGTTGGGGTCCTGGGATTTTGTTGTGGTTTTGGGGGCTCTGTTGGGGTCCTGGGAGCTCTTTTATGCTTCTGAGGGTTCTGTTGGGGTCCGGGGTCTCTGTTGGGGTCCCGGGGTCTCTGTTGGGGTCCGGGGTCTCTGTTCTGGTTTTTGGTAGTTTTGTTGTTCTCCTGGGGGCTCTGTTGGGGTCCTGGGAGCTCTGTTGGGCTCCTGAAGTCTCTGTTGGGGACCTGGGGGGCTCTGTGGGGACCTGGGGGCTCTGTTGGGGACCTGGGGGACTCTGTTGGGGTCTTGGGGGTTCTGTTGTGGTCCTGGGGGCTCTGTTGTTCCCTTGGGGGCTCTGTTGTTCCTTGGGGGCTCTGTTGGGGTCCTGGGGGCTCTGTTGTGTCCTGGGAACTCTGTTCGTCTTCTGAGGGCTCTGTCGGTGTCCTGGGGGCTCTGTCGGTGTCCTGGGGGCTCTGTCGGTGTCCTGGGAGCTCTGTCGGGTCCTGAAGGCTCTGTCGGGGTCCTGGGGGTTCTGTTGGGGTCCTGGGGGTTCTGTTGGGGTCCTGGGGGTTCTGTTGGTGTCCTGGGGCCTCTGTTGGGGGTCCGGGGCTCTGTTGGGGTCCCGGGGGCACTGTTGTGGTCCCGGGGACTGTGTTGTCATCTCGGGGGCTCTGTTGGGGTTCTGGGGAACCTGTTCGGGATTTGGGGGCTCTGTTGTTCCCTTGGGGGCTCTGTCGGGGTCCTGGGGGTTCTGTTGGGGTCCTTAAGGCTCTGTTGGGGACCTGGGTCTCTGTTGGGGACCTGGGGACTGTGTTGGGGTCTTGGGGGTTCTGTTGTGGTCCTGGGGCTCTGTTGGTGTTTTGGGGTCTCTGTTTGGGTCCTGGGGGTCTGTTGGTGTCCTGGGAGCTCTGTTCGTCTTCTGAGGGCTCTGTTGGTGTCCTGGGGGTTCTGTTGGTGTCCTGGGGTTCTGTTGGTGTCCTGGGAGCTCTGTTGGTGTCCCGGGGGCTCTGTTGGGGTCCCGGGGGCTCTGTTGGGTTCCGGGAGCACTGTTGTGGTCCCGGGGACTGCGTTGTCGTCCCGGGGGCTCTGTTGGGGTTCTGTTGAACCTGTCGGGATTTGGGGGCTCTGTTATTCCCTTGGGGCTCTGTTGGGGTCCTGGGGGCTCTGTTGGGGTTCCGGGGCCTCTGTTCTGGTTTTTGGGGGCTTTGTTGTTCTGTTGGGGTCTCTGTTGGGGTCCTGGGGATTGTGTTGGGTTCCTGGGGGCTCCGTGGTGGTCCTGGGGTCTCTGTTGTTTTTTTAGCATCTTTATTGTTGTCGCGGGGACTCTGTCGGGGTCCTGGGGGCTCTGTCGGGGTCCTGGGGGCTCTGTCGGGGTCCTGGGGCTCTGTCGGGTGCTGGGGGCTCTGTCGGTGTCCTGGGAGCTCTGTTGGGGTCCTGAAGGCTCTGCTGGGGACCTGGGGGTTCTGTTGGGGTCCTGGGGGTTCTTTGTGGTCCTGGGGTTTCTGTTGGGGTCCTGGCGTTCTGTTGGGGTCCTGGGCGTTCTGTTGGGGTCCTGGGCATTCTGTTGTGGTCCTGGAAGCTCTGTTGGGTCGTGGGGTCTCTGTTGTGCACCTGAGGGCTCTGTTCGGGTTCTGGGGGATCTTTTGTTCTCCCCGGGGGCTCTGTTGGGGTCCCGGGGGCTCTGTTGGGGTCCCGGGGGCTCTGTTGGGGTCCCGGGGGCTCTGTTGGGGTCCCGGGGCTCTGTTGGGGTCTCGGGGGCTCTGTTAGAATTATGGGGGCTCTGTTGGGGTCCTGGGGGCTCTGTTGGTGTTTTGGGGGCTCTGTTGGAGTTTTGGGGGGTCTGTTGTGTCCTGGGGTCTCTGTTGGGGTTCCGGGGGCTTTGTTGGGGTCCCGGGGCCTTTGTTGGGGTCCGAGCTCTCTGTTTGGGTCTTTGGGGTCTCTGTTGGGGTCCTGGGGGCTCCGTTTGGGTCCTGGGAGCTCTGTTTGGGCCTAGTTGCTCTGTTGGGGTCCTGGGAGCTCTGTTGGGGTCCTGGGAGCTCTGTTGGGGTTCTGGGGGCTCTGTTCTTGTCCTGGGGGCTGTGTTGGCGTCCCAGGGTCTCTGTTGGGGTCGCGGGGGCTCTGTTGGTATCCTGGGAGCTCTGTTCGCGTTCTGGGCTCTCTGTTGGGGTTCTGGTGTTTCTGTTGGGGTCCTGGGGTCTCCGTGGTGGTCCTGGGGTCTCTGTTGTATTTTTGGCAGCTTTATTGTTGTCCAGGGGGCTCTGTCGGTGTCCTGGGGGCTCTGTCGGTGTCCTGGGGGCTCTGTTAGGGTCCTGGGAGCTCTGTTGGGTCCTTAAGGCTCTGTTGGGGACCTGGTGGCTCTGTTGGGGACCTGGGGACTCTGTTGGGGTCTTGGGGTTTCTGTTGTGGTCCTGGGGGCTCTGTTGGTGTTTTGGGTCTCTGTTGTGGTCCTGGGGGTTCTGTTGTGGTCCTGGGGGCTCTGTTGGTGTCCTGGGAGCTCTGTTGGTGTCCCTGGGGGTTGTGTTGGTGTCCTGGGGGTTGTGTTGGTGTCCTGGGGGTTGTGTTGGTGTCCTGGGGGTTGTGTTGGTGTCCTGGGGGTTGTGTTGGTGTCCCGGGGGCTCTGTTGGGGTCCCGGGGGCACTGTTGTGGTCCTGGGGACTGTGTTGTCATCCCGGGGGCTCTGTTGGAGTTCTGGGGAACCTGTTCGGGATTTGGGGGCTCTGTTGTTCCCTTGGGGGCTCTGTTGGGGTCGCGGGGGCTCTGTTCGGGTCCGGGGGTTCTGTTGGGCTTCCGGGGCCTCTGTGCTGGTTTTTGGGGCTTTGTTGTTCTTTTGGGCTCTCTGTTGGGGTCCCGGGGGCTCTGTTTGGGTCCCGGGGGCTCTGTGTGGTCCTGGGGTCTCTGTTGGGGTCCTGGGGGCTCTGTTGGGGTCCTGGCGTTTTCGCTGGGGTAATGGGGGCTCTGTTGAGGTCCTGGGACCCTGTTGTGGTCCTGGGGGCTCTGTTTGGTTCCTGAGCGCTCTGTTGAGGGTCCCGGGGGCTCTGTTGAGGGTCCCGGGGCCTCTGTTTGGTCCCGGGGGCCCTGTTGGGGTCCTGAAGGCTCTGTTCGGTTCCTGAGCGCTCTGTTGAGGGTCCCGGGGCTCTGTAGGGGTCCCGGAGGCTCTGTGGCGGTCCCGGAGGCTCTGTTCGTGTCTTGGGGGCTCTGTTGTTGTACTGGGGTCTTCACTGGTGTAATGGCGTCTCTGTTGGGGTCCCGGGGGCTCTGTTGGGGTCCTGGGGTCGTCGCTGGGGTCCTGGGGTCATCGCTGGGGTCCTGGGGTCGTCGCTGGGGTCCTGGGGGCCCTGTTGTTGTCCTGGGGTCTTCGCTGGTGTAATGGGGGCTCTGTTGGGTCCTGAGGGCTCTGTTGGGGTCCTGGGCGCTGTGTTGGGGTCCTGGGGTCTCTGTTGTGTTTCTGGGGGCTCTTTCGTTGTCCTGGGGGCTCTGTAAAGGTCCTGGGGTCGCTCTTGTGGTCTGAGGTCTCTAGTGGGTTCCTTGGGGCTCTGTTCCGGTCCTGGGGGCTCTGTTCCGGTCCTGGGGGCTCTGTTCCGGTCTGGGGGCTCTGTTGGGGTCGCGGGGGCTCTGTTGAGGTCGCGGGGGGCTCTGTTGGTGTCCTGAGAGCTCTGTTCGGGTTCTGGGTCTCTGTGGGTGTCCTGGGGTTCTGTTGGTGTGCTGAGGGCTCCGTGGTGGTCCTGTGGTCTCTGTTGTTTTTTTGGCAGCTTTATTGTTGTCCTGGGGGCTCTGTTCGTGTCCTGGGGGCTCTGTTCGTGTCCTGGGGGCTCTGTTCGTGTCCTGGGGGCTCTGTTCGTGTCCTGGGGGCTCTGTTCGTGTCCTGGGGGCTCTGTTCGTGTCCTGGGGGCTCTGTTGGGGTCCTGGGGGTTTTGTTGTGGTTTTGGGGGCTCTGTTGGGGTCCTGGAGGTTCTGTTGTGTCCTGGGGGCTCTGTTGGTGTTTTGGGTTCTCCGTTGGGGTCCTGGAAGTTCTGTTGTGGTCCTGGGGGCTCTGTTGGGGTCCTGGAGCTCTTTTATGCTTCTGGGGGCTTCTGTTGGGGTCCCGAGGGCTCTGTTGGGGTCCTGGGGGCTCTGTTGGGGTTGTGAGGGCTCTATTGGGGTTCTGAAGTCTCTGTTGGGTTCCTGGGGGCTCTGTTGGGGTCCTGGGGGCTCTGTTGGGGTCCCGGGCTCTCTGTTGTTCTCCTGGGGCCTCTGTTGGGGTCCTGGGGCTCTGTTGGGGATGTGAGGGCTCTATTGGTGTCCTGAAGTCTCTGTTGTTTCCTGGGGCCTCTGTTGCGGACCTGGGGGCTCTGTTGGGGTCCCGGGGGCTCTGTTGGTGTCCTGGGGGCTCTGTTGGGGTTTTTGGGGTCTTCGCTGGGGTTCGGGGGCTCTGTTGGGGTTCCGGGGGCTCTGTTGGAGTCCCGGGGGCTCTGTTGGTGTCCCGGGGTCTTCGCTGGGGTAAAGAGGGTCTCTGTTGGGGTCCTGGGGTCTCTGTTGGGGTCCTGGGGGCTCTGTTGGGGTCCTGGCGTTTTTGCTGGGGTCCTGGGGGCTCTGTTGAGGTCTTGGGGACCCTGTTGTTGTCCTGGGGGCTCTGTTTGGTTCCTGAGCGCTCTGTTGAGGGTCCCGGGGGCTCTGTTGAGGGTCCCGGGGCCTCTGTTTTGGTCCCGGGGGCCCTTTTGGGGTCCTGAAGGCTCTGTTTTGTTCCTGAGCGCTCTGTTGAGGGTCCCGGGGGCTCTGTAGGGGTCCCGGGGGCTCTGTGGCGGGTCCCGAGGCTCTGTTCGTGTCTTGGGGGCTCTGTTGTTGTACTGGGGTCTTCACTGGTGTAATGGCGTCTCTGTTGGGTCCTGGGAGCTCTGTTGGGGTCCTGGGAGCTCTGTTGGGGTCCTGGGGGCTCTGTTCTTGTCCCGGGGGCTGTGTTGGCGTCCCGGGGGCTGTGTTGGCGTCCCGGGGGCTCTGTTGGGGTCCCGGGGGCTCTGTTGAGGGTCGGGGCTCTGTTGGGGTTCTGGGGGCTCTGTTGTGGTCCTTTTGGCTCTGTTGGTGTCCTGGGGGCTCTGTTGGGGTCCCGGGGGCTCTGTTGGGTCCTGGGGTCTCTCTTGTGGTCCTGAGGTCTCTAGTGGGTTCCTGGGGTTTCTGTTGTGGTTCTGGGGGTTCTCTTCGGGTCCTTGGGGCTCTGTTGTGGTCCTTGGGGCTCTGTTGGGTTCCTGGGGGCTCTGTTGTTGTCCTGGAGGTACTTCAGGGGTCGCGGGGGCTCTGTTGGTGTCCTGGGAGCTCTGTTAGGGTTCCGGGGTCTCTGTTGGGTCCTGGGGGTTCTGTTGGGGTCCTGGGTGCTCCGTGGTGGTTCTGGGTCTCCGTTGTTTTTTTGGCAGCTTTATTGTTGTCGTGGGGGCTCTGTCTGGGTCCTGGGGCTCTGTCTGGGTCCTGGGAGCTCTGTTGGGCACCTGGGGGCTCTGTTGGGGACCTGGGGGCTCTGTTGGTGTCCTGGGGGTTCTGTTGTGGTCCTGGGAGCTCTGTTCGGGTCCTGGGGGCTCTGTTTGGGTTTTGGGGGATCTGTTTGGGTTTTGGGGGCTCTGTTGGGGGTCCCGGGGGCTCTGTTGTGGTCCCGGGGGCTCTGTTGTGGTCCCGGGGGCTGTGTTGTTGTCCCGGGGGCTCTGTTGGGGTTCTGGGGAACCTGTTCGGGATTTGGGGGCTCTGTTGTTCCCTTGGGGGCTCTGTTGGGGTCCCGGGGCCTCTGTTTGGGTTCCGGGGCCTCTGTTCTGGTTTTTGGGGGCTTTGTTGTTCTGTTGGGGTCTCTGTTGGGGTCCTGGGGGTTCTGTTGGGGTCCCGGGGTCTTCGCTGGGGTAAAGAGGGTCTCTGTTGGGGTCCTGTGGTCTCTGTTGGGGTCCTGGGTGCTCTGTTGGGGTCCTGGGTTTTCGCTGGGGTAATGGGGGCTCTGTTGAGGTCTTGGGGACCCTGTTGTTGTCCTGGGGGCTCTGTTTGGTTCCTGAGCGCTCTGTTGAGGGTCCCGGGGGCTCTGTTGAGGGTCCCGGGGCCTCTGTTTTGGTCCCGGGGGCCCTGTTGGGGTCCTGAAGGCTCTGTTCGGTTCCTGAGCGCCCTGTTGAGGGTCCCGGGGGCTCTGTAGGGTCCCGGAGGCTCTGTGGCGGTCCGGAGGCTCTGTTCGTGTCTTGGGGGCTCTGTTGTTGTACTGGGGTCTTCACTGGTGTAACGGCGTCTCTGTGGGGTCCCGGGGGCTCTGTTGGTGTCCTGGGGGTTCTGTTGTGGTCCTGGGAGCTCTGTTTGGGTTTTGGGGATCTGTTTGGGTTTTGGGGGATCTGTTTGGGTTTTGGGGCTCTGTTGGGGGTCCCGGGGGCTCTGTTGTGGTCCCGGGGGCTGTGTTGTCGTCCGGGGGCTCTGTTGGGGTTCTGGGGAACCTGTTCGGGATTTGGGGGCTCTGTTGTTCCCTTGGGGGCTCTGTTGGGGTCCCGGGGGCTTTGTTTGGGTTCCGGGGCCTCTGTTCTGGTTTTTGGGGGCTTTGTTGTTCTGTTGGGGTCTCTGTTGGGGTCCTGGGGGTTCTGTTGGGGTCCCGGGGGTCTACGCTGGGTAAAGGGGGTCTCTGTTGTGGTCCTGGGGGCTCTGTTGGGGTCCTGGGTTTTTCGCTGGGGTAATGGGGGCTCTGTTGAGGTCCTGGGGACCCTGTTGTGGTCCTGGGGGCTCTGTTTGGTTCCTGAGCGCTCTGTTGAGGGTCCCGGGGGCTCTGTTTGGTCCCGGGGGCCCTTTTGGGGTCCTGAAGGCTCTGTTCGTGTCTTGGGGGCTCTGTTGTTGTACTGGGGTCTTCACTGGTGTAATGGTGGCTCTGTTGGGGTCCCGGGGTCTTCGCTGGGGTCCCGGGGTCTTCGCTGGGGTCCCGGGGTCGTCGCTGGTGTCCTGGGGTCTTCGCTGGTGTCCTGGGGGCCCTATTGGGGTCCTGGGGGCCCTGTTGTTGTCCTGGGGTCTTCGCTGGTGTAATGGGGGCTCTGTTGGCTTCCTGAGGGCTCTGTTGGGGTCCTGGGCGCTGTGTTGGGGTCCTGGGGTCTCTGTTGTGTTTCTGGGGGCTCTTTCGTTGTCCTGGGGGCTCTGTAAAGGTCCCTGGGGTCGCTCTTGTGGTCCCAAGGTCTCTGTTGGTGTCCCGGGGGCTCTGTTGGTTGTCCGGGGGCTCTGTTGGTGTCCCGGGGGCTCTGTTGGTGTCCCGGGGGCTCTGTTGGTGTCCCGGGGGCTCTGTTGGGTCGTGGGGGCTCTGTTGAGGTCGCGGGGGCTCTGTTGGTGTCTTGAGAGCTCTGTTCGGGTCCTGGGGTCTCTGTGTTTTTTGGCAGCTTTATTGTTGTCCTGGGGGCTCTGTTGGGGTCCTGGGGGCTCTGTTGGGGTCCTGGGGGCTCTGTTGGGGTCCTGGGGGCTCTGTTGGGGTCCTGGGGGCTCTGTTTGGGTCCTGGAAGGCTCTGTTGGGGACCTGGGGGCTCTGTTGGGGTCCTGGGGGTTCTGTTGGTGTTTTGGGGTCTCTGTTGGGGTCCTGGGGATTTTGTTGTGGTTTTGGGGGCTCTGTTGGGGTCCTGGGAGCTCTTTTATGCTTCTGAGGGTTCTGTTGGGGTCCCGGGGTCTCTGTTGGGGTCCGGGGTCTCTGTTGGGGTCCCGGGGTCTCTGTTCTGGTTTTTGGTAGTTTTGTTGTTCTCCTGGGGGCTCTGTTGGGGTCCTGGGAGCTCTGTTGGGCTCCTGAAGTCTCTGTTGGGGACCTGGGGGCTCTGTTGGGGACCTGGGGCTCTGTTGGGGACCTGGGGACTCTGTTGGGGTCTTGGGGGTTCTGTTGTGGTCCTGGGGGCTCTGTTGTTCCCTTGGGGGCTCTGTTGGGTCCTGGGGGTTCTGTTGTGGTCCTGGGGCTCTGTTGGTGTCCTGGGAACTCTGTTCGTCTTCTGAGGGCTCTGTTGGGGTCCTGTGGGCTCTGTTGGGGTTTTGGGGGTTCTGTTGGTGTCCTGGGGGCTCTGTTGGTGTCCCGGGGTCTCTGTTGGGGGTCCCGGGGGCACTGTTGGGGTCCCGGGGGCTGTGTTGTCGTCCCAGGGGCTCTGTTGGGGTTCTGGGGAACCTGTTTGGGATTTGGGGGCTCTGTTGTTCCCTTGGGGCTCTGTTGGGGTCCCGGGGGCTCTGTTGGGGTTCCGGGGCCTCTGTTCTGATTTTTGGGGTCTTTGTTGTTCTCCTGGGGGCTCTGTTGGGGTCCTGGGGGGTTGTGTTGGGTTCCTGGGGGCTCCGTGGTGGTCCTGGCGTCTCTGTTGTTTTTTTGGCATCTTTATTGTTGTCGCGGGGGCTCTGTCGGGGTCCTGGGGGCTCTGTCGGGGTCCTGGGGGCTCTGTCGGGGTTCTGGGGGCTCTGTCGGTGTCCTGGAGCTCTGTTGGGGTCCTGAAGGCTCTGCTGGGGACCTGGGGGCTCTGTTGGTGTTCCTGGGGATTCTTTTGTGGTCCTGGGGGCTCTGTTGGGGTCCCGGGGGCTCTGTTGGGGTCCCGGGGGCTCTGTTGGGGTCCCAAGGCTCTGTTGGGGTCCCAGGGGCTCTGTTGGGGTTCCGGGGGCTCTTTTGGGGTCCTGGGGGCTCTGTTGTCATCCTGGGGGCTCTGTTGGAGTTCTGGGGAACCTGTCAGGATTTGGGGGCTCTGTTGTTCCCTTGGGGGCTCTGTTGGGGTCGCGGGGGCTCTGTTCGGGTCCCGGGGGCTCTGTTGGGCTTCCGGGGCCTCTGTGCTGGTTTTTGGGGGCTTTGTTGTTCTCCTGGGGGCTCTGTTGGGGTCGCGGGGGCTCTGTTGCTGTCCTGGGAGCTCTGTTGGGGTCCTGGGGTTCTGTTGGGGTCCTGGGGCTCCGTGGTGGTCCTGGGGTCTCTGCTGTTTTTTTTGGCAGCTTTATTGTTGTCCTGGGGGCTCTGTCGGGGTCCTGGGGGCTCTGTCGGGGTCCTGGGGGCTCTGTCAGGGTCCTGGGGACTCTGTCGGGGTCCTGGGAGCTCTGTTGGGGTTCTGGGGCTCTGTTCTTGTCCTGGGGCTGTGTTGGCGTCCCAGGGTCTCTGTTGGGGTCGCGGGGGCTCTGTTGGTGTCCTGGGAGCTCTGTTCGCGTTCTGGGCTCTCTGTTGGGGTTCTGGTGTTTCTGTTGGGGTCCTGGGTCTCCGTGGTGGTCCTGGGGTCTCTGTTGTATTTTTTGCAGCTTTATTGTTGTCCAGGGGGCTCTGTCGGGGTCCTGGGGCTCTGTCGGTGTCCTGGGGCTCTGTTAGGGTCCTGGGAGCTCTGTTGGGGTCCTTAAGGCTCTGTTGGGGACCTGGTGGCTCTGTTGGGGACCTGGGGACTCTGTTGGGGTCCTTGGGGTTTCTGTTGTGGTCCTGGGGGCTCTGTTGGTGTTTTGGGTCTCTGTTGTGGTCCTGGGGGTTCTGTTGTGGTCCTGGGGGCTCTGTTGGTGTCCTGGGAGCTCTGTTCGTCTTCTGAGGGCTCTGTGGTGTCCTGGGGGTTGTGTTGGTGTCCTGGGGGGTTGTGTTGGTGTCCTGGGGGTTGTGTTGGTGTCCCGGGGGCTCTGTTGGGGTCCCGGGGGCACTGTTGTGGTCCTGGGGACTGTGTTGTCATCCCGGGGGCTCTGTTGGAGTTCTGGGGAACCTGTTCGGGATTTGGGGGCTCTGTTGTTCCCTTGGGGGCTCTGTTGGGGTTGCGGGGGCTCTGTTCGGGTCCCGGGGGTTCTGTTGGGCTTCCGGGGCCTCTGTGCTGGTTTTTGGGGGCTTTGTTGTTCTTTTGGGCTCTCTGTTGGGGTCCCGGGGGCTCTGTTGGGGTCCCGGGGGCTCTGTGGGGTCCCGGGGGCTCTGTTGGGGTCCTGGGGCTCTGTTGGGGTTCTGGGGCTCTGTTGCTCTCCCGGGGTCTCTGTTTGGTTCTCGGGGGCTCTGTTTGGTTCTCGGGGACTCTGTTGGGGTCCCGGGGCCTCTGTTGGGGTCCCGAGCCCTCCGTTTGTGTCCTGGGGGCTCCGTTTGTGTCCTGGGGCTCCGTTTGTGTCCTGGGAGCTCTGTTTGGGCCCTAGTTGCTCTGTTCTTGTCCTGGGGGTTCTGTTCTTGTCCTGGGGGCTCTGTTCTTGTCCTGGGGGCTCTGTTCTTGTCCTGGGGGCTCTGTTCTTGTCCTGGGGGCTCTGTTCTTGTTTTGGGGGCTCTGTTGGTTCCTGGGGGCTCTGTTGGTGTCCGGGGGCTCTGTTGGGGTCCCGGGGGCTCTGTTGGGGTCCCGGGGCCTCTGTTGGGGTCCCGAGCCCTCCGTTGGGGTCCTGGGGGCTCCGTTGGGGTCCTGGGGGCTCCGTTAGGGTCCTGGGGGCTCCGTTTGGGTCCTAGGAGCTCTGTTTGGGCCCTAGTTGCTCTGTTTGGGCCCTAGTTGCTCTGTTCTTGTCCTGGGGGCTCTGTTCTTGTCCTGGGGGCTCTGTTCCGGTCCTGGGGGCTCTGTTCCGGTCCTGGGGGCTCTGTTGGTGTCCTGGGGCTCTGTTGGTGTCCTGGGTGCTCTGTTGGGGTCCCGGGGGCTCTGTTGGGGTCCCGGGGGTTCTGTTGTTCTCCTGGGGGCTCTGTTGTTTCCTGGGGGTCTCTGTTGGGGTCCTGGGGTCTCTGTTGGCGTCGTGAGGGTTCTATTGAGGTCTTGGGGGCTCTGTTGTCATCCTGGGGGCTCTGTTGGGGTTCTGGGGAACCTGTTCAGGATTTGGGGGCTCTGTTGTTCCCTTGGGGGCTCTGTTGGGGTCGCGGGGGCTCTGTTCGGGTCCCGGGGGCTCTGTTGGGCTTCCGGGGCCTCTGTGCTGGTTTTTGGGGGCTTTGTTGTTCTCCTGGGGTCTCTGTTGGGGTCCTGGGGGCTCTGTTGGGGTCCTGGGGTCTCTCTTGGGGTCCTGGGGGCTCTGTTCGGGTTCTGCGGGCTCTGTTGTTTTCCCGGGGGCTCTGTTGTTTTCCCGGGGGCTCTGTTGTTTTCCCGGGGGCACTGTTAAAGTCTCGGGGCTCTGTTGGGGTCCTGGGGGCTCTGTTGGTGTCCTGGGGGCTCTGTTGAGGTTTTGGGGGCTCTGTTGGAGTTTTGGGGCTCCGTTGGGGTTTTGGAGTTCTGTTTGTGTCCTGGGGCCTCTGTTGGGGTCCCGGGGCCTCTGTTGGGTCCCGGGGCCTCTGTTGGGGTCCGGGGCCTCTGTTGGGGTCCCGGGGCCTCTGTTGGGATGCCGGGGCCTCTGTTGGGGTGCCGGGGCCTCTGTTGGGGTCCCGGGGCCTCTGTTGGGGTCCCGGGGCCTCTGTTTGGGTCCTGGGGGCTCCGTTGGGTTTGTGGGGGCTCTGTTAGGGTCCTGGGGGCTCCGTTTGGTCCTGGGAGCTCTGTTTGGGCCCTAGTTGCTCTGTTTGGGCCCTCTTTGCTCTGTTCTTGTCCTGGGGGCTCTGTTCTTGTCCTGGGGGCTCTGTTCTTGTTTTGGGTGCTCTGTTCTTGTCCTGGGGCTGTGTTGGCGTCCCGGGGGCTCTGTTGGGGGTCCGGGCTAGTCTCGGGCTCTCTGTTGGGGTCCTGGGGGTTCTGTTGGTGTCCTGAGGGCTCCGTGGTGGTCCTGGGGTCTCTGTTGGTTTTTGGCAGCTGTATTGTTGTCGCGGGGACTCTGTCCGTCCTGGGGGCTCTGTCGGTGTCCTGGGGGCTCTGTCGGTGTCCTGGGGGCTCTGTCGGTGTCCTGGGAGCTCTGTCGGGGTCCTGAAGGCTCTGTCGGGGACCTGGGGGTTCTGTCGGGGTCCTGGGGGTTCTGTTGGGGTCCTGGGGGCTCTGTTGGTGTCCTGGGGCCTCTGTTGGGGGTCCCGGGGGCTCTGTTGGGGTCCCAAGGGCACTGTTGTGGTCCCGGGGACTGTGTTGTCATCTCGGGGGCTCTGTTGGGGTTCTGGGGAACCTGTTCGGGATTTGGGGGCTCTGTTGTTCCCTTGGGGGCTCTGTCGGGGTCCTGGGGGTTCTGTTGGGGTCCTTAAGGCTCTGTTGGGGACCTGGGGTCTCTGTTGGGGACCTGGGGACTGTGTTGGGGTCTTGGGGGTTCTGTTGTGGTCCTGGGGGCTCTGTTGGTGTTTTGGGGTCTCTGTTTGGGTCCTGGGGGTCTGTTGGTGTCCTGGGAGCTCTGTTCGTCTTCTGAGGGCTCTGTTGGTGTCCTGGGGGTTCTGTTGGTGTCCTGGGGGTTCTGTTGGTGTACTGGGAGCTCTGTTGGTGTCCCGGGGGCTCTGTTGGGGGTCCCGGGGGCTCTGTTGGGTTCCCGGGAGCACTGTTGTGGTCCCGGGGACTGCGTTGTCGTCCCGGGGGCTCTGTTGGGGTTCTGTTGAACCTGTTCGGGATTTGGGGGCTCTGTTATTCCCTTGGGGGCTCTGTTGGGGTCCTGGGGGCTCTGTTGGGGTTCCGGGGCCTCTGTTCTGGTTTTTGGGGGCTTTGTTGTTCTGTTGGGGTCTCTGTTGGGGTCCTGGGGATTGTGTTGGGTTCCTGGGGGCTCCGTGGTGGTCCTGGGGTCTCTGTTGTTTTTTTAGCATCTTTATTGTTGTCGCGGGGGCTCTGTCGGGGTCCTGGGGGCTCTGTCGGGGTCCTGGGGGCTCTGTCGGGGTCCTGGGGGCTCTGTCGGGGTGCTGGGGGCTCTGTCGGTGTCCTGGGAGCTCTGTTGGGGTCCTGAAGGCTCTGCTGGGGACCTGGGGGTTCTGTTGGGGTCCTGGAGGTTCTTTTGTGGTCCTGGGGGTTCTGTTGGTGTTTTGGGGTTTCTGTTGGTGTTTTGGGGTTTCTGTTGGGGTCCTGGGCGTTCTGTTGGGGTCCTGGGCATTCTGTTGTGGTCCTGGAAGATCTGTTGGGGTCGTGGGGTCTCTGTTGTGCACCTGAGGGCTCTGTTCGGGTTCTGGGGGATCTTTTGTTCTCCCGGGGGCTCTGTTGGGGTCCCGGGGGCTCTGTTGGGGTCCCGGGGGCTCTGTTGGGGTCCCGGGGACTCTGCTGGGGTCTCGGGGGCTCTGTTAGAATTATGGGGGCTCTGTTGGGGTCCTGGGGGCTCTGTTGGTGTTTTGGGGGCTCTGTTGGAGTTTTGGGGGGTCTGTTGGTGTCCTGGGGTCTCTGTTGGGGTTCCGGGGGCTCTGTTGGGGTCCCGGGGCCTTTGTTGGGGTCCCGAGCTCTCTGTTTGGGTTTTGGGGTCTCCGTTGGGGTCCTGGGGGCTCCGTTTGGGTCCTGGGAGCTCTGTTTGGGCCCTAGTTGCTCTGTTGGGGTCCTGGGAGCTCTGTTGGGGTCCTGGGAGCTCTGTTGGGGTTCTGGGGGCTCTGTTCTTGTCCTGGGGGCTGTGTTGGCGTCCCAGGGTCTCTGTTGGGGTCGCGGGGGCTCTGTTGGTGTCCTGGGAGCTCTGTTCGCGTTCTGGGCTCTCTGTTTGGGTTCTGGTGTTTCTGTTGGGGTCCTGGGGTCTCCGTGGTGGTCCTGGGGTCTCTGTTGTATTTTTGGCAGCTTTATTGTTGTCCAGGGGGCTCTGTCGGGGTCCTGGGGGCTCTGTCGGTGTCCTGGGGGCTCTGTTAGGGTCCTGGGAGCTCTGTTGGGGTCCTTAAGGCTCTGTTGGGGACCTGGTGGCTCTGTTGGGGACCTGGGGACTCTGTTGGGGTCTTGGGGTTTCTGTTGTGGTCCTGGGGGCTCTGTTGGTGTTTTGGGGTCTCTGTTGTGGTCCTGGGGGTTCTGTTGTGGTCCTGGGGGCTCTGTTGGTGTCCTGGGAGCTCTGTTCGTCTTCTGAGGGCTCTGTTGGTGTCCTGGGGGTTGTGTTGGTGTCCTGGGGGTTGTGTTGGTGTCCCGGGGGCTCTGTTGGGGTCCCGGGGGCACTGTTGTGGTCCTGGGGACTGTGTTGTCATCCCGGGGGGCTCTGTTGGAGTTCTGGGGAACCTGTTCGGGATTTGGGGGCTCTGTTGTTCCCTTGGGGGCTCTGTTGGGGTCGCGGGGGCTCTGTTCGGGTCCCGGGGGTTCTGTTGGGCTTCCGGGGCCTCTGTGCTGGTTTTTGGGGGCTTTGTTGTTCTTTTGGGCTCTCTGTTGGGGTCCCGGGGGCTCTGTTGGGGTCCCGGGGGCTCTGTTGGGGTTCTGGGGGCTCTGTTGCTCTCCCGGGGTCTCTGTTTGGTTCTCGGGGGCTCTGTTTGGTTCTCGGGGACTCTGTTGGGGTCCCGGGGCCTCTGTTGGGGTCCCGAGCCCTCCGTTTGTGTCCTGGGGGCTCCGTTTGTGTCCTGGGGGCTCCGTTTGTGTCCTGGGGGCTCCGTTTGTGTCCTGGGGGCTCCGTTTGTGTCCTGGGAGCTCTGTTTGGGCCCTAGTTGCTCTGTTTGGGCCCTAGTTGCTCTGTTCTTGTCCTGGGGGCTCTGTTCTTGTCCTGGGGGCTCTGTTCTTGTCCTGGGGGCTCTGTTCTTGTCCTGGGGGCTCTGTTCTTGTTTTGGGGGCTCTGTTCTTGTCCTGGGGGCTCTGTTGGTGTCCGGGGCCTCTGTTGGGGTCCCGGGGCCTCTGTTGGGATCCCGGGGCCTCTGTTGGGGTCCCGGGGCCTCTGTTGGGGTCCCGAGCCCTCCGTTGGGGTCCTGGGGGCTCCGTTGGGGTCCTGGGGGCTCCGTTAGGGTCCTGGGGGCTCCGTTTGGGTCCTAGGAGCTCTGTTTGGGCCCTAGTTGCTCTGTTTGGGCCCTAGTTGCTCTGTTCTTGTCCTGGGGGCTCTGTTCTTGTCCTGGGGGCTCTGTTCTTGTTTTGGGGGCTCTGTTCTTGTCCTGGGGGCTCTGTTGGGGTCTGGGGGCTCTGTTGGGGTCCCGGGGGCTCTGTTCGGGTCCCGGGGGCTCTGTTGGGGTCGTGAGGTCTCTATTGGGGTCCTGAAGTATCTGTTGGGTTCCTGGGGGCTCTGTTCCGGTCCTGGGGGCTCTGTTCCGGTCCTGGGGCTCTGTTGGTGTCCTGGGTGCTCTGTTGGGGTCCCGGGGGCTCTGTTGGGGTCCCGAAGGTTCTGTTGTTCTCCTGGGGGCTCTGTTGTTTTCCTGGGGGTCTCTGTTGGGGTCCTGGGGTATCTGTTGGCGTCGTGAGGGTTCTATTGAGGTCTTGGGGGCTCTGTTGTCATCCTGGGGGCTCTGTTGGGGTTCTGGGGAACCTGTTCAGGATTTGGGGGCTCTGTTGTTCCCTTGGGGGCTCTGTTGGGGTCGCGGGGGCTCTGTTCGGGTCCCGGGGGCTCTGTTGGGCTTCCGGGGCCTCTGTGCTGGTTTTTGGGGGCTTTGTTGTTCTCCTGGGGGCTCTGTTGGGGTCCTGGGGGCTCTGTTGGGGTCCTGGGGGCTCTCTTGGGGTCCTGGGGGCTCTGTTCGGGTTCTGCGGGCTCTGTTGTTTTCCCGGGGGCTCTGTTGTTTTCCCGGGGGCTCTGTTGTTTTCCCGGGGGCACTGTTAAAGTCTCGGGGGCTCTGTTGGTGTCCTGGGGGCTCTGTTGGTGTCCTGGGGCCTCTGTTGGTGTCCTGGGGGCTCTGTTGGAGTTTTGGGGGCTCCGTTGGGGTTTTGGAGTTCTGTTTGTGTCCTGGGGTCTCTGTTGTGGTCCCAGGGGCTCTGTTGGGGTCCCAGGGGCTCTGTTGGGGTCCCGGGGCCTCTGTTGGGGTCCCGGGGCCTCTGTTGGGGTCCCGGGGCCTCTGTTGGGGTCCCGGGGCCTCTGTTGGCGTCCCGAGCCCTCTGTTTGGGTCCTGGGGGCTCCGTTGGGTTTGTGGGGGCTCCGTTAGGGTCCTGGGGGCTCCGTTTGGGTCCTGGGAGCTCTGTTTGGGCCCTAGTTGCTCTGTTTGGGCCCTCTTTGCTCTGTTCGTGTCCTGGGGGCTCTGTTCTTGTCCTGGGGGCTCTGTTCTTGTCCTGGGGGCTCTGTTCTTGTTTTGGGTGCTCTGTTCTTGTCCTGGGGGCTGTGTTGGCGTCCCGGGGGCTCTGTTGGGGTCCGGGGTCTCTGTTGGGGTCCTGGGGGTTCTGTTGGGGTCCTGAGGGCTCCGTGGTGGTCCTGGGGTCTCTGTTGGTTTTTTGGCAGCTGTATTGTTGTTGCGGGGACTCTGTCGGTGTCCTGGGGGCTCTGTCGGTGTCCTGGGGGCTCTGTCGGTGTCCTGGGGGCTCTGTCGGTGTCCTGGGGGCTCTGTCGGGGTCCTGAAGGCTCTGTCGGGGACCTGGGGGCTCTGTCGGGGTCCTGGGTGCTCTGTTGGTGTTTTGGGGTCTCTGTTGGGGTCCTGGGGGCTCTGTTGGGGTCCTGGGAGCTCTTTTATGCTTCTGAGGGCTCTGTTGGGGTCCTGGGCGTTCTGTTGGGGTCCTGGGCGTTCTGTTGGGGTCCTGGGGGCTCTGTTGTTCACCTGAGGGCTCTGTTCGCGTTCTGGGGGATCTTTTGTTCTGCCGGGGGCTCTGTTGGGGTCTCGGGGGCTCTGTTGGGGTCTCGGGGGCTCTGTTGGGGTCTCGGGGGCTCTGTTGGTGTCCTGGGGGCTCTGTTGGGGACCTGGGGGCTCTGTTGGGGTTTTGGGGGGTCTGTTGGTGTCCTGGGGTCTCTGTTGGGTTTCCGGGGGCTCTGTTGGGGTCCCGGGGCCTTTGTTGGGGTCCCGGGGCCTTTGTTGGGGTCCCGAGCTCTCTGTTTGGGTTTTGTGGTCTCCGTTGGGGTCCTGGGGGCTCCGTTTGGGTCCTGGGAGCTCTGTTTGGGCCCTAGTTGCTCTGTTGGGGTCCTGGGAGCTCTGTTGGGGTCCTGGGGGCTCTGTTCTTGTCCTGGGGGCTGTGTTGGCGTCCCGGGGGCTCTATTAAGGTCCGGGGGCTCTGTTGGGGTCCCAGGGGCTCTGTTGGGGGTCGGGGGCTCTGTTGTGTCCTGGGAGCTCTGTTCGGGTTCTGGGGTCTCTGTTGGGGTCCTGGTGGTTCTGTTGGGGTCCTGGGGGCTCCGTGGTGGTCCTGGGGTCTCTGTTGTTTTTTTGGCAGCTTTATTGTTGTCGAGGGGCTCTGTCGGAGTCCTGGGGGCTCTGTCGGGGTCCTGGGGGCTCTGTCGGGGTCCTGGGGCTCTGTCGGGGTCCTTAAGGCTCTGTTGGGGACCTGGGGGCTCTGTTGGGGTCCTGGGGGCTCTGTTGGTGTCCTGGGGGTTTTGTTGTGGTCCTGGGGGCTCTGTTGGTGTTTTGGGGTGTCTGTTTGGGTCCTGGGGGTTCTGTTGGGGTCCTGGGGGCTCTGTTGGGGTCCTGGGAGCTCTTTTATGCTTCTGAGGGCTCTGTTGGGGTCCTGGGCGTTCTGTTGGGGTCCTGGATGCTCTGTTGGGGTCCTGGGGGCTCTGTTGTGCACCTGAGGGCTCTGTTCGGGTTCTGGGGGATCTTTAGTTCTCCCGGGGGCTCTGTTGGGGTCCCGGGGGCTCTGTTGGGGTCCCGGGGGCTCTGTTGGGGTCTCGGGGGCTCTGTTAGAATTATGGGTGCTCTGTTGGGTTTTGGGTTCTCTGTTGGGGTTTTGGGAGCTCTGTTGGGGTTTTGGGGGCTCTGTTGGTGTCCTGGGGTCTCTGTTGGGGTTCCAGGGGCTCTGTTGGGGTCCTGGGGCCTTTGTTGGGGTCCCGAGCTCTCTGTTTGGGTTTTGGGGTCTCCATTGGGGTCCTGGGGGCTCCGTTGGGGTCCTGGGGGCTCCGTTTGGGTCCTGGGAGCTCTGTTTGGGCCCTAGTTGCTCTGTTGGGGTCCTGGGAGCTCTGTTGGGGTCCTGGGGGCTCTGTTCTTGTCCTGGGGGCTGTGTTAGCGTCCCGGGGGCTCTATTAATGTCCGGGGGCTCTGTTGGGGTCGCGGGGGCTCTGTTGGGGTCGCGGGGGCTCTGTTGGGGTCGCGGGGGCTCTGTTGGTGTCCTGGGAGCTCTGTTCGGGTTCTGGGGTCTCTGTTGGGGTCCTGGTGGTTCTGTTGGAGTCCTGGGGGCTCCGTGGTGGTCCTGGGGTCTCTGTTGTTTTTTTGGCAGCTTTATTGTTGTCAAGGGGGCTCTGTCGGGGTCCTGGGGGCTCTGTCGGGGTCCTGGGGGCTCTGTCAGTGTCCTGGGGGCTCTGTTGGGGTCCTGGGTCTCTGTCGGGGTCCTGGGAGCTCTGTTGCGGTCCTTAAGGCTCTGTTGGGGACCTGGGGGCTCTGTTGGGGACCTGGGGACTGTGTTGGGGGTCTTGAGGGTTCTGTTGGTGTCCTGGGGGCTCTGTTGGTGTCCTGGGGCCTCTGTTGGGGGTCCCGGGGGCTCTGTTGGGGGTCCCGGGGGCTCTGTTGGGGTCCCGGGGGCTCTTTTGGGGTCCTGGGGGCTCTGTTGTCATCCTGGGGCTCTGTTGGGGTTCTGGGGAACCTGTTCGGGATTTGGGGGCTCTGTTGTTCCCTTGCGGGCTCTGTCGGGGTCCTGGGGTTCTGTTGGGGACCTGGGGTCTCTGTTGGGGACCTGGGGACTGTGTTGGGGTCTTGGGCTTTCTGTTGTGGTCCTGGGGGCTCTGTTGGTGTTTTGGGGTCTCTGTTTGGGTCCTGGGGGTTCTGTTGTGGTCCTGGGGGCTCTGTTGGTGTCCTGGGAGCTCTGTTCGTCTTCTGAGGGTTCTGTTAGTGTCCTGGGGGTTCTGTTGGTGTCCTGGGGTTTCTGTTGGTGTCCTGGGAGCTCTGTTGGTGTCCCGGGGGCTCTGTTGGGGGTCCCGGGGGCTCTGTTGGGTTCCCGGGAGCACTGTTGTGGTCCCGGGGACTGCGTTGTCGTCCCGGGGGCTCTGTTGGGGTTCTGTTGAACCTGTTCGGGATTTGGGGGCTCTGTTATTCCCTTGGGGGCTCTGTTGGGGTCCTGGGGGCTCTGTTGGGGTTCCGGGGCCTCTGTTCTGGTTTTTGGGGGCTTTGTTGTTCTGTTGGGGTCTCTGTTGGGGTCCTGGGGATTGTGTTGGGTTCCTGGGGGCTCCGTGGTGGTCCTGGGGTCTCTGTTGTTTTTTTAGCATCTTTATTGTTGTCGCGGGGGCTCTGTCGGGGTCCTGGGGGCTCTGTCGGGGTCCTGGGGGCTCTGTCGGGGTGCTGGGGGCTCTGTCGGTGTCCTGGGAGCTCTGTTGGGGTCCTGAAGGCTCTGCTGGGGACCTGGGGGTTCTGTTGGGGTCCTGGGGGTTCTTTTGTGGTCCTGGGGTTTCTGTTGGTGTTTTGGGGTTTCTGTTGGTGTTTTGGGGTTTCTGTTGGGGTCCTGGGCGTTCTGTTGGGGTCCTGGGCGTTCTGTTGGGGTCCTGGAAGCTCTGTTGGGGTCGTGGGGTCTCTGTTGTGCACCTGAGGGCTCTGTTCGGGTTCTGGGGGATCTTTTGTTCTCCCGGGGGCTCTGTTGGGGTCCCGGGGGCTCTGTTGGGGTCCCGGGGGCTCTGTTGGGGTCCCGGGGGCTCTGTTGGGGTCTCGGGGGCTCTGTTAGAATTATGGGGGCTCTGTTAGGGTCCTGGGGGCTCTGTTGGTGTTTTGGGGGCTCTGTTGGAGTTTTGGGGGGTCTGTTGGTGTCCTGGGGTCTCTGTTGGGGTTCCGGGGGCTCTGTTGGGGTCCCGGGGCCTTTGTTGGGGTCCCGAGCTCTCTGTTTGGGTTTTGGGGTCTCCGTTGGGGTCCTGGGGGCTCCGTTTGGGTCCTGGGAGCTCTGTTTGGGCCCTAGTTGCTCTGTTGGGGTCCTGGGAGCTCTGTTGGGGTCCTGGGAGCTCTGTTGGGGTTCTGGGGGCTCTGTTCTTGTCCTGGGGGCTGTGTTGGCGTCCCAGGGTCTCTGTTGGGGTCGCGGGGGCTCTGTTGGTGTCCTGGGAGCTCTGTTCGCGTTCTGGGCTCTCTGTTGGGGTTCTGGTGTTTCTGTTGGGGTCCTGGGGTCTCCGTGGTGGTCCTGGGGTCTCTGTTGTATTTTTGGCAGCTTTATTGTTGTCCAGGGGGCTCTGTCGGGGTCCTGGGGGCTCTGTCGGTGTCCTGGGGGCTCTGTTAGGGTCCTTAAGGCTCTGTTGGGGTCCTTAAGGCTCTGTTGGGGACCTGGTGGCTCTGTTGGGGACCTGGGGACTCTGTTGGGGTCTTGGGGTTTCTGTTGTGGTCCTGGGGGCTCTGTTGGTGTTTTGGGGTCTCTGTTGTGGTCCTGGGGGCTCTGTTGGTGTCCTGGGGGCTCTGTTGGTGTCCTGGGGGCTCTGTTGGTGTCCTGGGAGCTCTGTTCGTCTTCTGAGGGCTCTGTTGGTGTCCTGGGGGTTGTGTTGGTGTCCTGGGGGTTGTGTTGGTGTCCCGGGGGCTCTGTTGGGGTCCCGGGGGCACTGTTGTGGTCCTGGGGACTGTGTTGTCATCCCGGGGGCTCTGTTGGAGTTCTGGGGAACCTGTTCGGGATTTGGGGGCTCTGTTGTTCCCTTGGGGGCTCTGTTGGGGTCGCGGGGGCTCTGTTCGGGTCCCGGGGGTTCTGTTGGGCTTCCGGGGCCTCTGTGCTGGTTTTTGGGGGCTTTGTTGTTCTTTTGGGCTCTCTGTTGGGGTCCCGGGGGCTCTGTTGGGGTCCCGGGGGCTCTGTTGTGCACCTGAGGGCTCTGTTCGGGTTCTGGGGGATCTTTTGTTCTCCCGGGGGCTCTGTTGGGGTCCCGGGGGCTCTGTTGGGGTCTCGGGGGCTCTGTTAGAATTATGGGGGCTCTGTTGGGGTCCTGGGGGCTCTGTTGTGGTCCTGGGTGCTCTGTTTTATGTTTTGGGGTCCCTGTTGGGGTCCTGGGGGTTCTGTTGGGGTCCTGGGGGTTCTGTTGGGGTCCTGGGGGCTCTGTTGGGGTCCTGGGAGCTCTTTTATGCTTCTGAGGGCTCTGTTGGGGTCCTGGGCGTTCTGTTGGGGTCCTGGAAGCTCTGTTGGGGTCCTGGGGGCTCTGTTGTGCACCTGAGGGCTCTGTTCGGGTTCTGGGGGATCTTTTGTTCTCCCGGGGGCTCTGTTGGGGTCCCGGGGGCTCTGTTGGGGTCTCGGGGGCTCTGTTAGAATTATGGGGGCTCTGTTGGGGTCCTGGGGGCTCTGTTGTGGTCCTGGGTGCTCTGTTTTATGTTTTGGGGTCCCTGTTGGGGTCCTGGGGGTTCTGTTGGGGTCCTGGGGGTTCTGTTGGGGTCCTGGGGGCTCTGTTGGGGTCCTGGGAGCTCTTTTATGCTTCTGAGGGCTCTGTTGGGGTCCTGGGCGTTCTGTTGGGGTCCTGGAAGCTCTGTTGGGGTCCTGGGGGCTCTGTTGTGCACCTGCGGGCTCTGTTCGGGTTCTGGGGGATCTTTAGTTCTCCCGGGGGCTCTGTTGGGGTCCCGGGGGCTCTGTTGGGGTCTCGGGGGCTCTGTTAGAATTATGGGGGCTCTGTTGGGGTTTTGGGAGCTCTGTTGGGGTTTTGGGGGCTCTGTTGGTGTCCTGGGGTCTCTGTTGGGGTTCCGGGGGCTCTGTTGGGGTCCTGGGGCCTTTGTTGGGGTCCCGAGCTCTCTGTTTGGGTTTTGGGGTCTCCATTGGGGTCCTGGGGGCTCCGTTGGGGTCCTGGGGGCTCCGTTTGGGTCCTGGGAGCTCTGTTTGGGCCCTAGTTGCTCTGTTGGGGTCCTGGGAGCTCTGTTGGGGTCCTGGGGGCTCTGTTCTTGTCCTGGGGGCTGTGTTAGCGTCCCGGGGGCTCTATTAATGTCCGGGGGCTCTGTTGGGGTCGCGGAGGCTCTGTTGGGGTCGCGGAGGCTCTGTTGGGGTCGCGGGGGCTCTGTTGGTGTCCTGGGAGCTCTGTTCGGGTTCTGGGGTCTCTGTTGGGGTCCTGGTGGTTCTGTTGGAGTCCTGGGGGCTCCGTGGTGGTCCTGGGGTCTCTGTTGTTTTTTTGGCAGCTTTATTGTATTCAAGGGGGCTCTGTCGGGGTCCTGGGGGCTCTGTCGGGGTCCTGGGGGCTCTGTCAGGGTCCTGGGGGCTCTGTTGGGGTCCTGGGTCTCTGTCGGGGTCCTGGGAGCTCTGTTGGGGGTCCCGGGGGCTCTGTCGGGGTCCTGGGGGCTCTGTCGGGGTCCTGGGGGCTCTGTCAGGGTCCTGGGGGCTCTGTTGGGGTCCTGGGTCTCTGTCGGGGTCCTGGGAGCTCTGTTGCGGTCCTTAAGGCTCTGTCTGGGACCTGGGGGCTCTGTTGGGGACCTGGGGACTGTGTTGGGGGTCTTGAGGGTTCTGTTGGTGTCCTGGGGGCTCTGTTGGGGGTCCCGGGGGCTCTGTTGGGGGTCCCGGGGGCTCTGTTGGGGTCCCGGGGGCTCTGTTGGGGTCCCGGGGGCTCTTTTGGGGTCCTGGGGGCTCTGTTGTCATCCTGGGGGCTCTGTTGGGGTTCTGGGGAACCTGTTCGGGATTTGGGGGCTCTGTTGTTCCCTTGCGGGCTCTGTCGGGGTCCTGGGGGTTCTGTTGGGGACCTGGGGTCTCTGTTGGGGACCTGGGGACTGTGTTGGGGTCTTGGGCGTTCTGTTGTGGTCCTGGGGGCTCTGTTGGTGTTTTGGGGTCTCTGTTTGGGTCCTGGGGGTTCTGTTGTGGTCCTGGGGGCTCTGTTGGTGTCCTGGGAGCTCTGTTCGTCTTCTGAGGGTTCTGTTGGTGTCCTGGGGGTTCTGTTGGTGTCCTGGGGGTTCTGTTGGTGTCCTGGGAGCTCTGTTGGTGTCCCGGGGGCTCTGTTGGGGGTCCCGGGGGCTCTGTTGGGTTCCCGGGAGCACTGTTGTGGTCCCGGGGACTGCGTTGTCGTCCCGGGGGCTCTGTTGGGGTTCTGTTGAACCTGTTCGGGATTTGGGGGCTCTGTTATTCCCTTGGGGGCTCTGTTGGGGTCCTGGGGGCTCTGTTGGGGTTCCGGGGCCTCTGTTCTGGTTTTTGGGGGCTTTGTTGTTCTGTTGGGGTCTCTGTTGGGGTCCTGGGGATTGTGTTGGGTTCCTGGGGGCTCCGTGGTGGTCCTGGAGTCTCTGTTGTTTTTTTAGCATCTTTATTGTTGTCGCGGGGGCTCTGTCGGGGTCCTGGGGGCTCTGTCGGGGTGCTGGGGGCTCTGTCGGTGTCCTGGGAGCTCTGTTGGGGTCCTGAAGGCTCTGTTGGGGACCTGGGGGTTCTGTTGGGGTCCTGGGGGTTCTTTTTTGGTCCTGGGGTTTCTGTTGGTGTTTTGGGGTTTCTGTTGGTGTTTTGGGGTTTCTGTTGGGGTCCTGGGCGTTCTGTTGGGGTCCTGGGCGTTCTGTTGGGGTCCTGGAAGCTCTGTTGGGGTCGTGGGGTCTCTGTTGTGCACCTGAGGGCTCTGTTCGGGTTCTGGGGGATCTTTTGTTCTCCCGGGGGCTCTGTTGGGGTCCCGGGGGCTCTGTTGGGGTCCCGGGGGCTCTGTTGGGGTCTCGGGGGCTCTGTTAGAATTATGGGGGCTCTGTTAGGGTCCTGGGGGCTCTGTTGGTGTTTTGGGGGCTCTGTTGGAGTTTTGGGGGGTCTGTTGGTGTCCTGGGGTCTCTGTTGGGGTTCCGGGGGCTCTGTTGGGGTCCCGGGGCCTTTGTTGGGGTCCCGAGCTCTCTGTTTGGGTTTTGGGGTCTCCGTTGGGGTCCTGGGGGCTCCGTTTGGGTCCTGGGAGCTCTGTTTGGGCCCTAGTTGCTCTGTTGGGGTCCTGGGAGCTCTGTTGGGGTCCTGGGAGCTCTGTTGGGGTTCTGGGGGCTCTGTTCTTGTCCTGGGGGCTGTGTTGGCGTCCCAGGGTCTCTGTTGGGGTCGCGGGGGCTCTGTTGGTGTCCTGGGAGCTCTGTTCGGGTTCTGGGCTCTCTGTTGGGGTTCTGGTGTTTCTGTTGGGGTCCTGGGGTCTCCGTGGTGGTCCTGGGGTCTCTGTTGTATTTTTGGCAGCTTTATTGTTGTCCTGGGGGCTCTGTCGGGGTCCTGGGGGCTCTGTCGGTGTCCTGGGGGCTCTGTTAGGGTCCTGGGAGCTCTGTTGGGGTCCTTAAGGCTCTGTTGGGGACCTGGTGGCTCTGTTGGGGACCTGGGGACTCTGTTGGGGTCTTGGGGTTTCTGTTGTGGTCCTGGGGGCTCTGTTGGTGTTTTGGGGTCTCTGTTGTGGTCCTGGGGGTTCTGTTGTGGTCCTGGGGGCTCTGTTGGTGTCCTGGGAGCTCTGTTCGTCTTCTGAGGGCTCTGTTGGTGTCCTGGGGGTTGTGTTGGTGTCCTGGGGGTTGTGTTGGTGTCCCGGGGGCTCTGTTGGGGTCCCGGGGGCACTGTTGTGGTCCTGGGGACTGTGTTGTCATCCCGGGGGCTCTGTTGGAGTTCTGGGGAACCTGTTCGGGATTTGGGGGCTCTGTTGTTCCCTTGGGGGCTCTGTTGGGGTCGCGGGGGCTCTGTTCGGGTCCCGGGGGTTCTGTTGGGCTTCCGGGGCCTCTGTGCTGGTTTTTGGGGGCTTTGTTGTTCTTTTGGGCTCTCTGTTGGGGTCCCGGGGGCTCTGTTGGGGTCCTGGGGGCTCTGTTGTGCACCTGAGGGCTCTGTTCGGGTTCTGGGGGATCTTTTGTTCTCCCGGGGGCTCTGTTGGGGTCCCGGGGGCTCTGTTGGGGTCTCGGGGGCTCTGTTAGAATTATGGGGGCTCTGTTGGGGTCCTGGGGGCTCTGTTGTGGTCCTGGGTGCTCTGTTTTATGTTCTGGGGTCCCTGTTGGGGTCCTGGGGGTTCTGTTGGGGTCCTGGGGGCTCTGTTGGGGTCCTGGGAGCTCTTTTATGCTTCTGAGGGCTCTGTTGGGGTCCTGGGCGTTCTGTTGGGGTCCTGGAAGCTCTGTTGGGGTCCTGGGGGCTCTGTTGTGCACCTGCGGGCTCTGTTCGGGTTCTGGGGGATCTTTAGTTCTCCCGGGGGCTCTGTTGGGGTCCCGGGGGCTCTGTTGGGGTCTCGGGGGCTCTGTTGGGGTTTTGGGGGCTCTGTTGGGGTTTTGGGTTCTCTGTTGGGGTTTTGGGAGCTCTGTTGGGGTTTTGGGGGCTCTGTTGGTGTCCTGGGGTCTCTGTTGGGGTTCCGGGGGCTCTGTTGGGGTCCTGGGGCCTTTGTTGGGGTCCCGAGCTCTCTGTTTGGGTTTTGGGGTCTCCGTTGGGGTCCTGGGGGCTCCGTTGGGGTCCTGGGGGCTCCGTTTGGGTCCTGGGAGCTCTGTTTGGGCCCTAGTTGCTCTGTTGGGGTCCTGGGAGCTCTGTTGGGGTCCTGGGGGCTCTGTTCTTGTCCTGGGGGCTGTGTTAGCGTCCCGGGGGCTCTATTAATGTCCGGGGGCTCTGTTGGGGTCGCGGGGGCTCTGTTGGGGTCGCGGGGGCTCTGTTGGGGTCGCGGGGGCTCTGTTGGTGTCCTGGGAGCTCTGTTCGGGTTCTGGGGTCTCTGTTGGGGTCCTGGTGGTTCTGTTGGAGTCCTGGGGGCTCCGTGGTGGTCCTGGGGTCTCTGTTGTTTTTTTGGCAGCTTTATTGTTGTCAAGGGGGCTCTGTCGGGGTCCTGGGGGCTCTGTCGGGGTCCTGGGGGCTCTGTCAGGGTCCTGGGGGCTCTGTTGGGGTCCTGGGTCTCTGTCGGGGTCCTGGGAGCTCTGTTGCGGTCCTTAAGGCTCTGTCTGGGACCTGGGGGCTCTGTTGGGGACCTGGGGACTGTGTTGGGGGTCTTGAGGGTTCTGTTGGTGTCCTGGGGGCTCTGTTGGTGTCCTGGGGCCTCTGTTGGGGGTCCCGGGGGCTCTGTTGGGGGTCCCGGGGGCTCTGTTGGGGTCCCGGGGGCTCTTTTGGGGTCCTGGGGGCTCTGTTGTCATCCTGGGGGCTCTGTTGGGGTTCTGGGGAACCTGTTCGGGATTTGGGGGCTCTGTTGTTCCCTTGCGGGCTCTGTCGGGGTCCTGGGGGTTCTGTTGGGGACCTGGGGTCTCTGTTGGGGACCTGGGGACTGTGTTGGGGTCTTGGGCGTTCTGTTGTGGTCCTGGGGGCTCTGTTGGTGTTTTGGGGTCTCTGTTTGGGTCCTGGGGGTTCTGTTGTGGTCCTGGGGGCTCTGTTGGTGTCCTGGGAGCTCTGTTCGTCTTCTGAGGGTTCTGTTGGTGTCCTGGGGGTTCTGTTGGTGTCCTGGGGGTTCTGTTGGTGTCCTGGGAGCTCTGTTGGTGTCCCGGGGGCTCTGTTGGGGGTCCCGGGGGCTCTGTTGGGTTCCCGGGAGCACTGTTGTGGTCCCGGGGACTGCGTTGTCGTCCCGGGGGCTCTGTTGGGGTTCTGTTGAACCTGTTCGGGATTTGGGGGCTCTGTTATTCCCTTGGGGGCTCTGTTGGGGTCCTGGGGGCTCTGTTGGGGTTCCGGGGCCTCTGTTCTGGTTTTTGGGGGCTTTGTTGTTCTGTTGGGGTCTCTGTTGGGGTCCTGGGGATTGTGTTGGGTTCCTGGGGGCTCCGTGGTGGTCCTGGAGTCTCTGTTGTTTTTTTAGCATCTTTATTGTTGTCGCGGGGGCTCTGTCGGGGTCCTGGGGGCTCTGTCGGGGTGCTGGGGGCTCTGTCGGTGTCCTGGGAGCTCTGTTGGGGTCCTGAAGGCTCTGTTGGGGACCTGGGGGTTCTGTTGGGGTCCTGGGGGTTCTTTTGTGGTCCTGGGGTTTCTGTTGGTGTTTTGGGGTTTCTGTTGGTGTTTTGGGGTTTCTGTTGGGGTCCTGGGCGTTCTGTTGGGGTCCTGGGCGTTCTGTTGGGGTCCTGGAAGCTCTGTTGGGGTCGTGGGGTCTCTGTTGTGCACCTGAGGGCTCTGTTCGGGTTCTGGGGGATCTTTTGTTCTCCCGGGGGCTCTGTTGGGGTCCCGGGGGCTCTGTTGGGGTCTCGGGGGCTCTGTTAGAATTATGGGGGCTCTGTTAGGGTCCTGGGGGCTCTGTTGGTGTTTTGGGGGCTCTGTTGGAGTTTTGGGGGGTCTGTTGGTGTCCTGGGGTCTCTGTTGGGGTTCCGGGGGCTCTGTTGGGGTCCCGGGGCCTTTGTTGGGGTCCCGAGCTCTCTGTTTGGGTTTTGGGGTCTCCGTTGGGGTCCTGGGGGCTCCGTTTGGGTCCTGGGAGCTCTGTTTGGGCCCTAGTTGCTCTGTTGGGGTCCTGGGAGCTCTGTTGGGGTCCTGGGAGCTCTGTTGGGGTTCTGGGGGCTCTGTTCTTGTCCTGGGGGCTGTGTTGGCGTCCCAGGGTCTCTGTTGGGGTCGCGGGGGCTCTGTTGGTGTCCTGGGAGCTCTGTTCGCGTTCTGGGCTCTCTGTTGGGGTTCTGGTGTTTCTGTTGGGGTCCTGGGGTCTCCGTGGTGGTCCTGGGGTCTCTGTTGTATTTTTGGCAGCTTTATTGTTGTCCAGGGGGCTCTGTCGGTGTCCTGGGGGCTCTGTTAGGGTCCTGGGAGCTCTGTTGGGGTCCTTAAGGCTCTGTTGGGGACCTGGTGGCTCTGTTGGGGACCTGGGGACTCTGTTGGGGTCTTGGGGTTTCTGTTGTGGTCCTAGGGGCTCTGTTGGTGTTTTGGGGTCTCTGTTGTGGTCCTGGGGGTTCTGTTGTGGTCCTGGGGGCTCTGTTGGTGTCCTGGGAGCTCTGTTCGTCTTCTGAGGGCTCTGTTGGTGTCCTGGGGGTTGTGTTGGTGTCCTGGGGGTTGTGTTGGTGTCCCGGGGGCTCTGTTGGGGTCCCGGGGGCACTGTTGTGGTCCTGGGGACTGTGTTGTCATCCCGGGGGCTCTGTTGGAGTTCTGGGGAACCTGTTCGGGATTTGGGGGCTCTGTTGTTCCCTTGGGGGCTCTGTTGGGGTCGCGGGGGCTCTGTTTGGGTCCCGGGGGTTCTGTTGGGCTTCCGGGGCCTCTGTGCTGGTTTTTGGGGGCTTTGTTGTTCTTTTGGGCTCTCTGTTGGGGTCCCGGGGGCTCTGTTGGGGTCCTGGGGGCTCTGTTGTGCACCTGAGGGCTCTGTTCGGGTTCTGGGGGATCTTTTGTTCTCCCGGGGGCTCTGTTGGGGTCCCGGGGGCTCTGTTGGGGTCTCGGGGGCTCTGTTAGAATTATGGGGGCTCTGTTGGGGTCCTGGGGGCTCTGTTGTGGTCCTGGGTGCTCTGTTTTATGTTCTGGGGTCCCTGTTGGGGTCCTGGGGGTTCTGTTGGGGTCCTGGGGGCTCTGTTGGGGTCCTGGGAGCTCTTTTATGCTTCTGAGGGCTCTGTTGGGGTCCTGGGCGTTCTGTTGGGGTCCTGGAAGCTCTGTTGGGGTCCTGGGGGCTCTGTTGTGCACCTGCGGGCTCTGTTCGGGTTCTGGGGGATCTTTAGTTCTCCCGGGGGCTCTGTTGGGGTCCCGGGGGCTCTGTTGGGGTCTCGGGGGCTCTGTTAGAATTATGGGGGCTCTGTTGGGGTTTTGGGTTCTCTGTTGGGGTTTTGGGAGCTCTGTTGGGGTTTTGGGGGCTCTGTTGGTGTCCTGGGGTCTCTGTTGGGGTTCCGGGGGCTCTGTTGGGGTCCTGGGGCCTTTGTTGGGGTCCCGAGCTCTCTGTTTGGGTCCTGGGGTCTCCGTTGGGGTCCTGGGGGCTCCGTTGGGGTCCTGGGGGCTCCGTTTGGGTCCTGGGAGCTCTGTTTGGGCCCTAGTTGCTCTGTTGGGGTCCTGGGAGCTCTGTTGGGGTCCTGGGGGCTCTGTTCTTGTCCTGGGGGCTGTGTTAGCGTCCCGGGGGCTCTATTAATGTCCGGGGGCTCTGTTGGGGTCGCGGGGGCTCTGTTGGGGTCGCGGGGGCTCTGTTGGGGTCGCGGGGGCTCTGTTGGGGTCGCGGGGGCTCTGTTGGTGTCCTGGGAGCTCTGTTCGGGTTCTGGGGTCTCTGTTGGGGTCCTGGTGGTTCTGTTGGAGTCCTGGGGGCTCCGTGGTGGTCCTGGGGTCTCTGTTGTTTTTTTGGCAGCTTTATTGTTGTCAAGGGGGCTCTGTCGGGGTCCTGGGGGCTCTGTCGGGGTCCTGGGGGCTCTGTCAGGGTCCTGGGGGCTCTGTTGGGGTCCTGGGTCTCTGTCGGGGTCCTGGGAGCTCTGTTGCGGTCCTTAAGGCTCTGTCTGGGACCTGGGGGCTCTGTTGGGGACCTGGGGACTGTGTTGGGGGTCTTGAGGGTTCTGTTGGTGTCCTGGGGGCTCTGTTGGTGTCCTGGGGCCTCTGTTGGGGGTCCCGGGGGCTCTGTTGGGGGTCCCGGGGGCTCTGTTGGGGGTCCCGGGGGCTCTGTTGGGGTCCCGGGGGCTCTGTTGGGGTCCCGGGGGCTCTTTTGGGGTCCTGGGGGCTCTGTTGGGGTTCTGGGGAACCTGTTCGGGATTTGGGGGCTCTGTTGTTCCCTTGCGGGCTCTGTCGGGGTCCTGGGGGTTCTGTTGGGGACCTGGGGTCTCTGTTGGGGACCTGGGGACTGTGTTGGGGTCTTGGGCGTTCTGTTGTGGTCCTGGGGGCTCTGTTGGTGTTTTGGGGTCTCTGTTTGGGTCCTGGGGGTTCTGTTGTGGTCCTGGGGGCTCTGTTGGTGTCCTGGGAGCTCTGTTCGTCTTCTGAGGGTTCTGTTGGTGTCCTGGGGGTTCTGTTGGTGTCCTGGGGGTTCTGTTGGTGTCCTGGGAGCTCTGTTGGTGTCCCGGGGGCTCTGTTGGGGGTCCCGGGGGCTCTGTTGGGTTCCCGGGAGCACTGTTGTGGTCCCGGGGACTGCGTTGTCGTCCCGGGGGCTCTGTTGGGGTTCTGTTGAACCTGTTCGGGATTTGGGGGCTCTGTTATTCCCTTGGGGGCTCTGTTGGGGTCCTGGGGGCTCTGTTGGGGTTCCGGGGCCTCTGTTCTGGTTTTTGGGGGCTTTGTTGTTCTGTTGGGGTCTCTGTTGGGGTCCTGGGGATTGTGTTGGGTTCCTGGGGGCTCCGTGGTGGTCCTGGGGTCTCTGTTGTTTTTTTAGCATCTTTATTGTTGTCGCGGGGGCTCTGTCGGGGTCCTGGGGGCTCTGTCGGGGTGCTGGGGGCTCTGTCGGGGTGCTGGGGGCTCTGTCGGTGTCCTGGGAGCTCTGTTGGGGTCCTGAAGGCTCTGCTGGGGACCTGGGGGTTCTGTTGGGGTCCTGGGGGTTCTTTTGTGGTCCTGGGGTTTCTGTTGGTGTTTTGGGGTTTCTGTTGGTGTTTTGGGGTTTCTGTTGGTGTTTTGGGGTTTCTGTTGGGGTCCTGGGCGTTCTGTTGGGGTCCTGGGCGTTCTGTTGGGGTCCTGGAAGCTCTGTTGGGGTCGTGGGGTCTCTGTTGTGCACCTGAGGGCTCTGTTCGGGTTCTGGGGGATCTTTTGTTCTCCCGGGGGCTCTGTTGGGGTCTCGGGGGCTCTGTTGGGGTCCCGGGGGCTCTGTTGGGGTCTCGGGGGCTCTGTTCTTGTCCTGGGGGCTGTGTTAGCGTCCCGGGGGCTCTATTAATGTCCGGGGGCTCTGTTGGGGTCGCGGGGGCTCTGTTGGGGTCGCGGGGGCTCTGTTGGGGTCGCGGGGGCTCTGTTGGTGTCCTGGGAGCTCTGTTCGGGTTCTGGGGTCTCTGTTGGGGTCCTGGTGGTTCTGTTGGAGTCCTGGGGGCTCCGTGGTGGTCCTGGGGTCTCTGTTGTTTTTTTGGCAGCTTTATTGTTGTCAAGGGGGCTCTGTTCTTGTCCTGGGGGCTCTGTCGGGGTCCTGGGGGCTCTGTCAGGGTCCTGGGGGCTCTGTTGGGGTCCTGGGTCTCTGTCGGGGTCCTGGGAGCTCTGTTGCGGTCCTTAAGGCTCTGTCTGGGACCTGGGGGCTCTGTTGGGGACCTGGGGACTGTGTTGGGGGTCTTGAGGGTTCTGTTGGTGTCCTGGGGGCTCTGTTGGTGTCCTGGGGCCTCTGTTGGGGGTCCCGGGGGCTCTGTTGGGGGTCCCGGGGGCTCTTTTGGGGTCCCGGGGGCTCTTTTGGGGTCCTGGGGGCTCTGTTGTCATCCTGGGGGCTCTGTTGGGGTTCTGGGGAACCTGTTCGGGATTTGGGGGCTCTGTTGTTCCCTTGCGGGCTCTGTCGGGGTCCTGGGGGTTCTGTTGGGGACCTGGGGTCTCTGTTGGGGACCTGGGGACTGTGTTGGGGTCTTGGGCGTTCTGTTGTGGTCCTGGGGGCTCTGTTGGTGTTTTGGGGTCTCTGTTTGGGTCCTGGGGGTTCTGTTGTGGTCCTGGGGGCTCTGTTGGTGTCCTGGGAGCTCTGTTCGTCTTCTGAGGGTTCTGTTGGTGTCCTGGGGGTTCTGTTGGTGTCCTGGGGGTTCTGTTGGTGTCCTGGGAGCTCTGTTGGTGTCCCGGGGGCTCTGTTGGGGGTCCCGGGGGCTCTGTTGGGTTCCCGGGAGCACTGTTGTGGTCCCGGGGACTGCGTTGTCGTCCCGGGGGCTCTGTTGGGGTTCTGTTGAACCTGTTCGGGATTTGGGGGCTCTGTTATTCCCTTGGGGGCTCTGTTGGGGTCCTGGGGGCTCTGTTGGGGTTCCGGGGCCTCTGTTCTGGTTTTTGGGGGCTTTGTTGTTCTGTTGGGGTCTCTGTTGGGGTCCTGGGGATTGTGTTGGGTTCCTGGGGGCTCCGTGGTGGTCCTGGGGTCTCTGTTGTTTTTTTAGCATCTTTATTGTTGTCGCGGGGGCTCTGTCGGGGTCCTGGGGGCTCTGTCGGGGTCCTGGGGGCTCTGTCGGGGTCCTGGGGGCTCTGTCGGGGTGCTGGGGGCTCTGTCGGTGTCCTGGGAGCTCTGTTGGGGTCCTGAAGGCTCTGCTGGGGACCTGGGGGTTCTGTTGGGGTCCTGGGGGTTCTTTTGTGGTCCTGGGGTTTCTGTTGGTGTTTTGGGGTTTCTGTTGGTGTTTTGGGGTTTCTGTTGGGGTCCTGGGCGTTCTGTTGGGGTCCTGGGCGTTCTGTTGGGGTCCTGGAAGCTCTGTTGGGGTCGTGGGGTCTCTGTTGTGCACCTGAGGGCTCTGTTCGGGTTCTGGGGGATCTTTTGTTCTCCCGGGGGCTCTGTTGGGGTCCCGGGGGCTCTGTTGGGGTCCCGGGGGCTCTGTTGGGGTCCCGGGGGCTCTGTTGGGGTCCCGGGGGCTCTGTTGGGGTCTCGGGGGCTCTGTTAGAATTATGGGGGCTCTGTTAGGGTCCTGGGGGCTCTGTTGGTGTTTTGGGGGCTCTGTTGGAGTTTTGGGGGGTCTGTTGGTGTCCTGGGGTCTCTGTTGGGGTTCCGGGGGTTCTGTTGGGGTCCCGGGGCCTTTGTTGGGGTCCCGAGCTCTCTGTTTGGGTTTTGGGGTCTCCGTTGGGGTCCTGGGGGCTCCGTTTGGGTCCTGGGAGCTCTGTTTGGGCCCTAGTTGCTCTGTTGGGGTCCTGGGAGCTCTGTTGGGGTCCTGGGAGCTCTGTTGGGGTTCTGGGGGCTCTGTTCTTGTCCTGGGGGCTGTGTTGGCGTCCCAGGGTCTCTGTTGGGGTCGCGGGGGCTCTGTTGGTGTCCTGGGAGCTCTGTTCGGGTTCTGGGCTCTCTGTTGGGGTTCTGGTGTTTCTGTTGGGGTCCTGGGGTCTCCGTGGTGGTCCTGGGGTCTCTGTTGTATTTTTGGCAGCTTTATTGTTGTCCAGGGGGCTCTGTCGGGGTCCTGGGGGCTCTGTCGGTGTCCTGGGGGCTCTGTTAGGGTCCTGGGAGCTCTGTTGGGGTCCTTAAGGCTCTGTTGGGGACCTGGTGGCTCTGTTGGGGACCTGGGGACTCTGTTGGGGTCTTGGGGTTTCTGTTGTGGTCCTGGGGGCTCTGTTGGTGTTTTGGGGTCTCTGTTGTGGTCCTGGGGGTTCTGTTGTGGTCCTGGGGGCTCTGTTGGTGTCCTGGGAGCTCTGTTCGTCTTCTGAGGGCTCTGTTGGTGTCCTGGGGGTTGTGTTGGTGTCCTGGGGGTTGTGTTGGTGTCCCGGGGGCTCTGTTGGGGTCCTGGGGGCACTGTTGTGGTCCTGGGGACTGTGTTGTCATCCCGGGGGCTCTGTTGGAGTTCTGGGGAACCTGTTCGGGATTTGGGGGCTCTGTTGTTCCCTTGGGGGCTCTGTTGGTGTCGCGGGGGCTCTGTTCGGGTCCCGGGGGTTCTGTTGGGCTTCCGGGGCCTCTGTGCTGGTTTTTGGGGGCTTTGTTGTTCTTTTGGGCTCTCTGTTGGGGTCCCGGGGGCTCTGTTGAGGTCCTGGGGGCTCTGTTGTGCACCTGAGGGCTCTGTTCGGGTTCTGGGGGATCTTTTGTTCTCCCGGGGGCTCTGTTGGGGTCCCGGGGGCTCTGTTGGGGTCCCGGGGGCTCTGTTGGGGTCCCGGGGGCTCTGTTGGGGTCCCGGGGGCTCTGTTGGGGTCTCGGGGGCTCTGTTAGAATTATGGGGGCTCTGTTGGGGTCCTGGGGGCTCTGTTGTGGTCCTGGGTGCTCTGTTTTATGTTTTGGGGTCCCTGTTGGGGTCCTGGGGGTTCTGTTGGGGTCCTGGGGGCTCTGTTGGGGTCCTGGGAGCTCTTTTATGCTTCTGAGGGCTCTGTTGGGGTCCTGGGCGTTCTGTTGGGGTCCTGGAAGCTCTGTTGGGGTCCTGGGGGCTCTGTTGTGCACCTGCGGGCTCTGTTCGGGTTCTGGGGGATCTTTAGTTCTCCCGGGGGCTCTGTTGGGGTCCCGGGGGCTCTGTTGGGGTCTCGGGGGCTCTGTTAGAATTATGGGGGCTCTGTTGGGGTTTTGGGTTCTCTGTTGGGGTTTTGGGAGCTCTGTTGGGGTTTTGGGGGCTCTGTTGGTGTCCTGGGGTCTCTGTTGGGGTTCCGGGGGCTCTGTTGGGGTCCTGGGGCCTTTGTTGGGGTTCCGAGCTCTCTGTTTGGGTTTTGGGGTCTCCGTTGGGGTCCTGGGGGCTCCGTTGGGGTCCTGGGGGCTCCGTTTGGGTCCTGGGAGCTCTGTTTGGGCCCTAGTTGCTCTGTTGGGGTCCTGGGGGCTCTGTTCTTGTCCTGGGGGCTGTGTTAGCGTCCCGGGGGCTCTATTAATGTCCGGGGGCTCTGTTGGGGTCGTGGGGGCTCTGTTGGGGTCGCGGGGGCTCTGTTGGGGTCGCGGGGGCTCTGTTGGTGTCCTGGGAGCTCTGTTCGGGTTCTGGGGTCTCTGTTGGGGTCCTGGTGGTTCTGTTGGAGTCCTGGGGGCTCCGTGGTGGTCCTGGGGTCTCTGTTGTTTTTTTGGCAGCTTTATTGTTGTCAAGGGGGCTCTGTCGGGGTCCTGGGGGCTCTGTCGGGGTCCTGGGGGCTCTGTCAGGGTCCTGGGGGCTCTGTTGGGGTCCTGGGTCTCTGTCGGGGTCCTGGGAGCTCTGTTGCGGTCCTTAAGGCTCTGTCTGGGACCTGGGGGCTCTGTTGGGGACCTGGGGACTGTGTTGGGGGTCTTGAGGGTTCTGTTGGTGTCCTGGGGGCTCTGTTGGGGGTCCCGGGGGCTCTGTTGGGGGTCCCGGGGGCTCTGTTGGGGGTCCCGGGGGCTCTGTTGGGGTCCCGGGGGCTCTTTTGGGGTCCCGGGGGCTCTTTTGGGGTCCTGGGGGCTCTGTTGTCATCCTGGGGGCTCTGTTGGGGTTCTGGGGAACCTGTTCGGGATTTGGGGGCTCTGTTGTTCCCTTGCGGGCTCTGTCGGGGTCCTGGGGGTTCTGTTGGGGACCTGGGGTCTCTGTTGGGGACCTGGGGACTGTGTTGGGGTCTTGGGCGTTCTGTTGTGGTCCTGGGGGCTCTGTTGGTGTTTTGGGGTCTCTGTTTGGGTCCTGGGGGTTCTGTTGTGGTCCTGGGGGCTCTGTTGGTGTCCTGGGAGCTCTGTTCGTCTTCTGAGGGTTCTGTTGGTGTCCTGGGGGTTCTGTTGGTGTCCTGGGGGTTCTGTTGGTGTCCTGGGAGCTCTGTTGGTTTCCCGGGGGCTCTGTTGGGGGTCCCGGGGGCTCTGTTGGGTTCCCGGGAGCACTGTTGTGGTCCCGGGGACTGCGTTGTCGTCCCGGGGGCTCTGTTGGGGTTCTGTTGAACCTGTTCGGGATTTGGGGGCTCTGTTATTCCCTTGGGGGCTCTGTTGGGGTCCTGGGGGCTCTGTTGGGGTTCCGGGGCCTCTGTTCTGGTTTTTGGGGGCTTTGTTGTTCTGTTGGGGTCTCTGTTGGGGTCCTGGGGATTGTGTTGGGTTCCTGGGGGCTCCGTGGTGGTCCTGGGGTCTCTGTTGTTTTTTTAGCATCTTTATTGTTGTCGCGGGGGCTCTGTCGGGGTCCTGGGGGCTCTGTCGGGGTCCTGGGGGCTCTGTCGGGGTGCTGGGGGCTCTGTCGGTGTCCTGGGAGCTCTGTTGGGGTCCTGAAGGCTCTGCTGGGGACCTGGGGGTTCTGTTGGGGTCCTGGGGGTTCTTTTGTGGTCCTGGGGTTTCTGTTGGGGTCCTGGGCGTTCTGTTGGGGTCCTGGGCGTTCTGTTGGGGTCCTGGAAGCTCTGTTGGGGTCGTGGGGTCTCTGTTGTGCACCTGAGGGCTCTGTTCGGGTTCTGGGGGATCTTTTGTTCTCCCGGGGGCTCTGTTGGGGTCCCGGGGGCTCTGTTGGGGTCCCGGGGGCTCTGTTGGGGTCCCGGGGGCTCTGTTGGGGTCCCGGGGGCTCTGTTGGGGTCCCGGGGGCTCTGTTGGGGTCTCGGGGGCTCTGTTAGAATTATGGGGGCTCTGTTAGGGTCCTGGGGGCTCTGTTGGTGTTTTGGGGGCTCTGTTGGAGTTTTGGGGTCTCTGTTGGTGTCCTGGGGTCTCTGTTGGGGTTCCGGGGGCTCTGTTGGGGTCCCGGGGCCTTTGTTGGGGTCCCGAGCTCTCTGTTTGGGTTTTGGGGTCTCCGTTGGGGTCCTGGGGGCTCCGTTTGGGTCCTGGGAGCTCTGTTTGGGCCCTAGTTGCTCTGTTGGGGTCCTGGGAGCTCTGTTGGGGTCCTGGGAGCTCTGTTGGGGTTCTGGGGGCTCTGTTCTTGTCCTGGGGGCTGTGTTGGCGTCCCAGGGTCTCTGTTGGGGTCGCGGGGGCTCTGTTGGTGTCCTGGGAGCTCTGTTCGCGTTCTGGGCTCTCTGTTGGGGTTCTGGTGTTTCTGTTGGGGTCCTGGGGTCTCTGTGGTGGTCCTGGGGTCTCTGTTGTATTTTTGGCAGCTTTATTGTTGTCCAGGGGGCTCTGTCGGTGTCCTGGGGGCTCTGTCGGTGTCCTGGGGGCTCTGTTAGGGTCCTGGGAGCTCTGTTGGGGTCCTTAAGGCTCTGTTGGGGACCTGGTGGCTCTGTTGGGGACCTGGGGACTCTGTTGGGGTCTTGGGGTTTCTGTTGTGGTCCTGGGGGCTCTGTTGGTGTTTTGGGGTCTCTGTTGTGGTCCTGGGGGTTCTGTTGTGGTCCTGGGGGCTCTGTTGGTGTCCTGGGAGCTCTGTTCGTCTTCTGAGGGCTCTGTTGGTGTCCTGGGGGTTGTGTTGGTGTCCTGGGGGTTGTGTTGGTGTCCCGGGGGCTCTGTTGGGGTCCCGGGGGCACTGTTGTGGTCCTGGGGACTGTGTTGTCATCCCGGGGGCTCTGTTGGAGTTCTGGGGAACCTGTTCGGGATTTGGGGGCTCTGTTGTTCCCTTGGGGGCTCTGTTGGGGTCGCGGGGGCTCTGTTCGGGTCCCGGGGGTTCTGTTGGGCTTCCGGGGCCTCTGTGCTGGTTTTTGGGGGCTTTGTTGTTCTTTTGGGCTCTCTGTTGGGGTCCCGGGGGCTCTGTTGGGGTCCCGGGGGCTCTGTTGTGGTCCTGGGGTCTCTGTTGGGGTCCTGGGGGCTCTGTTGGGGTTCTGGGGGCTCTGTTGCTCTCCCGGGGTCTCTGTTTGGTTCTCGGGGGCTCTGTTTGGTTCTCGGGGACTCTGTTGGGGTCCCGGGGCCTCTGTTGGGGTCCCGAGCTTTCTGTTTGTGTCCTGGGGGCTCCGTTTGTGTCCTGGGGGCTCCGTTTGTGTCCTGGGAGCTCTGTTTGGGCCCTAGTTGCTCTGTTTGGGCCCTAGTTGCTCTGTTCTTGTCCTGGGGGCTCTGTTCTTGTCCTGGGGGCTCTGTTCTTGTCCTGGGGGCTCTGTTCTTGTTTTGGGGGCTCTGTTCTTGTCCTGGGGGCTCTGTTGGTGTCCGGGGGCTCTGTTGGGGTCCCGGGGGCTCTGTTGGGGTCCCGGGGCCTCTGTTGGGGTCCCGGGGGCTCCGTTGGGGTCCCGGGGGCTCCGTTGGGGTCCCGGGGGCTCCGTTAGGGTCCTGGGGGCTCCGTTTGGGTCCTAGGAGCTCTGTTTGGGCCCTAGTTGCTCTGTTTGGGCCCTAGTTGCTCTGTTCTTGTCCTGGGGGCTCTGTTCTTGTCCTGGGGGCTCTGTTCTTGTCCTGGGGGCTCTGTTCTTGTCCCGGGGGCTCTGTTGGGGTCCCGGGGGCTCTGTTGGGGTCCCGGGGGCTCTGTTGGGGTCCCGGGGGCTCTGTTGGGGTCCCGGGGGCTCTGTTCGGGTCCCGGGGGCTCTGTTGGGGTCGTGAGGCCTCTGTTGGGTTCCTGGGGGCTCTGTTCCGGTCCTGGGGGCTCTGTTCCGGTCCTGGGGGCTCTGTTCCGGTCCTGGGGGCTCTGTTCCGGTCCTGGGGGCTCTGTTCCGGTCCTGGGGGCTCTGTTGGGGTCCCGGGGGCTCTGTTGGGGTCCCGGGGGTTCTGTTGTTCTCCTGGGGGCTCTGTTGTTTTCCTGGGGGTCTCTGTTGGGGTCCTGGGTTCTCTGTTGGCGTCGTGAGGGTTCTATTGAGGTCCTGGGGGCTCTGTTGGGGTCCTGGGGGCTCCGTGGTGGTCCTGGGGTCTCTGTGCCCGCCCTGCCATGGTGGGTCCCCGAAGCTGCCTCTGGAGCTTTCCAGGCATGGACCTTTTCATAAAAAGGAAGTTCTCTTTTGCATACAGGCAAGAAAAATGCAGGTCTTCCTGCCAGACCTTATGGAGCTCCTTCAGAAGGAAAATGAAGATATCAAGATGAAGGCCCTGGTGGTCATCCAAAAACTAATGGGTCACCTGGAGAAGGTGGAGGCCAGCCCCATCGCTGTGCAGCTGGTGGAGAAGCTCCTGCCCCTCTTTGACGAGGTGAGGCTGATGGGGGAGCCCGAGTCCCGCAGATGGGCACTGGGCAAGGACAGCTGCCCTTCAGCCCAGCCCTGCGAGCAGTGCTTGGAGCAGAGTCTTCTCATCTCCTTTCTCCCCCAGGCTCCTGTGGAAGCTTCTGGGTTCTGCAGCCCGACCCAGATTTTCCCTGGCAGCTGCTCCCAGAGCCCCGAGGGCTCCCCAGCTGTGCTGTGGGGCAGGACAAGACGTTCTCCCCAGACCCCATGGCAAGGGGCTGAGTCTGAGCCGGTGGGGCATAACCTGGAGGCATTGCTGAGGAGCAGCCCCCAGTCTGCTCCTCAGCCCATCCGTGGGGAGCTCTTCCCCAGCATGGCTGTTGTCACAGGTGGGGTGTGCTGGCTGGCTGGGAGAGCGCTCTGAGGCACAGACACTGCCTGGAGGGGATATCTGGAGTGGTCTTTCATGAGCCTGGCACCATTCAGCCTTGGCTGCAGATCTGGGCCACAGCTCCCATGTGCAGAATCCAACCCTGGAGCATCGGCCCTGCCATCATCCGTGCTAATGCTTCTTCTCACGGTGGGCAGAGAGCTGCTGTTGCTGAAGTCCTATTGTGCTTCTCCCTGCCAGGAGCTCAGCCAGCTGAGAGAGCTCTCCATCAGCCTCTGCAGAGACCTGGTGAACACTGTGGTGGGGAACAGCAAGAGGCAGATGAACATGCAAATGGGCCTGCTCCCGCTGCTCTTTCACATGAGCGACGAAACGCAGAGCGTGGCCAATGTACAGCTGTCAAAGCTCAGCAGTGGTGCAAGGAAGAGAGCCCCAGCTGTGTGATCCAGGGCATGTCCCAACTTCCTAGGGGCACGATCACCCCAGGAACAAAGCCAAGAGGAGGGGGACACCAAGTCTCCTTCCCCAGGCCATGGTTCCATGTCCCAGCTTATGCTGTTCTACAGGCCTCCGGGGAAGCCCTCCTGGCTGTGGCAGAGCTCCTCGGGTGGAACCAGCTCAGACACCTGGTGTGGACCCAGCAGATGTGGAGGATCGGCGAGTGCTTGCTGAGGACAACCCCAAGCCCCCAGACCCAGGCTGGGCGAGGGCTGTCCCCTGGTCCTCAGCAACAGGGGGTGCTGGAGGAGGGCCTACTCCGGACGGCTGGGGAGGCTCTGTGACGTGGTCATACCTTTGTGCTCTCTGCAGCTGGCACAGGACAGGAGCAGGGCTGAGGAATACGTGGATCAGAGCCTGTTGTACCTGCAGGATGCTCAGGCCAGCTTGCGAGATGCGGCCGTCAGGTTCATCGGTGAGCCACTGCCCCCAGTCCCTCTCTGGGCAGCCTGGCCCCAGGGCACCAGGGCACCGTCCTTCCTGGGGGTCACCTGCTGAGGGGGGAGGGCGTGCAGCCCAGCGGGCAGGGCTGGGGGCCGTGCTGCTGGGAGCGTGCTGGGGAGTGTGGGGTCTGACGGCAGCTCTGTGCCTAGGGCTTGCTGTGCGGCACCTGAGGGACCAGCGTAGAGAGAAGCTGTGTGAAGTCTGCGATGGTGAGTGGGGACAGCACTGGTGGGGCTGGGAACAGACTGGGGATGGGTGCTGCCATGCCTTACCCTGCTCCAGGGAAATGCTTCTGAGACAGGGGAACATCTCAGGGGCATTTGGAGCAGCAGCTTCCAGCTGATCCCTGTGTCCCACCTTCTCCTCCTGGCCAGGAAAAGAGAAGGGTGGGCCTGGTGTGCTCTGGAGGGGGGTGGCTGAGGGTCTCTGCAGACAGCGGGCTTTCATCTCACCTCCCCTCACCTCAATCTCACCTCAATCTCACCTCACCTCACCTCAATCTCACCTCAATCTCACCTCATCTCATCTCTTTCGGCTGCAGCCCTCAAGCACTTGGAGAAAGACACCGACCCCCTCAGTCCGGGCTCCCCTGGGAGAAACTGCTGCCTTTGATTCAAGACGGATCCACAAGCTCAGTCCCCTAGCCTCCTTCGCACAGGGAGCACCCGTGCTGAGCAGAGGGCCGTTCTTGGCCTCTCCCACTGCTTGTAGAACATCTCATCCTTCAGCACACCCTGGCCGCCATCTTGTTTGACAAGTTTACCCCTCAGCTCAGCTTTCCCCCAAAAGTAGCTGGGTTTGTTCCCCCCCTGGGGAAGTGTCTTCTGTAGCAGGGCAGGGGGCAGAGGGGACATGGCAGCCCCAGGGGAAGCGGGGTTGCCTGGACAGTGTCCTGATGCCATCACTTCCCAGCAGCCCACGGCAGCACAGCGCACCCTGAAGCCGGGTGTCCTTGTAGCAAAGCCCCAGCTGCCCCACTGGACAACAAAAACCCAGAGGGGAGGAAGAGGAGAGACGCTTTAGGCAGCCTGTCCCCTCCCCAGACACCCCCGGGCACAGAAAGGCCCCCGCCCCCTGCCAAGCCGGCGAGTCGCCTCTCGTGCCGCGGTGCAGAGGCGGCCACCTCCTGCGTGCTCTGGGCTGGCGCAGCCTTGCCCTGAGCCAGGGGAAGGTTCCCTGTGCCTCAGTCCAGAGTCCTGACCTAGAAAGACTCATTTTCAGGGCTGAAATCCTCATTTTCTGGGTCCAAACCTGTGTTTTATGACCCACAGCCTTGTATTTCCCTCTCCCATACCCACTGCATCCCGAGGAGGGGAACAGAGCTGGTGATGAGGCTGGAAGGAATGGCATGTGAGGAGTGGCTGAGGGCTCCGGGTTTGTCTGGTTTGGAGAAAAGGAAACTGAGGGGTGACTGCACCGCTCTGCACAGCTTCCCGAGGAGGAGACGTGAGAGGGAGGTGCTGAGCTCTGCTCCTGGGGTCCAGGGACAGGACGCGTGGGAATGGCTCAGAGCTGCCCCAGGGCGGGTTCAGCTGGGCACGAGGATCCGTTTGTGCACCAAGAGGCCGGCCGGGCGCTGGGACAGGCTGCCTGAGAGGCGGTCGGTGCCCCCGGCCTTTCCGTGCCCAGGAGCCCTTTGGGCGGTGCCCTCCATGCTCTGCTGTCAGGCCGGGCCAGCCCTGCAGGCCTGGAGGTTGGACGGGGCGATGGCTGCCGCTCCCTCCCCAGCGGAAGGTCCCTGCTCTGCCATGCCCACAGGGTCACCGGGAGCACCCAGCCCACCCTGTGGAGTCCATCACCACATCGCCTGGGAGCAGGGCAGGGACCAGCGGAGGGGAGAGCGGCCCCTCAGGCAGCCAGTAGCGGAGAGCAGCACCTCAGGGGAGGGTGGTCCCCACACCATGGCAGAGTGACAGCCCAGGGAGCGAATCAGAGGCAGCATCACCTCAGGGGAGAGTGGGCACTGCATTTGGGCAGAGTGACAGCCCAGGTAGCCAATCAGAGGTCATCACCTCAGGGGAAGGGCAGGCACCCAGTGGGGCAGGCTGAACACCTGTGGACCAATCAGAGGCAATATTACCTCAGGGGAAGTTGGGCCCTGCATCTAAGTTGACTGACAGCCCAGGTAGCCAATGGCAAGTCTTCACCTCATGTGAAGGGCGGGCACTGCAGCCCAGCAGCCCGACCACCTGGGGGCCAATCAGAGGCAGCAGCATCTCAGGGGAGGACACTGACAGCCCTCCCAACCTCTGCTGGCCAAGACTACATGGGAAGGAGGCGGGCATTGCTTGCAGCCAGGCCCAGCTTCACCATGGCTCCCCTGGGGCCTGCCTCGAGGTGGAGCAGCCGGTGAACCAGCCACGGGGCTCCTCCTCCCCCCTTCCAGCGCTCCTCTCTGTCTCCTCTGCACCCCCAGCTGTCCCCGTGTTCTGGAACCCCCCGTCTCCGTGATGCTGAGGCCGCCGGGGTGGCAGTGGGATGGGTGAGGCTGGGTGGGGGTGATGCTTGCCCTGGGGCCATCGGCTCCCCCACATCCCGACCCCGCAGCAGCCTGCAGGGTGGTGAGGAGGGGCAGGACGTGGCTGCTGCCCAGCATCTGCCTTGAGGTGGTGAGGACGGGGGGGTGTGGGGCTGGGGTCTCCCCCCCAAAGCAGGGGGGTCCCAGTGCTGATGCTCTCCCCCATCCCCACAGCTCCTGCACATCATCTCCTTCCTGAAGCTGCCCGCCCTGCTGAGACGGGGCCAGACCTGCCGCTGCCTCCATGAGGGCTGCGACAGCGAGGCCGCCTGGCACCTCCTCTGCACTGGTCTCTGCCCCGCCGCTGCCAGCGCCCAGCCCTGCAAGAGGGCCGCCATCCTCAGCTGTGAGTCTGTCATCGCCAAGGGATGGGATGGGGGTGGCGCTTTGTCTCCAGGACTCATCTTTTGCGTCCAAACTTTTATTTTAGGCTGTAAACCCTTCTTTTTAGGACCCAAACCCTCATTGTTCGGGTACAAACCCTCATTTCCAAGTTCCAAACCCGCCTTTTAAGGTTCAAAGACTCATCTTAAAGTCCCAAAGCATCATTTGGAAGGTGCAAAGTCACAGTTTTAGAGTCTAAAGCTTTCTTTATAGGGTCCAAAGTCTCCATTTGTGGACCCAACCTTCATTTTTAGCCTCAAAAGCCTGCTTTTCAAGAGCCAAAGCCTCCTTGTAGAATCAAAACTGCTCCTTTAGAGTAGGAAGTCTTGTTTGTTTAATGTCCCAAGCTTCATTCTGAGGGTCTAAAATCCCATTTTAACAGCACAAACCCCTAATTTTCAAACCCAAAGCATCACTTCAGGGCTTAAAACCATCAGAATTTCAGGGTTCAAAGCCTCAGTTTAATTTCCAAAGCCCCATTTTCAGGGCCCAGTGCTCCATTCTTAAGCCCCAAGCCATCCTTTGGTGGGTCTAAACTCTGCTTTGGAGGGTCCCAAGCACTCTTTTATACCTGAAGGCCTCCACTTGAGTGCCCAGAGCCCTCTATTTGGGACCAAATCTCCATTTCTGGGGGCCATGGAGGAACCAACTCTTTCCGCTCCTTTTTCAGGGTCTAAAGTGTCCTTTGTAGCATCTAGCCCATCCTTTTTAGTGCCCAGAGCCCCATTTTTAGGGCTGAAACCCTCATTTTTGTGATTCAAACCCGTCTTTTATCACTCACAACCTTCTTTTAGGGCCCACAATTCCATTTTGAGGGTCGAAACTCTCATTTTACAGGCAGAAAGCCTGTTTTTAGGCTCCAGAGCTATATTTCTAGCATCCAAAGCATCATTTTGACTTTGCAAAGTCTTAGCTTTGGTGGCAGAGCAGAGAGTAGCCTGGTCCTACTGAGCGCAGAGCTGCTCTCCCGCCTCGGCTGCCCTCGGCCCAGCGCTGCTCCGCACGTCGCTGCCCACACCGGCCGGGCAGTGTGCCTGCGGAGCGCTGGGGTCAGCTGCCCAGGGGAACGGGGAGATGGCTCTGCCCCGTCCTGCTGCGGGAGCAGGGCTCGGCCCTGGTGCTGAGGGCCCTGAGCGTCTGCCTTGCTGCTCTCCAGCTCCTCCTGCGTACGTGGACCCCTCTGTCACCAGGCATGGGAAGTGTGCGGCTCCAGCGTACGCACCCGTGGATGTCCCAGGGCACACATGGAGATCCTGCCTGGACCAAGGCAGTAACAGCTCTGCAGCCACTCGTTCAGGCGAGTTGAGCATGCTTTCTTTTTGCCCTGCGTTAGTGGGGTACAAAGCACTCAGCCCAGCCCTGGAGGAAGCTGTGCATGTTTTCAGTCAGCTGGCACTTCTGACATTGCTCAGGAGAACCCCTCCAGGTGAAATTGCTGCCTTGGCTTGAAAAACAGGCCAGCACTTACCTGCTCTTGTGCTGTTGTCCTCTACCCTAGGTGATTCCTCCCCTGGTAAGTCCAAGAGACACCTCTGTGAATGCCCGCCTGTGCAGTGCGTGTCCTCCTGGCCTGGGGCCGTTAAAGCAGATCTCCCTGCAGGTAAGTGGTGGCTGGGAAAAGTGTACCCTTGCAGCCCCAGTGTCCTCCAGTGACAATCTGCTGGTCAGCTGAGTCACCAGGGCTGGCTCAAAGCCTGCGCAGCGGGACGCAACTGCTGCCTGAGAGGATCTCTTCCTGTCCCACAAGAGCTCGATGATGATAGCAGCATTTGGAGGGCCCAAAGCTTGATTTTAGGGTCCAAACCCTCTTTTTTAGGGTCAAACCCTCATTTATAAGTTCCCAGCTTCACTTTTACAATTCACAGACTGCTTTTAAGGGACCAAAGATGCAACAGTGTTTGTATCCCATACTGACTTTCAGTGTAGCGGACAGCAGAGTATTGACTGCCAGTCCAACTGTACTTACTAAATATTCTCCATACCTAAATGTGCTGATTAGAACTCCATGAATTAACTGCCAGCTCAGACCTGAGTGATCTCTGACTCTTCCTCTGTAACAGTACCACACGTACCATGCATACAATACCATATACGCCAAATAAAACCACACATGCTCTACCTACCATACCATGCCCTAAATACCATGCCCTGAATACCAGAGCTTACCCTAAGTACCATACCATACCCACCATACGATGTAATAAAAGACACCGTACCGTACGGAACAAAATACCATATATACCGTACCTTACACAGACAGGAAATACGGTGCAAAATGCAACACATCACAAAATGTAATGCAACGCATACAAAACAATAGCTTACCACACCCAGTGCCATACCTTACCCATGCTGTACCATACCCAGTGCCACACCAGGCACACACCACAAAATGCCGTACCGTACCATACCTGCCGGAACTACAAACTACGCCATACCTGCAAACCATGCCACAGAAACCATAGCATACACACAGTGCACACCAGACAATCCTACCGAACCACACCATGCAGAATACAATGCAAAATACAACACAATACAAAAGGCAACACAATGAAACACAATACAACGAATACGATACCATAAAAAACAATACAAAATACTGTATAAAATACAGTACGTACGATACAGCCTGTAGCCCTCCGTCCCAGACCTCCCGCTGTGGGACTCAGTCAACCACGTGTCACTAATCCCAGTGAATACACAACCGAATACAACACAAGTTGTGTACGCTCTTGTACCAAATAGTGTGCAGTGCTACAGTACAGCACAAAACACACTGAAGTACAACACAAGCCGTACACTACACGCTGTGCGGTACAAGCCATGCCACACATAAAATGCAATACAAAATACATTACAAGGCAAATACATCACAATACCTACAACAGAGGCAGTACCATACACTGCAATACATAAACCACAACACAAACCAAAACACAATACAGCAGTCAATACAATAAAAAGTACAGTACACGCAATAAATGCAACACCATGCCCTACAATACATACCATGCAACACAACACATACGCTACATACAACACATGCACTATAATAACGCCGTAGCATGACATACAACACAATATATGATACAACACCAACACCACAATGCAAACAACATGCACAGCACATACAACAGAAAATACAACACACGCATCACATACAACACATGCTACAGCATACACTGTGTATTGCATACAGTCAAATGCATACAGTACAAAGACAATACAAACCAAAATACAATGCCTACAACACAAACACAGGATATAGACAAGACAATCTACGCCGCACAATACAACTCCGTATCATACAATACCGTACAATACACAGTAGGCATCACACCGTAAACAATACAGTAGCGACACAGCACACGGTACATACAATGCCTGCATACAGTACAGTGCATACGCTAACACACATCAAATAGAATACAATAGATACAGTAATACAATAGACCATGTACCATACGTGACACACAATGCAATGCATACTAGACAGTACAAATCTCAGTAGTCTAGAAAATACAGTACAATAAACACCATTCCATATATTATGTACAAAATAATACATACAATACCTACAATAAAATCAATACCATACTGTACAGTACATTAAAGAAAACACATAAAATACATGATGACACATAAATTACATAGTGCAATACAAAATACAGTGTAATAATATACCATACAATACCATACCATACAATAGATACTATACAATATAATACAAAATACAATACGCAGAACACAATAAAAACCAGCAGACCATACCATACAATACAATAAACCCCATACTGTATATACCATACAGTACATACAATACTTACAAAAAATAAATACCATGCGATACAATAGAATACATACAAAAAACGCCATACCATAAAATAAAGCACAAAATTCACTCAGCCTTCTCTCCCTCTACTCAGGTTTGTGCCTGTGGATGGAGGCTGCCCATGCTTCAGAGACTCCCATGCCCCATGGGCCAAGGGCCCACCACTCCTCTGCCACTCCTTGGTACACGTCATACTTCACACTTCTGATCTTCAGAGCACGGCACCAATATTAACTAATCTTCTCTCAGACTTCTTTTACCTTCTTCCACATACGCTTCCTATGTTGTTGCCTCACGATGATGTCTTTGGCCTGCTCTTCTCCCTGAATTGTTGTTTTCTTGCTTTCTGAATTTGAGATTTTAGATAATCTGTGGGGTGGATCCTGGGTTTTGTTCTGATTTATCTTGAAGATCTCAAAATGCAATTCACCCTTATAATCTATCTATAACAAATGTAGGACTATCTTGACATTGCGATAATAGGTAAAACAGACTGTCTGAAAGAGGCTTGTCTGCAGCTTGGCTATTTGAGAGGACTAGACTGAAGAAATTCACAATTGTCATAACATGACAGCGCTAACTTTTCCAGTAATTTTCTGAACCAGTATCAACTAAATTTTGAAAAAACAAGCATGTTGGAGGTTGATTTCTGTTTGGAAATTGATTTCCAAAGCCCTATTCAGCCAATAATCAAAATTGATCCTTTAACTATATTTTCCAGAGTTGAATTATGCACTGGAGTTTTATTTTAAATATTCTTATTCTAGACCTATGGTGGTGCAACATACCCCCCCCCAGCACCTCACAACCCCGGAAGTAGCTGACCTTGCATCCTTGCCCGTAACGAGCAGACATGACCAGCCATCACCTCGAAACAAGCCAACATTGTACTCTGGCTCACCCTGCCAGCACAGTTAGCTGGTGTCACTGGCCGTTTGTCCTGCCCTGGAAGGAGAGCATTGAACCGGGACGACTTGGCACTTCCCTGTCTTAGTACAAGAGCAGGGAGTTGGGCCGATCGGGCACCCCCTGGCCTCACCGGTAACTCCTGGTGCCTGGAGTCGCACCCGCCTGGTAAATGTCAGCACTGCACAGTCTGGGTGGCACTGGAGTTGTAGAGTTGCTGTCTGCATCATGTAGGTTGTGACCAGGATGGAAAATCACTGATGCCTAAAGTCAGTCACCTTGAGACCCTATGAACAGCGGTACCAAGGAAGCCCTTTGAGCTCTTCTGGTCCGCAGCGGGCTGCGCCCAGTGACTCCCTCAGAGTGGGACACCTCTCAGAGTAACTCGTGAAGTGCCTGGGCTGATGTCCTTGAGACTCGACCTTAGCCCATTGAGAAATCTTTTGATTTGAAGTGAGTATTCCACTGAACTCAATGGGAATTTTTATGATTGTGTGCGTGTGATTTTGAAGAAAATTCCCTTTTCCATCTGCTAACTATTAGTGGACAAAGGAAAAAAGAGAAAAAATTTCAGGTCAGCCACATTGCTCTGAGCTTGCAAGTTTGTGGCTGTTCTGGGATGTCTGACAGTGAAGGAAGAGTTTGACATGTCACCCTTCCAAATTGATTTTTGTTTTATTTTGACATTTATTTTTATGGTCTAAACCCTCCATTTGAAGGTAGAAAACCATCTGGCCGGTTCTCCAGGCACAGGCGGTGGCTGCTGGTGTCGGGCCCGGCGCTCAGGGCTGCTGGGGCAGGGCGTCCAACCGCCCGGGTGCGAGGGGCAGCAGTGGGGGCCATGCCAGGCTCATGAAGCTGTGGAGCAGCGCCTGTGGAGAGAGGAGGCTGCTGAGGCCCCAACGCGGCTGTGGTGCCGGGCGGGTGCCGGGGTGCAGGGCCATGCTGGGCGCCCCATGGGGTGCCAATATCCGGCTGCACGCAGGGGCTGTGGGTACGGAGAGCTCTGTGCAGAAAACGGGGTGTCCTGCGCCCTGCGGCTGGGGCTCTGTTCGCCTGCCCGTGGCTCCTCTCGTCCCGGCCCTCACCATCCTGACCCGCCTGCTCTGCACGTGCCGGGAAGGAGACCTGACCCCGGCAGGCCGAGGGGAGCAGAGCTGGGTGCGGTGGGGAGAGGTCACTGTGGCAATTCTCACTTTCTATGGCCATGTCATCCCTTGGTGTTCTTACTTTCTGACCTTGCTCTGTCTATGTCTGTCGTGGGGGGGGGGGTCACTTTTAACTCACACTTGCCACAGTAGGCAGGGGTTTCAGAAAAGAACGCCCATGGACTAAGAGGGCAGTTAAATCGTCTCACAGCGGACATCTCAGTCGAGTCAGGCCAATAACTAACTTGACGCTCCACAACACCCTACCTCTACATGCCTCATGGCTAAGAGCAGGCACCTAGCGCAGAAGTTTGGCAACCCCCCCCCAGCAACTCACCTTTTTCTCTTCCTCCACAGACGAATCGCACAACAGGAAAGTATCCCGAACAGCACGGGGCCGAAGATTGCCACGGTGCCTTCTAAGTAAAGCTTTACGAGCTCATCTTGGTCCCCAGCATTTGAGTGTCTCTTGCCACCAACGCCTGGAGGAAAAATTCTGCCTCAGCGTGGCTCAGGCATAGAGGCCACAGAAGGACGGTGCAGGTTCCCTTGAAGCCCGTGCCCCATCTGTCAGTGAATCCCAGGTCATGGGAGGGATCCCCCTCTGCTGTGCCTGGGGCCCCTTGGCACTCACGGCAAGCTCTGGGATGCCAGTGCTCAGGGAGGCACAGCCGAGTGAGAGTCACAGTGCCCAGCATCTACTGAGCGTGGCTCAGAGAGCCTCTTCCCAAAATGGCAGAGCTCTGGAATTCCTGTGGACAGGGTGCGGTGGGATGTGACCATCTCACGGCCTCCAGAGAGGGTTCCCAGCGTCTCTTGGACACGCTGATGGCAACAACCTCCACAGCCAGAGGTGACAGTCATCCTGCGGGAGCCGTTCCTGCCTCTTTCGAACACACTTGCTCTGCGCTAACAGTGCGGCTGCTGGCAGGCAGTGCAGCAGCGGGCACCCGGGCAGGAGCCTGCAGACACCCAGGGATTTTGGTTCATGGCACGGGATGACCGAGGGACAGCGATTACCTGGCACGCCTGTGGGTTGAGCTGCCCTGGTGTTTTCGACAGAGGCCGGCTCTGCGGGACTGCCTCCTTCCTGCAGCGCGTCCTGCTCCACAGCCTCACGGTCCGTCCCTTTGGAATAAAAGTGGGTCAGTTCAAGGAGAAGTAACTGTTCCTCTTCAGGAATGTGGTACCTTCAGAAGGCGAAATACATTGATAACGCCGAGAGAAAAGGTCTGGGCATTTGGGGGTGCACCTCGTCACTACTCCAAACCATGTCTCATTCCTGGAGAAAAGTTTCAGAGCTGGACACTTCCCAGTTTACAAGTAGACAGCAAAACCTGAGCTGCTGAGAGACCGTGAGGTTGCAGGTGATCTTCTCGATTGCACTTAGAGCATTTCTGGCAAACTGCAAGAAGATGGCAAGTTCCTTCCTTCAGAGAGGACAGGAAGATGCTGGAGCCAATGCAGCCGGGGAAAGAGCCCTTCAGAGAAACTTGTCTCATCCTGCCAACTGCATCGCACCAGCAGGGTAACAGCACACGCAGTGGACTGAACCCCAGGCTCTTGGAACCTTATCCTGGGCACTTTCACCAGTGGCAGTGAAGGGCCCGTGGTCCCCCAAAACCACAACCAAGTTACCCAAAACACAGCTAGAAACAGACAGCTGAACCACCAGAGACTGAGTTCACAGCCTTTCATTTCAGCTTCCTTCAAGTTAGGTGTCCGGCCTCCAGCTGGGTGTCCAGCTGCCACCCTTCCCTGGCCCCGATGTGTCACCCAGAGTCCTCAGACATCAAGGAGAACAATGGTGATGGACCAGGCTGTGAACCTGGGGCTGCTCCGATCCTGGCCAAGGCATGCCTGCAGCCCCAGCAAAGTCTGCCGGTCCCAGGGACCCCCAGCTGCCTGCGCAGCCTCTCCTCCACCCAAGGGCTCTCTCCCCTCCAGCGAATGGCAGCAAGGCGTGAGCACCGCCAGCTCCTGCCAGCGGGACACCAACATCTGCGCAGAACAGCTCTGGCCAGGACTGGTGCAACTGGGGCAGTGGCTGTCCCTGGGGCTCAGCCTGAACCTCAGCTGGCCGCAGAGACTCTGCACCACCTCTGCGGCCCACCAGCACCTGCGAGGTCTGAAATGTTGTGTCAGTGCAGTGAGTCTCTGAGCGATCCCTTTTGGCTTGTGCAGGATATGGCTGGTCCAACCACCTGTCTAAAACCTTAGCTTCCCAAGTCTTCTCGTTAAGAGTGATAAATACCCACCACGTGCTGCCTGATCCCATTGGTTCGCATGTTTCTTTAGGAATTCTGAAATCCTTTGGGAAAACTGCTGGAGTTTGGACTTATTCTTTGCTCTTTCAGGACCTTAACAGAAAGTTTTAAGTTAGATTTCTCACTCATAAAACACTGAAAAAGAGGGCTTAGTCGGTGCAGTCAGGCAAGACTTAATCCTCCCCCCTGGGATGTGAGGTGATCTGCGCAGGATCCAGCCAAGGAGATGGAGATGGAGCCACACCTGCAACCAAACACCCATGAGAAGTTTTCGTCCTATGCTGTGACCTACACCGTCATAACTGAACAGCAGAGCCCATGAGGGGACCCCGGAATGACACACCAAGCACCAAGCAGGTCTACATTCTCGCAGTGGCACGAGACGCCTCGCTCACATTTGGCTCTGAGCTGGCAGCTCTCAAAGGAAGCAAAAAGCTGTGACGTACCCGTGGGATCAGCCTGCGCATCAGTCCTGGCACCCAGCTGGGAAGCTGCATATCCGTCACCTCTGCGCACGTCTGTAAACAAACAGAAGAGAACAGCTCCCGTCAAACCTTTCAACAGACTTCGTCTGATCAGAACAACAGGGACTGCAGGTCAAACATGGCATTCCTGCACGGCTCTCGTCTCTCCCTTCCATTCAGGAGCATCATGCAGACCATTATGGGGTGCCTGGACCATGCTGATCCAAAACGAGACGTGCATGGAGCTCTGGGGAGAAAGGACGCCTCTCTGCTCTTCTGCATGTCTGAGCATTGGCCAGGAAAACATGAAGTTAAATTTCCTGTGAACAGCATACTAAAACCCACACCCTCACCCATTCCAGTAACGTACTTGTGGGGTCACTTCAAGGTTCCTGGACCAGATCCGGTGGAGAAGTTGGGTGGCCATTGCCGATGGGCACAGCTGTACGCAAGCACGTTTCCATTAGAGGTTGTGATCCGCACCTTTCTCAGTGGCCTGCAGCGACTGGAAGGGGGTCAGGTAATGACGGAGGACCCAGACGTGGGTGCAGATCTCCAAAGCTGCAGAGGGGCCTGGGTGACCTCTTGGCTGGCACCTGGCAGCTCTCACAACACTGTTCCCAGGCCATGTGCAACATCCGACAAGGACTGGATGGGCAAAGCTACGGCCCCTTGGGGATTTCTTACTGGGAGAGGCCTTCTGTGCACAAAAGCAGCCCACGTGGAAGCACTGGAGGGACAAACCAGCCATGGGCACGTGTCGTGGAGAACAGCCAGCTGGGTGGTGAGAGGCTGCCCCAGCGCTGCCCCGTCTGTTCCCCCGGGCTGGGGCTGGGGCTGTGTGCTGGGGACCTGGGGTGACCCAAGAAGAGCACGGCAGGGCTGGAGCAGGAATGCTCCCGTTTTCCTGGGCGGACATCTCCTGAGGACGGACGTACCCAAGGCTGAGAGCCAGGGCTCAGCTGGGGAGTGGCAGAACCATGGCGCCGGGCAGGGCTATAACTAGCGCGAGGGAGAATCGCTCGCTCCCGTGAGCCATGGCCTGGCCCTGCCGTGCAGCTCTGGCCCCATCGCGCAGGCCAGGGAAAGGCCATCCCGGGGCAGGGCGGCGCAGAGTCGGCTCTAGGGGTGGTTTCTCACCATGCGGTGCCACTCCCAGCCCTGGAAAATGCCCCCACAGCGTCCCCGGCCCCCTGCGCCTCTCAGCAGAGCATCGGCCTCCTGCCTGCCCACCGAGCTGACCATGTCTCACCCGGCCCAGCTCGGTCCCACTGCTCTCCCAGCTCTGCCCCACCACCACCCCAGCCCAGCTGCTACCCCGAGGGGCAGTGGGCACTGCACCACGCTGTCCAGGGCTGGGCGCCGGCCCTCGACCGCCCACCTACCTAATGCCCGTGCTCGCCACTGAGCAGCCTGGGCACCCCGGGCTTGCAAGACCACCAGGAGGAGGAGGAGGAGGTGCGCAGGGCCCACGGCCTCTTGCGCCTGCACCATGCTGCTGCTGCTGGCACTGGTAACACTGCCGGAGGGGTGCTGGTGGCACAGCACAGCACATCAGGGCGTGGCACCGCGGGTCACTGTGACGTCACAGCCCGGCCACCCACCATGGCCACTTGCCCACCCGTGTGAGTTCCTGGAATACTATTTGCAGGGCTGAAATCCTCATATTTCTGGTCCAAACCCATCTTTTATTAGCCATAGACGTTCTCAGGGCCCACAGTTTCCTTTTTAGGGTTTAAACCCTCACTTTTAGGGCAGAAAGCATCTTTTTATGGTCCAAAGCTCTACTGATGGTGTCTAAAGCCTCATTTTTCCTTTCCAAAGTCTTCATTTTTGTTTCCAAAATCTCATTTTTGGCTCCAATGTCAGGAGCTACAAAGTTACGATCACATTTTCCTACTTCAGATTACTGCAAGGACACAAGAAACAACCTCTGTGTATGACAGACACGTCCATTCATATTAACAAAGGCCTTACTTTTAGTTAACAGTTTGAGACTCACACACACGCTATCCGGATGTTCACAATTAGATCTGTCTCTTGGTTTCTGACAGCACCACCCACATTGGTGCATATCAAGCTCCTACCAATTTATTCATGGCTACCTTATATTTCAATGCCTTTACTCCTTTGCTGCAGTGCAAGAAATGCAGAGGAGTTTGGAAATTTAGGCATATCAGTCTTAAATTTTGGAACGAGTAAGAGAATATAGTTCTGTAACTGGCCCAGTAAGATTGCAGGTACAAAAATACAAACTTTGTGTCATGGCATGTCCTGATGCTTCTCTTCACTCAAGCAGATGCATCGCTGACTTCTCCGAGACCTCTCCTTGCTCATTTTTGCACCGTGTGCTGGAGACAAGTTGCTGGGATAGACAACAATGAAGCAAGTATTATTTCTTCCCATTACACCAGTCTGCAAGCGCACAAAACAGCATCTGGCATTTCAATTATTTGGTTGAAATGGGATCAGATCAGTCCACGATTCCTCCCTATAGCCCTTTGCGCTGTATTTTAAAGAACTGCCTCAGGGTGGATCCCATGATTTTATCCAAGGAAAAAATGAAAAGATACTGTAATAACTGGTGGTCAAATTATAAACTGGATGATGGGGAATGGTGGCCGGAATATGGGTCATTGCAGTTTCATACTACACTGCAGTGGATGCTGTTTTGTCATCGACTTGGGAAATAGGTTGAAGTTCAATATATTGATGCTCTTGTGACTTTGCATAGAAATCCAAGTACTCAGAAGAAGTGTAAATTAGGAGGAGGTATGTCGATGCCATGTATTGGAGGGAAAGGGGGAAAAGAAAAGGCAAGAATCTGTATGTTGTGCAGGGGATGAACAGGAGGATGAAATTGCAGGCTCTCTTTTAGCTGCAGCAATTGCAGAAAAAAGAGGTGGAGTGAGAGGGCGAGGAAGAGGAGGTCATGGGGGAAGGGGTAGAGGGAGTCTTGGAGCAAGACTGGGATGTGGAGCACGAAAGGGCCCTTCTCTGGGCTTGAATCAGTGTGCTGTTGGTATACGGGAGGCACTGGGAGAATGCCTGTGCCTTTAGGGAAGGGAAGGAAGGGAACGATCAGTCAGGGGATGTCAATCTTCTCCTCTTGGAGGATTCGGAAAACAAATGAAGAGGACCAGGGGAGAGCATCAAAGCATTCCCAGCAGATCTCCAAGTTCCAGTAAAGCCGGGGAAAGAAACAACAGATTTCTTGACAGGTGGTGCAGCCACCCACTCGGTTATAACTAGTCACAAAGTGGCTCTCGGTAAAGGTACCACACCAACTGTTTGCAGCAACAGGAAAAAGAACACTAAGGACATTTTTACAGCCAATGGAGTGCACCGTGGGAGGTACTAAACTGACTGAGGAGTTTCTGTATATACCATCATGTCCCCTTTTCTTTACTAGGATGAGATTTACTATGCAGATTGAATGCTCAAATAACTTTCTCTGAGAATTCCGTACAGCTCCACATCCCACTCAATACGGCTGGGAAAGCACCAATTTGCCTGCTGACAGAGAAAATCCCAGAGGAGCCTGAAGAAAGCATCCTGAACATGGTATCGGACACGGTAATTCCCCTGGTGTCGGCTTCACAGAAACCAGGTAAAGCAATAAATGTAACCCCAATTCAAACAAAACTGAAACTGGGAGCAAGGCCAGTCAGGGTAAATCAGTTCCCTGCAGGCTGCTGCGGAGTCACTGGGCTGCGGGGAGGGGATGTGGGGAGGCAATGGCGGGCCGCTCCACGGCAAGCTTCACCCCCACCCAGCCTCGCCCACCCCACTGCCACCCCAGCGGCCTCACCGTCACGTCCTCGGGACCAGCAGCCGGGTGCCAGAGGTGATGGCGCTGAGCAGCCCGTGGCCCATGGCTGCCTTCCAGTGGCACAGCCATGGGGTGCTGACTGTGTGGGAGCTGTCGGCTTCCGTGGAGACGGGGGGTTCCACAGCAAGGGGGCGGCCGGGGGTGGAGGGGAGAGGGCGGGGAGTGCTGGGAGGGGGGAAGAGGGGCCCCGGGCCTGGGCCGTGAGCTGCTTGGCCTCGGGGCAGGCCCCACAGGTGCCATGGCGAAGCTGGACCTGGCTGCTGGCAGAACCCGCCTTCTTCTGACCCCAGTCATCTCCAGCATAGGTCGGGAGGGCTGTCAGTCTCCTCCCCTGAGGTGATGCTGCCTCTGATTGGCCCTAGGGGGTTTGGGCTGCCCTGGGGCATTGCCCATCCTTCCCCTGAGGTGATGCTGCCTCTGATTGGCCCCAGGGGCTCAGGCTGATGGGCTGCAGTGCCCGCCCTTCATTTGGGGTAATGGTCTCTGACTGGCCGCTTGGGCCCTCACTCTGAATATGAGGATTTCTGACCCTGACAGTGACGATTTCAGCCCTACAAATGGGGCTTTGGGCCCTGGAAAGGACGGGCTGGGTGCTGCAAAGGACGCTTTGCACCCTGCCAAGCAGGGGAGCCTCTTGGCTCCTCTGTGGCCCCCAGGAATGGAGGGGCGATCAGGCACAGCCCTGCCTCCCCTGTGTACAGAAGCCCTGGGGCAGCTCCTGCGGAGGGATCTGGAGCTGCTGCTCAGGACTTCAGCTGCTGTTCCTGGAGGCCTAAAGTCTCCGGGAGGTGCCTGCAAGGAGTGCCGGCAGCTTCCCGGCACGGCCCTGCCTGCCGCACACACAGAGCTCTGCTGGCAGCTCCCTCGGAGCAGTCTGGGGCTGTTACCAAGAGCTCCGCTCCCTCCCGAGGCAGCCAGAGGAACCTGCGAGTCCTGGCAGGAAGCCTGAGCCACTGCCAGCCGTGGTCCTCCTGGCCACAGGAGATGAGCTTCTGGGGCAGGTCCCGTTCAGGAGTCCCAGGCCGCTACCCGGGAATGCAGCTCGTGTGTAAAGTTTCAAACAGCTCGGGCAACTGCCCAGCAGCTCAAGTGGCCTGCCAGCCGGGACGACATTTTCTGTCTGGGGGGAACAGTCACGCTGGGGATCGACCAGGGAGAAATCGTCCGCTGCTTCCCAGGAGTGGGGTGAACTGCGTGCAGACACCAATCTGCTTGGGGCCCCCTTTGTGCTGAGTCCCTCAGAAATGGAGCCATCAGGCTCCCTTCCAACAGGGCTGGAACTGTACGAGTACAGCTGTGGATCCTGCGAATGAGGGGTTGGGCCATAGAAATGGGAGCTGCGACTCTCAAAATTCGAGTTTGTCAACTAATACCGAGGCTGTGGACCCTAAAAATGAGGCATGGTACCCTCAAATGAGGGTTCGGACCCTACAAATGGAGGCCCAGGAAGCAGGTTCCTTTCCACAGTAACCATGGAAAAGGATGGATGCAAAAGGTCCCAAGGGAAAGGCCCTCAGACAGCCCCACTTCCAGCACCATGCTGGGTCGGTCTCAGAGCCACGGCCAACTGTAAAACTCCTCTGCCCCATTCCAGTGAAGGACTGCTGGAAACAATTGAAACAGTCAGCACTCTTTTGCAGCTTCTCCTCTGTGGTTTTATTCATCTCTTTCCCAAGCTCCTGGTGTCCCGAGGACAGATGGGTTTCTCGAAAAGAAGAGAGACTCTTCTCAAAAAATGGTGCAGGTTTTGGGAGCTCTTTGCACACACGCAGCCCCCTTGGATGGCTTCAGCTCAGGACACTGAGGGGAGGGCAGCTGTTTTTCTCCCTCCATCCCTTTCTTTGCAGCCTCTCCAGCAGCAACACTTTGCTCCCAAGCTGTGCCAGACCCACCCAAAAAGCCTTTCTCTTCCCACCGAGGACCTAAAGCAGCAACATGCTGGGAAGAAACAGTTCCCTCTCCGGCCCAGAGCAGCCTTGCTGTTAGTTAGGTCTTTCAACCATGGCCAAATAACATGGCCTTTTGTGTTTCCTGAGGCTACAGAAGAGCGGATGCCGTTGGAAACGGAATACCTCGGCCCTGGTGATGGAAAAGCCCAAGGTGGCCACTGAGCCGTGACATCAATCAGAACTAAAGGCGCTTGGAAGAGTCCCCACTGTCCCTCTACCTCTGCATTTCTACAAGGAAATAGCACCCAGGAACAACACAGATTCGAATCACGTACCTGTTTTGCCACCTCAGGCGGTGCTCCCTCTGCTGTGAGCACCCCAAGCCCTGATCACTCCAGCAAGCGCCACTCCACCTTGGAGGCCACTGATCTGGTCTTCACTGGGTGGCACTGTGTAGACCTGGACCCCTCGAACACTGGCGGCACCAAAACGGAGGGCTGAAAGCTGTATCCGGCTAATAGGGTCTTCTGCGGTTCTTTCAGCACTGACCAGAACACCTCAGGTCTTGATTTTAGTAATTGTTCCATCTCACGTCTTGGTGGCTGTGGAATCAGGACCTTGAAGGTGGGCTTTTGAGGTACCCTTGCCTTGGAGGTCATTGATGGTAATTTGCCTCCAACCAAAACTTCCAATTCTCCTGCTCTTCCTCCTCGGCACTTCTGATGTTTTGCTGCCAGTGCCTGACTCTGCTTTGATGCTTGGCCTTTGGGCACGGCTTTGCCCTTGGGTTGGCCTGTCACAGGCTCCTTTTCTCCAGAAGAGAGATTGCTGGTAGCCACCTGAAAGGATGCAATAGGAAAGGACTGCCTAAGGACCACGATAGATAAGGGGCCGCATCCTTCCACCATGCCACGTGTCTGTGTACACAGCCACCAGCAGAGAGGACTGCTGGCCATCACTTCTGTCTCTCTCACAGGCTCAGCCAACCTGTGCCCACTGCCTGGGCAGGAGCAGCCCTTCCCCGCAGCCTGGGCACCCCCGTCGTGGGGGGCACCCCCGGCCCCCCAGGCACCACCACCAGGTATGGCACCCCTCTCTGCTCTGGCACCCCAGCACCTTTGGCACTCCCAGCAGCCCCGAGCCCCAGGCACCTTCACCATCCCCAGTCCCCGGGCACTCCCGGCATCCCACCACCTCCGGACACTCGTCACCTTTCACATGGGGCTGCAGCAAGGCCGGCAGAGCATCCCTGCCAATGTCCACGGAACTGCCCAGATCCTTGCGGCCGTCTCTCCCGGTTCACCTCCCAGAAGCGAGTCTCCTCCCCGATTTGCAGCCCCATCCTGCCGGCACAGCAGCTCACCCCATGGGGAGCGCCCCAGCCACCAGCTCCTCACGGACCTGGCGCAGAGCCGGTGGATGATGGCGATGGGGGATGGCTCAGCAGGTGCCCCTCCAGGGTCCCCCTGAGCAGCACAGCTCCCTCTCGCCCACACAGGGCTGCACATGGCTCCCTGCGGTTGCTGCTTCGACCCTCAGGTCTTCCACACCTGGTGGACCATCACCCACCTGCCTCCACTGGCCACCACCACTATGGGTCCTGGACTCTGGGCAGTCCCTTGGACCCCTCAGGGCAAACCACAACACCGCATGCCCCAGAAGAATCAGAGTGGAGAGGTGGCTCAGCAGAGAAGGGACCGCGCTGGCCACAGCACCCCCAGTTTTGCCGACCTCCAGCACCGGCAACCAGTACGTCGAGAGGCAGCCTGCTCACTTCACCATCTCCGGCACAGGCACCCCTGCGGGAACAGCCCTGAGAAGCAACATCCCCCCGGCCACCGACGTCCCCCCCAGCCCCTCTCCTGCCCCCCCAACCAACACCCTGGGGACCCAGCAGGAGACCTGGCGGTGCCCGAGGAGATGCTTCTCGAAGAGGCCCTGAGGATATCTAGGTGCTTCCCAGACACCGTGGGGGTCAGCCACGATGATGCCGGCAGCAGCCCCATTCCTGAGGACCCTGGGGGCACCAGCACAGCCATCTCCCCCTGCGACTTCGCTTCTCTGTCGCTGCCCGAGGAGCTGCTCACCCCCGACTACAGCGTCCCCGAGGTGGCTGACGCCAGCCTGGCCCTCAACGAATTTGTCACAGGGCTGGAGCCTCAGGAGCCCTGGGAGGACGTGGAGCTGGACCTGCCACCGTCCCAGCCTGCTGGGGCAGAGCAGCGGGGGTAGAAGCGGGGGAGCTGCTCCTGGCCAGAGCCCCCCAGCAAGCGCCGGGCTCTGGCAGGCAGCTCGGGGGTGGCAGGGGGGGAACAGACCCAGCACAGGGGAGAGAGGGAGGTGGGGGGAAGGGGGGGAGGGGTGTATTCTGGGGAGGAGGGGGGTTGGAGTAGCTTTATAGTGGGGTGTATTTGGGCGGGGGGGGGGGGGGGGGAGGCTTAGAGTAGCTTTATAGGACCTTTTTTATTGTTTTTTTCCAGTAACAGTTGTTTGTCCAGAACGGCTCCGTGACTGTGTGGGAGGGGATGGGAGCACAGGGGGCACCGGGAAATGGCAAGAGGTGCCAAAGCCCTGCTGAAGCCCCCCCGAAGGGCACCCAGCTGCCCCCAGGCCCAGGCACCACCTGCGGGGCCAGCAATGGTGGAGGGGACTCCCCTGTCCCCCTCCCCAGGGGAAGAAGCCCTTTGGTGGGGGAGCAAGGACAGACAGCTCCCTGCAGGACTCATGGACACGGCCCCATGCAGAAAGCAGCACAGAGCCCCTGCCACAAAGACAGACCTTAGGGGCTGGTGTAGGGACGGACACATATGACAACGAGGGCTGCAGCGCCTTCATCTTCAGCACAACCAGTGTCCCCACCAGTGGGGATTGCGCTCAGTGCAAAGCCTTTCAAAGCCTCAGGACTATCACACCCTTCCCCACATCCCACTGTGCTCAGCTCCCGTGAGCTTCTGCCTCACTGCCGCAGCAAAATCATAGAATCATAGAATCACAGAATCATTAACTTTGGAAAAGACCTCTAAGATCAAGTCCAACTGTCAACCCATTACCACCGTGCCTGCTAAACCATGTCCTGGAGTGCCACATCTACACGGTTTTTGAACACCTCCAGGGATGGGGACTCCATCACTGCCCTGGGCAGCCTGTGCCAATGCCTCGCCAGTCTTTCAGTAAATAAATTGTTCCTAATATCCAATCTAAACCTCAACTGGGGGCCATTTCCTCTCGTCCGTTGCATGGGGTTGTTGTGACCCAAGTGCAGGACCCGGCACTTGGCCTTGCTGATCCTCACAGAGCTGACCTCGGCCCATCGGTCCAGACTGTCCAGATCCCTTCCCATTCCTGCCCTCAGGCAGGCCGACACTGCTGCCCTGACTCGTGTCATCTGCAAACTGACTGAGGGAGCGCTCGATTCCCTCACCCAGATCATGGACAAAGACACTAAACCAGACCGGCCCCAGAGCCGAGCCCCGGGGAACACCACTAGGGACCGGCCCGCTGCTGGGTTTAACTCCATCCACCCCCGCTCTCTGCTCGGCCATCAGCCAGTTCTTCACCCAGCGCAGTGTGCCCACCCAAACCACGGGCAGCCGGTTTTTGCAGGAGGATGCTGTGGGAGACTGTGCCAGAGGCCTCACTGCAGCCCAGGCAGAGAACATCCACAGCCTTCCCCTCACCCAGCTCCCCCGGCCCTGCTGCCCCCTCGCCCCGGCTACCCCCCCCCCATCTCTCACCTCTTTCTCCTCAGGCCCCTCGGCCTCTGCCCCCCCGGCCCCACCCCAGCCCGGCTGGGACTGACAGGCCTCCAGCTCCGCTGATTGGCTCAGCCATGGCCAGTGAGCAGGCACAGGCAGCCCAGGCCTCTCCTCACAGCTCCGCTGATTGACTCAGCCATGGCTGGTGGGCGGGCACAGGCAGCCCGGGCCTCTCCTCACAGCCCTGTGGGCAGGGGCAGCCATTTTCTCCCCCCTGCTGCCCAGAGCTGTTTGTCTTCATGGAGCGGGGGTGGGGAGATGCCGAGCTGCTGTCGGTCTGGGGGGGCGGCAGGGACATGAGGCAGCCACAGCACGCACACAGGGGGGACAGGAGGAGACAGAGCCCTGCCCAGATCCTTCTGCTCTCTCAGTCTGGGCTCTGGCCTGGGTGTGCAGCCCAGCACTATAGTCGGGGGGTTTCCTCCCAGCTGCACAGCTTTGCACCAGGGAAAGGGACTCTGCTCCGTCCTTCTCTAATTGCAGGCCTACACTTTCCCTTTTTACCAGCAATTTCCTTCTTTCCTTCTCCCCCCCGCCCCCCCATTCTGTTTTTTTCGCAGGTAATGATGAGTTGACTTTCTGGAAGAATCATCGAGTGGGTGGGCACAGGCTGTGAGCACAGGCTGGTCTGTGCCTCCAGAGCTGCGGGCTGAGCTGTGCTGCCGCTGAAGGCCGGGTGGGTGTGGGCTGTGGGCAGAGTTACAGTCATTATTTTTGGGGGGCCCGTGACAGCGATGGTAAGGTCACCCTTTCTGCAGCTCTGCAGCAGTTACAACTGCCCCTGAAAGAGTTCTGATGGCAGGTGCTGTTCCGTGTGTCTTGCTTTCAGTCACCATATCATTGAGCTAGAATTATTTCTATCTGGTCAGGAGATGGGGATCTTCTTGTGTTGGTCTGCTGTTGCTGGATCGCGTTGTAGTTAGTTGCAGGCCGGCAGTGGAGCCACATGGAGCGTGGCCTTCAAGCCTGTGTGTGCTGTGCTGATCCCTTGGCCGCAGGACAACCTCAGCAGCTCCCTGTGACACAGGAGCCTGCAGGCAGGTCCCACTCTGTACCCGCCTCCTGCGTGGCCTTGTAGGGAGAAGTTCCCATGAAAACACTGCTTCTGTGTGACTGTGGAGACGATGAAGAGTTGTTTCCTTGTAGCAAAATCCTAGAGCAGCTTGAATGACAGAAACCAGAGAGTGTCTTCTGTGGATGGCGTCTGCATGGTTTAGTGGTGCACTTGGCAGTGTGAGGTTTGTGGTTGGGCTCGATGACCTTAAAGGTCTTTTCCATCCTAAATGATTCTATGATTGTCTGATTCTAAACTCTCCAGAAACTGAACTTCCAGGTTTGTGAAGAATCAAGTAGGAAAGGAAAATGCACAGTTGCCAAGGGGCAGCCTCCTCTTACAAGGAAAGTTTAGAAACTTCAACTGTGATTTCTTTTTCTTCTCCAACAGTCCACACAAATTTAGGATTGATATAATGCATAGACATTTCTTTTTATTCAGCTAGTTCTGCTCTGTGGGCGGCTTGTAAATTTGCAGATTTACTTCATTCAGTTGCAAAATTACTTGATTAAATTAATGCTGTAATTCTGAGTATGTCCTTGTCATTTCAGGTGAGTTCTCAGGATGGAGGCCCGGCCTTGTCAACACGCAGGTGAAAAAACATAGCATAGAATAGAATCATTTCATTTGGGAGGGACCAACAATGACCATCTAGTCCATCTGCCCGACACCCGACACCTTCAGGGCTGAGCAAAGGTAAAACCGAGTCACTGAGGGCACTGCCCAAAGGCCCCTTGGGCACGGACAGGCCAGGGGCACCGACCGCCTCTCAGGCAGCCTGTCCCAGCGCCCGGCCGGCCTCTTGGTGCACAAACGGATCCTCGTGCCCAGCTGAACCTGCCCTGGTGCAACTCTGAGCCATTCCCACGCGTCCTGTCCCTGGACCCCAGGAGCAGAGCTCAGCACCTCCCTCTCACGTCTCCTCCTCGGGAAGCTGTGCAGAGCGGTGCAGTCACCCCTAAGTTTCCTTTTCTCCAAACCAGACAAACCCGGAGTCCTCAGCCGCTCCTCACAGGACATGCCTTCCAGCCCCATCACCAGCTCTGTTCCCCTCCTCGGGATGCAGTGGGTGTGGGAGAGGGAAGTATAAGGCTGTGGGTCATAAAACACAGGTTTGGACCCAGAAAATGAGGATTTCAGCCCTGAAAATGAGTCTTTCTAGGTCAGGACTCTGAACTGAGGCACAGGGAACCTTCCCCTGGCTCAGGGCAAGGCTGCGCCAGCCCAGAGCACGCAGGAGGTGGCCGCCTCTGCACCGCGGCACGAGAGGCGACTCGCCGGCTTGGCAGGGGGCGGGGGCCTTTCTGTGCCCGGGGGTGTCTGGGGAGGGGGAAGGCTGCCTAAAGCGTCTCTCCTCTTCCTCCCCTCTGGGTTTTTGTTGTCCAGTGGGGCAGCTGGGGCTTTGCTACAAGGACACCCGGCTTCAGGGTGCGCTGTGCTGCTGTGGGCTGCTGGTAAGGGACGGCATCGGGACGCTCTCCAGGCAACCCCGCTTCCCCTGGGGCTGCCATTTCCCCTCTGCCCCCTGCCCTGCTACAGAAGAGACTTCCCCAGGGGGGGAACAAACCCAGCTACTTTTGGGGGAAAGCCGAGCTGAGGGGTAAACTTGTCAAACAAGATGGCGGCCAGGGTGTGCTGAGGGATGAGATGTCCTGCAGGCAGTGGGAGAGCCCTTGCTCTCTGCTCAGCACGGGTGCTCCCTGTGCGAAGGACGCCAGGGGACTGGGCTTGTGGTTCCGTCTTGAATCAAAGGCAGCCGTTTCTCCCAGGGGAGCCTGGACTCTGCCTGGCTTTGCAGGGCCAGGAGCACAGCACTCGCAGGGTCCGTCACCGTGTTGGCTGCTGCCTTGCAGATCGCAGGATGTGGATGGTCTGAGATGCAGCGGAACGGACTGAAGGGTCGGTGTCTTTCTCCAAGCGCTTGAGGGCTGCGACAGAAAGAGATGAGATGAAAGCCTGCTGTCTGCAGAGACCCTCAGGCACCCCCTCCAGAGCACACCAGGCCCACCCTTCTCTTTTCCTGGCCAGGAGGAGAAGGTGGGACACAGGGATCAGCTGGAAGCTGCTGCTCCAAATGCCCCTGAGATGTTTCCCTGTCTCAGAAGCATTTCCCTGGAGCAGGGTAAGGCATGGCAGCACCCATCCCCAGTCTGTTCCCAGCCCCACCAGTGCTGTCCCCACTCACCATCGCAGACTTCACACAGCTTCTCCCCACGCTGGTCCCTCAGGTGCCGCGCAGCAAGCTCTAGGCACAGAGCTGCCGTCAGACCCCACACTCCCCAGCACGCTCCCAGCAGCACGGCCCCCAGCCCTGCCCGCTGGGCTGCACACCCTCCCCCCTCAGCAGGTGACCCCCGGGAAGGACGGTGCCCTGGTGCCCTGGGGCCAGGCTGCCCAGAGAGGGACTGAGGGCAGTGGCTCACCGATGAACCTGACGGCCGCATCTCGCAAGCTGGCCTGAGCATCCTGCAGGTACAACAGGCTCTGATCCACGTATTCCTCAGCCCTACTCTTGTCCTGTGCCAGCTGCAGAGAGCACAAAGGTATGACCACGTCGCAGAGCCTCCCCAGCCGGCCGGAGTAGGCCCTCCTCCAGCACCCCCTGTTGCTGAGGACCAGGGGACAGCCCTCGCCCAGCCTGGGTCTGGGGGCTTGGGGTTGTCCTCAGCAAGCACTCGCCGATCCTCCACATCTGCTGGGTCCACACCAGGTGTCTGAGCTGGTTCCACCCGAGGAGCTCTGCCACAGCCAGGAGGGCTTCCCCGGAGGCCTGTAGAACAGCATAAGCTGGGACATGGAACCATGGCCTGGGGAAGGAGACTTGGTGTCCCCCTCCTCTTGGCTTTGTTCCTGGGGTGATCGTGCCCCTAGGAAGTTGGGACATGCCCTGGATCACACAGCTGGGGCTCTCTTCCTTGCACCACTGCTGAGCTTTGACAGCTGTACATTGGCCACGCTCTGCGTTTCGTCGCTCATGTGAAAGAGCAGCGGGAGCAGGCCCATTTGCATGTTCATCTGCCTCTTGCTGTTCCTCACCACAGTGTTCACCAGGTCTCTGCAGAGGCTGATGGAGAGCTCTCTCAGCTGGCTGAGCTCCTGGCAGGGAGAAGCACAACAGGACTTCAGTAACAGCAGCTCTCTACCCACCGTGAGCAGAAGCGTTAGCATGGACGATGGCAGGGCCGATGCTCCAGGGCTGGATTCTGCACATGGGAGTCGTGGCCCAGACCTGCAGCCAAGGCTGAATGGCGCCAGGCTCATGAAAGACCACTCCAGAGATCCCCTCCAGGCAGTGTCTGTGCCTCAGAGTGCTCTCCCAGCCACCCAGCACACCCCACCAGTGACACCAGCCATGCTGGGGAAGAGCTCCCCACGGATGGGCTGAGGAGCAGACCGGCGGCTGCTCCTTAGCAATGCCTCTGGGTTATGCCCCACCGGCTCAGACTCAGCCCCTTGCCATGGGGTCTGGGGAGAACGTCTGGTCCTGCCCCACAGCACAGCTGGGGAGCCCTCGGGGCTCTGGGAGCAGCTGCCAGGGAAAATCTGGGTCGGGCTGCAGAACCCAGAAGCTTCCACAGGAGCCTGGGGGAGAAAGGAGATGAGAAGACTCTGCTCCAAGCACTGCTCGCAGGGCTAGGCTGAAGGGCAGCTGTCCTTGCCCAGTGCCCATCTGCGGGACTCAGGCTCCCCCATCAGCCTCACCTCGTCAAAGAGGGGCAGGAGCTTCTCCGCCAGCTGCACAGCGATGGGGCTGGCCTCCACCTTCTCCAGGTGACCCATCAGTTTTTGGATGACCACCAGGGCCTTCATCTTGATATCTTCATTTTCATTCTGAAGGAGCTCCATAAGGTCTGGCAGGAAGACCCGGATTTTTCTTGCCTGTATGCAAAAGAGAACTTCCTTTTTATGAGAAGGTCCATGCCTGGAAGGCTCCCCAGGCAGCTTCCGGGACCCACCATGGCAGGGAGGGCACTTGGAGCAGTCACCCCACCTCCTGACTCCCAGACAAGGCCAAGCCACCACCTTACCCACTGCCCCAGCCCCTGGCTGCTAACATGGCTCCCCTTGACTGCGCCCTGCTCTCCATCTCACCTCTCTGAGACAGCGTGATTACGCCTGTGAGCACCAGGGAGAGCATTGCCACGCTTGGATCCATCAGAAGGTTCCAGACTTGGCACATCTGTGCAAACTCCTCATCTTCCAATTCACTGGAGGCCAGCAGCAGAAACAAACCCAGCAGTGAGCGACCAGCAGAGCTGGTGGGGCTCCCCATAGCGTGCAACTCTTGGTTCTCATGGGCAGCACAGACAAGGGCACCGGGGCTTTTTCTGGTAACTCACAGCCAGGCGAAGGACGCAGGTGTCCTCCATGTATGTGTAGAAAAGCCTGTTCTCCCAGTCCTGCAGTTGGATGAACAGCTCCTTCAAGACGTTCTCCAAAGTCTGGGGCACGGAGAACATCACCTCCCACATGGCCAGGGCAGTGCTGCAAGGCAGAGCGCTCTGTCAGCAGGGCTGCCTCGGCCACAGAAGCGCAGCCTGGGTCAGCCCCACAGGACGCAGACCCAGCCCCTCGGGTGGGATGCCCTGGGTAGCAGGAGAGGGCTGAGGTGGTGTCCCTGTGGGGCTGGGGGAGCACAGTGACAGGGCTCTGGGCTGGCTCGGCCAGCTCTGGCTCCCACCTGAGCTGGGAAGCGTGGTGGGATGGAGGGCCCTGCTCCTCAGGGTGGTCCTGCGGTATTCCCGGGAGCAAGGCCTCAAGGCTGTCGGGACCAGTACCTGTCTCCTCGTGGAGCGACTTTCAACAGTGTCCTGACTACCTCCGCAGGGGTCTTGTCAGCCATCAGAAAAATGAGAGATTCAAGGCTGTGCAGGGCGGGTGCCATGATGATGCTTTGCAGGTTTTCATGGATACAGCTGAAGAACTTTGGCACCTGGAGAGGACACAAGTGAGGATGGTGCTGCCACTGCAGTGCAGCCATTTCCTCAGCTGCCCTTCCCATCCCTCTCTGCTGCCTTGGGGTGGCTTCAGGTGCCCAAGACAGCTGGCTTTGGGAGGGAGGGATGGAGAGGAAGGCAGAACAGGGCCTGCCAGGGCTGAAGGGCAGGGCAATCCAGCCACAGGACACTTAAATCCATCAGCCAGGAGGCTGGGTCTTTCATGGCCTCTTCCAGCATGCTGCTGGCACCCTCCTTCTCAGAAGTGCTGGCTTCTGTCACAGCCTTGATGGCTGTGAGGATGACATCTGTTCTTTCAAAAGGTTGGAGGTATTTTCCAAATGCCTAGGAGGAAGGAAGGATGACACATCACACCGAGTGCCCGGATGGTGCTGCTGAGCTGGGCAGTGAAACCGGCCCTGGTGAGAGATGCCCGGCAGTGCTGGTGGCAGTGCCCGCAGGAAATCTGGCAGCAGGGGCTGCAGTCACTGCACGGGGGAGGATGAGAAGAGAGGGCTCCAGGGTGAGGGAGAAGAGTTGGGCTCCTGGGCACAGTGTGCTGGCCCTGCACAGAACCAGGGCTTACTGGTGGCCAGGAGGGCTGGAGCTGTTGCTGGGACACTGGAGTGCAGCCCTCAAAAAGTTCCTTTCTAGGGGAAAGCAGGAACCCTCTCCCTAGGGACACTGCCAGTCCCACTGATTCTGTGTCCCTTTGCTCACAGAATTCCCCTGCTGATGCCTCGGACAAGAGTCCCAGCAAGGGGGGAGCTCATTACCATGGTAATGTCACTGGTTCTGTTCGAAGAAAGCCAGGAGGTGTTCTCGGCTTCAAAAGCCTGTGGAGCTGTTCTGAGCCTCTGGCCGTGTCCTGCCTGAATGGGGGGAAACACAGAATAGTCCGTAAGACACAGCGTCTTTGCCAACAAGTTTCCTAAAGGGTGAAAAGAGCTTGGAACTGGGAATGGCTGAGGAGGGAGGGTACATCCCAGGGTCAGGGCAGGCGGTGGTGGATGGGTGTTAAACACAGGGAGGCGGGCAATGGGAACAAGACAGGAACATTCCTCAGGAATGGTGGGGAAGGATTAGGAAGAAGGGACAGCTTCTTGCTACATGCACTGGAGGGACCAGCTGGGTCTGCTCTTCACTGACAGGGAAGCAGTGGTCTGGGGACACAGCAATCAATGGTAGCTGCAGCCGCAGGGCCCATGAAACAGCCGGGTTTGAGATCCTGAGAGGACTGAGGAAGGAGAGCAGCAGAGAACTTAAAACAGAAACTCTTTACAAAGAAAAAAAGAAATAAAAATACAGGGAAAGAAAATAAAAGAGAAACTTCAAAAGAAAATATAGTAAAATACTGTCACCTAAGGAAACACATAAAATAATTGAAGACAACGATTTGAAAAACTTAGACTTCAAGCGAACATTGAAATGGGGAGGAAGATTAAGGAAGCAATGGGCAAAACTGAAAACTGATGGCAGCAAACTACAACACATATAGAATGACAATGCAAAAAGCTAGAGATCTCAAGTAAAACAAACAATACTTACAAATATCAGCAATGATTTAAACAACAGCCTTGAATAAGATCTAAATAGGGAGGAGGATGAAGGAAGTAAAGGGAATAATTGAAAAAAAGTATGGAAGCAAAACACAATAGATGTAGGAAAACAATGTAAAAAGCCGGGATAAAGACGCAAAACAAGAAAGAATGACCGAAACAGAAAGGAAGACCAAGAAATGAATTTCAAAAAGTGAAAAACCAACAGAGATTAAAGAAAAAAAAGAAAAAAAAAATAGAAAAATACAGGGACAGCAAACTAAAAGACAGATTTTGAAAGAAAATCTTAAATACTAAGGACCTAAGGAATGAAACAAAATTACTGAAGACAATGATTTCAAAACCTTAGACTTCAAACGAACATTGAAATGGGGAGGAAGATGAAGGAATTAAAGGGCAAAACTAAAAACTGAGGGCAGGAAACTAAAACAGATATAGAAAGACAATGCAAAATGCTAGATATCTAAAGTAAAACAAGCAATACTTGCAAATATTGGCAATGATTCAAAAAACGTAGCCTTAAATAATATCTAAATAGGGTGAAGCATGAATAAAGTAAAGGGATAAACGAAAAAGAAGAGTGGCAGCAAAGTAAAATAGATGTACAAAGACAATGCAAAAACCAGGGCACTCAGGAAAAACAAATATAAATGACTAGAATAGAAAGCAGGATGAAGAAATGAATGTTGAAAATTGAAAAAATGACAAATATTAGGGAAATAAAGAAAAACATAAAAAAAATACAAACACCAAACAAAATCGGAAACTTTGAAAAAAAAATGTAAAATACTATGGCCATAACGAAAGACATAAAACAATTGAAGATAACAATTTTAAAACCTTAGACTTCAAATGAGCTTTGAAATACAGAAGAACATCAAGGAAGTAAAGGGTAAAACTAAAAACTCCGGGCAGCAAACTAAAACTGCTGTAGAAAGACAATGTAGAAAGCAAGGCCACTCTGGAAACCCTTCGACTTAGAAAGAAAACTTAGCTACGGAGGAAGATTAAGGAAGTCAAGGCAAAACCTAAAAACCTGAGGGCAGCACACTAACACAGACATAGCAAGACAATGCAAAAAGCTAGAGATCTACAGCAAAACTAGCAATACCTACAAATACAGGCAACGATTTCAAAAACTTAGCCTTCAATAAGATCTCAACAGGGAGGAGAATGAAGGAAGTCAAGGGAAATACTAAACAAAAGAGTGGCAGCAGACTGAAACAGCTGTGGAAAGACGATGCAAAAAGCCAGCATAAAGATGCAAACCAAGACAGAATGACTACAACAGAAAGGAAGACCAAGACATGAATGTCAAAAAGTGAAAAAAAGACACAGATTAAAGAAACAAAGGAAAAAACATAGAACAATACAGGTAAGTACTAAGGAATGACACAAAACTCTGAAGACAACAATATATGAAATCCTCAGACTTCATATGAACACTGAAATTAGAAGGAAGTCTAAGGAAGTAAAGGGCAAAACTAATAACCCACAGCAGCAAAGTAAATCCACTGAAGAAACACAATGCAGAAAGCAAGGCCACTCAGGAAACCCTTCAACTTAGAAAGAAAACTGAACTAGGGAGGAAGATTAAGGAAGTAAAGGGCAAAACTAAAAACTGAAGGCAGGAAACTAAAACAGATACAGAAAGACAATGCAAAAAGCTAGAGATCTAAAGTAAAACAAACAATACCTATAAATATAGGTAATGATTTAAAAAACATAGCCTTGAATAATATCTAAATAGACAGGAGGATGAAGGAAGTATAGGGAAAAACTTAAGAAAAAGGTGGCAGTAAAATAAAACAGATCGACAAAGAAAATGTAAAAAGGCAGGGCACTCTGGAAAATCAACACAAAGTGACTAGAATAGCAAGGAAGATGAACAAATGAACGTTGAAAAGTGAAAACCCCATAGACATTAACAAAAAAAAGAAAAAAAATAGAAAAATACAGGGACAGCAAACGAAAAGAGAGATTTTGAAAGAAAATCTGTAATACTAAAGACCTAAGGAATGACACAAAATAATTGAAGACACGAAATTCAAAGTTTTAGACTTCAAAGAAACCTTGAAATAGGGAGGAAGATTAAGGGAGTAAAGGGCAACAACTCATAACCCATGGCAGCAAACTAAAACAGCCGTAGAAAGACAATGTAGAAAGCAAGGCCACTCTGGAAACCCTTCGACTTAGAAAGAAAACTTAACTGGGCAGGAAGATTAAGAAAACAAAAGGCAAAACTAAAAACTGAGGGCAGGAAACTACTACAGATATAGAAAGACAATGCAAAAAGCTAGGGATCTAAAGTAAAACAAACAATACTTACAAATATAGACAATGATTTAGAAAAAGTAGTCTTCAATAATATCTAAAGAGGGAGAAGCATGAAGGAAGTAAAGGGATAAACTAAAAAAAAGAGTGGCAGCAAACTAAAACAGATGTAAAAAGACAATGTAAAAGCCAGGGTTCTTAAGATGCCAGTATTTAACCTCAACGTCTCTGTATTTCCAGGTCAGGGCTGCAACAGTTCTGCTGTCTGTGCATACCAGTGAGAGATGACCTGCTTTTCACCCTCCAAGATGTAATAGACAACAGGGCACTCTTTAAGTGAAACTAAATAGCAGTTCTACTGATTTGAATACAAAAAGTTTTCGCCTGTAGTACATTCATCCACAAGAACTTTAACACCTCTTGATAGAAGGAATAATAAGAAACACGAAACTTTAACAACCTAGCTTCAGTGGGATTTTCTAGTTTTAGTTTTAACAAAGCAGCTGTGTGGAAGTTGCAAGCTGTCCTTATAGATTAGCAGACTTAGCAAGGACAAGACAGTGACAAGAGCAGGAGCTGCGACCAAGAACCAGCGAAAACCAGCTTTGCAGTTTTGCAATGAGATAGAATGAACCGAGTATGCGCAGTGCCCAGGATGTAAGTCACGGGCAAATGAGGAAGACTACCGAAAGAGATGAAGTAATCACCAAAGACCACCAGAGACCACCCGGGAGCTGTAATACACCTGCCTAAAAGAGAATTTGAATAGATTCATACGCTTTCAAAAATGTAACAATTAATATGCATATTGTAGTTCTATTTAACCTGAAATTAAAGGGTGTTTGGAACACACGTTTGGAGGACAGATCCCCCGTGTGCCTGGTGCCATAATAAAGGATACCTGGTTAACAGTATACATTGTACTGTTAGGTTATTACGGGATCTGTGAATCACTCTAACCAGCATTTTCCTTTTTGACTAGAAAATGAAAATCTTCAACAGCAGATAGCCCTGAAATAAGCTTCGGTCAAATCTGGACCAAATACAGGGTGTGCATTATGATATGACACAGATCTGGACTTGACTCTTCAAAACAATCATGCACTAAGGAAAATTTTGGGTTGTTACGCAGAGTTTTAGCTAGAGTCTTGGCAACCAAATTTGGGACATGAAAGGTATTAGCACTACAGTGCCACATGCCGTAAAGGAAAATGCTCTTGCAGTTCAATTCCAACGCCGCATCCTCAAACAAAACAAAGCTGTTGTGTTTGAGGAACATGGGTGGAAATCTCCCCTGACAAGCTGCAGTGATGCTGGAGCATTTCTTCACCTTGTAGTCTCTTTCCTCAGGCTTAGTGAATCTCTCCCAGAGTCTGAGGCAAAGGCCCACGCCTTTTTCCTGTTTGTAACAGGGGATGTCTGAGTCTTCACGTGGTGGTTTGTTGTGGGGCACAACTTGCACCCTGGATTTGCCTTCATAAATGCATCCCTGCACTAGAAATGAAAGGAAAAGTACCAGTCAGGCCAATCATGACAATGGACTGTCCAGAGGGCAACAGAGTGCACTGCTTCTAATAGGATTTCAGACAGTAAAGAATCCTTAAATAGCTTGATTTTTTAACAGTTTAATCGCATGCTTAGAGTCTGACTGCCAACACAACCGAACAAAAGAAACAGGATGATAAGAAGAGCTGTATTTCAAAAAGCGAGGTTTCTCTTTCCTCACCTGAGGGTCTATTACCCAGAGCAGGCTGAAGTTCTGATCCTGCAAACTGCTCCCCACTGCTTCTCTGCTCACCTTGGCAAACAAGGACAGCTGTTCCCATTCTTTTGCAGGTACAACATTTCAAGTTTTACACTGCATTTTGAATAAAATGAAGACATACATTTAGCAGTACATGCAGAATGATGCTCCCAGACCAGGCACAGAATAAAACCCCACGACCAGTATCACCTCATTTTCAGGAAGTTCGGATGAATCATCACCGTGTTCCCACCAAAATGTACGATGCTGCATGGCTGCATCAGATCCACAGGGAACATGCAGGACTGTCTTTGGCCTGGAGCACACAGCACACAGCCCAGTTTCTGCTATATTCTCAGTCTGAGTCTGAAACCGCTACAAATATTTAAATCTTCAGCAACGCTGACCCACAGACACGCTGTATCTTCAGAACAGGGCATATGGATTAAATCTGCAAACTCAGGGCTGCGACCCCTCTCCCCTCACCCCTTTTCTCTCTCCCTCAGCCTGGGCTAGGAGGTCATCTCACCGGGGAAGGCACGCCATAAAAATCACCTCACCGAGGGACAGGGAGGGGAGAAGGGAGCAGAGGGAAAGGCAACGCAGAGAGGAGCAGCTCTGCCTTCCCTCGCTCAGCCCACAGCCCGCTGGTGCCTGTGCCCGGGGGCTCCGTCTCCATCCCCTTCCCCTCCCCAGCTCTGGGCTCACCCCTGGGGCTGCCCCGGCCGGGCCCGGCTCCAGCATGGAGCTCCCCCCCCCCCTCCAGAGCGGCCAGCAGGCAGCAGAGTCCCCAGTGCCCTCCCCAGGGCCCCGCTCCCCTCACGGGCAGCCCCAGCCCTCACCTCAGCCGGGGCCTGCAGCAGAGCCTGTCCCTGTCACACAAACATGGCCGGCAGCAGCCCCTGCCCCGGGCCTACAGCTCCCAGCATGCCCCGGGAACCAACATAGCCACCCAGCAGCCCCTGCCCCAGGGCAGGCCCCAGGACTACACCTCCCAGCATGCCCCGGGCCGCCCCCCCCACACCCTGCCTTCCACCCTCTGGAAGCCTTTTCTTTCTTTCGTAACAGCTGAGCATTTAACCGAGTAAATCTCAGAGGTGCTCTTGTTTCTTCTCAACAAAGCAGCCATCTCCATCTGCTCCCGTCTGCCAAGCACACATCCAGTCAGGCCAGGAGAGCACGGGGTCCCATCTGCTCCCTGTCCCTCACAAAGCAAGGAGGGTGACAGCCACCAGCCCCTGTGAGCTGACAGCTCGCCAACAGCCACCGCGCAAAGGGACACAGCCCCTGCTCAGACACCACGGGCCTCTGGAATGGCTCTCCAGAAAGGTGCACAGGAGAGGGACAAAAGCAGGACCAGGTATCTGCAAGATCAGAGCAGAATGAGGAAGCCAAAAGCGTAACTTGCAACACTCCAAAAGTGAGAAAAGACACCAAACTCTTCTGAGGATGTCACATCATCTTGGCAGACCAGTGCCAGTGCCTGCATGCCAGCAGGACCCAGCAAAGTCTTACTCCTGAGATTGTCACCATCTGTGGTGGCAAGCCCCATGGGCAGGCCTCATTAGCCATATCCTCAACAGCTTTAATTGACGCCTCCAGCCCTTGGGACAGACAGACAGATGAGAGGCTGACCGAGGCTGTAAGGAAGAAAGAACCCCATGCTACGTCTACATCACCAAACGTCTCCAGGCACATCAGACCTCAGCACGCTTCCCAGTTCCTCACAGCTCTACTAGTTATACCCGTAAATGTAAAATTTCCACTTACCAGAGTGCCTGTAATTAAACTAAAGTAGATCCTTGCTGTTTTGAGAAGATAGGAAAGCTCTAAGATAGAGAGATTCCTAAATAATTCTACTCCAGACAGCTCGGCCTTGGGAGGGCAGATGCACCAAGCTACAGAGAGAAAGAGGCACCAAGAGGGCAACAAGACCGGGGCAAACAACCTGGAAGGACACGGGACACTGATCTCAGAACTGGGTTTGCGCAGAAACAAAGGACAATGAGCGGACACTGTGATGAGGAGTATGAGCCTTCATCTTAGGACACCCAAAGGCCACCCGTGGATGATAACAGACATGTGTGAAAGACAACAACACGTGTTAATGACTTCTTGGAAAACTCATGAATATGCTAAGCATTTCTCAGAAATATAATGAATATGTATACTGTGATTGTATTTAACCCGAAATGACAGGGTGTTTGGCATGCAAATACCTGCTTAATAGCCTTCTGGCTATTGAGTCTTCAACCCTGGCTTGTCATGGCATCATTTCGCTACTGCCGAAATAACGACTTTGTCTCTCTCTGTCTTTTCTTTCGTAGCACTGTCCATTGCCAACAGCAGCCTGCTGCAAACTCCTTCCCGTAATTTCGCTCACTGACTGCAGTCGTGTGTGCATACAGACAGGACCCAGTAAGGAGTGGCACAGCAGGGAACGGGATTTTTGCCAAACTTGACAAAGACACCCTGTGAAAATGACATCCCTTCTGTCTGAGAGAGCAAAAACAGCTTTAGTAGCGGGGCGGGGAGGGGGGGAAGCTGAAAGAAGTTCTGTAGCATTTTTCAGTATTTTCCCTTGGAACAAACTGAATGAAATCAAGGTGCAATCATGCCTTGTGACTTTGGCCAATGAAATCCATTAAAAATTTAAGGAAATAGTTTATACTTTAAAAAAAAGCAACAACCAAACCAAACACCACAGCTGCATTTCTAGCAATTACTGGAAATCTGCTGACATAAATGTTGCACATTGCAAAGCTAAAGCACAGCCGCACAGAGCTGTTTGGTGGTTGGAATAATCACCAAATAATAGAAGAAGAGGAGAACATTTTGCAACTTCCAGAACTACAGTTGATTTGGATGGAGTCAAGAACTAAAGCAGCCACAACAGATGAAGGACATCATGTAACATCCATCATGTAACACATGCAAAAACTTTAGTTACTGAGACTCTGGTTAAAAACTGGGTGCAGGCATGACACATCCCTCCACTGCTGCTGAAACCGGAGCTCCATCACTGCTCCAGGGTTTCCACCGTGTCCCTAAACACGCGCTCCTGCACTTCACGTTGGACTTATCCAGCTGATAAACGATCCAGGACCATAAACCCAAACAGAAGGAACAAAGAAAAGTGTGAATTTTAGTGGAAGATTTCTGATTTCTCTTTCAGCTGAACATCAGATGCTTCCGAAAAGGAAACGCTGGGGCAGACAGCCCTGTTAGAAGAAACTGACCTCCACAAATACGAACAGTGACGGCTGCTGGCAAGCTTCCGTCGGATGAGTCGCATCAGACTGCGATTACTGGAGGAAACCTGGAACAGAGAGAGGGGAGAAAAACACCTCTGTGTTACCCCAACATCATCCTCTGAAGGAACTGTGTCCCATGGGACGCACTCGTTAACTGTCACAGCACATGTCACTAGCAGGCACATGTCAGCTCCTCGTTTTATTTCATGTTCCTGATTTCTGCGCTGCGTTCCTGTGCACTGTTCGGACAAGCTTTAGAGAAAGTTTTACAAGATTTTACATTACCCAGGGAGGTAAAATCATTGCAATATGTGGATGATTTATTGGTAGCAGGGGAAACTGAAGAGAGAACTCAAGAAGCCACTATTAAATTGTTAGATTTCCTAGGAGAAAAGGGATTGAAGGTGTCCCGATCAAAGTTACAGTTTGTAGAACAGGAGGTAAAATACTTAGGGCATTGGCTGAGTCAGGGAAAAAAGAAGGTAGATCCTGACAGGGTATCTGGAATCCTATCCTTAAGACTTCCACAAACTAAAAAGGAAATTCAGCAAATATTGGGATTGTTAGGATATTGTAGACCGTGGTTTGAAAGCTATAGTGAAAAGGTGAAATTTCTATATGAGAAATTAACTGATAACCAGCTTAAGTGGTTTACGGAAGATAATCAGAAATTTGAGGAGATAAAAAAGGCATTAATACAAGAACCTGTATTAAGTCTCCCAGACCTAGAAAAGCCTTTTTATCTTTTTGTGAACACATCAAACCAAACAGCATATGGGGTTCTTAATCAAGACTGGGCAGGAATCAAAAAACCTGTGGCGTATTGTTCTAAATTACTGGATCCAGTAAGCAGAGGGTGGTGGCCTGCCTGTCTCCAAGCTTTAGTCGCTACAGCCTTATTAATAGAGGAAGCTAGAAGGATTACCTTTAGTGCTCCTTTAAAGGTGTATACCCCACACAATGTTAGGGGTGTTTTACAACAGAAAGCGGAAAAATGGTTAACGAATAGCCGGATTCTAAAATATGAAGCAATACTAATTGGCTCCCCTGACTTAGAACTGAAGGTGACCTCGGCTCAGACTCCAGCACAATTCCTGTTTGGAAAACCATCAGAGGAATTACAACATAACTGTTTAGAGGTAATTGAGACCCAAACTAAAGTGAGGCCAGATATAAGGGATACTGAGTTGGGGAAAGGAGAAGCACTGTTTATAGATGGCTCCTCCCGAGTGGTGGGAGGACAGAGAAAATCAGGATATGCACTAATTAATAAGGACCTAGAACCAGTGGAATCAGGACCTTTGAGTCCATCATGGTCAGCTCAGGCTTGTGAATTTTATGCCCTATGTAGAGCCCTGGAATTATTAAAGGGGAAAAGCGGGACTATATTTACAGATTCTAAGTATGCATATGGGGTGATCCACACCTTTGGGAAAATTTGGGAAGAAAGAGGTTTAATCAACACTCAAGGGAGGAATCTTATACATCAGGAATTAATAGCAAGAATATTAAGGGCATTAAGAGAACCAAAGGAGATAGCAGTGGTACATGTGAGAGGACACCAAAAGGGATTAGATTACTGAACCAGAGGAAATAATTTAGCAGATAAAGAAGCCCGGGAGGCAGCCCTGAAGACTCAGGTTGCTAAAATTAGTGTAATACAGGGGGACACCAGCGAAGAAAAACGAGAGGGAGAAGGAAGGAGATTTACCCTGAGGAACACACAAGAGAAGATACGAGCCAAGTTAGAACAGGGAAAATGGACACTGCCCGATGGGCGAGAGATGCTGCCAAAAGCCTATGCCAGGCAAATATTGGAACGTTTGCATGCACACACACACTGCAGTACAAAGGCGTGAAGTGATCATTTTCTTAAACAATTCGGCTGCATTGGGATTTTTGAAATAGCAAAACAAATTACACGAGGCTGCTTAACTTGCCAGAAGATAAATAAGAAAGTGTTTCAACAAGCAGCCACAGGGGGGAGGAAAAAACCCTGCCTACAGACCTTTTGAGAGGGTACAGGCTGATTTCACCGAATTGCCTGAAGTAGGAAGGACAAAATATCTATTGGTAATAGCAGATCTCTTAACACAATGGGTAGAAGCCTATCCTGTAGCAAGAGCTATGGCACAAATGGTGGTAAAAATCTTATTAGAAAACTTGATACCCAGATATGGAATAATCCAGTACATTGATTCAGATCAGGGCACACACTTTACTTCTAAAATAATAAAATTGTTATGTCAGTCATTAGGTATCCAGTGGGAATACCGCACTCCGTGGCACCCACAGAGCTCAGGGAAAGTAGAATGAATGAAACAATAAAACAACAATTGGCAAGATTAATGATTGAGACTCAAATGCCTTGGACAAAATGCTTACCATTGGCACTTTTGGACATAAGAACTAAACCACATAGTGAGACTGGATTATGGCCATATGAAATGTTATATGGTATGCCGTATTCTCAGGGAATGCCTTTAGGGAATAATGTCATTGAGGATCATAGTATCCAAAAATACCTAATTACTATTGGGAAAAGATTAAAAGAATTAAGAGAGATTGGGATGGTGGCCCAAACACCACCTTCAGGATTTGCAATTCATCAGTTCGAACCAGGAGACAAGGTTCTAATAAAAGCATGGAAAGAAAGAAACTTATCTCCCCTCTGGGAAGGACCTTTTCTTGTTTTATTAACTACAGAAACGGCTGTGAGGACTGCTGAAAAAGGATGGACACATGTGTTGCGAGTGAAAGGTCCAGTGAAGGAGTGGAAAATAACATCTGAACCAGCAGAAACCAAGCTAACCATCAGACAAACCCGAAGAGGCCTTCATCAAAGAATATAAGTTAAGTTCCTGTGGGAATCTTACTGTAATTACTCCTGTAAAAATTTGTCAACGGGGAGATTTTAAATGCATACCTATTAGGGGAATCAACAACAGAGATCAATCAGTCCCCAAAGAGAACTACAGGTTGTCCGCAGTATACACCAAATTTTTACATAGCATACGAATTGGGAAGGAGGTAACCGTCACCTTCATTTGAGTCCTCGAAAGAAGGAGAACACCCCTTAAATTAAGGAAGAGGACAAGACCAGATAGGGAACTGGGGTTGCGGCTTGAAAGGTCTGCCAAGGGCTGCAATCCCTTCGGGCTGTGACCGCCGATCACTATGGCCCTTACTGGACCTCTTCTAGTCCTACTTGGGGTGAGTTCCTTAACGCAGGCTACAGCAAACAACGGCAGCCAATGTATGGTTACTCCTAGAAGGGGATGGGTAAGCTCCCACGCTTTGGTTTGTCATACCATCTATGATTGTAAAGGCCAGAAAATGGGAGGCTGCATTCATAACCAAACCCGATATGCCTGATGCAAAGAAGGAAACAGAACCATATGCTATGATCCAAAAGAACTCCCTTACCGATATGGGGTAGAAATGAGGACAAATTCAGAAGAGGGCAGATTAATTGGAACAAGTAAGATTATAGATGACTTGAGTGCATCGGTATCGATAGTTTTTGATGCATGCGACATTATAGATGATGATCCAGATACTCACTGGGGACCTCTAGAATGGAGACGGTATTATAGTGATACACCAAAATACATCTGTCCTGGTCGCCGTCAATGTCACATAAACCCTGATTAGGTACCAAGTCGAACTGCGAGACATCAGTCGGCACACCGATGTGGAAGGAGGGGATGGTCCTGTGTCTGTTGGGATACTGCCGGCTGGGGATATGACAGCCTGTGTGGGGATTTACGAGCTTCGATCACAAGGGTGCAAACAGACAGTGATTGTACAGCCAGTACCTGCAATCTGATAAACTTAACTCTTATAAATTTAGGAATTTGGAAACAGAGGAAGATAACTAAAATTGGGCTGAAGATAAATGGGCCTGGAGAAGATCCTGGTGTAGTTATTAATATTGAAATAAAAGGAAACACGAAAGAATCAGTACAACATAGACTGCTATTTAACTCCTTTTATAACGAAATAGAAACAGGGGTGAAATATGAGATTCCCACAGTTACTAAAAATCTATTTATAAACGTTGCTGAAAACATTGCTAAGTCATTAAATGTAACTAATTGTTATGTTTGTGGCAGAACAAATCAAGGTGAACGATGGCCATGGGAAGCTATGGAGAGTGATGCCCAGTGACAGGACAAGGGGCAATGGGCACAAACTGAGGCACAGGAAGTTCCGCCTGAACATGAGGAAGAACTTCTTCCCTCTGAGGGTGACGGAGCACTGGAACAGGCTGCCCAGGGAGGTTGTGGAGTCTCCTTCTCTGGAGATATTCAAGACCCGCCTGGACAAGGTCCTGTGCAGCCTGCTGTAGGTGACCCTGCTTCGGCAGGGGGGTTGGACTAGATGACCCACAGAGGTCCCTTCCAACCCCTACTATTCTGTGATTCTGTGATTCTGTGATTCTGTGAGAGCAACATAAGTGATCCGCAAGTACGGAAAACGATGGGGAAGGGTAATAGGAAACAACAATGGGCACTTCAAACGAGTATAATTGGAAGGAGCTGTTGGCAAAATCTAAAAGACAAAGGAAGACAAGTAGGTAACTTGGAGTGTGAAGGAGGTTACCTATGGAATGAAACTCAGAATAACTGGGATAAATGGGGAAGCCGACTGGAAATGAATAATCAATTTAAAAATTGGACCAATGGGACAAACATACCAAACAGTTGGCCAGCTCCTGAAGGACATTATTGGATATATGGCAAACTACCCTATGCATATTTGCCAGAGAATTGGGCAGGATCTTGTGTGTTAGGGACTATAAGACCCATTTTTTTCCTATTGCCCATAAATCGAGGAGAGCGACTAGGAGTCCCAGTGTATGCTGAAGCTGATGAGCTAAGGAAAAAGCGCCAAAGACGGAGCCCGCAAATTGGAAAGATCATTATGGCCACCGGAGAGAATCATTGCCTATTATGATCCAGCTACGTGGGCTGAAGACGGATCCTGGGGCTATAGGACCCCAATATAGATGCTTAATAGAATAATTAGATTGCAAGCTGTAGTGGAAATAGTTGTAAATAAGACTGGAGATGCACTTGGACTAATTGCAAAGCAAAATACCAAGATGAGAACTGCTTTGTATCAAAATCATTTATCTTTGGATTATTTGTTAGCACAAGAAGGGGGAGTTTGTGGAAAGTTTAACCTCGGTAATTGTTGTTTAAAGACTGATGATGAAGGAAAAGCTGCAGATGAGCTTCTAACAGAAATGAAGAAAATTGCACATGTCCCAGTTCAAACTTGGGATGGAATCAATCTAAGAGGATTATGGGGAGAATTTATGGGCAGTGATTGGCTTGTTAAAATTGGGATAGTTGTGTGGGGGGTGTTTGGAGGATTGTTAATAATTCCATGTTTAATACCTTGTTTTACTAGATTAATACAATCAGTTATACAAGGAATGCAGATATCTGTGGTACCTGTCGACCCAGAAGCAGGGAAAGAGAGAGTCAATTCCCTGATGATAATAAGAACAAAAGAAGACCCAAAATTAATACCAATTCGGCAAAATATTGACCTGATTGGGAATGAAAAACACGAATCAATACCATGAAAAAGGAAATGGGGGACTGTGAAAAACATTCATCTGATTCGTGTCAATACGAAAGCTAGGGCAGCATGATAAGATGTGATTTTCTGTCTTGCCTACCCTTGTATAACCACAGACTGAAAGAAAACAGTGGTCTGGGTAATAGACAGTGTTTCTGTATCTTTCAAAGTTGCCTGACAAATACCTTGGTATAGGGAGATATGTTATGCTGTTTAGAAAATCAACAAAACCAACATCTTCTGGAACATTTTGTCATGCTATGTTCCCAGTTTAAACCAGTTTCGTTGTTACATAGTGTTACATAAGAGAAGCCCATAGGGCACACGGGTAAAGCCCAGAACCTTTGCTATGAATATGTTAGCTATGAATATATTAGCGACAACAAGAACCTATGGGAAAGTCCAGAACCTTCTCTATGAATATGTATCAACAGACCATATATAAACTGGAGACGGGAACTGGACAGTGTGTGTGTCTTGGTTGAGCAGAGACCCCTAGCACTCCCAGCGCTGTTTGCTTGCCTTTATTCACCTAATAAATTGGATACTTAAACTGAAACGCTGTTTGGGACTACCTCATTTATCACAACGTGATGAAATAAATAAGGATGATTTGTGTTGTGGCAGTAGCCAGAGGCTCAACTCAGGACCAGTGTAAAGAAACACAGCTACAGAAATAAGAGGGGATAATATGGATGGCGCAGAAATCTGCGTGGGGCACTGCTGCCTTGGTCCTGTGGGATGGGACAAGGTGGTTGCTACAGCGTCCCCGGACCACAGCAGCAGCGATCAGCAGCGCATTAGACAAAAGAAATAAGGTCAAAGAATAGTGCCATAGGGGAGACTTTAACATCCCCAAAATAAATCCGAGAACAAATGCTCCTAAACATGGCACGGCGCTGTTATTTCTGGATCTGACAGCCAACGGATTTCTTGGCCAATAAAGCACTCGCCAAAAGGCGGCACTGTTTTAGACGGGTAATCACAAGCTGATAAAATGCCTACCCACAGTAATAACCTTGGGTGGAGGAATCGGTGGGATTGAGCCGGTGTTAGATGAAAGCCGACCAACTACAGGTCTGGAAATAAAGGGTCTTGGCTGCACAAGGGTGAGCTACGAGCAGCTGGCATGAAACTGGTGGGACCGGAGTGCTCAGAGTTTGATGGCAGGGGACACCTGGTGTTGCTTTACTTTGTAGAGGCAAAGCAAAAAAAACCAGATCTGGAATACGTATTCCAAGCAAAAGACAGGAATGCAGAGGTAGCTCGTACCTGGCTGAGCAGCTCATCTCAAAGGGTTTATGCCAAGACTAAACGAAGCTCCAAGGAGGACTGTGTGGCAAAGGCAGACACATCTTGGGGGTTAGCCAGAGGAGGGCTAAAGTGGGACTTGCCAAACCCCGTGCTTTAGCGACGAGCCTGTATTTAAACCTTCAGACAGGAGAGAAGCACCGCGAGGTCCGTGACGCGCTCCGTCACAGGCAGCAGCAGAATCTGCAAGGGGCGCAGCTGGAGACGCTCTCCCGGGCTTTGGGAAAACCTGACGCTGCTCTGCTCCCGCTGACCCGCGGCTCGCACGGCCTGTGCAATTCCACCCAGAGCTGAAACCCTGTGGGAAAGCCCAACCTGCAGCCCATGGCTCTCCGAAAGCCACACCTCACCGTCTGAGCCCACAAACGCAAGACTCACCAAGGAGTTTTCCAGGCAGTGGAGGAGACGGCCGTGCTGCGCGGTGCTCGTGCCTCCAAGGCTTGTCCTGGCACGAGGGACGGACGCGCCGCACAGCGTGCGGGTGCAGGGCCAGACCCGGGCTGCACGTCGCTCCCTGAGCAGGCCACAGAGGGAGAACCCGCACGCCTGCGCACCAGCCACAAAATGGCACCAAAATGGCAGCGTCTACCAAAACAAACAAACAAAAAGCCCGCAAGGGTTTGTTTCGGGTGCCTGGACAGACGCGGTGATTCACTGCAAAATGCTCAGTGACCCTTTCTTCCTCTGCCTTGTCCCATAATCCATTTTAAAAGCACGAAAAGGAAAAATAAAACCTGTTTTTTATCCAAAACAGCCCTTCATGCCTTCGTCTCCACATGCCCAGCGTGGCTTTGGGGCTCACTGGCTGTTTAGGAGACCAGTCTGGGGCTGAGGGAATGCATGTTCCTCACCTCAGGACTTCTTTCCAAGCAGATGGTGAATGAAAACATGGCTTAATCATTCAGTTTGTCTCCTGCCACCAGTTTAGCCAGGTTTAGACCCAAAATACTGAAGATGCTTCGTCTGCGCGCTCACCCACCCTCAGCAGTGCCCCGTGCCGAAGCCAAGTGCGTCTCCATGGGCCGCCCAGGTGCCGCGGCCGCTCGCATCCGCTCATGACCTGGTGGCTCCATTAAATCCTGAGAACCGACACAAACCACCACGTCACCCGAAGCCTGGCTGACCTGCTGCGGCACCTGGGCCACCCCGGCACCTCTGCAGCGGCCTCTTCGCTCTCGTGGTGCCACCGGGATGGCGTGGGTGGCATCGCCTCTGCTCCTGCCGCGGGGCTTTTCTCCAATACAGATCACGGCAGACTTATTTATAGCACCCTTATCCCAGTGGCAGAGCCTATTTTTGGGCCGATGCTCAAGCATCAGAGCAGCACAGGTTATTTTAACCCAACGCTGGTTTATTTTTGGAGCTGCCCTTCTCTGCACGTGCTCTGAGATGGTTTCCAGCTACCGGGCGCTGGTGAAGCCAGGAGCATGGGGAAAGAGGGACCATACGAAGAAATTTTACAGAATTTAAAACCTAAACCAGCCTCTGCAGCAAAGCTCCCCTTGACTCGCCGCCTGCCTGGGACGCGCCCCGCAGCTTGGGAGGCAGAGCATCTGCAGGACGGGCCGTGGGAGGAAGGGTTTCTGGAGCAGATAGCTGTGGGCACAAGGACAGGTGAGACGGTGTGCAAGATGGAAAGGAGAGCAGGGTACACCAGGGGAGAAGAAAAGGAGAGGCGAGAGCTGGCTGCTCCTAAAATGTCCCGGGTCACAAGGTGGTGACCCCAGGCACAGGAGGGAGCAATAGCTTTGTCCACTACATCCAGAGGACCTCGGCTCTGGTCCCACCACGGGCCACCCCGGAGCAGCCTGGAGAGGAGACGCCTGGAGCCGCCCTGCGCGGATGCCGCAGCTGCGCCGTTTTTCGAGCAGTGAGCAGGGACTGCTCGGCAGCCGGGCGCTGCGGGGTCTCCTCGGCTTGGAGCTGCCCTCGCCAGCGTGTGGAGCCGGGAGCAGCAGCCACTGCTCCGTGGCAGAGCTCGCAGCCCCATCCTCAAAACCGGGGTGCCACGTATGGGGGGAGTCTGCCAGGCCCGCAGCGCCGGGTGGGGTGGCAGTGGCATCCAGAAGGCTCGCAGCTCCATCCCCCAGCGGGGCAGCAGGACTGGAAAACTTACTTACCAGGCCAGGAAATACCTTCAAAATTAAAATATGTAAAAAAATAACTTTAGCAAGATCTTCCCTGGCTCCTGCTGCCCTTCTCCCACATCCTGATCCCCAGCCTCCAGTCCCTGCTGCTTCCCATATCCGCAGTCCCCCCTGCATCCCACCACACACCTTCCACTTGCCTCAGTTTCCCCCTCTGCAACCTGCCCGATGAAGGGAACCAGGGCAGCGGGCAGAGCGCCCGGCGCTGCGCCGTCACCCTCCAGCCCCCGTTTGGGGATGTGGCAGATCTCACCACCCCCCTGGGAAAAGTGAGTCAGGACTGGAGCCGCTGCCAGCCGGGATTCCTGGGATCCCAACCCAGCACCCCGCAGCTCCAGCCCTGCCCTCCCAGCACCCTTGGGCCCAGCACAAGATGGTGGGAAGACTGGGGGTCTCACTACCCCCCTCCACAGCCACCACTGGCCCTGTGCCCCCCAGCCTGCCCGCAGCCACGTGCCGACCACATCGGTCTCAATGCATTCTGGCATCAACAATTGTTACAAAGGAAAACTTCAGTTCAGCTGTATCAGGTCACCTGGTACATACAGTAAAGTGCTTGTTTTTGTGGGTGTTGGGTTTTTTTTTTTCTTTTTTGGTTTTTTTTGTGTTTTTTTTTCGTTTTCATTTTTGTTTTCCAGCCAGCCCCTGAGCATTGGCCAAAGTTACAAACCAAGAGTGCGTTAACATGACTCTCGTCAAACCAGCTTTGGCAGTCTTCATCAATTGTAAAGTGGAGAAAGTTTCTCCTGTTTTGATAAAAAAAAGTTAGCTTCACAGTAAACGTTTCTAACCAGTTCTAAGTTGAGTTAGTCGGCTGAAGGAAGGGCGGGGGGGAAGAAGAGGAAGCCAAAACACTTAAAAATTTCCAGCTTTAAAAAAAAAAACAACCAAAAATCCCCACAAAAAACCCAAACAACACCACCTTTTTGAAGTTGGTTTCCAAGACAGATGCTCTACAGGGGGGAGGAAGGCTTTAAAAGAGGAAGAGGAGGAAGAAGGCTGTTGGTGAGGGGGGTTAGCTGGTGCCAGACCGCGGGCCGGGCAGCATCTGTCTGGAAACCGCCCCGGAGAGGCGCTGGCAGCGGCGAGGGGACGCCCGGCCCTGGCACGAGCATCGCCCCAGCCGTGCCGGTGCGGAGCCAAGGCACCCACGGGTCCCCAGCACCACCGCGCGTCAGGGCTCGAGGAGGCCTGGGCGATCCCCCGCCTCTCGAAGCGTTTAAAACTTCTCTAGAAACGCCGACCCTGCCCCGCACGCCGGAGCTGCCAGGAGCTCGCCAGCCCCGCGGCACAGGTCCCCTCCGGACCCCGAGTGCCACGCCAGGAGCGCCGGGTCCAAAACCGACCCCCCCGAGCCGCAACGCAAAGCCAAGCCTGGGCCGAGCGACCAGCGAAGAGCTCGGATGCTCGCCGGCACGTCCACCGCCTCGCCGCAAAGACCCGGCCGAGGATGCCCACGCGTGGGCAACGCGCCCACGGGGACGAGCTCCGGCCCAGCGCGCGGCCCCCCGGCCACGCACCCGCCGCCAGCAGAGCGTGCACCGCGTTTCTCTGTGGAAGAGCTCGGCCTTACGCACGGGAAGAGAGGGAAATTCAGTCTGCCAACACCAGCACGGGGGCCAAAAACACACGGGAGAGACTTCCCCCTGCCATCCCCTTCCCGAGATTTTTTTCTTTTTTAAAAACAGGGCTGCGGCGTGCAGCATTAACAACAGCTTCCACAACACCAGCTCAAGGCATCGCGTACTGTACAGCAACCAAGTATTTCTTAATGTAAGACAATAAGGAATTATCGACAACTGGTAAGACAGAATAAGCTATAAAAAGTAACAATGTACAATCAAGATGGATTTCTTTTTCTTCCTTTAAAGGAGGCTTCTCCGGGCTGTCGCGGTGCCTGTGCTGGGGGTCTCCCCTCGCCGCTGCCCTGCTCCTCCCCACCCTGTGTGGTGGGACCGGGGGCACCCAGGGGAGAGGGCAGAGGCGGTTTTGGGGGGAGCACCCTCCCAACCCACCGATGCTGCTCAGCAGAAGGGCCGGGAAGGGCCAGAAAAGACGGTCCCTGCCCCAAGCTCCATCAACACCCGAGATCACCATCTCCCAAGCTCACTCACACACACCTCCCTGAAACAAAAAACAACAGATATTGCATAGTTTTGCTGTCAGCAGTCTTCAAATAAAAAGGAGAACTTTGTTTTGCTTTCAGAGACAGTGACTGTGTCCTCAGCTGAAGACCTGGGGGGAGTCTCTTCCCCGGCTCACAGCAAGCTCCCAAAGCCTTCCCCTGTGCACGCCATGGGCCGAGGCTGCTTTTTCAGAGTATAAAGCTCAAAGCATTCAGCTGGAAGGGAGAGGAGATCGCTAACGAAGGGGCACCCTCCCTCCCGGTGAGGCGCGGGGACGGCGGCGGGCGCAGCTCGGTGGCACGACGCGCGGCGGGCAGCGGGGCTTTGCCCCTCCGGCGTGGTGCCAGGGGGGGTTCGGACGAGCTGGAGGCCAGCCCGGCCCCCAGCACGGGCGCTGCTGCCTCACCCGGACGGATCCGGCCCCGCTCCGCAGAAACCAGCCAAGGGCCTCGTCCCAGTTCAGCACCCCCAGGCCCTCCCCCGCGAGCATTCCCTCCCTTCCCCAAAGCAAGCTCCGAGGAAAGCGTGACTCCATGTATGAACACACATGAACACGGATGCACACACATGAACACGCATGCCCAGCTCTCCCCAGCCGCCCGTCCCACCCTGCGCTGCCGCCGCGACCCCAAACCCTCCGGCCCCGCATCCCGAGCCCTTCCCAAGCTGCTCCCCAGTGCCGTGGCCCTCGGGTGCTGCCGCCAGCCCGGCCGCTCGCCCACCGGCACATCCTGGGGCACTCGGCACCCTCGGCACCCCCAGACCCTCCGGCCACGGCAGCCTCGGGGACAGCCCGAAGCCACGCCAGGTCACACTGCCCTGCAGCGAGTCCCAGCACTCTTTAAAGGGGGGTCCTTCCCTTCCCACAGAGCACCCCGCTATTCCCGCAGGGGTATTATTTTTTGGCTGCTCCAGCCGCCCTGGAGACCTCATCCTGCCCTGCACCTCCACCAGCCACTGGTGAGCCCCCCCCTCCACAAACAGGGGTGCAACGCACGGCCCCAGGCGCCTGAGCATCCCCCCGGCTCTGACCTTGCCCCTGGGGAGCCGCCGGCCGGAGCGCGGGAGGAAAGGAAGACATTTCTCCATGCCCTGCAGAAAAGCACAGCTAGCAGTTTAAAACCAAAAATTTAAAAAAAAAAAAAAAAAAAGAAAAAAAGGGGTGAATAGCTTATTCTGAAAGCAGGCTGCCGAGGAGAGAGGGCGGCTCAGTGGGACGGGAGCTGCTCCCTCGCTGGCACCGTCTCTCCCCGGCCCGAGCTGCTCCCTGCCCGCCACAGCCCCTCGAAGCGCAGCCGGGGATGCCCCCGAGCACGGGACGGCGGGGGTCCCTGCGCCCGGGAGATGCCTCCCAGACCCCCGGGAGGGGGGGTTTGTGGGATCGACCCCAACATCGGAGAAAGACCCGCAGCTCCGAAGGGAGGGACGAGGTTAAAACGCAACTCCCGTTGTCGAAAATGCGACCGAGGGCCTTTTGTTCACAGCATGAAATGAGCTGAACTCGGCAAAGCGGCCGCGGATACAAAGAGTCCTTTGGTGTCAGGGAGGGAGGAAAAAATGTCAGAGGAGAAACCAAGAGTCGGGGAAACAAAAGTCCGTGTGTCAGTCAGATGTCCTGGGTGAAACAACCTTAATGATTTAATACCTTAAAAAACAGATCTTCAACAAACCCTCCCAACCCCAGACCTACAAGATCAGCAAAATCTTAGAAACCAGCCGCAGGGACAAGTCCTGATCTTGTCAGTAGCCAGAAATGGTGGGGGGTTGGGGGGGAGGGAAGAAAAATATAGGATGGGGGAGACGTGGGGTACAAGAGGTCCGAGGCGTGCAGCTCAGACTTGGTCAGCCACCAGGACCACGGGGGCTACCAGGTGCTGCCCAGCAGCCACCGCCTTGACCAGGTTGCTCTTCTGCCGCCGCTTGGCCAGCTTGGACTCAGAGGGGAGGTAGAGGTGCATGGCCCATGAGGTAGCACTGATGGTGATGGGCTGTGCTTCCTCCTCCACCTCCTCTTCCTCGTCCTTGTCGCGCTGTGTCAGCTGGTGGTTGACAGCAACGGCCTCTGCGGCGAAGGAGGTGAGCTCTTTGGCACTGCTCTTCCTGCGGGGAGAAAGCGGCTCAGGGTGGGATGCGGGGGGCTGCAGGGAGGTTGGGGGGCAAATATCGGGGTGTCCCCTCGCGCGCATGCCACGCCAGATGGGTCAGGCACCAAAAACACGGCTCCAGCCCGAATCACGTGCTGCAACCGCTGCCCAGACGGCGAGAGCCGCAGCCGAGCAGAGCCGAGAGCGGCTCACTGGGGAGAGGAGCCAGGATTTGGGGGGCTGGAATGTGTCCCCCACCCCCACCCCAGGGCCACCCACGCTCACCTCTACAAGATGATGGGGGTCAGCAGGCTGTTATCCAGGGCATACTGCAACGAAACACAGCCGCGTCAGAGCCGAGCACCCCGCAATGGGGTGTCCCCCCACCCCGGCTTTCGGGAGTGGGGGAGGGGGTAGGGGGGGCAGCAGCACTCACCCCCTGCACCCAGGGGTGCTCCAGGACCTGGGCCGCGGTGAGCCGCTTGTTGGCATCTCTCACCAGCAGACAGGAAATGAGATCTTTGGCCGCAGGGGAGATGTGCGCCCAGTCCTTTTCGGGAAACTCGTACTTCCCTTTCCGGATGCTCTTGAAGATCATTTTCTAGGTGGGGGGGGGGGAATAAAAAAGGGGCTGAGCTGGGAGGGGTGCTGCCAAGCCAGTGGCGGGTTTCGGCACTGCCGGGGTCCGCCACGCACCTGGCAGGTGTTGCACATCTCGCCCATGTCCCAGCCGCAGTCGGAGCCGCAGCGTTCCATGAAGGGGGTGTACCCGCTCAGCATGTTGTACAGGAGGACGCCCAGGCTCCACAGGTCGCAGCGCTTGTCGTAGCTGGGCACCTCCTTGTGGCTGTAAAAAGTTTCCACCACCTCCGGGGCCATGAACTCGGCGGTGCCGCACTGCGGGGAGAGGCGGGGGTGAGCCCCAAAGGACAGGGGAGCGATGGGGCAGAGCTCAGAGACGGGGGGGGGGGGGGGTCTGCCAGAACTAAGGGGCTACCCCCTCCAAAATGAGGGTGCAGACATGGTCGCTTCCCGGGTTTGGTCCTGGCAGGGCAGATCATCCCGGCCAGGTTTCCCATCGCCACGCGGGGGATGTCACAGCCCTGCCACCCCCAAAAAAAATAAAACCCTGAAGGGGTACAACACCCCCCCCAGACCCCCCCCGGCACTGCCGCCACCGGGCCGGCTCAGCGGGGCAGCGTCCGTCCCATCGCCCGGGACACGGCGGCGGGGACGGAGCCGGCTCTGCCTGTTCCCCTGCCTGACGCGGGCAGGGCCGCCGCAGCGGGCACCGGATCCGGTGCCGGAGGAGCTACCGCTGGCGCGAGGCGAGAGCCAGCGGTCCCGTTCCCCCATGGTTCCCCCACGGCTCCCGGGGCTCTGGGGCTTTCCAGCGCACGTGACCCGACCCGCAGCCCGCACCGCCTCGTGACCAGGGGAGAGCAGAGCTGCAGCCAGCAGATAATCACCCCGTAACATAACGAGAGGCCTCCAAACGAGAGGCCTCGCCGGCCTCGGCAGCTGATGCCACCGCAAGAAGAAGAAAAACACCCACACAAGCCCAACCCGCAGTACCCTGCATGGGCTTCCACCCGGCAGGGACCGCAGCACCCACCCCCCTCTGCCCCCGCTGCTGAGAACGGGAAACTCAGGACACCTCAGAAATTCAGGTTCTCCCCCAGGCGGAGGGGAAACGCAGAGGAACGAGGAGGGTGGGGAGGGTGTTTTGGCCCCCACCTCGGCTGTTGGGCACCCTGCGTTGGCCCCCCCCAGCATGTGAGCACCCCGGAAACACCGTGAGCACCCCGAAAACAGTGGGGCACAGGGCAACACCCTGCACGGGGGGGCCCTGCTGCTGGTGATAAGGGGAGCAGGGCTTTCTGCAGGGGGGGGCAGGCTTGGTATGTGCCCCCCCCCAAATGTGAGACAGCTCCTTGCAACACAGGGGCACCCAGAAGCTTTCAGGGTGCCCACCCTGCAGGGGCTGCACCGCACGCAAGCAGCCCCGGCTCCCTCTCACCCGCAACCTGAGTGGGGCGGGGGGGGATCACTGTGGCCCCCCCAGCCCCTCGCCTGACCCACTTCTCCCCGAAAGCGCAGCCTCCGCGCAGCCGCCTCCGCCGGGGCCGGCTGTTGCTAAGGCTCACGGCAGCCCGGGCTCTGCGCCAGCCCCCCCTGCGCTGCCCGGCCCCCCCGCGTTACAGAACCGCATCTCGCCCGCCGCTGCTGAGGGGGGTCCCGCAGCGACGGGAGCCCAAAGCCTGAGGGGGCCCCTCCAGGGACATTCCACCCCCCCCCCCCCCCATCGACATTATACCCCCCCTGCCCCATGGTCTGCACGCTCACTGGCGAGAACAGCTTCGGGGTGGAAATGGGGAAGGAATCGTCCGTGAATTTGATGCTGCTTGCCAGGTCGAAGTCGCAGATCTTCACGGGGGAGACCTGTGGAGGGGGGAGAGGCGGCCAGTGACACCCCCCAGCAGCCCCCGGGTACTCTCAGCCCCGCGTTCGAGCCCCAGCTGCCGCAGCAGCATCCCCCGCGGGGAACCAGGGCCCCCCCAGCCCCGGCACCACCCCCTGCTCCCCGCTCACCTGGTCCAGGCGCTCGCACAGAATATTTTCTGGTTTTAAATCCCTGTGAGCAATTCCTGGGAGGGGGGAGAAGAGGCAATGAGTGGAAAAGCCTGCCCCCCCCCCAAGATTTCCACAGCAGAAGGTCTGGGGGCGGCACAGGGACCCCTCCCTCCCCACCCCAAATCACCGCCCGCGTCACGGCGAAGGGCACAAATTGCTGCTGGCCCCAAGTCCCGGCCAAACCGGAGGAGCAGGCTGCGCACCACGACAACACGACACAGCCGGGCCTGACCCTGCGCGCCCGCGGCCGGCACCGGCCCCTGCTCCCCGGGCAGGAGGGGGGGGCAGCACCCCCCGGCTGGGGGGGGGGCATGGCTGCACCCCGGGGTGGCTCGGCTCACCTCTGATGTGCAAAAAGTGCAGGGCGCTGGCGATGTCCCGTACCACCATGCTGGCCTCCAGCTCGTTGAAGCGGCATCTCTCCAGGATGTGGGTCATGATGGAGCCTGCGGCCGGGCGAGAGCAGAGTGGGGGCTCGTGGGTGTTGGGGGGGGCTCCCGCCGCCCCCGCTCCCCCTGCCCCGGCACCGCACTCACCTCCCCTCATCTTCTCAACCACCAGGTAAAAACTGTCCTCCTCCTCGAAGAACTCGATCAGCTGCAGGATGTTCCTGCGGGGACAGTGGCATCAGCCTGGCATCCGCCCAAAAAGATTGCAGGGTCCCCCCCTCCCCGCAGCCCCCCACCCCGCATGGCTCCTTGGGGGAGGGCCAACGGAGGAGAAAATCGGGTTTCCAGCGACTGAAACCACGCGGCTGGGGCCCCCGGCCACATTCCAGCGGGGAGAGGGGCTTCCAGCGCCGGGCCCCGCTCCCTAATGGCTCGCAGACCCTCCTGGCTCGCTCGCCCCGCTCCAGAAACAGCCCCGCTCAGCAGCTCTCCGCGGCGGGACGGCGAACGCCGCGGCGGCAGCTCGGCTCGCCCCACGGCACCGCTCCAACTTGGCCGCCGCGGCCCCTTCGTCATGGCAAGCGGCTCCACGTCGCCTCGGGATGCTCCCGGCGAGGCCACGCAGAGGGAGAGCCGTGCAGGAGGGCGGCCTGCCTGCCGCCCATGGGTGTCTCGAGCGTCAGCCCGGTCTCAGCCCGCGCCCTGTGCCCACCGTGGGGGATGGGGACGGCGGCTGCCCTGCGGTACCTGTGTCCCTGGCACAGATTCAGCATCACCACCTCCCGTAAGACCCTGTTGAAGACTTGGCCCTGGCGCTTGTCGATGATCTGCAAGACAAAGCGGGCGAGACTCAGGGAGAGGCACCGCTGCCGGAGAGGGACCGGGGCCGGCAACCACTGCGCTCCAACTCAGCCGGCGCTGGGGACCCCCGGGGCCGGGCAGAGGCAGGCGGGGGGTGCCCGAAGGGGTTAAGGCAGCAGAACAGGCTGTTCCCGGTGGCGGGGCCAAGCCGCTCCCTCCCGGGGCCCGCGGCCAAGGCGAGCTCCGCGGCCGAGCCCCGGCGCAGCCGCCCCGGCAGCGGAGCACGGCCCTTCGCCCTGCCAGGCGCTGGCACAGCGGGTGCCTGGTGGACGTGCCATGGGGTGAGCAGGGGGTCTCCACCCGCAGGGGAGAGCTGGGTGGTCCCACTGACCCCCAGCCCTTCGGGGCACACTGAACACCCAACCGCCATGCAGCCCTCCCCCTGCCTCAGTTTCCCTGCTTGGGCACCCAAAAGCACCCGGGGGCAACAGGGGAAGCCAAGTGCCCCTTGCGTTTGGACACAGGGCCTGTCCCAGCCCCCCAACGCCGTGACTGGGAGCCTGTGGGGTGCAGGGACGCGCCACCACCATCCCCGACCCCAAAAGCAGCTGGCTCACCCCGACCCCTCTAGTGTTTGCGGGGGCAGAAAGCCCTCCCTGGGGCGAGCGGGGGCTGGCCACCCTGCCACACCACATGCCCCTGCTTGCCCCAAGTCCCTAGACGTGGCGCAAGCGTTAATTTAATCTCGCGTCTGCCCTAATTTACAGGGGTAGGAGCGTGGCTAAGGGGGTTGACCAAGGTCCTGCAGCTGGGCGGTGGCAGAGGACAGCGTGCCACCTGTGTGGCCTGGCCCTGCCCCGCTCCTGCCCCTCTCCATCCCCCCTACTCCGTGAAACCGTCGTCCTGTGCCAGCTCTGCACAGCCAGGAGAGCCAGGAGCCCAGGATGTGGAGGGCAGAAGGAGAAACTGAAGGCAGGGGGTGGGCAGGAGCCGGCTCTGCAGCCCCAAGCCCCGCGGAGCTTTACCTTCACTGCGTACTCCTTGTTGGTGATGAGGTTAACGCAGGTCTGGACTCTGCCTTGGGCCCCTTCTCCCAGCACCTCGTCGCACAGCCAGTAAACATCTGGCAGGAGAGAGGGCGCCTGAGCTGCCGGCCCCACCGCGGCACGGGACACCACGGCTGTCCCTGAGCCTGGGGACACCAGGAGGGCCCCAGCCCTGCCGCAGCCCGGGGGGGACCCCTGGGGTCCCTGGGCAGCCCCGCTCACCTTCGAACCTGCCGGAGAAGCTGTTGTTCTTGCTCCTTTTCTTGGTGCTGGGGGTGTCGATGGGCTGACTCAAAGGCACATCTGCGCCGGAGCAAAGCCACCGGTGTGAGTCACCCCCGGCCACCCTGTGCTCCCCCCAGCATCGCCACCCCCGGGGCAGCCCCCCAACGCCTTCAGGGCAACGCAGAGGGCCGACATCCCGGGGTCCAGGGTGAGGGCACCCCCCTGGGTGGACACCCGCAGCTCACCAGGACGGGATGGGCACTCAGAGACGGGCTCCAGGTCATTGGACTTGTCGAGCTCCAGGTCACTGGACTTGTCGAGCTCCAGGTCAAACGCCACCTCGAAGGGATTTTGTTCCTGCAGGGGCCAAGAACAGGAGTGAGACGGCAGCCGCCGGACCAGCCGCCGCCGCCCGCCCGGTCCGGGCACGCAGCCGGGCACGCCACTGGCCTGGGCACACACCCTGCTCGTGCAGGGCACCGGCTCACGGCACTGCTGCCAGAGGGATGCGGCAGAGCCGGAGGAAGAGGAGGAGGAGGAGGAGGAAGGGTTTGACCACGTCTCCTGCTGGGGATGTTGCCGCAGGGTCATGCCTCCGCGCCAGCAGCCCCAGGCCGGCACGCAGGCGATGATGAGAGGGACTGGGGCTGCGCGTACCAACCCAGCTCCGAATCTCCACCCTGACCTGAACTACAGCGAGGGGGGGAGGAAGAAGAGCCACAGGGCAGGACGGGCTCCGGAGCCACCGCACCACGTCCTCCCGCCTCCCCGCAAGGTCACGGGGGGCCAGAGCCCACTCAGCGCCGCTCCGGTGAGCGCCGTGCCCGTGGCTGCGTGACGCCCGTGACCTGGCAGGATCGGGCCCCGCTCCCAACCTTCCCTGCACCCCGCATGGGTGATGGGTGTGGGAACCACTGCCTCCCCCACCCCAAACCCAGCGCCTCCACCCCCAGCACCCCAAAGGGGACATGGGGACCTTCAGCCCCCCCCGAGCCACCCCACCGCGGGACGGGGCAGTGCCGGGGGCACCCGGCCGCGAGGCGAAAGGGCCCCGTCCTCCACAGGGTTACGAAATCTGTTTGGGTGGAGGCAGCAGCTCCCGGCGGCATTCCCCAACCCACCCCGGTGCCCCGGTGCCCGGGCCAGCTGCCAGCCCCAGCGCGGCGCGGGAGCAGCCAGCCCCGGCCACCGCCACCAGAAACAGCCCGAGAGCGCTTGTTTGCTGCCAGGGCGGCTCTCGGGGGGCCGGGGGGTCCCCATCGCAGTGCGGGGATGCCAGGAGCATCCCCCCCAACCAAGCACCACTCCTGATGCCTGAAAACGCTCCTGCGCAGCGTTTGGCCAGATTCCTCCCCCCCGCCCCCCCTAAAAAAAGACAGTATCAGGGTTTGCGGAGTGCGGTGTCACCCTCCAGCCCCCCCCAAGGCCCCCATGTCACGGCGGGGACGAGCGGCTCGGGCCCAAGGCCCTGCACCGTGGGCAGGATGAGGCCTCCCGGGGGGGCCCCAAGGGGGTACAGGGGGAGAGGGGGCCCTGCCCGCTGCCGCAGCACCGGCGCACAAAAGGTTTGGGGGATGGGACACACAGGGCAGACGCTGCGCGGTGGCTGCGGCAGCGCATCCGAGGTGTCCCCCGTGTCCCCCCCGTCCTGGTCCCCAACCACCCGGGGTGGGGGGGATGGAGGGGGGGCCCAAACCCCAGCCAGAAGTCCTCAAAGCAGGATTAGGTGTCAGCTAAAATAAGCCGGGCAGGTTTCGGGTGAGATCCCAGCATCCCTCGCAGCCCCTGGAGACAAAGTAAACAAAGCTCCCACGAAGACGCCCGGCTGACGAGAGCCAGCGTTTGGGGGACCCAGACCCCCCCCCTCGCACCCCCCTAGCGTGACAGCGCCCGGGAGGGACAGGGGTCCTGGTGCCCCGGCTGCAGCCCCCTTACCAGGATCTGGCCCTCGCACAACAGGTCCTGGGCTGGGCCCGGCAGCCCCCCAGCCCCTGCTCACAGACGTGCGGTGAATGGGTGCAGCTGGGGGGAGGCACATGCAGCCCACCCGCTGACCCACCCCACGGGGGACACCCGTGGGAGCTGCAGCGGGGTGAGCAAAGCCTTGCTGAGGGGGGGAGGGGTGTGGGGGGTGTCTGACCCCCCCTCGGGGAGCACACCCTGAGCCCCCGGGGCAGGGGGACAGGTGGGTCTTGCGGCCCGGGTTGGGTGGCAGCACCCTGGGCGCTCCCCTCCCTTCTCGGGGGTGGGGGGAAGGGGGGAGGTCGCTGATGTGTGTCCGTGCCCCCCCCTACCCCGGGCAGAGGATGCGGCGCAGAGCGCTGCAGAACGCAGGATCCGGCCGCAGCAGACCTGCACCCCAACCCCACACCCTTCCGTCCGCCCCCCAGAGAACCCTCCCCCCACTCCGGAGCATCACGGGGGCGGGGAGCACCCCCTTACCTTGACGGAGCGGTGGAAACCGGGGTTCTCAGATTCCTTCTGCACCATCTTGCTGCGGGGAGGGTGCAGGGAGAAACACGGGAGGGATGCGGGGCAGGAAAAAGCCCAACCAACCAACCAACAAAAGAAGGAAAAAAAACCGGGAAAGGGGGGAGGGATGTGGAGGAGCGGGCAGAGACATCGGGGGGGTGCCAGGGGTGGGACGAGACCTGCGGAGAGAGGAGCCCGGGGGGCCGGGTGTCAGGAGGCCCGCACGGAGCCCCCCCGGTCCCAAAACCCCCCCGGCGCTCACCGGTCCCGCAGAGCCGCCGCTGCCAGGGGTACCGCAGCCCACCCCACTCCACATCGCTCCGCACCGCCGGGAGGGGACGCTCCCCTGCCCCCCCCCCGGGAGCTTTATGGCAGAGGCTCCGCCCCCCCGCCCCGCCCCTGCCATGTGACACCGCCCCCCCGGGAGGACACACCCCCACCCCACCCCCCGCGCTGCACCCAGGGGCGGGGACCCCCCCAGCCCCCCCGGCTGCACCGGGCGGGGTGCGGAGAGCCCCAGGGACACCCCCCAGTGTCCCCCCCCCACCCCAGCCCACGCGTGTCACGAGCGGGGCGGTGCTCAGCCTCGAGGCCTGCGCGCGGCAGGGGGTCACAGCACAGCCCCCCCCCCGGCCCCACCCCGGCTGGGTGGCACCGTGGGAGCCCGTCACGGCGCGGGTGTCCCCTCTCCCCTCCCCCCACCCCACGTCTTGCGTGACGCCGACCCGGGCTGAGAACGCACGCGCCGAGCGGCGGCGCCTCGGCCAATGGCTGCGCATGATGTCACCGCCCGCGCTGCCTATTGGCTGCTCGCCCCCTCCCCTCCTGAGCCACCATCGCCCCGCCCCCCCGAGCCCCGCCCACGCCGGGCACCGCGTCACGCTCCGCCCCCCTCCCCGCAGTCCGGGTGTGCCCCCACCCCCCAAAGTGCCGGTGGGGCCCCAGTGGGTGGGTCGCGACCCCCCCAGGCCCCCAAATTCCGCCCTCTCGCAGCCGGGGCAATCAGCGCCCTGCTCCACATTAGCGCTAACGAGGGCGCCCCAATTAGCGACACTCCTCCTAATGCACCCCAGGATGCCATTGGCCTTCTTGGCAGCCAGGGCACGCTGCTGGCTCATGGTCACCCTGTCGTCCACCAGGACACCCAGGTCCCTCTCCACACAGCTGCTCTCCAGCAGGGCCGCCCCAGCCTGTACTGGTGCCTGGGGTTGTTCCTCCCCAGGGGCAGGACCCTGCATTTGCCCTTGCTGAACCTCATCAGGTTCCTCTCTGCCCAACTCTCCAGCCTCTCCAGGTCTCGCTGAATGGCAGCACAGCCTGCTGGTGTATCCACCACTCCTCCCAGTTTGGTGGCATCAGCAAACTTGCTGAGGGTACACTCTAACTCTTCATCCAGGTCACTGATGAAGGAGTTAAACAAGGCTGGGCCCAGTACTGACCCCTGGGGCACACCACTAGTTACGGACCTCCAACCAGACTCAGCGCCGCTGATGACAACTCCCTGAGCTCTGCCATTCAGCCAGTTCTCAATCCACCTCACCGACCACTCGTCCAGCCCACACTGCCTGAGCTTCCCTAGGAGGATGTGATGGGAGACCGTGTCGAAAGCCTTGCTGAAGATGAGACAGACAACACCCACGGCTCTCCCCTCATCTACCCAGCCAGTCACGCCATCGCAGAAAGCTCCCTGCACGCTCCTGGCCTGTCTGCACACTCACTGCACGCTTAATGCACACTTACTGCGTGCTCCTTGCATGGTCACTGCTCAAGCTCCACGCTCACGACTTGCTCCCTGTGCACGCCTGGCCTCTCTGCACGCTGCCTGCACGCTGCCTGCACACTCAGCTGAACCACGGAACCACGGAATGTTTGGGGGTTGCCAGGGCGCTCTGTGAGTCACGGAATCACGGAATGTTCGGGGTTGGAAGGGACCTCTGTGGGTCACGGGGTCACGGAATGTTCGGGGTTGGAAGGGACCTCTGGGGTCACGGAATCACAGAATGTTTGGGGTTGGAAGGGACCTCTGGGGTCAAGGGGTCACGGAATGTTCAGGGTTGGAAGGGACCTCTGGGGTCACGGAATCACAGAATGTTCGGGGTTGGAAGGGACCTCTGTGGGTCACCCAGCCCAACCCCCTGCCCAAGCAGGGTCACCCAGAGCAGGCTGCACAGCACCGCGGCCAGGGGGGTCTTGAATATCTCCAGAGAAGGAGATGCCACATCCTCCCTGGGCAGCCTGGGCCAGGGCTCCGTCACCCTCAGAGGGAAGAAGTTCTTCCTCGCGTTCAGCTGGAGCTTCCTCTGCTTCAGTTTGTGCCCGTTGCCCCTTGTCCTGTCGCTGGGCACCACTGGAAAGAGTCTGGGCCCGTCCTCCTGACCCCCACCCTGCAGATCTTTAGAGGCATTTCTAAGGTCCCCTCTCAGCCTTCTCTTCTCCAGGCTGAACAAGTCCAGCTCCCTCAGGCTCTCCTCATAGGAGAGATGCTCCAGTCCCCTCATGATCCTCCTAACCCTCCTCTGGACTCTCTCCAGTAGCTCCTCGTCTTTCTTGAACGGGAGAGCCCAGAACTGGACAGAGTACTCCAGATGAGGCCTCACTAGGGCAGTGTAGAGGGGAAGGAGAAACTCCCTCGACCAGCTGGTGACACTCCTCCTAATGCACCCCAGGATGCCATTGGCCTTCTTGGCAGCCAGGGCACGCTGCTGGCTCATGGTCAACCTGTCGTCCACCAGGAAACCCAGGTCCCTCTCCGCAAAGCTGCTCTTCAGCAGGGCCGCCCCAGCCTGTACTGGTGCCTGGGGTTGTTCCTCCCCAGGGGCAGGACCCTGCATTTGCCCTTGTTGAACCTCATCAGGTTCCTCTCTGCCCAACTCTCCAGCCTCTCCAGGTCTCGCTGAATGGCAGCACAGCCTGCTGGTGTATCCACCACTCCTCCCAGTTTGGTGGCATCAGCAAACTTGCTGAGGGTACACTCTAACTCTTCATCCACGTCACTGATGAAGGAGTAAAACAAGGCTGGGCCCAGTACTGACCCTGGGGCACACCACTAGTTACGGACCTCCAACTAGACTCAGCACCACTGATGACAACTCCCTGAGCTCTGCCATTCAGCCAGTTCTCAATCCACCTCACCGACCACTCGTCCAGCCCACACTGCCTGAGCTTCCCTAGGAGGATGTGATGGGAGACCGTGTCGAAAGCCTTGCTGAAGATGAGACAGACAACACCCACGGCTCTCCCCTCATCTACCCAGCCAGTCACGCCATCGCAGAAAGCTCCCTGCAAGCTCCTGGCCTGTCTGCACACTCACTGCACGCTTAATGCACACTTACCGCGTGCTCCTTGCATGGTCACTGCTCACGCTCCACGCTCACGACTTGCTCCCTGTGCACGCCTGGCCTCTCTGCACGCTGCCTGCACGCTGCCTGCACACTCAACTGAACCACGGAACCACGGAATGTTTGGGGGTTGCCAGGGCGCTCTGTGAGTCACGGAATCACGGAATGTTCGGGGTTGGAAGGGACCTCTGGGGTCAAGGGGTCACGGAATGTTCGGGGTTGGAAGGGACCTCTGGGGTCACCCAGTCCAACCCCCTGCCCAAGCAGGGTCACCCAGAGCAGGCTGCACAGCACCGCGGCCAGGGGTGTCTTGAATATTTAAAACTAAAATGAGATGTAGAAAGGCAACGTTAAAAGCCAGGGTGTTCTGGAAAAACAACAAAAAGAGACTAGAATAGAATGGAAGAGGAAGATATGAACGTTGACAAGTGAAAAACCAACAGAGATTAGGGAACAAAACAAAAAATATACTGAAATACAAGGACCGCGACCTAAAAGAGAGATTTCGAAAGAAAAGCTATAATACTAACGACTTAAGGAATGACACAAAACTCTTAAAGACAGCGATTTAAATATCTTACACTTTAAATGAACCTTGAAATAGGGAGGAAGATTCAGGAAACCAAGGAAAAAACTAAAAACTGAGGGCAGAACACGAAAAAAGACATAGCAAGGCTATGCAAAAATCTAAAGATCTACAGCAAAACTAGCAATACCTACAAATACAGGCAATGATTTCAAAAACTTAGCCTTCAGTAAGATCTTAATAGGGAGGAGGATGAAGGAACTCAAGGCAAATACTAAACAAAAGAGTGGCAGCAGACTGAAACAGCTGTGGAAAGACAATGCAAAAAGCCAGCATAAAGACGCAAACCAAGACAGAATGACTACAATAGATAGGAAGACCAAGAAATGAATAACTATAAGTGAAAAAAAACACAGATTAAAGAAACAAAGGAAAAAAAATACAACAATACAGGTAAGTACTAAGGAATGACACAAAATTCGTGAAGAAAACCAGATTTGAAAGCCTCAGACTTCACACAAACATTAAAATAAAGAAGAAGATGAAGGAAGTAACGGGCAAAACTTGTAACCCTTGGCTTCAAAGTAATTCCGGTGCAGAAATACAATGTAGAAAGCAAACCACTCTGGAAACCCTTCGACTTAGAAAGAAAAGTGAACTAGGGAGGAAGATTAACAACGTCAAGGCAAAACCTAAAAACCTGAGCGCAGCACAGTAACACAGACATAGCAAGGCTATGCAAAAAGCTAAAGATCTGCAGCAAAATAAGCAATACGTACAAATACAGGCAATGATTTCAAAAACTTAGCCTCAATAAGATCTCAATAGGGAGGAGGATGAAGGAAGTCAAGGGAAATACTAAACAAAAGAGTGGCAGCAGACTGAAAGACATCTAGAAAGACAACGTAAAATCCAAGGCTCTTAAGGTGCCAGTATTTAACATCAATGTCTCTGTATTTCAAGGTCAGGGCTGCAACCGTTCTGCTGTCTGTGCATACCAGTGAGAGATGACCTGCTTTTCACCCGCTCAGGCACTGCACCTACACTTAGTCACAGATGTAGACGTATGTTTTCCCCTCCAAGATGTAATAGACAACAGGGCACTCTTTAAGTGAAGCTACATAGCAGTTCTACTGATTTAAATACAAAAAGTTTTCTCCTGTGGTACATTCACCCACAAGAACTTTAACACCTCTTGATAGAAAAAATAATAAGAAACATGAAACTTTAACAACCTAGCTTCAGTGGGATTTTCTCGTTTTAGTTTTAACAAAGCAGCTGTGTGGAAGTTGCAAGCTGTCCTTATAGGTTAGCAAACTTAGCAAGGACAAGACAGTGACAAGAGCAGGAGCTGCGACCAAGAACCAGCGAAAACCAGCTTTGCAGTTTTGCAACGAGATAGAATGAACCGAGTATGCGCAGTGCCCCGGATGTAAGTCACGGGCAAATGAGGAAGACTACCGAAAGAGATGAAGTAACCACCAAAGACCACCAGAGACCACCCGGGAGCTGTAATACACCTGCGTAAAGGAGAATGTGAATAGATTCATACGCTCTCGGAAATATAACGATTAATATGCATATTGTAGTTCTATTTAACCCGAAATTAAAGGGTGTTTGGCACACACGTTTGGAGGAGAGATCCCCCGTGTGCCTGGTGCCGTAATAAAGGATACCTGGTTAACAGTATACATTGTACTGTTAGGTTATTACCGGATTTGTGAATCACTCTAACCAGCATTTTCCTTTTTGACTAGAAAATGAAAATCTTCAACAGCAGATAGCCCTGAATTTAATATTAGTCAAATCTGGACCAAATACAGGGTGTGCGTTATGATATGACACAGATCTGGACTTGACTCTTCAAAGCAATCATGCACTAAGGAAAATTTTGGGTTGTTACGCAGAGTTTTAACTAGAGTCTTGGCAACCAAATTTGGGACATGAAAGGTATTAGCACTACAGTGCCACGTGCAGTAAAGAAAAATGCTCTTGCAGTTCAATTCCAACGCCGCATCCTCAATCAAATTGAAGCTGCTGTGTTTGAGGAACATGGGTGGAAATCTCACCTGCCACGCTGCAGTGACGCTGGAGCATTTCTTCACCTTGTAGTCTCTTTCCTCAGGCGTCGTGAATCTCTCCCAGAGTCTGAGGCAAAGCCCATGCATTTCTCCTGTTTGCAACAGGGGATGTCTGAGCCGTCACATGGTGGTTTGTTGTGGGGCACCACTTGTACCCTGGATTTGCCTTCATAAATGCATCCCTGTAATAGAAAGAAAAGGAAATCTTCCAGTCAGGTCACTCATGAGAATGGACTATCCACAGGGCAACAGAGTGCACTGCTTGTAATGGGATTTAAGACCGTAAAGAAACCTTCAATAGCTTGATTTTTAACAGTTTAATGACATGTTTAGATTCTGACTGCCAACACAACCGAACAAAAGAAACAGGATGATAAGAAGAGTTGTATTTAAAAAAGCGAGGTTTCTCTTTACCCACCTGACGGTCTATCACCCAGAGCAGGCTGAAGTTCTGATCCTGCAAACTGCTCCCCACTGCTTCTCTGCTCACCTTGGCAAACAAGGACAGCTGTTCCCATTCTTTTGCAGGTACAATATTTCCAGATGCACACTGCAGTTTGAATGAAATGAAGACATACATTTAGCAATACATGCAGAATAATGCTCCCAGACCAGGCACAGAAAAAACCCCCACGACCAGGATCACCTCATTCTCAGCAACTTTGGATACATCATCCCCGTGTTCCCACCAAAATGTACCACACTGCATCAAATCAACCAGGAAAAAAAATCTTCAGGTAACGCTGACCCACAGACACGCTGTATCTTCAGAACAGGGCGGCTGTAGGAAAGCTGCACACTCGGGGCTGCGACCCCTCTCCCCTCACCCCTTTTCTCTCTCCCTCAGCCCGGGCTGGGAGCTCATCTCACCAGGGACGGACACCAGGGAAGGACACCAGCCTCACCGAGGGACAGGGAGGGGAGAAGGGAGCAGAGGGAAAGGCAACGCAGAGAGGAGCAGCTCTGCCTTCCCTCGCTCAGCCCACAGCCCGCTGGTGCCTGTGCCCAGGGGCCCCGTCGCCGTCCCCTGCCACTCCCCAGCTCTGGGCTCACCCCCAGGGCTGCCCCGGCCGGGCCCGGCTCCAGCAGGGAGCTCCCCCTCGCCCCCCTGGCGCAGCCAGCAGGCAGCAGAGCCCCCATTGCCCGCCCCAGGGCCCCGCTCCCCTCACGGGCAGCCCCAGCCCTCACCTCAGCCGGGGCCTGGACTGGATCCTGTCCCTGCCACACCAACATGGCCACCCAGCAGCCCCTGACTCGGGCCTACAGCTCCCAGCATGCCCCGGGAACCAACATGGCCACCCAGCAGCCCCTGACTCGGGCCTACAGCTCCCAGCATGCCCCAGGAACCAACATGGCCACCCAGCAGTCGCTGCCCCGGGCCTACAGCTCCCAGCATGCCCCGGGAAACAACATGGCCACCCAGCAGTCCCTGCCCTGGGCCTACAGCTCCCAGCATGCCCCGGGAACCAACATGGCCACCCAGCAGCCCCTGCCCCAGGGCAGGCCCCAGGACTACACCTCCCAGCATGCCCCGGGCCGCCCCCCCCACACCCTGCCTTCCACCCTCTGGAAGCCTTTTCTTTCTTTCGTAACAGCTGAGCATTTAACCGAGTAAATCTCAGAGGTGCTCTTGTTTCTTCTCAACAAAGCAGCCATCTCCATCTGCTCCCGTCTGCCAAGCACACATCCAGTCAGGCCAGGAGAGCACGGGGTCCCATCTGCTCCCTGTCCCTCACACAGCAAGGAGGGTGACAGCCACCAGCCCCTGTGAGCTGACAGCTCGCCAACAGCCACCGCGCAAAGGGACACAGCCCCTGCTCAGACACCACGGGCCTCTGGAATGGCTCTCCAGAAAGGTGCACAGGAGAGGGACAAAAGCAGGACCAGGTATCTGCACGATCAGAGCAGAATGAGGAAGCCAAGAGCGTAACTTGCAACACTCCAAAAGTGAGAAAAGACACCAAACTCTTCTGAGGATGTCACATCATCTTGGCAGACCAGTGCCAGTGCCTGCATGCCAGCAGGACCCAGCAAAGTCTTACTCCTGAGATTTTCACCATCTGTGGTGGCAAGCCCCATGGGCAGGCCTCATTAGCCATATCCTCAACAGCTTTAATTGACGCCTCCAGCCCTTGGGACAGACAGACAGATGAGAGGCTGACCGAGGCTGTAAGGAAGAAAGAACCCCATGCTACGTCTACATCACCAAACGTCTCCAGGCGCATCAGACCTCAGCACGCTTCCCAGTTCCTCACAGCTCTACTAGTTATACCCGTAAATGTAAAATTTCCACTTACCAGAGTGCCTGTAATTAAACTAAAGTAGATCCTTGCTGTTTTGAGAAGATAGGAAAGCTCTAAGATAGAGAGATTCCTAAATAATTCTACTCCAGACAGCTCGGCCTTGGGAGGGCAGATGCACCAAGCTACAGAGAGAAAGAGGCACCAAGAGGGCAACAAGACCGGGGCAAACAACCTGGAAGGACACGGGACACTGATCTCAGAACTGGGTTTGCGCAGAAACAAAGGACAATGAGCGGACACTGTGATGAGGAGTATGAGCCTTCATCTTAGGACACCCAAAGGCCACCCGTGGATGATAACAGACATGTGTGAAAGACAACAACACGTGTTAATGACTTCTTGGAAAACTCATGAATATGCTAAGCATTTCTCAGAAATATAATGAATATGTATACTGTGATTGTATTTAACCCGAAATGACAGGGTGTTTGGCATGCAAATACCTGCTTAATAGCCTTCTGGCTATTGAGTCTTCAACCCTGGCTTGTCATGGCATCATTTCGCTACTGCCGACATAACGACTTTGTCTCTCTCTGTCTTTTCTTTTGTAGCACTGTCCATTGCCAACAGCAGCCTGCTGCAAACTCCTTCCCGTAATTTCGCTCACTGACTGCAGTCGTGTGTGCATACAGACAGGACCCAGTAAGGAGTGGCACAGCAGGGAACGGGATTTTTGCCAAACTTGACAAAGACACCCTGTGAAAATGACATCCCTTCTGTCTGAGAGAGCAAAAACAGCTTTAGTAGCGGGGCGGGGAGGGGGGGAAGCTGAAAGAAGTTCTGTAGCATTTTTCAGTATTTTCCCTTGGAACAAACTGAATGAAATCAAGGTGCAATCATGCCTTGTGACTTTGGCCAATGAAATCCATTAAAAATTTAAGGAAATAGTTTATACTTTAAAAAAAAGCAACAACCAAACCAAACACCACAGCTGCATTTCTAGCAATTACTGGAAATCTGCTGACATAAATGTTGCACATTGCAAAGCTAAAGCACAGCCGCACAGAGCTGTTTGGTGGTTGGAATAATCACCAAATAATAGAAGAAGAGGAGAACATTTTGCAACTTCCAGAACTACAGTTGATTTGGATGGAGTCAAGAACTAAAGCAGCCACAACAGATGAAGGACATCATGTAACATCCATCATGTAACACATGCAAAAACTTTAGTTACTGAGACTCTGGTTAAAAACTGGGTGCAGGCATGACACATCCCTCCACTGCTGCTGAAACCGGAGCTCCATCACTGCTCCAGGGTTTCCACCGTGTCCCTAAACACGCGCTCCTGCACTTCACGTTGGACTTATCCAGCTGATAAACGATCCAGGACCATAAACCCAAACAGAAGGAACAAAGAAAAGTGTGAATTTTAGTGGAAGATTTCTGATTTCTCTTTCAGCTGAACATCAGATGCTTCCGAAAAGGAAACGCTGGGGCAGACAGCCCTGTTAGAAGAAACTGACCTCCACAAATACGAACAGTGACGGCTGCTGGCAAGCTTCCGTCGGATGAGTCGCATCAGACTGCGATTACTGGAGGAAACCTGGAACAGAGAGAGGGGAGAAAAACACCTCTGTGTTACCCCAACATCATCCTCTGAAGGAACTGTGTCCCATGGGACGCACTCGTTAACTGTCACAGCACATGTCACTAGCAGGCACGTCAGCTCCTCGTTTTATTTCATGTTCCTGATTTCTGCGCTGCGTTCCTGTGCACTGTTCGGACAAGCTTTAGAGAAAGTTTTACAAGATTTTACATTACCCAGGGAGGTAAAATCATTGCAATATGTGGATGATTTATTGGTAGCAGGGGAAACTGAAGAGAGAACTCAAGAAGCCACTATTAAATTGTTAGATTTCCTAGGAGAAAAGGGATTGAAGGTGTCCCGATCAAAGTTACAGTTTGTAGAACAGGAGGTAAAATACTTAGGGCATTGGCTGAGTCAGGGAAAAAAGAAGGTAGATCCTGACAGGGTATCTGGAATCCTATCCTTAAGACTTCCACAAACTAAAAAGGAAATTCAGCAAATATTGGGATTGTTAGGATATTGTAGACCGTGGTTTGAAAGCTATAGTGAAAAGGTGAAATTTCTATATGAAAAATTAACTGATAACCAGCTTAAGTGGTTTACGGAAGATAATCAGAAATTTGAGGAGATAAAAAAGGCATTAATACAAGAACCTGTATTAAGTCTCCCAGACCTAGAAAAGCCTTTTTATCTTTTTGTGAACACATCAAACCAAACAGCATATGGGGTTCTTAATCAAGACTGGGCAGGAATCAAAAAACCTGTGGCGTATTGTTCTAAATTACTGGATCCAGTAAGCAGAGGGTGGCCTGCCTGTCTCCAAGCTTTAGTCGCTACAGCCTTATTAATAGAGGAAGCTAGAAGGATTACCTTTAGTGCTCCTTTAAAGGTGTATACCCCACACAATGTTAGGGGTGTTTTACAACAGAAAGCGGAAAAATGGTTAACGAATAGCCGGATTCTAAAATATGAAGCAATACTAATTGGCTCCCCTGACTTAGAACTGAAGGTGACCTCGGCTCAGACTCCAGCACAATTCCTGTTTGGAAAACCATCAGAGGAATTACAACATAACTGTTTAGAGGTAATTGAGACCCAAACTAAAGTGAGGCCAGATATAAGGGATACTGAGTTGGGGAAAGGAGAAGCACTGTTTATAGATGGCTCCTCCCGAGTGGTGGGAGGACAGAGAAAATCAGGATATGCACTAATTAATAAGGACCTAGAACCAGTGGAATCAGGACCTTTGAGTCCATCATGGTCAGCTCAGGCTTGTGAATTTTATGCCCTATGTAGAGCCCTGGAATTATTAAAGGGGAAAAGCGGGACTATATTTACAGATTCTAAGTATGCATATGGGGTGATCCACACCTTTGGGAAAATTTGGGAAGAAAGAGGTTTAATCAACACTCAAGGGAGGAATCTTATACATCAGGAATTAATAGCAAGAATATTAAGGGCATTAAGAGAACCAAAGGAGATAGCAGTGGTACATGTGAGAGGACACCAAAAGGGATTAGATTACTGAACCAGAGGAAATAATTTAGCAGATAAAGAAGCCCGGGAGGCAGCCCTGAAGACTCAGGTTGCTAAAATTAGTGTAATACAGGGGGACACCAGCGAAGAAAAACGAGAGGGAGAAGGAAGGAGATTTACCCTGAGGAACACACAAGAGAAGATACGAGCCAAGTTAGAACAGGGAAAATGGACACTGCCCGATGGGCGAGAGATGCTGCCAAAAGCCTATGCCAGGCAAATATTGGAACGTTTGCATGCACACACACACTGCAGTACAAAGGCGTGAAGTGATCATTTTCTTAAACAATTCGGCTGCATTGGGATTTTTGAAATAGCAAAACAAATTACACGAGGCTGCTTAACTTGCCAGAAGATAAATAAGAAAGTGTTTCAACAAGCAGCCACAGGGGGGAGGAAAAAACCCTGCCTACAGACCTTTTGAGAGGGTACAGGCTGATTTCACCGAATTGCCTGAAGTAGGAAGGACAAAATATCTATTGGTAATAGCAGATCTCTTAACACAATGGGTAGAAGCCTATCCTGTAGCAAGAGCTATGGCACAAATGGTGGTAAAAATCTTATTAGAAAACTTGATACCCAGATATGGAATAATCCAGTACATTGATTCAGATCAGGGCACACACTTTACTTCTAAAATAATAAAATTGTTATGTCAGTCATTAGGTATCCAGTGGGAATACCGCACTCCGTGGCACCCACAGAGCTCAGGGAAAGTAGAATGAATGAAACAATAAAACAACAATTGGCAAGATTAATGATTGAGACTCAAATGCCTTGGACAAAATGCTTACCATTGGCACTTTTGGACATAAGAACTAAACCACATAGTGAGACTGGATTATGGCCATATGAAATGTTATATGGTATGCCGTATTCTCAGGGAATGCCTTTAGGGAATAATGTCATTGAGGATCATAGTATCCAAAAATACCTAATTACTATTGGGAAAAGATTAAAAGAATTAAGAGAGATTGGGATGGTGGCCCAAACACCACCTTCAGGATTTGCAATTCATCAGTTCGAACCAGGAGACAAGGTTCTAATAAAAGCATGGAAAGAAAGAAACTTATCTCCCCTCTGGGAAGGACCTTTTCTTGTTTTATTAACTACAGAAACGGCTGTGAGGACTGCTGAAAAAGGATGGACACATGTGTTGCGAGTGAAAGGTCCAGTGAAGGAGTGGAAAATAACATCTGAACCAGCAGAAACCAAGCTAACCATCAGACAAACCCGAAGAGGCCTTCATCAAAGAATATAAGTTAAGTTCCTGTGGGAATCTTACTGTAATTACTCCTGTAAAAATTTGTCAACGGGGAGATTTTAAATGCATACCTATTAGGGGAATCAACAACAGAGATCAATCAGTCCCCAAAGAGAACTACAGGTTGTCCGCAGTATACACCAAATTTTTACATAGCATACGAATTGGGAAGGAGGTAACCGTCACCTTCATTTGAGTCCTCGAAAGAAGGAGAACACCCCTTAAATTAAGGAAGAGGACAAGACCAGATAGGGAACTGGGGTTGCGGCTTGAAAGGTCTGCCAAGGGCTGCAATCCCTTCGGGCTGTGACCGCCAATCACTATGGCCCTTACTGGACCTCTTCTAGTCCTACTTGGGGTGAGTTCCTTAACGCAGGCTACAGCAAACAACGGCAGCCAATGTATGGTTACTCCTAGAAGGGGATGGGTAAGCTCCCACGCTTTGGTTTGTCATACCATCTATGATTGTAAAGGCCAGAAAATGGGAGGCTGCATTCATAACCAAACCCGATATGCCTGATGCAAAGAAGGAAACAGAACCATATGCTATGATCCAAAAGAACTCCCTTACCGATATGGGGTAGAAATGAGGACAAATTCAGAAGAGGGCAGATTAATTGGAACAAGTAAGATTATAGATGACTTGAGTGCATCGGTATCGATAGTTTTTGATGCATGCGACATTATAGATGATGATCCAGATACTCACTGGGGACCTCTAGAATGGAGACGGTATTATAGTGATACACCAAAATACATCTGTCCTGGTCGCCGTCAATGTCACATAAACCCTGATTAGGTACCAAGTCGAACTGCGAGACATCAGTCGGCACACCGATGTGGAAGGAGGGGATGGTCCTGTGTCTGTTGGGATACTGCCGGCTGGGGATATGACAGCCTGTGTGGGGATTTACGAGCTTCGATCACAAGGGTGCAAACAGACAGTGATTGTACAGCCAGTACCTGCAATCTGATAAACTTAACTCTTATAAATTTAGGAATTTGGAAACAGAGGAAGATAACTAAAATTGGGCTGAAGATAAATGGGCCTGGAGAAGATCCTGGTGTAGTTATTAATATTGAAATAAAAGGAAACACGAAAGAATCAGTACAACATAGACTGCTATTTAACTCCTTTTATAACGAAATAGAAACAGGGGTGAAATATGAGATTCCCACAGTTACTAAAAATCTATTTATAAACGTTGCTGAAAACATTGCTAAGTCATTAAATGTAACTAATTGTTATGTTTGTGGCAGAACAAATCAAGGTGAACGATGGCCATGGGAAGCTATGGAGAGTGATGCCCAGTGACAGGACAAGGGGCAATGGGCACAAACTGAGGCACAGGAAGTTCCGCCTGAACATGAGGAAGAACTTCTTCCCTCTGAGGGTGACGGAGCACTGGAACAGGCTGCCCAGGGAGGTTGTGGAGTCTCCTTCTCTGGAGATATTCAAGACCCGCCTGGACAAGGTCCTGTGCAGCCTGCTGTAGGTGACCCTGCTTCGGCAGGGGGGTTGGACTAGATGACCCACAGAGGTCCCTTCCAACCCCTACTATTCTGTGATTCTGTGATTCTGTGAGAGCAACATAAGTGATCCGCAAGTACGGAAAACGATGGGGAAGGGTAATAGGAAACAACAATGGGCACTTCAAACGAGTATAATTGGAAGGAGCTGTTGGCAAAATCTAAAAGACAAAGGAAGACAAGTAGGTAACTTGGAGTGTGAAGGAGGTTACCTATGGAATGAAACTCAGAATAACTGGGATAAATGGGGAAGCCGACTGGAAATGAATAATCAATTTAAAAATTGGACCAATGGGACAAACATACCAAACAGTTGGCCAGCTCCTGAAGGACATTATTGGATATATGGCAAACTACCCTATGCATATTTGCCAGAGAATTGGGCAGGATCTTGTGTGTTAGGGACTATAAGACCCATTTTTTTCCTATTGCCCATAAATCGAGGAGAGCGACTAGGAGTCCCAGTGTATGCTGAAGCTGATGAGCTAAGGAAAAAGCGCCAAAGACGGAGCCCGCAAATTGGAAAGATCATTATGGCCACCGGAGAGAATCATTGCCTATTATGATCCAGCTACGTGGGCTGAAGACGGATCCTGGGGCTATAGGACCCCAATATAGATGCTTAATAGAATAATTAGATTGCAAGCTGTAGTGGAAATAGTTGTAAATAAGACTGGAGATGCACTTGGACTAATTGCAAAGCAAAATACCAAGATGAGAACTGCTTTGTATCAAAATCATTTATCTTTGGATTATTTGTTAGCACAAGAAGGGGGAGTTTGTGGAAAGTTTAACCTCGGTAATTGTTGTTTAAAGACTGATGATGAAGGAAAAGCTGCAGATGAGCTTCTAACAGAAATGAAGAAAATTGCACATGTCCCAGTTCAAACTTGGGATGGAATCAATCTAAGAGGATTATGGGGAGAATTTATGGGCAGTGATTGGCTTGTTAAAATTGGGATAGTTGTGTGGGGGGTGTTTGGAGGATTGTTAATAATTCCATGTTTAATACCTTGTTTTACTAGATTAATACATTCAGTTATACAAGGAATGCAGATATCTGTGGTACCTGTCGACCCAGAAGCAGGGAAAGAGAGAGTCCGTTCCCTGATGATAATAAGAACAAAAGAAGACCCAAAATTAATACCAATTCGGCAAAATATTGACCTGATTGGGAATGAAAAACATGAATCAATACCATGAAAAAGGAAATGGGGGACTGTGAAAAACATTCATCTGATTCGTGTCAATACGAAAGCTAGGGCAGCATGATAAGATGTGATTTTCTGTCTTGCCTACCCTTGTATAACCACAGACTGAAAGAAAACAGTGGTCTGGGTAATAGACAGTGTTTCTGTATCTTGCAAAGTTGCCTGACAAATACCTTGGTATAGGGAGATATGTTATGCTGTTTAGAAAATCAACAAAACCAACATCTTCTGGAACATTTTGTCATGCTATGTTCCCAGTTTAAACCAGTTTCGTTGTTACATAGTGTTACATAAGAGAAGCCCATAGGGCACACGGGTAAAGCCCAGAACCTTTGCTATGAATATGTATTAGCGACAACAAGAACCTATGGGAAAGTCCAGAACCTTCTCTATGAATATGTATTAGGAACAAGGAGAACCTATGGGAAAGTCCAGAACCTTCTCTATGAATATGTATCAACAGACCATATATAAACTGGAGACGGGAACTGGACAGTGTGTGTGTCTTGGTTGAGCAGAGACCCCTAGCACTCCCAGCGCTGTTTGCTTGCCTTTATTCACCTAATAAATTGGATACTTAAACTGAAACGCTGTTTGGGACTACCTCATTTATCACAACGTGATGAAATAAATAAGGATGATTTGTGTTGTGGCAGTAGCCAGAGGCTCAACTCAGGACCAGTGTAAAGAAACACAGCTACAGAAATAAGAGGGGATAATATGGATGGCGCAGAAATCTGCGTGGGGCACTGCTGCCTTGGTCCTGTGGGATGGGACAAGGTGGTTGCTACAGCGTCCCCGGACCACAGCAGCAGCGATCAGCAGCGCATTAGACAAAAGAAATAAGGTCAAAGAATAGTGCCATAGGGGAGACTTTAACATCCCCAAAATAAATCCGAGAACAAATGCTCCTAAACATGGCACGGCGCTGTTATTTCTGGATCTGACAGCCAACGGATTTCTTGGCCAATAAAGCACTCGCCAAAAGGCGGCACTGTTTTAGACGGGTAATCACAAGCTGATAAAATGCCTACCCACACTAATAACCTTGGGTGGAGGAATCGGTGGGATTGAGCCAGTGTTAGATGAAAGCCGACCAACTACAGGTCTGGAAATAAAGGGTCTTGGCTGCACAAGGGTGAGCTACGAGCAGCTGGCATGAAACTGGTGGGACCGGAGTGCTCAGAGTTTGATGGCAGGGGACACCTGGTGTTGCTTTACTTTGTAGAGGCAAAGCAAAAAAAACCAGATCTGGAATACGTATTCCAAGCAAAAGACAGGAATGCAGAGGTAGCTCGTACCTGGCTGAGCAGCTCATCTCAAAGGGTTTATGCCAAGACTAAACGAAGCTCCAAGGAGGACTGTGTGGCAAAGGCAGATACATCTTGGGGGTTAGCCAGAGGAGGGCTAAAGTGGGACTTGCCAAACCCCGTGCTTCAGCGACGAGCCTGTATTTAAACCTTCAGACAGGAGAGAAGCACCGCGAGGTCCGTGACGCGCTCCGTCACAGGCAGCAGCAGAATCTGCAAGGGGCGCAGCTGGAGACGCTCTCCCGGGCTTTGGGAAAACCTGACGCTGCTCTGCTCCCGCTGACCCGCGGCTCGCACGGCCTGTGCAATTCCACCCAGAGCTGAAACCCTGTGGGAAAGCCCAACCTGCGGCCCGTGGCTCTCCGAAAGCCACACCTCACCGTCTGAGCCCACAAACGCAAGACTCACCAAGGAGTTTTCCAGGCAGTGGAGGAGACGGCCGTGCTGCGCGGTGCTCGTGCCTCCAAGGCTTGTCCTGGCACGAGGGACGGACGCGCCGCACAGCGTGCGGGTGCAGGGCCAGACCCGGGCTGCACGTCGCTCCCTGAGCAGGCCACAGAGGGAGAACCCGCACGCCTGCGCACCAGCCACAAAATGGCACCAAAATGGCAGCGTCTACCAAAACAAACAAACAAAAAGCCCGCAAGGGTTTGTTTCGGGTGCCTGGACAGACGCGGTGATTCACTGCAAAATGCTCAGTGACCCTTTCTTCCTCTGCCTTGTCCCATAATCCATTTTAAAAGCACGAAAAGGAAAAATAAAACCTGTTTTTTATCCAAAACAGCGCTTCATGCCTTCGTCTCCACATGCCCAGCGTGGCTTTGGGGCTCACTGGCTGTTTAGGAGACCAGTCTGGGGCTGAGGGAATGCATGTTCCTCACCTCAGGACTTCTTTCCAAGCAGATGGTGAATGAAAACATGGCTTAATCATTCAGTTTGTCTCCTGCCACCAGTTTAGCCAGGTTTAGACCCAAAATACTGAAGATGCTTCGTCTGCGCGCTCACCCACCCTCAGCAGTGCCCCGTGCCGAAGCCAAGTGCGTCTCCATGGGCCGCCCAGGTGCCGCGGCCGCTCGCATCCGCTCATGACCTGGTGGCTCCATTAAATCCTGAGAACCGACACAAACCACCACGTCACCCGAAGCCTGGCTGACCTGCTGCGGCACCTGGGCCACCCCGGCACCTCTGCAGCGGCCTCTTCGCTCTCGTGGTGCCACCGGGATGGCGTGGGTGGCATCGCCTCTGCTCCTGCCGCGGGGCTTTTCTCCAATACAGATCACGGCAGACTTACTTATAGCACCCTTATCCCAGTAGCAGAGCCTATTTTTGGGCCGATGCTCAAGCATCAGAGCAGCACAGGTTATTTTAACCCAACGCTGGTTTATTTTTGGAGCTGCCCTTCTCCGCACGTGCTCTGAGATGGTTTCCAGCTACCGGGCGCTGGTGAAGCCAGGAGCATGGGGAAAGAGGGACCATACGAAGAAATTTTACAGAATTTAAAACCTAAACCAGCCTCTGCAGCAAAGCTCCCCTTGACTCGCCGCCTGCCTGGGACGCGCCCCGCAGCTTGGGAGGCAGAGCATCTGCAGGACGGGCCGTGGGAGGAAGGGTTTCTGGAGCAGATAGCTGTGGGCACAAGGACAGGTGAGACGGTGTGTAAGATGGAAAGGAGAGCAGGGTACACCAGGGGAGAAGAAAAGGAGAGGCGAGAGCTGGCTGCTCCTAAAATGTCCCGGGTCACAAGGTGGTGACCCCAGGCACAGGAGGGAGCAATAGCTTTGTCCACTACATCCAGAGGACCTCGGCTCTGGTCCCACCACGGGCCACCCCGGAGCAGCCTGGAGAGGAGACGCCTGGAGCCGCCCTGCGCGGATGCCGCAGCTGCGCCGTTTTTCGAGCAGTGAGCAGGGACTGCTCGGCAGCCGGGCGCTGCGGGGTCTCCTCGGCTTGGAGCTGCCCTCGCCAGCGTGTGGAGCCGGGAGCAGCAGCCACTGCTCCGTGGCAGAGCTCGCAGCCCCATCCTCAAAACCGGGGTGCCACGTATGGGGGGGGTCTGCCAGGCCCGCAACGCCGGGTGGGGTGGCAGTGGCATCCAGAAGGCTCGCAGCTCCATCCCCCAGCGGGGCAGCAGGACTGGAAAACTTACTTACCAGGCCAGGAAATACCTTCAAAATTAAAATATGTAAAAAAATAACTTTAGCAAGATCTTCCCTGGCTCCTGCTGCCCTTCTCCCACATCCTGATCCCCAGCCTCCAGTCCCTGCTGCTTCCCATATCCGCAGCCCCCCCTGCATCCCACCACACACCTTCCACTTGCCTCAGTTTCCCCCTCTGCAACCTGCCCGATGAAGGGAACCAGGGCAGCGGGCAGAGCGCCCGGCGCTGCGCCGTCACCCTCCAGCCCCCGTTTGGGGATGCGGCAGATCTCACCACCCCCCTGGGAAAAGTGTGTCAGGGCTGGAGCCGCTGCCAGCCGGGATTCCTGGGATCCCAACCCAGCACCCCGCAGCTCCAGCCCTGCCCTCCCAGCACCCTTGGGCCCAGCACAAGATGGCGGGAAGACTGGGGGTCTCACTACCCCCCTCCACAGCCACCACTGGCCCCGTGCCCGCCAGCCTGCCCGCAGCCACGTGCCGACCACATCGGTCTCAATGCATTCTGGCATCAACAATTGTTACAAAGGAAAACTTCAGTTCAGCTGTATCAGGTCACCTGGTACATACAGTAAAGTGCTTGTTTTTGTGGGTGTTGGGTTTTTTTTTTTCTTTTTTGGTTTTTTTTGTGTTTTTTTTTCGTTTTCATTTTTGTTTTCCAGCCAGCCCCCGAGCATTGGCCAAAGTTACAAACCAAGAGTGCGTTAACATGACTCTCGTCAAACCAGCTTTGGCAGTCTTCATCAATTGTAAAGTGGAGAAAGTTTCTCCTGTTTTGATAAAAAAAAGTTAGCTTCACAGTAAACGTTTCTAACCAGTTCTAAGTTGAGTTAGTCGGCTGAAGGAAGGGCGGGGGGGAAGAAGAGGAAGCCAAAACACTTAAAATTTCCAGCTTTAAAAAAAAAACAAACCAAAAATCCCCACAAAAAAACCCAAACAACACCACCTTTTTGAAGTTGGTTTCCAAGACAGATGCTCTACAGGGGGGAGGAAGGCTTTAAAAGAGGAAGAGGAGGAAGAAGGCTGTTGGTGAGGGGGGTTAGCTGGTGCCAGACCGCGGGCCGGGCAGCATCTGTCTGGAAACCGCCCCGGAGAGGCGCTGGCAGCGGCGAGGGGACGCCCGGCCCTGGCACGAGCATCGCCCCAGCCGTGCCGGTGCGGAGCCAAGGCACCCACGGGTCCCCAGCACCACCGCGCGTCAGGGCTCGAGGAGGCCTGGGCGATCCCCCGCCTCTCGAAGCGTTTAAAACTTCTCTAGAAACGCCGACCCTGCCCCGCACGCCGGAGCTGCCAGGAGCTCGCCAGCCCCGCGGCACAGGTCCCCTCCGGACCCCGAGTGCCACGCCAGGAGCGCCGGGTCCAAAACCGACCCCCCCGAGCCGCAACGCAAAGCCAAGCCTGGGCCGAGCGACCAGCGAAGAGCTCGGATGCTCGCCGGCACGTCCACCGCCTCGCCGCAAAGACGCGGCCGAGGATGCCCACGCGTGGGCAACGCGCCCACGGGGACGAGCTCCGGCCCAGCGCGCGGCCCCCCGGCCACGCACCCGCCGCCAGCAGAGCGTGCACCGCGTTTCTCTGTGGAAGAGCTCGGCCTTACGCACGGGAAGAGAGGGAAATTCAGTCTGCCAACACCAGCACGGGGGCCAAAAACACACGGGAGAGACTTCCCCCTGCCATCCCCTTCCCGAGATTTTTTTCTTTTTTAAAAACAGGGCTGCGGCGTGCAGCATTAACAGCAGCTTCCACAACACCAGCTCAAGGCATCGCGTACTGTACAGCAACCAAGTATTTCTTAATGTAAGACAATAAGGAATTATCGACAACTGGTAAGACAGAATAAGCTATAAAAAGTAACAATGTACAATCAAGATGGATTTCTTTTTTTTCCTTTAAAGGAGGCTTCTCCGGGCTGTCGCGGTGCCTGTGCTGGGGGTCTCCCCTCGCCGCTGCCCTGCTCCTCCCCACCCTGTGTGGTGGGACCGGGGGCACCCAGGGGAGAGGGCAGAGGCGGTTTTGGGGGGAGCACCCTCCCAACCCACCGATGCTGCTCAGCAGAAGGGCCGGGAAGGGCCAGAAAAGACGGTCCCTGCCCCAAGCTCCATCAACACCCGAGATCACCATCTCCCAAGCTCACTCACACACACCTCCCTGAAACAAAAAACAACAGATATTGCATAGTTTTGCTGTCAGCAGTCTTCAAATAAAAAGGAGAACTTTGTTTTGCTTTCAGAGACAGTGACTGTGTCCTCAGCTGAAGACCTGGGGGGAGTCTCTTCCCCGGCTCACAGCAAGCTCCCAAAGCCTTCCCCTGTGCACGCCATGGGCCGAGGCTGCTTTTTCAGAGTATAAAGCTCAAAGCATTCAGCTGGAAGGGAGAGGAGATCGCTAACGAAGGGGCACCCTCCCTCCCGGTGAGGCGCGGGGACGGCGGCGGGCGCAGCTCGGTGGCACGACGCGCGGCGGGCAGCGGGGCTTTGCCCCTCCGGCGTGGTGCCAGGGGGGGTTCGGAGGAGCTGGAGGCCAGCCCGGCCCCCAGCACGGGCGCTGCTGCCTCACCCGGACGGATCCGGCCCCGCTCCGCAGAAACCAGCCAAGGGCCTCGTCCCAGTTCAGCACCCCCAGGCCCTCCCCCGCGAGCATTCCCTCCCTTCCCCAAAGCAAGCTCCGAGGAAAGCGTGACTCCATGCATGAACGCACATGAACACGGATGCACACACATGAACACGCATGCCCAGCTCTCCCCAGCCGCCCGTCCCACCCTGCGCTGCCGCCGCGACCCCAAACCCTCCGGCCCCGCATCCCGAGCCCTTCCCAAGCTGCTCCCCAGTGCCGTGGCCCTCGGGTGCTGCCGCCAGCCCGGCCGCTCGCCCACCGGCACATCCTGGGGCACTCGGCACCCTCGGCACCCCCAGACCCTCCGGCCACGGCAGCCTCGGGGACAGCCCGAAGCCACGCCAGGTCACACTGCCCTGCAGCGAGTCCCAGCGCTCTTTAAAGGGGGGTCCTTCCCTTCCCACAGAGCACCCCGCTATTCCCGCAGGGGTATTATTTTTTGGCTGCTCCAGCCGCCCTGGAGACCTCATCCTGCCCTGCACCTCCACCAGCCACTGGTGAGCCCCCCCCTCCACAAACAGGGGTGCAACGCACGGCCCCAGGCGCCTGAGCATCCCCCCGGCTCTGACCTTGCCCCTGGGGAGCCGCCGGCCGGAGCGCGGGAGGAAAGGAAGACATTTCTCCATGCCCTGCAGAAAAGCACAGCTAGCAGTTTAAAACCAAAAATTTAAAAAAAAAAAAAAAAAAGAAAAAAAGGGGTGAATAGCTTATTCTGAAAGCAGGCTGCCGAGGAGAGAGGGCGGCTCAGTGGGACGGGAGCTGCTCCCTCGCTGGCACCGTCTCTCCCCGGCCCGAGCTGCTCCCTGCCCGCCGCAGCCCCTCGAAGCGCAGCCGCGGATGCCCCCGAGCACGGGACGGCGGGGGTCCCTGCGCCCGGGAGATGCCTCCCAGACCCCCGGGAGGGGGGGTTTGTGGGATCGACCCCAACATCGGAGAAAGACCCGCAGCTCCGAAGGGAGGGACGAGGTTAAAACGCAACTCCCGCTGTCGAAAACGCGACCGAGGGCCTTTTGTTCACAGCATGAAATGAGCTGAACTCGGCAAAGCGGCCGCGGATACAAAGAGTCCTTTGGTGTCAGGGAGGGAGGAAAAAATGTCAGAGGAGAAACCAAGAGTCGGGGAAACAAAAGTCCGTGTGTCAGTCAGATGTCCTGGGTGAAACAACCTTAATGATTTAATACCTTAAAAAACAGATCTTCAACAAACCCTCCCAACCCCAGACCTACAAGATCAGCAAAATCTTAGAAACCAGCCGCAGGGACAAGTCCTGATCTTGTCAGTAGCCAGAAATGGTGGGGGGTCGGGGGGGAGGGAAGAAAAATATAGGATGGGGGAGACGTGGGGTACAAGAGGTCCGAGGGGTGCAGCTCAGACTTGGTCAGCCACCAGGACCACGGGGGCTACCAGGTGCTGCCCAGCAGCCACCGCCTTGACCAGGTTGCTCTTCTGCCGCCGCTTGGCCAGCTTGGACTCAGAGGGGAGGTAGAGGTGCATGGCCCATGAGGTAGCACTGATGGTGATGGGCTGTGCTTCCTCCTCCACCTCCTCTTCCTCGTCCTTGTCGCGCTGTGTCAGCTGGTGGTTGACAGCAACGGCCTCTGCGGCGAAGGAGGTGAGCTCTTTGGCACTGCTCTTCCTGCGGGGAGAAAGCGGCTCAGGGTGGGATGCGGGGGGCTGCAGGGAGGTTGGGGGGCAAATATCGGGGTGTCCCCTCGCGCGCATGCCACGCCAGATGGGTCAGGCACCAAAAACACGGCTCCAGCCCGAATCACGTGCTGCAACCGCTGCCCAGACGGCGAGAGCCGCAGCCGAGCAGAGCCGAGAGCGGCTCACTGGGGAGAGGAGCCAGGATTTGGGGGGCTGGAATGTGTCCCCCACCCCCACCCCAGGGCCACCCACGCTCACCTCTACAAGATGATGGGGGTCAGCAGGCTGTTATCCAGGACATACTGCAACGAAACACAGCCGCGTCAGAGCCGAGCACCCCGCAATGGGGTGTCCCCCCACCCCGGCTTTCGGGAGTGGGGGAGGGGGTAGGGGGGGCAGCAGCACTCACCCCCTGCACCCAGGGGTGCTCCAGGACCTGGGCCGCGGTGAGCCGCTTGTTGGCATCTCTCACCAGCAGACAGGAAATGAGATCTTTGGCCGCAGGGGAGATGTGCGCCCAGTCCTTTTCGGGAAACTCGTACTTCCCTTTCCGGATGCTCTTGAAGATCATTTTCTAGGTGGGGGGGGAAATAAAAAAGGGGCTGAGCTGGGAGGGGTGCTGCCAAGCCAGTGGCGGGTTTTGGCACTGCCGGGGTCCGCCACGCACCTGGCAGGTGTTGCACATCTCGCCCATGTCCCAGCCGCAGTCGGAGCCGCAGCGTTCCATGAAGGGGGTGTACCCGCTCAGCATGTTGTACAGGAGGACGCCCAGGCTCCACAGGTCGCAGCGCTTGTCGTAGCTGGGCACCTCCTTGTGGCTGTAAAAAGTTTCCACCACCTCCGGGGCCATGAACTCGGCGGTGCCGCACTGCGGGGAGAGGCGGGGGTGAGCCCCAAAGGACAGGGGAGCGATGGGGCAGAGCTCAGAGACGGGGGGGGGGGGTCTGCCAGAACTAAGGGGCTACCCCCTCCAAAATGAGGGTGCAGACATGGCCGCTTCCCGGGTTTGGTCCTGGCAGGGCAGATCATCCCGGCCAGGTTTCCCATCGCCACGCGGGGGATGTCACAGCCCTGCCACCCCCAAAAAAAATAAAACCCTGAAGGGGTACAACACCCACCCCAGACCCCCCCCGGCACTGCCGCCACCGGGCCGGCTCAGCGGGGCAGCGTCCGTCCCATCGCCCGGGACACGGCGGCGGGGACGGAGCCGGCTCTGCCTGTTCCCCTGCCTGACGCGGGCAGGGCCGCCGCAGCGGGCGCCGGATCCGGTGCCGGAGGAGCTACCGCTGGCGCGAGGCGAGAGCCAGCGGTCCCGTTCCCCCATGGTTCCCCCACGGCTCCCGGGGCTCTGGGGCTTTCCAGCGCACGTGACCCGACCCGCAGCCCGCACCGCCTCGTGACCAGGGGAGAGCAGAGCTGCAGCCAGCAGATAATCACCCCGTAACATAACGAGAGGCCTCCAAACGAGAGGCCTCGCCGGCCTCGGCAGCTGATGCCACCGCAAGAAGAAGAAAAACACCCACACAAGCCCAACCCGCAGCACCCTGCATGGGCTTCCACCCGGCAGGGACCGCAGCACCCACCCCCCTCTGCCCCCGCTGCTGAGAACGGGAAACTCAGGACACCTCAGAAATTCAGGTTCTCCCCCAGGCGGAGGGGAAACACAGAGGAACGAGGAGGGTGGGGAGGGTGTTTTGGCCCCCACCTCGGCTGTTGGGCACCCTGCGTTGGCCCCCCCCAGCATGTGAGCACCCCGGAAACACCGTGAGCACCCCGAAAACAGCAGGGCACAGGGCAACACCCTGCACGGGGGGGCCCTGCTGCTGGTGATAAGGGGAGCAGGGCTTTCTGCAGGGGGGGGCAGGCTTGGTATGTGCCCCCCCCCAAAATGTGAGACAGCTCCTTGCAACACAGGGGCACCCAGAAGCTTTTGGGGTGTCCACCCTGCAGGGGCTGCACCGCACGCAAGCAGCCCCGGCTCCCTCTCACCCGCAACCTGAGTGGGGCGGGGGGGGATCACTGTGGCCCCCCCAGCCCCTCGCCTGACCCACTTCTCCCCGAAAGCGCAGCCTCCGCGCAGCCGCCTCCGCCGGGGCCGGCTGTTGCTAAGGCTCACGGCAGCCCGGGCTCTGCGCCAGCCCCCCCTGCGCTGCCCGGCCCCCCCGCGTTACAGAACCGCATCTCGCCTGCCACTGCCGAGGGGGGTCCCGCAGCGACGGGAGCCCAAAGCCTGAGGGGGCCCCTCCAGGGACATTCCACCCCCCCCCCCCCATCGACATTATACCCCCCCTGCCCCATGGTCTGCACGCTCACCGGCGAGAACAGCTTCGGGGTGGAAATGGGGAAGGAATCGTCCGTGAATTTGATGCCGCTTGCCAGGTCGAAGTCGCAGATCTTCACGGGGGAGACCTGGGGAGGGGGGAGAGGCGGCCAGTGACCCCCCCCAGCAGCCCCCGGGTACCCTCAGCCCCACGTTCGCGCCCCAGCTGCCGCAGCAGCATCCCCCGCGGGGAACCAGGGCCCCCCCAGCCCCGGCACCACCCCCTGCTCCCCGCTCACCTGGTCCAGGCGCTCGCACAGAATATTTTCTGGTTTTAAATCCCTGTGAGCAATTCCTGGGAGGGGGGAGAAGAGGCAATGAGTGGAAAAGCCTGCCCCCCCCCCCAAGATTTCCACAGCAGAAGGTCTGGGGGCGGCACAGGGACCCCTCCCTCCCCACCCCAAATCACCGCCCGCGTCACGGCGAAGGGCACAAATTGCTGCTGGCCCCAAGTCCCGGCCAAACCGGAGGAGCAGGCTGCGCACCACGACAACACGACGCAGCCGGGCCTGACCCTGCGCGCCCGCGGCCGGCACCGGCCCCTGCTCCCCGGGCAGGAGGGGGGGGCAGCACCCCCCGGCTGGGGGGGGGCACGGCTGCACCCCGGGGTGGCTCGGCTCACCTCTGATGTGCAAAAAGTGCAGGGCGCTGGCGATGTCCCGTACCACCATGCTGGCCTCCAGCTCGTTGAAGCGGCATCTCTCCAGGATGTGGGTCATGATGGAGCCTGCGGCCGGGCAAGAGCAGAGTGGGGGCTCGTGGGTGTTGGGGGGGGCTCCCGCCGCCCCCGCTCCCCCTGCCCCGGCACCGCACTCACCTCCCCTCATCTTCTCAACCACCAGGTAAAAACTGTCCTCCTCCTCGAAGAACTCGATCAGCTGCAGGATGTTCCTGCGGGGACGGTGGCATCAGCCTGGCATCCGCCCAAAAAGATCGCAGGGTCCCCCCCTCCCCGCAGCCCCCCACCCCGCATGGCTCCTTGGGGGAGGGCCAACGGAGGAGAAAATCGGGTTTCCAGCGACTGAAACCACGCGGCTGGGGCCCCCGGCCACATTCCAGCGGGGAGAGGGGCTTCCAGCGCCGGGCCCCGCTCCCTAATGGCTCGCAGACCCTCCTGGCTCGCTCGCCCCGCTCCAGAAACAGCCCCACTCAGCAGCTCTCCGCGGCGGGACGGCGAACGCCGCGGCGGCAGCTCGGCTCGCCCCTCGGCACCGCTCCAACTTGGCCGCCGCGGCCCCTTCGTCATGGCAAGCGGCTCCACGTCGCCTCGGGATGCTCCCGGCGAGGCCCACGCAGAGGGAGAGCCGCGCAGGAGGGCGGCCTGCCTGCCGCCCATGGGTGTCTCGAGCGTCAGCCCGGTCTCAGCCCGCGCCCTGTGCCCACCGTGGGGGATGGGGACGGCGGCTGCCCTGCGGTACCTGTGTCCCTGGCACAGATTCAGCATCACCACCTCCCGTAAGACCCTGTTGAAGACTTGGCCCTGGCGCTTGTCGATGATCTGCAAGACAAAGCGGGCGAGACTCAGGGAGAGGCACCGCTGCCGGAGAGGGACCGGGGCCGGCAACCACTGCGCTCCAACTCAGCCGGCGCTGGGGACCCCCGGGGCCGGGCAGAGGCAGGCGGGGGGTGCCCGAAGGGGTTAAGGCAGCAGAACAGGCTGTTCCCGGTGGCGGGGCCAAGCCGCTCCCTCCCGGGGCCCGCGGCCAAGGCGAGCTCCGCGGCCGAGCCCCGGCGCAGCCGCCCCGGCAGCGGAGCACGGCCCTTCGCCCTGCCGGGCGCTGGCACAGCGGGTGCCTGGTGGACGTGCCATGGGGTGAGCAGGGGGTCTCCACCCGCAGGGGAGAGCTGGGTGGTCCCACTGACCCCCAGCCCTTCGGGGCACACTGAACACCCAACCGCCATGCAGCCCTCCCCCTGCCTCAGTTTCCCTGCTTGGGCACCCAAAAGCACCCGGGGGCAACAGGGGAAGCCAAGTGCCCCTTGCGTTTGGACACAGGGCCTGTCCCAGCCCCCCCACGCCGTGACTGGGAGCCTGTGGGGTGCAGGGACGCGGCACCACCATCCCCGACCCCAAAAGCAGCTGGCTCACCCCGACCCCTCTAGTGTTTGCGGGGGCAGAAAACCCTCCCTGGGGCGAGCGGGGGCTGGCCACCCTGCCACACCACATGCCCCTGCTTGCCCCAAGTCCCTAGACGTGGCGCAAGCGTTAATTTAATCTCGCGTCTGCCCTAATTTACAGGGGTAGGAGCGTGGCTAAGGGGGTTGACCAAGGTCCTGCAGCTGGGCGGTGGCAGAGGACAGCATGCCACCTGTGTGGCCTGGCCCTGCCCCGCTCCTGCCCCTCTCCATCCCCCCTACTCCGTGAAACCGTCGTCCTGTGCCAGCTCCGCACAGCCAGGAGAGCCAGGAGCCCAGGATGTGGAGGGCAGAAGGAGAAACTGAAGGCAGGGGGTGGGCAGGAGCCGGCTCTGCAGCCCCAAGCCCCGCGGAGCTTTACCTTCACTGCGTACTCCTTGTTGGTGATGAGGTTAACGCAGGTCTGGACTCTGCCTTGGGCCCCTTCTCCCAGCACCTCGTCGCACAGCCAGTAAACATCTGGCAGGAGAGAGGGCGCCTGAGCTGCCGGCCCCACCGCGGCACGGGACACCACGGCTGTCCCTGAGCCTGGGGACACCAGGAGGGCCCCAGCCCTGCCGCAGCCCGGGGGGGACCCCTGGGGTCCCTGGGCAGCCCCGCTCACCTTCGAACCTGCCGGAGAAGCTGTTGTTCTTGCTCCTTTTCTTGGTGCTGGGGGTGTCGATGGGCTGACTCAAAGGCACATCTGCGCCGGAGCAAAGCCACCGGCGTGAGTCACCCCCGGCCACCCTGCGCTCCCCCCAGCATCGCCAGCCCCGGGGCAGCCCCCCAGCGCCTTCAGGGCAACGCAGAGGGCCGACATCCCGGGGTCCAGGGTGAGGGCACCCCCCTGGGTGGACACCCGCAGCTCACCAGGACGGGATGGGCACTCAGAGACGGGCTCCAGGTCATTGGACTTGTCGAGCTCCAGGTCACTGGACTTGTCGAGCTCCAGGTCAAACGCCACCTCGAAGGGATTTTGTTCCTGCAGGGGCCAAGAACAGGAGTGAGACGGCAGCCGCCGGACCAGCCGCCGCCGCCCGCCCGGTCCGGGCACGCCACTGGCCTGGGCACACACCCTGCTCGTGCAGGGCACCGGCTCACGGCACTGCTGCCAGAGGGATGCGGCAGAGCCGGAGGAAGAGGAGGAGGAGGAGGAGGAAGGGTTTGACCACGTCTCCTGCCGGGGATGTTGCCGCAGGGTCATGCCTCCGCGCCAGCAGCCCCAGGCCGGCACGCAGGCGATGATGAGAGGGACTGGGGCTGCGCGTACCAACCCAGCCCCGAATCTCCACCCCGACCTGAACTACAGCGAGGGGGGGAGGAAGAAAAGCCACAGGGCAGGACGGGCTCCGGAGCCACCGCACCGCGTCCTCCCGCCTCCCCGCAAGGTCACGGGGGGCCGGAGCCCACTCAGCGCCGCTCCGGTGAGCGCCGTGCCCATGGCTGCGTGACGCCCGTGACCTGGCAGGATCGGGCCCCGCTCCCAACCCTCCCTGCACCCCGCATGGGTGATGGGTGTGGGAACCACTGCCTCCCCCACCCCAAACCCAGCGCCTCCGCCCCCAGCACCCCAAAGGGGACATGGGGACCTTCAGCCCCCCCCGAGCCACCCCACCGCGGGACGGGGCAGTGCCGGGGGCACCCGGCCGCGAGGCGAAAGGGCCCCGTCCTCCACAGGGTTACGAAATCTGTTTGGGTGGAGGCAGCAGCTCCCGGCGGCGTTCCCCAACCCACCCCGGTGCCCCGGTGCCCGGGCCAGCTGCCAGCCCCAGCGCGGCGCGGGAGCAGCCAGCCCCGGCCACCGCCACCAGAAACAGCCCGAGAGCGCCTGTTTGCTGCCAGGGCGGCTCTCGGGGGGCCGGGGGGTCCCCATCGCGGTGCGGGGATGCCAGGAGCATCCCCCCCAACCAAGCACCACTCCTGATGCCTGAAAACGCTCCTGCGCAGCGTTTGGCCAGATTCCTCCCCCCCCCCCTAAAAAAAGACAGTATCAGGGTTTGCGGAGTGCGGTGTCACCCTCCAGCCCCCCCCAAGGCCCCCATGTCATGGCGGGGACGAGCGGCTCGGGCCCAAGGCCCTGCACCGTGGGCAGGATGAGGCCTCCCGGGGGGGCTCCAGGGGGGTACAGGGGGAGAGGGGGCCCTGCCCGCTGCCGCAGCACCGGCGCACAAAAGGTTTGGGGGATGGGACACACAGGGCAGACGCTGCGCGGTGGCTGCGGCAGCGCATCCGAGGTGTCCCCCGTGTCCCCCCCGTCCTGGTCCCTAACCACCCGGGGTGGGGGGGATGGAGGGGGGGCCCAAACCCCAGCCAGAAGTCCTCAAAGCAGGATTAGGTGTCAGCTAAAATAAGCTGGGCAGGTTTCGGGTGAGCTCCCAGCATCCCTCGCAGACCCGGGAGCCAAAGTAAACAAAGCTCCCATGAAGACGCCCGGCTGACGAGAGCCAGCGTTTGGGGGACCCAGACCCCCCCCCTCGCACCCCCCTCGCGTGACAGCGCCCAAGAGGGACAGGGGTCCTAGTGCCCCGGCTGCAGCCCCCTTACCAGGATCTGGCCCTCGCACAACAGGTCCTGGGCTGGGCCCGGCAGCCCCCCCAGCCCCTGCTCACAGACGTGCGGTGAATGGGTGCAGCTGGGGGGGGGGACATGCAGCCCACCCGCTGACCCACCCCACGGGGGACACCCGTGGGAGCTGCAGCGGGGTGAGCAAAGCCTTGCTGCGGGGGGGAGGGGTGTGGGGGGTGTCTGACCCCCCCTCGGGGAGCACACCCTGAGCCCCCGGGGCAGGGGGACAGGTGGGTCTTGCGGCCCGGGTTGGGTGGCAGTACCCTGGGCGCTCCCCTCCCTTCTCGGGGGTGGGGGGAAGGGGGGAGGTCGCTGATGTGTGTCCGTGCCCCCCCCTACCCCGGGCAGAGGATGCGGCGCAGAGCGCTGCAGATCGCAGGATCCGGCCGCAGCAGACCTGCACCCCAACCCCGCACCCTTCCGTCCGCCCCCCAGAGCACCCTCCCCCCACTCCGGAGCATCACGGGGGCGGGGAGCACCCCCTTACCTTGACGGAGCGGTGGAAACCGGGGTTCTCAGATTCCTTCTGCACCATCTTGCTGCGGGGAGGGTGCAGGGAGAAACACGGGAGGGATGCAGGGCAGGAAAAAGCCCAACCAACCAACCAACAAAAGAAGGAAAAAAAACCGGGAAAGGGGGGAGGGATGTGGAGGAGCGGGCAGAGACATCGGGGGGGTGCCAGGGGTGGGACGAGACCTGCGGAGAGAGGAGCCCGGGGGGGTGGGTGTCAGGAGGCCCGCACGGAGCCCCCCCGGTCCCAAAACCCCCCCGGCGCTCACCGGTCCCGCAGAGCCGCCGCTGCCAGGGGTACCGCAGCCCACCCCGCTCCGCATCGCTCCGCACCGCCGGGAGGGGACGCTCCCCTGTCCCCCCCCCCCAGGAGCTTTATGGCAGAGGTTCCGCCCCCCCGCCCCGCCCCTGCCATGTGACACCGCCCCCCGGGAGGACACACCCCCACCCCACCCCCCACGCTGCACCCAGGGGCGGGGACCCCCCCAGCCCCCCCGGCTGCACCGGGCAGGGTGCGGAGAGCCCCAGGGACACCCCCCAGTGTCCCCCCCCACCCCAGCCCACGCGTGTCACGAGCGGTGCGGTGCTCAGCCGCGAGGCCTGCGCACGGCAGGGGGTCACAGCACAGCCCCCCCCCCGGCCCCACCCCGGCTGGGTGGCACCGTGGGAGCCCGTCACGGCGCGGGTGTCCCCTCTCCCCTCCCCCCACCCCACGTCTTGCGTGATGCCGACCCGGGCTGAGAACGCACGCGCCGAGCGGCGGCGCCTCGGCCAATGGCTGCGCATGACGTCACCGCCCGCGCTGCCTATTGGCTGCTCGCCCCCTCCCCTCCCGAGCCGCCATCGCCCCGCACCCCCGAGCCCTGCCCACGCCGGGCACCGCGTCACGCTCCGCCCCCCTCCCCGCAGTCCGGGTGTGCCCCCACCCCCCAAAGTGCCGGTGGGGCCACAGCGGGGGGGTCACAACCCCCCCAGGCCCCCAAATTCCGCCCCCTCGCAGACGGGGCAATCAGCGCCCTGCTCCACATTAGCGCTAACGAGGGCGCCCCAATTAGCGACACTCCTCCTAATGCACCCCAGGATGCCATTGGCCTTCTTGGCAGCCAGGGCACGCTGCTGGCTCATGGTCACCCTGTCGTCCACCAGGACACCCAGGTCCCTCTCCACACAGCTGCTCTCCAGCAGGGCCGCCCCAGCCTGTACTGGTGCCTGGGGTTGTTCCTCCCCAGGGGCAGGACCCTGCATTTGCCCTTGCTGAACCTCATCAGGTTCCTCTCTGCCCAACTCTCCAGCCTGTCCAGGTCTCGCTGAATGGCAGCACAGCCTGCTGGTGTATCCACCACTCCTCCCAGTTTGGTGGCATCAGCAAACTTGCTGAGGGTACACTCTAACTCTTCATCCACGTCACTGATGAAGAAGTTAAACAAGGCTGGGCCCAGTACTGACCCCTGGGGCACACCACTAGTTACGGACCTCCAACTAGACTCAGCGCCGCTGATGACAACTCCCTGAGCTCTGCCATTCAGCCAGTTCTCAATCCACCTCACCGACCACTCGTCCAGCCCACACTGCCTGAGCTTCCCTAGGAGGATGTGATGGGAGACCGTGTCGAAAGCCTTGCTGAAGATGAGACAGACAACACCCACGGCTCTCCCCTCATCTACCCAGCCAGTCACGCCATCGCAGAAAGCTCCCTGCACGCTCCTGGCCTGTCTGCACACTCACTGCACGCTTAATGCACACTTACTGCGTGCTCCTTGCATGGTCACTGCTCAAGCTCCACGCTCACGACTTGCTCCCTGTGCACGCCTGGCCTCTCTGCACGCTGCCTGCACGCTGCCTGCACACTCAGCTGAACCACGGAACCACGGAATGTTTGGGGGTTGCCAGGGCGCTCTGTGAGTCACGGAATCACGGAATGTTCGGGGTTGGAAGGGACCTCTGTGGGTCACGGGGTCACGGAATGTTCGGGGTTGGAAGGGACCTCTGGGGTCACGGAATCACAGAATGTTTGGGGTTGGAAGGGACCTCTGGGGTCAAGGGGTCACGGAATGTTCAGGGTTGGAAGGGACCTCTGGGGTCACGGAATCACAGAATGTTCGGGGTTGGAAGGGACCTCTGTGGGTCACCCAGCCCAACCCCCTGCCCAAGCAGGGTCACCCAGAGCAGGCTGCACAGCACCGCGGCCAGGGGGGTCTTGAATATCTCCAGAGAAGGAGATGCCACATCCTCCCTGGGCAGCCTGGGCCAGGGCTCCGTCACCCTCAGAGGGAAGAAGTTCTTCCTCGCGTTCAGCTGGAGCTTCCTCTGCTTCAGTTTGTGCCCGTTGCCCCTTGTCCTGTCGCTGGGCACCACTGGAAAGAGTCTGGGCCCGTCCTCCTGACCCCCACCCTGCAGATCTTTAGAGGCATTTCTAAGGTCCCCTCTCAGCCTTCTCTTCTCCAGGCTGAACAAGTCCAGCTCCCTCAGGCTCTCCTCATAGGAGAGATGCTCCAGTCCCCTCATGATCCTCCTAACCCTCCTCTGGACTCTCTCCAGTAGCTCCTCGTCTTTCTTGAACGGGAGAGCCCAGAACTGGACAGAGTACTCCAGATGAGGCCTCACTAGGGCAGTGTAGAGGGGAAGGAGAAACTCCCTCGATCAGCTGGTGACACTCCTCCTAATGCACCCCAGGATGCCATTGGCCTTCTTGGCAGCCAGGGCACGCTGCTGGCTCATGGTCAACCTGTCGTCCACCAGGAAACCCAGGTCCCTCTCCGCAAAGCTGCTCTCCAGCAGGGCCGCCCAAGCCTGTACTGGTGCCTGGGGTTGTTCCTCCCCAGGGGCAGGACCCTGCATTTGCCCTTGTTGAACCTCATCAGGTTCCTCTCTGCCCAACTCTCCAGCCTGTCCAGGTCTCGCTGAATGGCAGCACAGCCTGCTGGTGTATCCACCACTCCTCCCAGTTTGGTGGCATCAGCAAACTTGCTGAGGGTACACTCTAACTCTTCATCCACGTCACTGATGAAGGAGTAAAACAAGGCTGGGCCCAGTACTGACCCTGGGGCACACCACTAGTTACGGACCTCCAACCAGACTCAGCGCCGCTGATGACAACTCCCTGAGCTCTGCCATTCAGCCAGTTCTCAATCCACCTCACCGACCACTCGTCCAGCCCACACTGCCTGAGCTTCCCTAGGAGGATGTGATGGGAGACCGTGTCGAAAGCCTTGCTGAAGATGAGACAGACAACAGCCACGGCTCTCCCCTCATCTACCCAGCCAGTCACGCCATCGCAGAAAGCTCCCTGCACGCTCCTGGCCTGTCTGCACACTCACTGCACGCTTAATGCACACTTACTGCGTGCTCCTTGCATGGTCACTGCTCAAGCTCCACGCTCACGACTTGCTCCCTGTGCACGCCTGGCCTCTCTGCACGCTGCCTGCACGCTGCCTGCACGCTGCCTGCACACTCAACTGAACCACGGAACCACGGAATGTTTGGGGGTTGCCAGGGCGCTCTGTGAGTCACGGAATCACGGAATGTTCGGGGTTGGAAGGGACCTCTGGGGTCACGGGGTCACGGAATGTTCGGGGTTGGAAGGGACCTCTGTGGGTCACCCAGTCCAACCCCCTGCCCAAGCAGGGTCACCCAGAGCAGGCTGCACAGCACCGCGGCCAGGGGTGTCTTGAATATTTAAAACTAAAATGAGATGTAGAAAGGCAACGTTAAAAGCCAGGGTGTTCTGGAAAAACAACAAAAAGAGACTAGAATAGAATGGAAGAGGAAGATATGAACGTTGACAAGTGAAAAACCAACAGAGATTAGGGAACAAAACAAAAAATATACTGAAATACAAGGACCGCGACCTAAAAGAGAGATTTCGAAAGAAAAGCTATAATACTAACGACTTAAGGAATGACACAAAACTCTTAAAGACAGCGATTTAAATATCTTACACTTTAAATGAACCTTGAAATAGGGAGGAAGATTCAGGAAACCAAGGAAAAAACTAAAAACTGAGGGCAGAACACGAAAAAAGACATAGCAAGGCTATGCAAAAATCTAAAGATCTACAGCAAAACTAGCAATACCTACAAATACAGGCAATGATTTCAAAAACTTAGCCTTCAGTAAGATCTTAATAGGGAGGAGGATGAAGGAACTCAAGGCAAATACTAAACAAAAGAGTGGCAGCAGACTGAAACAGCTGTGGAAAGACAATGCAAAAAGCCAGCATAAAGACGCAAACCAAGACAGAATGACTACAATAGATAGGAAGACCAAGAAATGAATAACTATAAGTGAAAAAAACCACAGATTAAAGAAACAAAAGAAAAAAAATACAACAATACAGGTAAGTACTAAGGAATGACACAAAATTCGTGAAGAAAACCAGATTTGAAAGCCTCAGACTTCACACAAACATTAAAATAAAGAAGAAGATGAAGGAAGTAACGGGCAAAACTTGTAACCCTTGGCTTCAAAGTAATTCCGGTGCAGAAATACAATGTAGAAAGCAAACCACTCTGGAAACCCTTCGACTTAGAAAGAAAAGTGAACTAGGGAGGAAGATTAACAACGTCAAGGCAAAACCTAAAAACCTGAGCGCAGCACAGTAACACAGACATAGCAAGGCTATGCAAAAATCTAAAGATCTACAGCAAAACTAGTAATACCTACAAATACAGGCAATGATTTCAAAAACCTAGCCTTCAGTAGGATCTCAATAGAAAGGAGGATGAAGGAAGTCAAGGGAAGTACTAAATAAAAGAGTGGCAGCAGACTGAAACAGATGTGGAAAGACAACTTAAAAAGCCAGGCTTCTTAAGGTGCCAGTATTTAACATGAACGTTTCTGTATTTCAAGGTCAGGGCTGCAACAGCTCTGCTGTCTGTGCATACCAGTGAGAGATGACCTGCTTTTCACCCGCTCAGGCACTGCACCTACGCTTAGTCACAGATCTGACGGGTTTTTTTAAGTTTTCCCCTCGAAGATGTAATAGACAACAGGGCACTCTTTAAGTGAAACTACATAGCAGTTCTACTGATTTAAATACAAAAAGTTTTCTCCTGTGGTACATTCACCCACAAGAACTTTAACACCTCTTGATAGAAAAAATAATAAGAAACATGAAACTTTAACAACCTAGCTTCAGTGGGATTTTCTCGTTTTAGTTTTAACAAAGCAGCTGTGTGGAAGTTGCAAGCTGTCCTTATAGGTTAGCAAACTTAGCAAGGACAAGACAGTGACAAGAGCAGGAGCTGCGACCAAGAACCAGCGAAAACCAGCTTTGCAGTTTTGCAACGAGATAGAATGAACCGAGTATGCGCAGTGCCCCGGATGTAAGTCACGGGCAAATGAGGAAGACTACCGAAAGAGATGAAGTAACCACCAAAGACCACCAGAGACCACCCGGGAGCTGTAATACACCTGCGTAAAGGAGAATGTGAATAGATTCATACGCTCTCGGAAATATAACGATTAATATGCATATTGTAGTTCTATTTAACCCGAAATTAAAGGGTGTTTGGCACACACGTTTGGAGGAGAAATCCCCTGTGTGCCTGGTGCCGTAATAAAGGATACCTGGTTAACAGTATACATTGTACTGTTAGGTTATTACCGGATTTGTGAATCACTCTAACCAGCATTTTCCTTTTTGACTAGAAAATGAAAATCTTCAACAGCAGATAGCCCTGAATTTAATATTAGTCAAATCTGGACCAAATACAGGGTGTGCGTTATGATATGACACAGATCTGGACTTGACTCTTCAAAGCAATCATGCACTAAGGAAAATTTTGGGTTGTTACACAGAGTTTTAACTAGAGTCTTGGCAACCAAATTTGGGACATGAAAGGTATTAGCACTACAGTGCCACGTGCAGTAAAGAAAAATGCTCTTGCAGTTCAATTCCAACGCCGCATCCTCAATCAAATTGAAGCTGCTGTGTTTGAGGAACATGGGTGGAAATCTCACCTGCCACGCTGCAGTGACGCTGGAGCATTTCTTCACCTTGTAGTCTCTTTCCTCAGGCGTCGTGAATCTCTCCCAGAGTCTGAGGCAAAGCCCATGCATTTCTCCTGTTTGCAACAGGGGATGTCTGAGCCGTCACATGGTGGTTTGTTGTGGGGCACCACTTGTACCCTGGATTTGCCTTCATAAATGCATCCCTGTAATAGAAAGAAAAGGAAATCTTCCAGTCAGGTCACTCATGAGAATGGACTATCCACAGGGCAACAGAGTGCACTGCTTGTAATGGGATTTAAGACCGTAAAGAAACCTTCAATAGCTTGATTTTTAACAGTTTAATGACATGTTTAGATTCTGACTGCCAACACAACCGAACAAAAGAAACAGGATGATAAGAAGAGTTGTATTTAAAAAAGCGAGGTTTCTCTTTACCCACCTGACGGTCTATCACCCAGAGCAGGCTGAAGTTCTGATCCTGCAAACTGCTCCCCACTGCTTCTCTGCTCACCTTGGCAAACAAGGACAGCTGTTCCCATTCTTTTGCAGGTACAATATTTCCAGATGTACACTGCAGTTTGAATGAAATGAAGACATACATTTAGCAATACATGCAGAATAATGCTCCCAGACCAGGCACAGAAAAAACCCCCACGACCAGGATCACCTCATTCTCAGCAACTTTGGATACATCATCCCCGTGTTCCCACCAAAATGTACCACACTGCATCAAATCAACCAGGAAAAAAAATCTTCAGGTAACGCTGACCCACAGACACGCTGTATCTTCAGAACAGGGCGGCTGTAGGAAAGCTGCACACTCGGGGCTGCGACCCCTCTCCCCTCACCCCTTTTCTCTCTCCCTCAGCCCGGGCTGGGAGCTCATCTCACCAGGGACGGACACCAGGGAAGGACACCAGCCTCACCGAGGGACAGGGAGGGGAGAAGGGAGCAGAGGGAAAGGCAACGCAGAGAGGAGCAGCTCTGCCTTCCCTCGCTCAGCCCACAGCCCGCTGGTGCCTGTGCCCAGGGGCCCCGTCGCCGTCCCCTGCCACTCCCCAGCTCTGGGCTCACCCCCAGGGCTGCCCCGGCCGGGCCCGGCTCCAGCAGGGGGCTCCCCCTCGCCCCCCTGGCATGGCCAGCAGGCAGCAGAGCCCCCATTGCCTGCCCCAGGGCCCCGCTCCCCTCACGGGCAGCCCCAGCCCTCACCTCAGCCGGGGCCTGGACTGGATCCTGTCCCTGCCACACCAACATGGCCACCCAGCAGCCCCTGACTCGGGCCTACAGCTCCCAGCATGCCCCGGGAACCAACATGGCCACCCAGCAGTCCCTGCCCCAGGCCTACAGCTCCCAGCATGCCCCAGGAACCAACATGGCCACCCAGCAGCCCCTGCCCCAGGGCAGGCCCCAGGACTACACCTCCCAGCATGCCCCGGGCCACCCCCCCCACACCCTGCCTTCCACCCTCTGGAAGCCTTTTCTTTCTTTCGTAACAGCTGAGCATTTAACCGAGTAAATCTCAGAGGTGCTCTTGTTTCTTCTCAACAAAGCAGCCATCTCCATCTGCTCCCGTCTGCCAAGCACACATCCAGTCAGGCCAGGAGAGCACGGGGTCCCATCTGCTCCCTGTCCCTCACACAGTAAGGAGGGTGACAGCCACCAGCCCCTGTGAGCTGACAGCTCGCCAACAGCCACCGCGCAAAGGGACACAGCCCCTGCTCAGACACCACGGGCCTCTGGAATGGCTCTCCAGAAAGGTGCACAGGAGAGGGACAAAAGCAGGACCAGGTATCTGCACGATCAGAGCAGAATGAGGAAGCCAAGAGCGTAACTTGCAACACTCCAAAAGTGAGAAAAGACACCAAACTCTTCTAAGGATGTCACATCATCTTGGCAGACCAGTGCCAGTGCCTGCATGCCAGCAGGACCCAGCAAAGTCTTACTCCTGAGATTTTCACCATCTGTGGTGGCAAGCCCCATGGGCAGGCCTCATTAGCCATATCCTCAACAGCTTTAATTGACGCCTCCAGCCCTTGGGACAGACAGACAGATGAGAGGCTGACCGAGGCTGTAAGGAAGAAAGAACCCCATGCTACGTCTACATCACCAAACGTCTCCAGGCGCATCAGACCTCAGCACGCTTCCCAGTTCCTCACAGCTCTACTAGTTATACCCGTAAATGTAAAATTTCCACTTACCAGAGTGCCTGTAATTAAACTAAAGTAGATCCTTGCTGTTTTGAGAAGATAGGAAAGCTCTAAGATAGAGAGATTCCTAAATAATTCTACTCCAGACAGCTCGGCCTTGGGAGGGCAGATGCACCAAGCTACAGAGAGAAAGAGGCACCAAGAGGGCAACAAGACCGGGGCAAACAACCTGGAAGGACACGGGACACTGATCTCAGAACTGGGTTTGCGCAGAAACAAAGGACAATGAGCGGACACTGTGATGAGGAGTATGAGCCTTCATCTTAGGACACCCAAAGGCCACCCGTGGATGATAACAGACATGTGTGAAAGACAACAACACGTGTTAATGACTTCTTGGAAAACTCATGAATATGCTAAGCATTTCTCAGAAATATAATGAATATGTATACTGTGATTGTATTTAACCCGAAATGACAGGGTGTTTGGCATGCAAATACCTGCTTAATAGCCTTCTGGCTATTGAGTCTTCAACCCTGGCTTGTCATGGCATCATTTCGCTACTGCCGAAATAACGACTTTGTCTCTCTCTGTCTTTTCTTTCGTAGCACTGTCCATTGCCGACAGCAGCCTGCTGCAAACTCCTTCCCGTAATTTCGCTCACTGACTGCAGTCGTGTGTGCATACAGACAGGACCCAGTAAGGAGTGGCACAGCAGGGAACGGGATTTTTGCCAAACTTGACAAAGACACCCTGTGAAAATGACATCCCTTCTGTCTGAGAGAGCAAAAACAGCTTTAGTAGCGGGGCGGGGAGGGGGGGAAGCTGAAAGAAGTTCTGTAGCATTTTTCAGTATTTTCCCTTGGAACAAACTGAATGAAATCAAGGTGCAATCATGCCTTGTGACTTTGGCCAATGAAATCCATTAAAAATTTAAGGAAATAGTTTATACTTTAAAAAAAAGCAACAACCAAACCAAACACCACAGCTGCATTTCTAGCAATTACTGGAAATCTGCTGACATAAATGTTGCACATTGCAAAGCTAAAGCACAGCCGCACAGAGCTGTTTGGTAGTTGGAATAATCACCAAATAATAGAAGAAGAGGAGAACATTTTGCAACTTCCAGAACTACAGTTGATTTGGATGGAGTCAAGAACTAAAGCAGCCACAACAGATGAAGGACATCATGTAACATCCATCATGTAACACATGCAAAAACTTTAGTTACTGAGACTCTGGTTAAAAACTGGGTGCAGGCATGACACATCCCTCCACTGCTGCTGAAACCAGAGCTCCATCACTGCTCCAGGGTTTCCACCGTGTCCCTAAACACGCGCTCCTGCACTTCACGTTGGACTTATCCAGCTGATAAACGATCCAGGACCATAAACCCAAACAGAAGGAACAAAGAAAAGTGTGAATTTTAGTGGAAGATTTCTGATTTCTCTTTCAGCTGAACATCAGATGCTTCCGAAAAGGAAACGCTGGGGCAGACAGCCCTGTTAGAAGAAACTGACCTCCACAAATACGAACAGTGACGGCTGCTGGCAAGCTTCCGTCGGATGAGTCGCATCAGACTGCGATTACTGGAGGAAACCTGGAACAGAGAGAGGGGAGAAAAACACCTCTGTGTTACCCCAACATCATCCTCTGAAGGAACTGTGTCCCATGGGACGCACTCGTTAACTGTCACAGCACATGTCACTAGCAGGCACATGTCAGCTCCTCGTTTTATTTCATGTTCCTGATTTCTGCGCTGCGTTCCTGTGCACTGTTCGGACAAGCTTTAGAGAAAGTTTTACAAGATTTTACATTACCCAGGGAGGTAAAATCATTGCAATATGTGGATGATTTATTGGTAGCAGGGGAAACTGAAGAGAGAACTCAAGAAGCCACTATTAAATTGTTAGATTTCCTAGGAGAAAAGGGATTGAAGGTGTCCCGATCAAAGTTACAGTTTGTAGAACAGGAGGTAAAATACTTAGGGCATTGGCTGAGTCAGGGAAAAAAGAAGGTAGATCCTGACAGGGTATCTGGAATCCTATCCTTAAGACTTCCACAAACTAAAAAGGAAATTCAGCAAATATTGGGATTGTTAGGATATTGTAGACCGTGGTTTGAAAGCTATAGTGAAAAGGTGAAATTTCTATATGAAAAATTAACTGATAACCAGCTTAAGTGGTTTACGGAAGATAATCAGAAATTTGAGGAGATAAAAAAGGCATTAATACAAGAACCTGTATTAAGTCTCCCAGACCTAGAAAAGCCTTTTTATCTTTTTGTGAACACATCAAACCAAACAGCATATGGGGTTCTTAATCAAGACTGGGCAGGAATCAAAAAACCTGTGGCGTATTGTTCTAAATTACTGGATCCAGTAAGCAGAGGGTGGTGGCCTGCCTGTCTCCAAGCTTTAGTCGCTACAGCCTTATTAATAGAGGAAGCTAGAAGGATTACCTTTAGTGCTCCTTTAAAGGTGTATACCCCACACAATGTTAGGGGTGTTTTACAACAGAAAGCGGAAAAATGGTTAACGAATAGCCGGATTCTAAAATATGAAGCAATACTAATTGGCTCCCCTGACTTAGAACTGAAGGTGACCTCGGCTCAGACTCCAGCACAATTCCTGTTTGGAAAACCATCAGAGGAATTACAACATAACCGTTTAGAGGTAATTGAGACCCAAACTAAAGTGAGGCCAGATATAAGGGATACTGAGTTGGGGAAAGGAGAAGCACTGTTTATAGATGGCTCCTCCCGAGTGGTGGGAGGACAGAGAAAATCAGGATATGCACTAATTAATAAGGACCTAGAACCAGTGGAATCAGGACCTTTGAGTCCATCATGGTCAGCTCAGGCTTGTGAATTTTATGCCCTATGTAGAGCCCTGGAATTATTAAAGGGGAAAAGCGGGACTATATTTACAGATTCTAAGTATGCATATGGGGTGATCCACACCTTTGGGAAAATTTGGGAAGAAAGAGGTTTAATCAACACTCAAGGGAGGAATCTTATACATCAGGAATTAATAGCAAGAATATTAAGGGCATTAAGAGAACCAAAGGAGATAGCAGTGGTACATGTGAGAGGACACCAAAAGGGATTAGATTACTGAACCAGAGGAAATAATTTAGCAGATAAAGAAGCCCGGGAGGCAGCCCTGAAGACTCAGGTCGCTAAAATTAGTGTAATACAGGGGGACACCAGCGAAGAAAAACGAGAGGGAGAAGGAAGGAGATTTACCCTGAGGAACACACAAGAGAAGATACGAGCCAAGTTAGAACAGGGAAAATGGACACTGCCCGATGGGCGAGAGATGCTGCCAAAAGCCTATGCCAGGCAAATATTGGAACGTTTGCATGCACACACACACTGCAGTACAAAGGCGTGAAGTGATCATTTTCTTAAACAATTCGGCTGCATTGGGATTTTTGAAATAGCAAAACAAATTACACGAGGCTGCTTAACTTGCCAGAAGATAAATAAGAAAGTGTTTCAACAAGCAGCCACAGGGGGGAGGAAAAAACCCTGCCTACAGACCTTTTGAGAGGGTACAGGCTGATTTCACCGAATTGCCTCAAGTAGGAAGGACAAAATATCTATTGGTAATAGCAGATCTCTTAACACAATGGGTAGAAGCCTATCCTGTAGCAAGAGCTATGGCACAAATGGTGGTAAAAATCTTATTAGAAAACTTGATACCCAGATATGGAATAATCCAGTACATTGATTCAGATCAGGGCACACACTTTACTTCTAAAATAATAAAATTGTTATGTCAGTCATTAGGTATCCAGTGGGAATACCGCACTCCGTGGCACCCACAGAGCTCAGGGAAAGTAGAATGAATGAAACAATAAAACAACAATTGGCAAGATTAATGATTGAGACTCAAATGCCTTGGACAAAATGCTTACCATTGGCACTTTTGGACATAAGAACTAAACCACATAGTGAGACTGGATTATGGCCATATGAAATGTTATATGGTATGCCGTATTCTCAGGGAATGCCTTTAGGGAATAATGTCATTGAGGATCATAGTATCCAAAAATACCTAATTACTATTGGGAAAAGATTAAAAGAATTAAGAGAGATTGGGATGGTGGCCCAAACACCACCTTCAGGATTTGCAATTCATCAGTTCGAACCAGGAGACAAGGTTCTAATAAAAGCATGGAAAGAAAGAAACTTATCTCCCCTCTGGGAAGGACCTTTTCTTGTTTTATTAACTACAGAAACGGCTGTGAGGACTGCTGAAAAAGGATGGACACATGTGTTGCGAGTGAAAGGTCCAGTGAAGGAGTGGAAAATAACATCTGAACCAGCAGAAACCAAGCTAACCATCAGACAAACCCGAAGAGGCCTTCATCAAAGAATATAAGTTAAGTTCCTGTGGGAATCTTACTGTAATTACTCCTGTAAAAATTTGTCAACGGGGAGATTTTAAATGCATACCTATTAGGGGAATCAACAACAGAGATCAATCAGTCCCCAAAGAGAACTACAGGTTGTCCGCAGTATACACCAAATTTTTACATAGCATACGAATTAGGAAGGAGGTAACCGTCACCTTCATTTGAGTCCTCGAAAGAAGGAGAACACCCCTTAAATTAAGGAAGAGGACAAGACCAGATAGGGAACTGGGGTTGCGGCTTGAAAGGTCTGCCAAGGGCTGCAATCCCTTCGGGCTGTGACCGCCGATCACTATGGCCCTTACTGGACCTCTTCTAGTCCTACTTGGGGTGAGTTCCTTAACGCAGGCTACAGCAAACAACGGCAGCCAATGTATGGTTACTCCTAGAAGGGGATGGGTAAGCTCCCACGCTTTGGTTTGTCATACCATCTATGATTGTAAAGGCCAGAAAATGGGAGGCTGCATTCATAACCAAACCCGATATGCCTGATGCAAAGAAGGAAACAGAACCATATGCTATGATCCAAAAGAACTCCCTTACCGATATGGGGTAGAAATGAGGACAAATTCAGAAGAGGGCAGATTAATTGGAACAAGTAAGATTATAGATGACTTGAGTGCATCGGTATCGATAGTTTTTGATGCATGCGACATTATAGATGATGATCCAGATACTCACTGGGGACCTCTAGAATGGAGACGGTATTATAGTGATACACCAAAATACATCTGTCCTGGTCGCCGTCAATGTCACATAAACCCTGATTAGGTACCAAGTCGAACTGCGAGACATCAGTCGGCACACCGATGTGGAAGGAGGGGATGGTCCTGTGTCTGTTGGGATACTGCCGGCTGGGGATATGACAGCCTGTGTGGGGATTTACGAGCTTCGATCACAAGGGTGCAAACAGACAGTGATTGTACAGCCAGTACCTGCAATCTGATAAACTTAACTCTTATAAATTTAGGAATTTGGAAACAGAGGAAGATAACTAAAATTGGGCTGAAGATAAATGGGCCTGGAGAAGATCCTGGTGTAGTTATTAATATTGAAATAAAAGGAAACACGAAAGAATCAGTACAACATAGACTGCTATTTAACTCCTTTTATAACGAAATAGAAACAGGGGTGAAATATGAGATTCCCACAGTTACTAAAAATCTATTTATAAACGTTGCTGAAAACATTGCTAAGTCATTAAATGTAACTAATTGTTATGTTTGTGGCAGAACAAATCAAGGTGAACGATGGCCATGGGAAGCTATGGAGAGTGATGCCCAGTGACAGGACAAGGGGCAATGGGCACAAACTGAGGCACAGGAAGTTCCGCCTGAACATGAGGAAGAACTTCTTCCCTCTGAGGGTGACGGAGCACTGGAACAGGCTGCCCAGGGAGGTTGTGGAGTCTCCTTCTCTGGAGATATTCAAGACCCGCCTGGACAAGGTCCTGTGCAGCCTGCTGTAGGTGACCCTGCTTCGGCAGGGGGGTTGGACTAGATGACCCACAGAGGTCCCTTCCAACCCCTACTATTCTGTGATTCTGTGATTCTGTGAGAGCAACATAAGTGATCCGCAAGTACGGAAAACGATGGGGAAGGGTAATAGGAAACAACAATGGGCACTTCAAACGAGTATAATTGGAAGGAGCTGTTGGCAAAATCTAAAAGACAAAGGAAGACAAGTAGGTAACTTGGAGTGTGAAGGAGGTTACCTATGGAATGAAACTCAGAATAACTGGGATAAATGGGGAAGCCGACTGGAAATGAATAATCAATTTAAAAATTGGACCAATGGGACAAACATACCAAACAGTTGGCCAGCTCCTGAAGGACATTATTGGATATATGGCAAACTACCCTATGCATATTTGCCAGAGAATTGGGCAGGATCTTGTGTGTTAGGGACTATAAGACCCATTTTTTTCCTATTGCCCATAAATCGAGGAGAGCGACTAGGAGTCCCAGTGTATGCTGAAGCTGATGAGCTAAGGAAAAAGCGCCAAAGACGGAGCCCGCAAATTGGAAAGATCATTATGGCCACCGGAGAGAATCATTGCCTATTATGATCCAGCTACGTGGGCTGAAGACGGATCCTGGGGCTATAGGACCCCAATATAGATGCTTAATAGAATAATTAGATTGCAAGCTGTAGTGGAAATAGTTGTAAATAAGACTGGAGATGCACTTGGACTAATTGCAAAGCAAAATACCAAGATGAGAACTGCTTTGTATCAAAATCATTTATCTTTGGATTATTTGTTAGCACAAGAAGGGGGAGTTTGTGGAAAGTTTAACCTCGGTAATTGTTGTTTAAAGACTGATGATGAAGGAAAAGCTGCAGATGAGCTTCTAACAGAAATGAAGAAAATTGCACATGTCCCAGTTCAAACTTGGGATGGAATCAATCTAAGAGGATTATGGGGAGAATTTATGGGCAGTGATTGGCTTGTTAAAATTGGGATAGTTGTGTGGGGGGTGTTTGGAGGATTGTTAATAATTCCATGTTTAATACCTTGTTTTACTAGATTAATACATTCAGTTATACAAGGAATGCAGATATCTGTGGTACCTGTCGACCCAGAAGCAGGGAAAGAGAGAGTCCGTTCCCTGATGATAATAAGAACAAAAGAAGACCCAAAATTAATACCAATTCGGCAAAATATTGACCTGATTGGGAATGAAAAACACGAATCAATACCATGAAAAAGGAAATGGGGGACTGTGAAAAACATTCATCTGATTCGTGTCAATACGAAAGCTAGGGCAGCATGATAAGATGTGATTTTCTGTCTTGCCTACCCTTGTATAACCACAGACTGAAAGAAAACAGTGGTCTGGGTAATAGACAGTGTTTCTGTATCTTGCAAAGTTGCCTGACAAATACCTTGGTATAGGGAGATATGTTATGCTGTTTAGAAAATCAACAAAACCAACATCTTCTGGAACATTTTGTCATGCTATGTTCCCAGTTTAAACCAGTTTCGTTGTTACATAGTGTTACATAAGAGAAGCCCATAGGGCACACGGGTAAAGCCCAGAACCTTTGCTATGAATATGTATTAGCGACAACAAGAACCTATGGGAAAGTCCAGAACCTTCTCTATGAATATGTATTAGGAACAAGGAGAACCTATGGGAAAGTCCAGAACCTTCTCTATGAATATGTATCAACAGACCATATATAAACTGGAGACGGGAACTGGACAGTGTGTGTGTCTTGGTTGAGCAGAGACCCCTAGCACTCCCAGCGCTGTTTGCTTGCCTTTATTCACCTAATAAATTGGATACTTAAACTGAAACGCTGTTTGGGACTACCTCATTTATCACAACGTGATGAAATAAATAAGGATGATTTGTGTTGTGGCAGTAGCCAGAGGCTCAACTCAGGACCAGTGTAAAGAAACACAGCTACAGAAATAAGAGGGGATAATATGGATGGCGCAGAAATCTGCGTGGGGCACTGCTGCCTTGGTCCTGTGGGATGGGACAAGGTGGTTGCTACAGCGTCCCCGGACCACAGCAGCAGCGATCAGCAGCGCATTAGACAAAAGAAATAAGGTCAAAGAATAGTGCCATAGGGGAGACTTTAACATCCCCAAAATAAATCCGAGAACAAATGCTCCTAAACATGGCACGGTGCTGTTATTTCTGGATCTGACAGCCAACGGATTTCTTGGCCAATAAAGCACTCGCCAAAAGGCGGCACTGTTTTAGACGGGTAATCACAAGCTGATAAAATGCCTACCCACACTAATAACCTTGGGTGGAGGAATCGGTGGGATTGAGCCGGTGTTAGATGAAAGCCGACCAACTACAGGTCTGGAAATAAAGGGTCTTGGCTGCACAAGGGTGAGCTACGAGCAGCTGGCATGAAACTGGTGGGACCGGAGTGCTCAGAGTTTGATGGCAGGGGACACCTGGTGTTGCTTTACTTTGTAGAGGCAAAGCAAAAAAAACCAGATCTGGAATACGTATTCCAAGCAAAAGACAGGAATGCAGAGGTAGCTCGTACCTGGCTGAGCAGCTCATCTCAAAGGGTTTATGCCAAGACTAAACGAAGCTCCAAGGAGGACTGTGTGGCAAAGGCAGATACATCTTGGGGGTTAGCCAGAGGAGGGCTAAAGTGGGACTTGCCAAACCCCGTGCTTTAGCGACGAGCCTGTATTTAAACCTTCAGACAGGAGAGAAGCACCGCGAGGTCCGTGACGCGCTCCGTCACAGGCAGCAGCAGAATCTGCAAGGGGCGCAGCTGGAGACGCTCTCCCGGGCTTTGGGAAAACCTGACGCTGCTCTGCTCCCGCTGACCCGCGGCTCGCACGGCCTGTGCAATTCCACCCAGAGCTGAAACCCTGTGGGAAAGCCCAACCTGCGGCCCGTGGCTCTCCGAAAGCCACACCTCACCGTCTGAGCCCACAAACGCAAGACTCACCAAGGAGTTTTCCAGGCAGTGGAGGAGACGGCCGTGCTGCGCGGTGCTCGTGCCTCCAAGGCTTGTCCTGGCACGAGGGACGGACGCGCCGCACAGCGTGCGGGTGCAGGGCCAGACCCGGGCTGCACGTCGCTCCCTGAGCAGGCCACAGAGGGAGAACCCGCACGCCTGCGCACCAGCCACAAAATGGCACCAAAATGGCAGCGTCTACCAAAACAAACAAACAAAAAGCCCGCAAGGGTTTGTTTCGGGTGCCTGGACAGACGCGGTGATTCACTGCAAAATGCTCAGTGACCCTTTCTTCCTCTGCCTTGTCCCATAATCCATTTTAAAAGCACGAAAAGGAAAAATAAAACCTGTTTTTTATCCAAAACAGCCCTTCATGCCTTCGTCTCCACATGCCCAGCGTGGCTTTGGGGCTCACTGGCTGTTTAGGAGACCAGTCTGGGGCTGAGGGAATGCATGTTCCTCACCTCAGGACTTCTTTCCAAGCAGATGGTGAATGAAAACATGGCTTAATCATTCAGTTTGTCTCCTGCCACCAGTTTAGCCAGGTTTAGACCCAAAATACTGAAGATGCTTCGTCTGCGCGCTCACCCACCCTCAGCAGTGCCCCGTGCCGAAGCCAAGTGCGTCTCCATGGGCCGCCCAGGTGCCGCGGCCGCTCGCATCCGCTCATGACCTGGTGGCTCCATTAAATCCTGAGAACCGACACAAACCACCACGTCACCCGAAGCCTGGCTGACCTGCTGCGGCACCTGGGCCACCCCGGCACCTCTGCAGCGGCCTCTTCGCTCTCGTGGTGCCACCGGGATGGCGTGGGTGGCATCGCCTCTGCTCCTGCCGCGGGGCTTTTCTCCAATACAGATCACGGCAGACTTATTTATAGCACCCTTATCCCAGTGGCAGAGCCTATTTTTGGGCCGATGCTCAAGCATCAGAGCAGCACAGGTTATTTTAACCCAACGCTGGTTTATTTTTGGAGCTGCCCTTCTCCGCACGTGCTCTGAGATGGTTTCCAGCTACCGGGCGCTGGTGAAGCCAGGAGCATGGGGAAAGAGGGACCATACGAAGAAATTTTACAGAATTTAAAACCTAAACCAGCCTCTGCAGCAAAGCTCCCCTTGACTCGCCGCCTGCCTGGGACGCGCCCCGCAGCTTGGGAGGCAGAGCATCTGCAGGACGGGCCGTGGGAGGAAGGGTTTCTGGAGCAGATAGCTGTGGGCACAAGGACAGGTGAGACGGTGTGCAAGATGGAAAGGAGAGCAGGGTACACCAGGGGAGAAGAAAAGGAGAGGCGAGAGCTGGCTGCTCCTAAAATGTCCCGGGTCACAAGGTGGTGACCCCAGGCACAGGAGGGAGCAATAGCTTTGTCCACTACATCCAGAGGACCTCGGCTCTGGTCCCACCACGGGCCACCCCGGAGCAGCCTGGAGAGGAGACGCCTGGAGCCGCCCTGCGCGGATGCCGCAGCTGCGCCGTTTTTCGAGCAGTGAGCAGGGACTGCTCGGCAGCCGGGCGCTGCGGGGTCTCCTCGGCTTGGAGCTGCCCTCGCCAGCGTGTGGAGCCGGGAGCAGCAGCCACTGCTCCGTGGCAGAGCTCGCAGCCCCATCCTCAAAACCGGGGTGCCACGTATGGGGGGAGTCTGCCAGGCCCGCAGCGCCGGGTGGGGTGGCAGTGGCATCCAGAAGGCTCGCAGCTCCATCCCCCAGCGGGGCAGCAGGACTGGAAAACTTACTTACCAGGCCAGGAAATACCTTCAAAATTAAAATATGTAAAAAAATAACTTTAGCAAGATCTTCCCTGGCTCCTGCTGCCCTTCTCCCACATCCTGATCCCCAGCCTCCAGTCCCTGCTGCTTCCCATATCCGCAGCCCCCCCTGCATCCCACCACACACCTTCCACTTGCCTCAGTTTCCCCCTCTGCAACCTGCCCGATGAAGGGAACCAGGGCAGCGGGCAGAGCGCCCGGCGCTGGGCCGTCACCCTCCAGCCCCCGTTTGGGGATGCGGCAGATCTCACCACCCCCCTGGGAAAAGTGAGTCAGGGCTGGAGCCGCTGCCAGCCGGGATTCCTGGGATCCCAACCCAGCACCCCGCAGCTCCAGCCCTGCCCTCCCAGCACCCTTGGGCCCAGCACAAGATGGCGGGAAGACTGGGGGTCTCACTACCCCCCTCCACAGCCACCACTGGCCCCGTGCCCCCCAGCCTGCCCGCAGCCACGTGCCGACCACATCGGTCTCAATGCATTCTGGCATCAACAATTGTTACAAAGGAAAACTTCAGTTCAGCTGTATCAGGTCACCTGGTACATACAGTAAAGTGCTTGTTTTTGTGGGTGTTGGTTTTTTTTTTTTTCTTTTTTGGTTTTTTTTGTGGTTTTTTTTCGTTTTCATTTTTGTTTTCCAGCCAGCCCCCGAGCATTGGCCAAAGTTACAAACCAAGAGTGCGTTAACATGACTCTCGTCAAACCAGCTTTGGCAGTCTTCATCAATTGTAAAGTGGAGAAAGTTTCTCCTGTTTTGATAAAAAAAAGTTAGCTTCACAGCAAACGTTTCTAACCAGTTCTAAGTTGAGTTAGTCGGCTGAAGGAAGGGCGGGGGGGAAGAAGAGGAAGCCAAAACACTTAAAATTTCCAGCTTTAAAAAAAAAACCAATCAAAAATCCCCACAAAAAAACCCAAACAACACCACCTTTTTGAAGTTGGTTTCCAAGACAGATGCTCTACAGGGGGGAGGAAGGCTTTAAAAGAGGAAGAGGAGGAAGAAGGCTGTTGGTGAGGGGGGTTAGCTGGTGCCAGACCGCGGGCCGGGCAGCATCTGTCTGGAAACCGCCCCGGAGAGGCGCTGGCAGCGGCGAGGGGACGCCCGGCCCTGGCACGAGCATCGCCCAGCCGTGCCGGTGCGGAGCCAAGGCACCCACGGGTCCCCAGCACCACCGCGCGTCAGGGCTCGAGGAGGCCTGGGCGATCCCCCGCCTCTCGAAGCGTTTAAAACTTCTCTAGAAACGCCGACCCTGCCCCGCACGCCGGAGCTGCCAGGAGCTCGCCAGCCCCGCGGCACAGGTCCCCTCCGGACCCCGAGTGCCACGCCAGGAGCGCCGGGTCCAAAACCGACCCCCCCGAGCCGCAACGCAAAGCCAAGCCTGGGCCGAGCGACCAGCGAAGAGCTCGGATGCTCGCCGGCACGTCCACCGCCTCGCCGCAAAGACCCGGCCGAGGATGCCCACGCGTGGGCAACGCGCCCACGGGGACGAGCTCCGGCCCAGCGCGCGGCCCCCCGGCCACGCACCCGCCGCCAGCAGAGCGTGCACCGCGTTTCTCTGTGGAAGAGCTCGGCCTTACGCATGGGAAGAGAGGGAAATTCAGTCTGCCAACACCAGCACGGGGGCCAAAAACACACGGGAGAGACTTCCCCCTGCCATCCCCTTCCCGAGATTTTTTTCTTTTTTAAAAACAGGGCTGCGGCGTGCAGCATTAACAACAGCTTCCACAACACCAGCTCAAGGCATCGCGTACTGTACAGCAACCAAGTATTTCTTAATGTAAGACAATAAGGAATTATCGACAACTGGTAAGACAGAATAAGCTATAAAAAGTAACAATGTACAATCAAGATGGATTTCTTTTTTTTCCTTTAAAGGAGGCTTCTCCGGGCTGTCGCGGTGCCTGTGCTGGGGGTCTCCCCTCGCCGCTGCCCTGCTCCTCCCCACCCTGTGTGGTGGGACCGGGGGCACCCAGGGGAGAGGGCAGAGGCGGTTTTGGGGGGAGCACCCTCCCAACCCACCGATGCTGCTCAGCAGAAGGGCCGGGAAGGGCCAGAAAAGACGGTCCCTGCCCCAAGCTCCATCAACACCCGAGATCACCATCTCCCAAGCTCACTCACACACACCTCCCTGAAACAAAAAACAACAGATATTGCATAGTTTTGCTGTCAGCAGTCTTCAAATAAAAAGGAGAACTTTGTTTTGCTTTCAGAGACAGTGACTGTGTCCTCAGCTGAAGACCTGGGGGGAGTCTCTTCCCCGGCTCACAGCAAGCTCCCAAAGCCTTCCCCTGTGCACGCCATGGGCCGAGGCTGCTTTTTCAGAGTGTAAAGCTCAAAGCATTCAGCTGGAAGGGAGAGGAGATCGCTAACGAAGGGGCACCCTCCCTCCCGGTGAGGCGCGGGGACGGCGGCGGGCGCAGCTCGGTGGCACGACGCGCGGCGGGCAGCGGGGCTTTGCCCCTCCGGCGTGGTGCCAGGGGGGGTTCGGAGGAGCTGGAGGCCAGCCCGGCCCCCAGCACGGGCGCTGCTGGCTCACCCGGACGGATCCGGCCCCGCTCCGCAGAAACCAGCCAAGGGCCTCGTCCCAGTTCAGCACCCCCAGGCCCTCCCCCGCGAGCATTCCCTCCCTTCCCCAAAGCAAGCTCCGAGGAAAGCGTGACTCCATGCATGAACACACATGAACACGGATGCACACACATGAACACGCATGCCCAGCTCTCCCCAGCCGCCCGTCCCACCCTGCGCTGCCGCCGCGACCCCAAACCCTCCGGCCCCGCATCCCGAGCCCTTCCCAAGCTGCTCCCCAGTGCCGTGGCCCTCGGGTGCTGCTGCCAGCCCGGCCGCTCGCCCACCGGCACATCCTGGGGCACTCGGCACCCTCGGCACCCCCAGACCCTCCGGCCACGGCAGCCTCGGGGACAGCCCGAAGCCACGCCAGGTCACACTGCCCTGCAGCGAGTTCCAGCACTTTTTAAAGGGGGGTCCTTCCCTTCCCACAGAGCACCCCGCTATTCCCGCAGGGGTATTATTTTTTGGCTGCTCCAGCCGCCCTGGAGACCTCATCCTGCCCTGCACCTCCACCAGCCACTGGTGAGCCCCCCCCTCCACAAACAGGGGTGCAACGCACGGCCCCAGGCGCCTGAGCATCCCCCCAGCTCTGACCTTGCCCCTGGGGAGCCGCCGGCCGGAGCGCGGGAGGAAAGGAAGACATTTCTCCATGCCCTGCAGAAAAGCACAGCTAGCAGTTTAAAACCAAAAATTTAAAAAAAAAAAAAAAAAGAAAAAAAGGGGTGAATAGCTTATTCTGAAAGCAGGCTGCCGAGGAGAGAGGGCGGCTCAGTGGGACGGGAGCTGCTCCCTCGCTGGCACCGTCTCTCCCCGGCCCGAGCTGCTCCCTGCCCGCCACAGCCCCTCCAAGCGCAGCCGGGGATGCCCCCGAGCACGGGACGGCGGGGGTCCCTGCGCCCGGGAGATGCCTCCCAGACCCCCGGGAGGGGGGGTTTGTGGGATCGACCCCAACATCGGAGAAAGACCCGCAGCTCCGAAGGGAGGGACGAGGTTAAAACGCAACTCCCGCTGTCGAAAATGCGACCGAGGGCCTTTTGTTCACAGCATGAAATGAGCTGAACTCGGCAAAGCGGCCGCGGATACAAAGAGTCCTTTGGTGTCAGGGAGGGAGGAAAAAATGTCAGAGGAGAAACCAAGAGTCGGGGAAACAAAAGTCCGTGTGTCAGTCAGATGTCCTGGGTGAAACAACCTTAATGATTTAATACCTTAAAAAACAGATCTTCAACAAACCCTCCCAACCCCAGACCTACAAGATCAGCAAAATCTTAGAAACCAGCCGCAGGGACAAGTCCTGATCTTGTCAGTAGCCAGAAATGGTGGGGGGTTGGGGGGGAGGGAAGAAAAATATAGGATGGGGGAGACGTGGGGTACAAGAGGTCCGAGGGGTGCAGCTCAGACTTGGTCAGCCACCAGGACCACGGGGGCTACCAGGTGCTGCCCAGCAGCCACCGCCTTGACCAGGTTGCTCTTCTGCCGCCGCTTGGCCAGCTTGGACTCAGAGGGGAGGTAGAGGTGCATGGCCCATGAGGTAGCACTGATGGTGATGGGCTGTGCTTCCTCCTCCACCTCCTCTTCCTCGTCCTTGTCGCGCTGTGTCAGCTGGTGGTTGACAGCAACGGCCTCTGCGGCGAAGGAGGTGAGCTCTTTGGCACTGCTCTTCCTGCGGGGAGAAAGCGGCTCAGGGTGGGATGCAGGGGGCTGCAGGGAGGTTGGGGGGCAAATATCGGGGTGTCCCCTCGCGCGCATGCCACGCCAGATGGGTCAGGCACCAAAAACACGGCTCCAGCCCGAATCACGTGCTGCAACCGCTGCCCAGACGGCGAGAGCCGCAGCCGAGCAGAGCCGAGAGCGGCTCACTGGGGAGAGGAGCCAGGATTTGGGGGGCTGGAATGTGTCCCCCACCCCCACCCCAGGGCCACCCACGCTCACCTCTACAAGATGATGGGGGTCAGCAGGCTGTTATCCAGGACATACTGCAACGAAACACAGCCGCGTCAGAGCCGAGCACCCCGCAATGGGGTGTCCCCCCACCCCGGCTTTCGGGAGTGGGGGAGGGGGTAGGGGGGGCAGCAGCACTCACCCCCTGCACCCAGGGGTGCTCCAGGACCTGGGCCGCGGTGAGCCGCTTGTTGGCATCTCTCACCAGCAGCCTGGAAATGAGATCTTTGGCCGCAGGGGAGATGTGCGCCCAGTCCTTTTCGGGAAACTCGTACTTCCCTTTCCGGATGCTCTTGAAGATCATTTTCTAGGTGGGGGGGGGGAATAAAAAAGGGGCTGAGCTGGGAGGGGTGCTGCCAAGCCAGTGGCGGGTTTTGGCACTGCCGGGGTCCGCCACGCACCTGGCAGGTGTTGCACATCTCGCCCATGTCCCAGCCGCAGTCGGAGCCGCAGCGTTCCATGAAGGGGGTGTACCCGCTCAGCATGTTGTACAGGAGGACGCCCAGGCTCCACAGGTCGCAGCGCTTGTCGTAGCTGGGCACCTCCTTGTGGCTGTAAAAAGTTTCCACCACCTCCGGGGCCATGAACTCGGCGGTGCCGCACTGCGGGGAGAGGCGGGGGTGAGCCCCAAAGGACAGGGGAGCGATGGGGCAGAGCTCAGAGACGGGGGGGGGGGGGGGTCTGCCAGAACTAAGGGGCTACCCCCTCCAAAATGAGGGTGCAGACACGGCCGCTTCCCGGGTTTGGTCCTGGCAGGGCAGATCATCCCGGCCAGGTTTCCCATCGCCACGCGGGGGATGTCACAGCCCTGCCACCCCCAAAAAAAATAAAACCCTGAAGGGGTACAACACCCCCCCCAGACCCCCCCCGGCACTGCCGCCACCGGGCCGGCTCAGCGGGGCAGCGTCCGTCCCATCGCCCGGGACACGGCGGCGGGGACGGAGCCGGCTCTGCCTGTTCCCCTGCCTGACGCGGGCAGGGCCGCCGCAGCGGGCACCGGATCCGGTGCCGGAGGAGCTACCGCTGGCGCGAGGCGAGAGCCAGCGGTCCCGTTCCCCCATGGTTCCCCCACGGCTCCCGGGGCTCTGGGGCTTTCCAGCGCACGTGACCCGACCCGCAGCCCGCACCGCCTCGTGACCAGGGGAGAGCAGAGCTGCAGCCAGCAGATAATCACCCCGTAACATAACGAGAGGCCTCCAAACGAGAGGCCTCGCCGGCCTCGGCAGCTGATGCCACCGCAAGAAGAAGAAAAACACCCACACAAGCCCAACCCGCAGCACCCTGCATGGGCTTCCACCCGGCAGGGACCGCAGCACCCACCCCCCTCTGCCCCCGCTGCTGAGAACGGGAAACTCAGGACACCTCAGAAATTCAGGTTCTCCCCCAGGCGGAGGGGAAACGCAGAGGAACGAGGAGGGTGGGGAGGGTGTTTTGGCCCCCACCTCGGCTGTTGGGCACCCTGCGTTGGCCCCCCCCAGCATGTGAGCACCCCGGAAACACCGTGAGCACCCCGAAAACAGCAGGGCACAGGGCAACACCCTGCACGGGGGGGCCCTGCTGCTGGTGATAAGGGGAGCAGGGCTTTCTGCAGGGGGGGGCAGGCTTGGTATGTGCCCCCCCCCAAAATGTGAGACAGCTCCTTGCAACACAGGGGCACCCAGAAGCTTTCAGGGTGCCCACCCTGCAGGGGCTGCACCGCACGCAAGCAGCCCCGGCTCCCTCTCACCCGCAACCTGAGTGGGGCGGGGGGGGATCACTGTGGCCCCCCCAGCCCCTCGCCTGACCCACTTCTCCCCGAAAGCGCAGCCTCCGCGCAGCCGCCTCCGCCGGGGCCGGCTGTTGCTAAGGCTCACGGCAGCCCGGGCTCTGCGCCAGCCCCCCCTGCGCTGCCCGGCCCCCCCGCGTTACAGAACCGCATCTCGCCCGCCGCTGCTGAGGGGGGTCCCGCAGCGACGGGAGCCCAAAGCCTGAGGGGGCCCCTCCAGGGACATTCCACCCCCCCCCCCCCCATCGACATTATACCCCCCCTGCCCCATGGTCTGCACGCTCACCGGCGAGAACAGCTTCGGGGTGGAAATGGGGAAGGAATCGTCCGTGAATTTGATGCCGCTTGCCAGGTCGAAGTCGCAGATCTTCACGGGGGAGACCTGGGGAGGGGGGAGAGGCGGCCAGTGACCCCCCCCAGCAGCCCCCGGGTACCCTCAGCCCCACGTTCGCGCCCCAGCTGCCGCAGCAGCATCCCCCGCGGGGAACCAGGGCCCCCCCAGCCCCGGCACCACCCCCTGCTCCCCGCTCACCTGGTCCAGGCGCTCGCACAGAATATTTTCGGGTTTTAAATCCCTGTGAGCAATTCCTGGGAGGGGGGAGAAGAGGCAATGAGTGGAAAAGCCTGCCCCCCCCCCCAAGATTTCCACAGCAGAAGGTCTGGGGGCGGCACAGGGACCCCTCCCTCCCCACCCCAAATCACCGCCCGCGTCACGGCGAAGGGCACAAATTGCTGCTGGCCCCGAGTCCCGGCCAAACCGGAGGAGCAGGCTGCGCACCATGACAACACGACGCAGCCGGGCCTGACCCTGCGCGCCCGCGGCCGGCACCAGCCCCTGCTCCCCGGGCAGGAGGGGGGGGCAGCACCCCCCGGCTGGGGGGGCATGGCTGCACCCCGGGGTGGCTCGGCTCACCTCTGATGTGCAAAAAGTGCAGGGCGCTGGCGATGTCCCGTACCACCATGCTGGCCTCCAGCTCGTTGAAGCGGCATCTCTCCAGGATGTGGGTCATGATGGAGCCTGCGGCCGGGCAAGAGCAGAGTGGGGGCTCGTGGGTGTTGGGGGGGCTCCCGCCGCCCCCGCTCCCCCTGCCCCGGCACCGCACTCACCTCCCCTCATCTTCTCAACCACCAGGTAAAAACTGTCCTCCTCCTCGAAGAACTCGATCAGCTGCAGGATGTTCCTGCGGGGACGGCGGCATCAGCCTGGCATCCCGCCAAAAAGATCGCGGGGTCCCCCCCTCCCCGCAGCCCCCCACCCCGCATGGCTCCTTGGGGGAGGGCCAACGGAGGAGAAAATCGGGTTTCCAGCGACTGAAACCACGCGGCTGGGGCCCCCGGCCACATTCCAGCGGGGAGAGGGGCTTCCAGCGCCGGGCCCCGCTCCCTAATGGCTCGCAGACCCTCCTGGCTCGCTCGCCCCGCTCCAGAAACAGCCCCGCTCAGCAGCTCTCCGCGGCGGGACGGCGAACGCCGCGGCGGCATCTCGGCTCGCCCCTCGGCACCGCTCCAACTTGGCCGCCGCGGCCCCTTCGTCATGGCAAGCGGCTCCACGTCGCCTCGGGATGCTCCCGGCGAGGCCCACGCAGAGGGAGAGCCGCGCAGGAGGGCGGCCTGCCTGCCGCCCATGGGTGTCTCGAGCGTCAGCCCGGTCTCAGCCCGCGCCCTGTGCCCACCGTGGGGGATGGGGACGGCGGCTGCCCTGCGGTACCTGTGTCCCTGGCACAGATTCAGCATCACCACCTCCCGTAAGACCCTGTTGAAGACTTGGCCCTGGCGCTTGTCGATGATCTGCAAGACAAAGCGGGCGAGACTCAGGGAGAGGCACCGCTGCCGGAGAGGGACCGGGGCCGGCAACCACTGCGCTCCAACTCAGCCGGCGCTGGGGATCCCCGGGGCCGGGCAGAGGCAGGCGGGAGGTGCCCGAAGGGGTTAAGGCAGCAGAACAGGCTGTTCCCGGTGGCGGGGCCAAGCCGCTCCCTCCCGGGGCCCGCGGCCAAGGCGAGCTCCGCGGCCGAGCCCCGGCGCAGCCGCCCCGGCAGCGGAGCACGGCCCTTCGCCCTGCCGGGCGCTGGCACAGCGGGTGCCTGGTGGACGTGCCATGGGGTGAGCAGGGGGTCTCCACCCACAGGGGAGAGCTGGGTGGTCCCACTGACCCCCAGCCCTTCGGGGCACACTGAACACCCAACCGCCATGCAGCCCTCCCCCTGCCTCAGTTTCCCTGCTTGGGCACCCAAAAGCACCCGGGGGCAACAGGGGAAGCCAAGTGCCCCTTGCGTTTGGACACAGGGCCTGTCCCAGCCCCCCCACGCCGTGACTGGGAGCCTGTGGGGTGCAGGGACGCGGCACCACCATCCCCGACCCCAAAAGCAGCTGGCTCACCCCGACCCCTCTAGTGTTCGCGGGGGCAGAAAACCCTCCCTGGGGCGAGCGGGGGCTGGCCACCCTGCCACACCACATGCCCCTGCTTGCCCCAAGTCCCTAGACGTGGCGCAAGCGTTAATTTAATCTCGCGTCTGCCCTAATTTACAGGGGTAGGAGCGTGGCTAAGGGGGTTGACCAAGGTCCTGCAGCTGGGCGGTGGCAGAGGACAGCGTGCCACCTGTGTGGCCTGGCCCTGCCCCGCTCCTGCCCCTCTCCATCCCCCCTACTCCGTGAAACCGTCGTCCTGTGCCAGCTCCGCACAGCCAGGAGAGCCAGGAGCCCAGGATGTGGAGGGCAGAAGGAGAAACTGAAGGCAGGGGGTGGGCAGGAGCCGGCTCTGCAGCCCCAAGCCCCGCGGAGCTTTACCTTCACTGCGTACTCCTTGTTGGTGATGAGGTTAACGCAGGTCTGGACTCTGCCTTGGGCCCCTTCTCCCAGCACCTCGTCGCACAGCCAGTAAACATCTGGCAGGAGAGAGGGCGCCTGAGCTGCCGGCCCCACCGCGGCACGGGACACCAGGAGGGCCCCAGCCCTGCCGCAGCCCGGGGGGGACCCCTGGGGTCCCTGGGCAGCCCCGCTCACCTTCGAACCTGCCGGAGAAGCTGTTGTTCTTGCTCCTTTTCTTGGTGCTGGGGGTGTCGATGGGCTGACTCAAAGGCACATCTGCGCCGGAGCAAAGCCACCGGCGTGAGTCACCCCCGGCCACCCTGCGCTCCCCCCAGCATCGCCAGCCCCGGGGCAGCCCCCCAGCGCCTTCAGGGCAACGCAGAGGGCCGACATCCCGGGGTCCAGGGTGAGGGCACCCCCCTGGGTGGACACCCGCAGCTCACCAGGACGGGATGGGCACTCAGAGACGGGCTCCAGGTCATTGGACTTGTCGAGCTCCAGGTCACTGGACTTGTCGAGCTCCAGGTCAAACGCCACCTCGAAGGGATTTTGTTCCTGCAGGGGCCAAGAACAGGAGTGAGACGGCAGCCGCCGGACCAGCCGCCGCCGCCCGCCCGGTCCGGGCACGCAGCCGGGCACGCCACTGGCCTGGGCACACACCCTGCTCGTGCAGGGCACCGGCTCACGGCACTGCTGCCAGAGGGATGCGGCAGAGCCGGAGGAAGAGGAGGAGGAGGAGGAGGAAGGGTTTGACCACGTCTCCTGCCGGGGATGTTGCCGCAGGGTCATGCCTCCGCGCCAGCAGCCCCAGGCCGGCACGCAGGCGATGATGAGAGGGACTGGGGCTGCGCGTACCAACCCAGCCCCGAATCTCCACCCCGACCTGAACTACAGCGAGGGGGGGAGGAAGAAAAGCCACAGGGCAGGACGGGCTCCGGAGCCACCGCACCGCGTCCTCCCGCCTCCCCGCAAGGTCACGGGGGGCCGGAGCCCACTCAGCGCCGCTCCGGTGAGCGCCGTGCCCATGGCTGCGTGACGCCCGTGACCTGGCAGGATCGGGCCCCGCTCCCAACCCTCCCTGCACCCCGCATGGGTGATGGGTGTGGGAACCACTGCCTCCCCCACCCCAAACCCAGCGCCTCCGCCCCCAGCACCCCAAAGGGGACATGGGGACCTTCAGCCCCCCCCGAGCCACCCCACCGCGGGACGGGGCAGTGCCGGGGGCACCCGGCCGCGAGGCGAAAGGGCCCCGTCCTCCACAGGGTTACGAAATCTGTTTGGGTGGAGGCAGCAGCTCCCGGCGGCGTTCCCCAACCCACCCCGGTGCCCCGGTGCCCGGGCCGGCTGCCAGACCCAGCGCGGCGCGGGAGCAGCCAGCCCCGGCCACCGCCACCAGAAACAGCCCGAGAGCGCTTGTTTGCTGCCAGGGCGGCTCTCGGGGGGCCGGGGGGTCCCCATCGCGGTGCGGGGATGCCAGGAGCATCCCCCCCAACCAAGCACCATTCCTGATGCCTGAAAACGCTCCTGCGCAGCGTTTGGCCAGATTCCTCCCCCCCCCCCTAAAAAAAGACAGTATCAAGGTTTGCGGAGTGCGGTGTCACCCTCCAGCCCCCCCCCAAGGCCCCCATGTCATGGCGGGGACGAGCGGCTCGGGCCCAAGGCCCTGCACCGTGGGCAGGATGAGGCCTCCCGGGGGGGCTCCAGGGGGGTACAGGGGGAGAGGGGGCCCTGCCCGCTGCCGCAGCACTGGCGCACAAAAGGTTTGGGGGATGGGACACACAGGGCAGACGCTGCGCGGTGGCTGCGGCAGCGCATCCGAGGTGTCCCCCGTGTCCCCCCCGTCCTGGTCCCTAACCACCCGGGGTGGGGGGGATGGAGGGGGGGCCCAAACCCCAGCCAGAAGTCCTCAAAGCAGGATTAGGTGTCAGCTAAAATAAGCTGGGCAGGTTTCGGGTGAGCTCCCAGCATCCCTCGCAGACCCGGGAGCCAAAGTAAACAAAGCTCCCATGAAGACGCCCGGCTGACGAGAGCCAGCGTTTGGGGGACCCAGACCCCCCCCCTCGCACCCCCCTCGCGTGACAGCGCCCAAGAGGGACAGGGGTCCTGGTGCCCCGGCTGCAGCCCCCTTACCAGGATCTGGCCCTCGCACAACAGGTCCTGGGCTGGGCCCGGCAGCCCCCCCAGCCCCTGCTCACAGACGTGCGGTGAATGGGTGCAGCTGGGGGGGGGGACATGCAGCCCACCCGCTGACCCACCCCACGGGGGACACCCGTGGGAGCTGCAGCGGGGTGAGCAAAGCCTTGCTGCGGGGGGGAGGGGTGTGGGGGGTGTCTGACCCCCCCTCGGGGAGCACACCCTGAGCCCCCGGGGCGGGGGGACAGGTGGGTCTTGCGGCCCGAGTTGGGTGGCAGCACCCTGGGCGCTCCCCTCCCTTCTCGGGGGCGGGGGGAAGGGGGGAGGTCGCTGATGTGTGTCCGTGCCCCCCCCTACCCCGGGCAGAGGATGCGGCGCAGAGCGCTGCAGATCGCAGGATCCGGCCGCAGCAGACCTGCACCCCAACCCCGCACCCTTCCGTCCGCCCCCCAGAGCACCCTCCCCCCACTCCGGAGCATCACGGGGGCGGGGAGCACCCCCTTACCTTGACGGAGCGGTGGAAACCGGGGTTCTCAGATTCCTTCTGCACCATCTTGCTGCGGGGAGGGGGCAGGGAGAAACACGGGAGAGGTGCGGGGCAGGAAAAAGCCCAACCGGCCAACCAACAAAAACAGGAAAATAAACCGGGAAAGGGGGGAGGGATGTGGAGGAGCGGCCAGAGACATCGGGGGGGTGCCAGGGGTGGGACGAGACCTGCGGAGAGAGGAGCCCGGGGGGGCGGGTGTCAGGGGGCTGCGGCCCGCACGGGGCCCGCACGGAGCCCCCCCGGTCCCAAAACCCCCCCGGCGCTCACCGGCCCCGCAGAGCCGCCGCTGCCAGGGGTACCGCAGCCCACCCCGCTCCGCATCGCTCCGCACCGCCGGGAGGGGATGCTCCCCTGCCCCCCCCCCGGAGCTTTATGGCAGAGGCTCCGCCCCCCCGCCCCGCCCCCGCCATGTGACACCGCCCCCCGGGGGGACACACCCCCACCCCAACCCCCGCGCTGCACCCAGGGGCGGGGACCCCCCCAGCCCCCCCCGGCTGCACCGGGCGGGGTGCGGAGAGCCCCAGGGACACCCCCCGGTGTCCCCCCCCACCCCAGCCCACGCGTGTCACGAGCGGGGCGGTGCTCAGCCTCGAGGCCTGCGCGCGGCAGGGGGTCACAGCACAGCCCCCCCCCCGGCCCCACCCCGGCTGGGTGGAACCGTGGGAGCCCGTCACGGCGCGGGTGTCCCCTCTCCCCTCCCCCCACCCCACGTCTTGCGTGACGCCGACCCGGGCTGAGAACGCACGCGCCGAGCGGCGGCGCCTCGGCCAATGGCTGCGCATGACGTCACCGCCCGCGCTGCCTATTGGCTGCTCACCCCCTCCCCTCCCGAGCCGCCACCGCCCCGCCCCACCGCGCCCCGCCCCCCCCGGGCACCGCGTCACGCTCCGCCCCCCTCGCCGCAGTCCGGGTGTGCCCCCACCCCCCAAAGTGCCGGTGGAGCCACAGCGGGGGGTCGCGACCCCCCCAGGCCCCCAAATTCCGCCCTCTCGCAGCCGGGGCAATCAGCGCCCTGCTCCACATTAGCGCTAACGAGGGCGCCCCAATTAGCGACACTCCTCCTAATGCACCCCAGGATGCCATTGGCCTTCTTGGCAGCCAGGGCACGCTGCTGGCTCATGGTCACCCTGTCGTCCACCAGGACACCCAGGTCCCTCTCCGCAAAGCTGCTCTCCAGCAGGGCCGCCCCAGCCTGTACTCGTGCCTGGGGTTGTTCCTCCCCAGGGGCAGGACCCTGCATTTGCCCTTGTTGAACCTCATCAGGTTCCTCTCTGCCCAACTCTCCAGCCTGTCCAGGTCTCGCTGAATGGCAGCACAGCCTGCTGGTGTATCCACCACTCCTCCCAGTTTGGTGGCATCAGCAAACTTGCTGAGGGTACATTCTAACTCTTCATCCAGGTCACTGATGAAGAAGTTAAACAAGGCTGGGCCCAGTACTGACCCCTGGGGCACACCACTGGTTACGGACCTCCAACCAGACTCAGCGCCGCTGATGACAACTCCCTGAGCTCTGCCATTCAGCCAGTTCTCAATCCACCTCACCGACCACTCGTCCAGCCCACACTGCCTGAGCTTCCCTAGGAGGATGTGATGGGAGACCGTGTCGAAAGCCTTGCTGAAGATGAGACAGACAACACCCACGGCTCTCCCCTCATCTACCCAGCCAGTCACGCCATCGCAGAAAGCTCCCTGCACGCTCCTGGCCTGTCTGCACACTCACTGCACGCTTAATGCACACTTACCGCGTGCTCCTTGCATGGTCACTGCTCACGCTCCACGCTCACAACTTGCTCCCTGTGCACGCCTGGCCTCTCTGCACGCTGCCTGCACGCTGCCTGCACACTCAACTGAACCACGGAACCACGGAATGTTTGGGGGTTGCCAGGGCGCTCTGTGAGTCACGGAATCACGGAATGTTCGGGGTTGGAAGGGACCTCTGGGGTCAAGGGGTCACGGAATGTTCGGGGTTGGAAGGGACCTCTGGGGTCACGGGGTCACGGAATGTTCGGGGTTGGAAGGGATCTCTGGGGTCACCCAGTCCAACCCCCTGCCCAAGCAGGGTCACCCAGAGCAGGCTGCACAGCACCGCGGCCAGAGGGCTCTTGAATATCTCTAGAGAAGGAGATGCCACATCCTCCCTGGGCAGCCTGGGCCAGGGCTCCGTCACCCTCAGAGAGAAGAAGTTCTTCCTCGGGTTCAGCTGGAGCTTCCTCTGCTTCAGTTTGTGCCCGTTGCCCCTTGTCCTATCGCTGGGCACCACTGAACAGAGTCTGGGCCCGTCCTCCTGACCCCCACCCTGCAGATCTTTAGAGGCATTTCTAAGGTCCCCTCTCAGCCTTCTCTTCTCCAGGCTGAACAAGTCCAGCTCCCTCAGCCTCTCCTCATAGGAGAGATGCTCCAGTCCCCTCATCATCCTCCTAATCCTCCTCTGGACTCTCTCCAGTAGCTCCTCGTCTTTCTTGAACTGGGGAGCCCAGAACTGGACAGAGTACTCCAGATGGGGCCTCACTAGGGCAGTGTAGAGGGGAAGGAGAACCTCCCTCGACCTGCTGGTGACACTCCTCCTAATGCACCCCAGGATGCCATAGGCCTTCTTGGCAGCCAGGGCACACTGCTGGCTCATGGTCACCCTGTCGTCCACCAGGACACCCAGGTCCCTCTCCACACAGCTGCTCTCCAGCAGGGCCGCCCCAGCCTGTACTCGTGCCTGGGGTTGTTCCTCCCCAGGTGCAGGACCCTGCATTTGCCTTTGTTGAACCTCATCAGGTTCCTCTCTGCCCAACTCTCCAGCCTCTCCAGGTCTCGCTGAATGGCAGCACAGCCTGCTGGTGTATCCACCACTCCTCCCAGTTTGGTGGCATCAGCAAACTTGCTGAGGGTACACTCTAACTCTTCATCCACGTCACTGATGAAGAAGTTAAACAAGGCTGGGCCCAGTACTGACCCTGGGGCACACCACTGGTTACGGACCTCCAACTAGACTCAGCACCACTGATGACAACTCCCTGAGCTCTGCCATTCAGCCAGTTCTCAATCCACCTCACCGACCACTCGTCCAGCCCACACTGCCTGAGCTTCCCTAGGAGGATGTGATGGGAGACCGTGTCGAAAGCCTTGCTGAAGATGAGACAGACAACAGCCACGGCTCTCCCCTCATCTACCCAGCCAGTCACGCCATCGCAGAAAGCTCCCTGCACGCTCCTGGCCTGTCTGCACACTCACTGCACGCTTAATGCACACTTACCGCGTGCTCCTTGCATGGTCACTGCTCACGCTCCACGCTCACAACTTGCTCCCTGTGCACGCCTGGCCTCTCTGCACGCTGCCTGCACGCTGCCTGCACACTCAACTGAACCACGGAACCACGGAATGTTTGGGGGTTGCCAGGGCGCTCTGTGAGTCACGGAATCACGGAATGTTCGGGGTTGGAAGGGACCTCTGGGGTCACGGGGTCACGGAATGTTCGGGGTTGGAAGGGACCTCTGGGGTCACCCAGTCCAACCCCCTGCCCAAGCAGGGTCACCCAGAGCAGGCTGCACAGCACCGCGGCCAGGGGGGTCTTGAATATTTAAAACTAAAATGAGATGTAGAAAGGCAACGTTAAAAGCCAGGGTGTTCTGGAAAAACAACAAAAAGAGACTAGAATAGAATGGAAGAGGAAGACATGAACGTTGACAAGTGAAAAACCAACAGAGACTAGGGAACAAAACAAAAAATATAGTGAAATACAAGGACCGCGACCTAAAAGACAGATTTCGAAAGAAAATCTGTAATACTAACGACTTAAGGAATGACACAAAACTCTTAAAGACAGCGATTTAAAAATATTACACTTTAAATGAACCTTGAAATAGGGAGGAAGATTCAGGAAACCAAGGAAAAAACTAAAAACTGAGGGCAGCACACGAAAAAAGACATAGCAAGGCTATGCAAAAATCTAGACTTCTACAGCAAAACTAGCAATACCTATAAATACAGGCAACGATTTCAAAAACTCAGCCTTCAATAAGATGTCAATAGGGAGGAGGATGAAGGAAGTCAAGGGAAATACTAAACAAAACACTGGCAGCAAACTAAAATGAGATGTAGAAAGACAATGTACAAAGCCAGGGTGTTCTGGAAAAACAACAAAAAGTGACTAGAATACAATGGAAGACGAAGACATGAACGTTGACAAGTGAAAAACCAACAGAGATTAGGGAACAAAAGAAAAAATCTCAGAGAAATACAAGGACCTCGAACTAAATAAAGATTTCGAAAGAAGATCTATAATACTAACGACCTAAGGAATGACACAAAACTCTTGAAGACAGCGATTTTAAAACCTTACACTTCAAATGAACCTTGAAATAAGGAGGAAGATCCAGGAAACCAAGGAAAAAACTAAAAACTGAGGGCAGCACACGAAAAAAGACACAGCAAGGCTATGCAAAAAGATAAAGATCTGCAGCAAAACTAGCAATACCTACAAATATAGGCAATGATTTCAAAAACTTAGCCTTCAATAAGATCTCAATACGGAGGAGGATGAAGGAAGTCAAGGGAAATACTAAACAAAAGAGTGGCAGCAGACTGAAACAGCTGTGGAAAGACAATGCAAAAAGCCAGCATAAAGACGCAAACCAAGACAGAATGACTACCACAGAAAGGAAGACCAAGAAATGAATAACTATAAGTGAAAAAAAACACAGATTAAAGAAACAAAGGAAAAAAAATAGAACAATACAGGTAAGTACTAAGGAATGACACAAAATTCGTGAAGAAAACCAGATTTGAAAGCCTCAGACTTCACACAAACATTAAAATAAAGAAGAAGATGAAGGAAGTAACGGGCAAAACTTGTAACCCTTGGCTTCAAAGTAATTCCGGTGCAGTAATACAGTGTAGAAAGCAAGACCACTCTGGAAACCCTTCAACTTAGAAAGAAAAGTGAACTAGGGAGGAAGATTAAGGAAGTCAAGGCAAAACCTAAAAACCTGAGCGCAGCACACTAACACAATGCAAAAAGCTAGAGATCTAAAGCAAAACTAGCAGTACCTACAAATACAAGCAATGATTTCAAAATCTTAGCCTTCAATAAGATCTCAATAGGGAGGAGGATGAAGGAAGTCAAGGGAAATGCTAAACAAAAGAGTGGCAGCAGACTGAAACAGCTGTGGAAAGACAATGCAAAAAGCCAGTATAAAGACACAGACCAAGACAGAATGACTACAACAGAAAGGAAGAGCAAGAAGTGAATGTCAAAAAGTGAAAAACCGACAGAGATTAAAGAAACAAAGGAAAAAAAATACAACAATACAGGTAAGTACTAAGGAATGACACAAAATTCGTGAAGAAAACCAGATTTGAAAGCCTCAGACTTCACACAACATTAAAATAAAGAAGAAGATTAAGGAAGTAAAGGGCAAAACTTGTAACCCTTGGCTTCAAAGTAATTCCGGTGCAGAAATACAATGTAGAAAGCAAACCACTCTGGAAACCCTTCGACTTAGAAAGAAAAGTGAACTAGGGAGGAAGATTAAGGAAGTCAAGGCAAAACCTAAAAACCTGAGCACAGCACAGTAACACAGACATAGCAAGGCTATGCAAAAAGCTAAAGATGTACAGCAAAATAAGCAATACGTACAAATACAGGCAATGATTTCAAAAACTTAGCCTTCAATAAGATCTCAATAGGGAGGAGGATGAAGGAAGTCAAGGGAAATACTAAACAAAACAGTGGCAGCAGACTGAAACAGATCTAGAAAGACAACGTAAAATCCAAGGCTCTTAAGGTGCCAGTATTTAACATGAACGTTTCTGTATTTCAAGGTCAGGGCTGCAACAGCTCTGCTGTCTGTGCATACCAGTGAGAGATGACCTGCTTTTCACCCGCTCAGGCACTGCACCTACACTTAGTCACAGATGTAGACGTATGTTTTCCCCTCCAAGATGTAACAGACAACAGGGCACTCTTTAAGTGAAACTACATAGCAGTTCTACTGATTTAAATACAAAAAGTTTTCTCCTGTGGTACATTCACCCACAAGAACTTTAACACCTCTTGATAGAAAAAATAATAAGAAACATGAAACTTTAACAACCTAGCTTCAGTGGGATTTTCTCGTTTTAGTTTTAACAAAGCAGCTGTGTGGAAGTTGCAAGCTGTCCTTATAGATTAGCAAACTTAGCAAGGACAAGACAGTGACAAGAGCAGGAGCTGCGACCAAGAACCAGCGAAAACCAGCTTTGCAGTTTTGCAACGAGATAGAATGAACCGAGTATGCGCAGTGCCCCGGATGTAAGTCACGGGCAAATGAGGAAGACTACCGAAAGAGATGAAGTAACCACCAAAGACCACCAGAGACCACCCGGGAGCTGTAATACACCTGCGTAAAGGAGAATGTGAATAGATTCATACGCTCTCGGAAATATAACGATTAATATGCATATTGTAGTTCTATTTAACCCGAAATTAAAGGGTGTTTGGCACACACGTTTGGAGGAGAAATCCCCTGTGTGCCTGGTGCCGTAATAAAGGACACCTGGTTAACAGTATACATTGTACTGTTAGGTTATTACCGGATTTGTGAATCACTCTAACCAGCATTTTCCTTTTTGACTAGAAAATGAAAATCTTCAACAGCAGATAGCCCTGAATTTAATATTAGTCAAATCTGGACCAAATACAGGGTGTGCGTTATGATATGACACAGATCTGGACTTGACTCTTCAAAGCAATCATGCACTAAGGAAAATTTTGGGTTGTTACACAGAGTTTTAACTAGAGTCTTGGCAACCAAATTTGGGACATGAAAGGTATTAGCACTACAGTGCCACGTGCAGTAAAGAAAAATGCTCTTGCAGTTCAATTCCAACGCCGCATCCTCAATCAAATTGAAGCTGCTGTGTTTGAGGAACATGGGTGGAAATCTCACCTGCCACGCTGCAGTGACGCTGGAGCATTTCTTCACCTTGTAGTCTCTTTCCTCAGGCGTCGTGAATCTCTCCCAGAGTCTGAGGCAAAGCCCATGCATTTCTCCTGTTTGCAACAGGGGATGTCTGAGCCGTCACATGGTGGTTTGTTGTGGGGCACCACTTGTACCCTGGATTTGCCTTCATAAATGCATCCCTGTACTAGAAAGAAAAGGAAAACTTCCAGTCAGGTCACTCATGAGAATGGACTATCCACAGGGCAACAGAGTGCACTGCTTGTAATGGGATTTAAGACCGTAAAGAAACCTTCAATAGCTTGATTTTTAACAGTTTAATGACATGTTTAGAGTCTGACTGCCAACACAACCGAACAAAAGGAACAGGATGATAAGAAGAGTTGTATTTAAAAAAGCGAGGTTTCTCTTTACCCACCTGACGGTCTATCACCCAGAGCAGGCTGAAGTTCTGATCCTGCAAACTGCTCCCCACTGCTTCTCTGCTCACCTTGGCAAACAAGGACAGCTGTTCCCATTCTTTTGCAGGTACAATATTTCCAGATGTACACTGCAGTTTGAATGAAATGAAGACATACATTTAGCAATACATGCAGAATAATGCTCCCAGACCAGGCACAGAAAAAAACCCCACGACCAGGATCACCTCATTCTCAGCAACTTTGGATACATCATTCCCGTGTTCCCACCAAAATGTACCACACTGCATCAAATCAACCAGGAAAAAAAATCTTCAGGTAACGCTGACCCACAGACACGCTGTATCTTCAGAACAGGGCGGCTGTAGGAAAGCTGCACACTCGGGGCTGCGACCCCTCTCCCCTCACCCCTTTTCTCTCTCCCTCAGCCCGGGCTGGGAGCTCATCTCACCACGGAAGGACACCAGGGAAGGACACCAGGGAAGGACACCAGCCTCACCGAGGGACAGGGAGGGGAGAAGGGAGCAGAGGGAAAGGCAACGCAGAGAGGAGCAGCTCTGCCTTCCCTCGATCAGCCCACAGCCCGCTGGTGCCTGTGCCCAGGGGCCCCGTCGCCGTCCCCTGCCACTCCCCAGCTCTGGGCTCACCCCCAGGGCTGCCCCGGCCGGGCCCGGCTCCAGCAGGGAGCTCCCCCTCGCCCCCCTGGCGCAGCCAGCAGGCAGCAGAGCCCCCATTGCCTGCCCCAGGGCCCCGCTCCCCTCACCGGCAGCCCCAGCCCTCACCTCAGCCGGGGCCTGGACTGGATCCTGTCCCTGCCACACCAACATGGCCACCCAGCAGCCCCTGACTCGGGCCTACAGCTCCCAGCATGCCCCGGGAACCAACATGGCCACCCAGCAGTCCCTGCCCCGGGCCTACAGCTCCCAGCATGCCCCAGGAACCAACATGGCCACCCAGCAGTCCCTGCCCTGGGCCTACAGCTCCCAGCATGCCCCGGGAACCAACATGGCCACCCAGCAGCCCCTGCCCCAGGGCAGGCCCCAGGACTACACCTCCCAGCATGCCCCGGGCCGCTCCCCCCCACACCCTGCCTTCCACCCTCTGGAAGCCTTTTCTTTCTTTCGTAACAGCTGAGCATTTAACCGAGTAAATCTCAGAGGTGCTCTTGTTTCTTCTCAACAAAGCAGCCATCTCCATCTGCTCCCGTCTGCCAAGCACACATCCAGTCAGGCCAGGAGAGCACGGGGTCCCATCTGCTCCCTGTCCCTCACACAGTAAGGAGGGTGACAGCCACCAGCCCCTGTGAGCTGACAGCTCGCCAACAGCCACCGCGCAAAGGGACACAGCCCCTGCTCAGACACCACGGGCCTCTGGAATGGCTCTCCAGAAAGGTGCACAGGAGAGGGACAAAAGCAGGACCAGGTATCTGCACGATCAGAGCAGAATGAGGAAGCCAAGAGCGTAACTTGCAACACTCCAAAAGTGAGAAAAGACACCAAACTCTTCTAAGGATGTCACATCATCTTGGCAGACCAGTGCCAGTGCCTGCATGCCAGCAGGACCCAGCAAAGTCTTACTCCTGAGATTTTCACCATCTGTGGTGGCAAGCCCCATGGGCAGGCCTCATTAGCCATATCCTCAACAGCTTTAATTGACGCCTCCAGCCCTTGGGACAGACAGACAGATGAGAGGCTGACCGAGGCTGTAAGGAAGAAAGAACCCCATGCTACGTCTACATCACCAAACGTCTCCAGGCGCATCAGACCTCAGCACGCTTCCCAGTTCCTCACAGCTCTACTAGTTATACCCGTAAATGTAAAATTTCCACTTACCAGAGTGCCTGTAATTAAACTAAAGTAGATCCTTGCTGTTTTGAGAAGATAGGAAAGCTCTAAGATAGAGAGATTCCTAAATAATTCTACTCCAGACAGCTCGGCCTTGGGAGGGCAGATGCACCAAGCTACAGAGAGAAAGAGGCACCAAGAGGGCAACAAGACCAGGGCAAACAACCTGGAAGGACACGGGACACTGATCTCAGAACTGGGTTTGCGCAGAAACAAAGGACAATGAGCGGACACTGTGATGAGGAGTATGAGCCTTCATCTTAGGACACCCAAAGGCCACCCGTGGATGATAACAGACATGTGTGAAAGACAACACCACGTGTTAATGACTTCTTGGAAAACTCATGAATATGCTAAGCATTTCTCAGAAATATAATGAATATGTATACTGTGATTGTATTTAACCCGAAATGACAGGGTGTTTGGCATGCAAATACCTGCTTAATAGCCTTCTGGCTATTGAGTCTTCAACCCTGGCTTGTCATGGCATCATTTCGCTACTGCCGAAATAACGACTTTGTCTCTCTCTGTCTTTTCTTTCGTAGCACTGTCCATTGCCGACAGCAGCCTGCTGCAAACTCCTTCCCTTAATTTCGCTCACTGACTGCAGTCGTGTGTGCATACAGACAGGACCCAGTAAGGAGTGGCACAGCAGGGAACGGGATTTTTGCCAAACTTGACAAAGACACCCTGTGAAAATGACATCCCTTCTGTCTGAGAGAGCAAAAACAGCTTTAGTAGCGGGGCGGGGAGGGGGGGAAGCTGAAAGAAGTTCTGTAGCATTTTTCAGTATTTTCCCTTGGAACAAACTGAATGAAATCAAGGTGCAATCATGCCTTGTGACTTTGGCCAATGAAATCCATTAAAAATTTAAGGAAATAGTTTATACTTTAAAAAAAAGCAACAACCAAACCAAACACCACAGCTGCATTTCTAGCAATTACTGGAAATCTGCTGACATAAATGTTGCACATTGCAAAGCTAAAGCACAGCCGCACAGAGCTGTTTGGTGGTTGGAATAATCACCAAATAATAGAAGAAGAGGAGAACATTTTGCAACTTCCAGAACTACAGTTGATTTGGATGGAGTCAAGAACTAAAGCAGCCACAACAGATGAAGGACATCATGTAACATCCATCATGTAACACATGCAAAAACTTTAGTTACTGAGACTCTGGTTAAAAACTGGGTGCAGGCATGACACATCCCTCCACTGCTGCTGAAACCGGAGCTCCATCACTGCTCCAGGGTTTCCACCGTGTCCCTAAACACGCGCTCCTGCACTTCACGTTGGACTTATCCAGCTGATAAACGATCCAGGACCATAAACCCAAACAGAAGGAACAAAGAAAAGTGTGAATTTTAGTGGAAGATTTCTGATTTCTCTTTCAGCTGAACATCAGATGCTTCCGAAAAGGAAACGCTGGGGCAGACAGCCCTGTTAGAAGAAACTGACCTCCACAAATACGAACAGTGACGGCTGCTGGCAAGCTTCCGTCGGATGAGTCGCATCAGACTGCGATTACTGGAGGAAACCTGGAACAGAGAGAGGGGAGAAAAACACCTCTGTGTTACCCCAACATCATCCTCTGAAGGAACTGTGTCCCATGGGACGCACTCGTTAACTGTCACAGCACATGTCACTAGCAGGCACATGTCAGCTCCTCGTTTTATTTCATGTTCCTGATTTCTGCGCTGCGTTCCTGTGCACTGTTCGGACAAGCTTTAGAGAAAGTTTTACAAGATTTTACATTACCCAGGGAGGTAAAATCATTGCAATATGTGGATGATTTATTGGTAGCAGGGGAAACTGAAGAGAGAACTCAAGAAGCCACTATTAAATTGTTAGATTTCCTAGGAGAAAAGGGATTGAAGGTGTCCCGATCAAAGTTACAGTTTGTAGAACAGGAGGTAAAATACTTAGGGCATTGGCTGAGTCAGGGAAAAAAGAAGGTAGATCCTGACAGGGTATCTGGAATCCTATCCTTAAGACTTCCACAAACTAAAAAGGAAATTCAGCAAATATTGGGATTGTTAGGATATTGTAGACCGTGGTTTGAAAGCTATAGTGAAAAGGTGAAATTTCTATATGAAAAATTAACTGATAACCAGCTTAAGTGGTTTACGGAAGATAATCAGAAATTTGAGGAGATAAAAAAGGCATTAATACAAGAACCTGTATTAAGTCTCCCAGACCTAGAAAAGCCTTTTTATCTTTTTGTGAACACATCAAACCAAACAGCATATGGGGTTCTTAATCAAGACTGGGCAGGAATCAAAAAACCTGTGGCGTATTGTTCTAAATTACTGGATCCAGTAAGCAGAGGGTGGCCTGCCTGTCCCCAAGCTTTAGTCGCTACAGCCTTATTAATAGAGGAAGCTAGAAGGATTACCTTTAGTGCTCCTTTAAAGGTGTATACCCCACACAATGTTAGGGGTGTTTTACAACAGAAAGCGGAAAAATGGTTAACGAATAGCCGGATTCTAAAATAGGAAGCAATACTAATTGGCTCCCCTGACTTAGAACTGAAGGTGACCTCGGCTCAGACTCCAGCACAATTCCTGTTTGGAAAACCATCAGAGGAATTACAACATAACCGTTTAGAGGTAATTGAGACCCAAACTAAAGTGAGGCCAGATATAAGGGATACTGAGTTGGGGAAAGGAGAAGCACTGTTTATAGATGGCTCCTCCCGAGTGGTGGGAGGACAGAGAAAATCAGGATATGCACTAATTAATAAGGACCTAGAACCAGTGGAATCAGGACCTTTGAGTCCATCATGGTCAGCTCAGGCTTGTGAATTTTATGCCCTATGTAGAGCCCTGGAATTATTAAAGGGGAAAAGCGGGACTATATTTACAGATTCTAAGTATGCATATGGGGTGATCCACACCTTTGGGAAAATTTGGGAAGAAAGAGGTTTAATCAACACTCAAGGGAGGAATCTTATACATCAGGAATTAATAGCAAGAATATTAAGGGCATTAAGAGAACCAAAGGAGATAGCAGTGGTACATGTGAGAGGACACCAAAAGGGATTAGATTACTGAACCAGAGGAAATAATTTAGCAGATAAAGAAGCCCGGGAGGCAGCCCTGAAGACTCAGGTCGCTAAAATTAGTGTAATACAGGGGGACACCAGCGAAGAAAAACGAGAGGGAGAAGGAAGGAGATTTACCCTGAGGAACACACAAGAGAAGATACGAGCCAAGTTAGAACAGGGAAAATGGACACTGCCCGATGGGCGAGAGATGCTGCCAAAAGCCTATGCCAGGCAAATATTGGAACGTTTGCATGCACACACACACTGCAGTACAAAGGCGTGAAGTGATCATTTTCTTAAACAATTCGGCTGCATTGGGATTTTTGAAATAGCAAAACAAATTACACGAGGCTGCTTAACTTGCCAGAAGATAAATAAGAAAGTGTTTCAACAAGCAGCCACAGGGGGGAGGAAAAAACCCTGCCTACAGACCTTTTGAGAGGGTACAGGCTGATTTCACCGAATTGCCTCAAGTAGGAAGGACAAAATATCTATTGGTAATAGCAGATCTCTTAACACAATGGGTAGAAGCCTATCCTGTAGCAAGAGCTATGGCACAAATGGTGGTAAAAATCTTATTAGAAAACTTGATACCCAGATATGGAATAATCCAGTACATTGATTCAGATCAGGGCACACACTTTACTTCTAAAATAATAAAATTGTTATGTCAGTCATTAGGTATCCAGTGGGAATACCGCACTCCGTGGCACCCACAGAGCTCAGGGAAAGTAGAATGAATGAAACAATAAAACAACAATTGGCAAGATTAATGATTGAGACTCAAATGCCTTGGACAAAATGCTTACCATTGGCACTTTTGGACATAAGAACTAAACCACATAGTGAGACTGGATTATGGCCATATGAAATGTTATATGGTATGCCGTATTCTCAGGGAATGCCTTTAGGGAATAATGTCATTGAGGATCATAGTATCCAAAAATACCTAATTACTATTGGGAAAAGATTAAAAGAATTAAGAGAGATTGGGATGGTGGCCCAAACACCACCTTCAGGATTTGCAATTCATCAGTTCGAACCAGGAGACAAGGTTCTAATAAAAGCATGGAAAGAAAGAAACTTATCTCCCCTCTGGGAAGGACCTTTTCTTGTTTTATTAACTACAGAAACGGCTGTGAGGACTGCTGAAAAAGGATGGACACATGTGTTGCGAGTGAAAGGTCCAGTGAAGGAGTGGAAAATAACATCTGAACCAGCAGAAACCAAGCTAACCATCAGACAAACCCGAAGAGGCCTTCATCAAAGAATATAAGTTAAGTTCCTGTGGGAATCTTACTGTAATTACTCCTGTAAAAATTTGTCAACGGGGAGATTTTAAATGCATACCTATTAGGGGAATCAACAACAGAGATCAATCAGTCCCCAAAGAGAACTACAGGTTGTCCGCAGTATACACCAAATTTTTACATAGCATACGAATTAGGAAGGAGGTAACCGTCACCTTCATTTGAGTCCTCGAAAGAAGGAGAACACCCCTTAAATTAAGGAAGAGGACAAGACCAGATAGGGAACTGGGGTTGCGGCTTGAAAGGTCTGCCAAGGGCTGCAATCCCTTCGGGCTGTGACCGCCGATCACTATGGCCCTTACTGGACCTCTTCTAGTCCTACTTGGGGTGAGTTCCTTAACGCAGGCTACAGCAAACAACGGCAGCCAATGTATGGTTACTCCTAGAAGGGGATGGGTAAGCTCCCACGCTTTGGTTTGTCATACCATCTATGATTGTAAAGGCCAGAAAATGGGAGGCTGCATTCATAACCAAACCCGATATGCCTGATGCAAAGAAGGAAACAGAACCATATGCTATGATCCAAAAGAACTCCCTTACCGATATGGGGTAGAAATGAGGACAAATTCAGAAGAGGGCAGATTAATTGGAACAAGTAAGATTATAGATGACTTGAGTGCATCGGTATCGATAGTTTTTGATGCATGCGACATTATAGATGATGATCCAGATACTCACTGGGGACCTCTAGAATGGAGACGGTATTATAGTGATACACCAAAATACATCTGTCCTGGTCGCCGTCAATGTCACATAAACCCTGATTAGGTACCAAGTCGAACTGCGAGACATCAGTCGGCACACCGATGTGGAAGGAGGGGATGGTCCTGTGTCTGTTGGGATACTGCCGGCTGGGGATATGACAGCCTGTGTGGGGATTTACGAGCTTCGATCACAAGGGTGCAAACAGACAGTGATTGTACAGCCAGTACCTGCAATCTGATAAACTTAACTCTTATAAATTTAGGAATTTGGAAACAGAGGAAGATAACTAAAATTGGGCTGAAGATAAATGGGCCTGGAGAAGATCCTGGTGTAGTTATTAATATTGAAATAAAAGGAAACACGAAAGAATCAGTACAACATAGACTGCTATTTAACTCCTTTTATAACGAAATAGAAACAGGGGTGAAATATGAGATTCCCACAGTTACTAAAAATCTATTTATAAACGTTGCTGAAAACATTGCTAAGTCATTAAATGTAACTAATTGTTATGTTTGTGGCAGAACAAATCAAGGTGAACGATGGCCATGGGAAGCTATGGAGAGTGATGCCCAGTGACAGGACAAGGGGCAATGGGCACAAACTGAGGCACAGGAAGTTCCGCCTGAACATGAGGAAGAACTTCTTCCCTCTGAGGGTGACGGAGCACTGGAACAGGCTGCCCAGGGAGGTTGTGGAGTCTCCTTCTCTGGAGATATTCAAGACCCGCCTGGACAAGGTCCTGTGCAGCCTGCTGTAGGTGACCCTGCTTCGGCAGGGGGGTTGGACTAGATGACCCACAGAGGTCCCTTCCAACCCCTACTATTCTGTGATTCTGTGATTCTGTGAGAGCAACATAAGTGATCCGCAAGTACGGAAAACGATGGGGAAGGGTAATAGGAAACAACAATGGGCACTTCAAACGAGTATAATTGGAAGGAGCTGTTGGCAAAATCTAAAAGACAAAGGAAGACAAGTAGGTAACTTGGAGTGTGAAGGAGGTTACCTATGGAATGAAACTCAGAATAACTGGGATAAATGGGGAAGCCGACTGGAAATGAATAATCAATTTAAAAATTGGACCAATGGGACAAACATACCAAACAGTTGGCCAGCTCCTGAAGGACATTATTGGATATATGGCAAACTACCCTATGCATATTTGCCAGAGAATTGGGCAGGATCTTGTGTGTTAGGGACTATAAGACCCATTTTTTTCCTATTGCCCATAAATCGAGGAGAGCGACTAGGAGTCCCAGTGTATGCTGAAGCTGATGAGCTAAGGAAAAAGCGCCAAAGAAGGAGCCCGCAAATTGGAAAGATCATTATGGCCACCGGAGAGAATCATTGCCTATTATGATCCAGCTACGTGGGCTGAAGACGGATCCTGGGGCTATAGGACCCCAATATAGATGCTTAATAGAATAATTAGATTGCAAGCTGTAGTGGAAATAGTTGTAAATAAGACTGGAGATGCACTTGGACTAATTGCAAAGCAAAATACCAAGATGAGAACTGCTTTGTATCAAAATCATTTATCTTTGGATTATTTGTTAGCACAAGAAGGGGGAGTTTGTGGAAAGTTTAACCTCGGTAATTGTTGTTTAAAGACTGATGATGAAGGAAAAGCTGCAGATGAGCTTCTAACAGAAATGAAGAAAATTGCACATGTCCCAGTTCAAACTTGGGATGGAATCAATCTAAGAGGATTATGGGGAGAATTTATGGGCAGTGATTGGCTTGTTAAAATTGGGATAGTTGTGTTGGGGGTGTTTGGAGGATTGTTAATAATTCCATGTTTAATACCTTGTTTTACTAGATTAATACATTCAGTTATACAAGGAATGCAGATATCTGTGGTACCTGTCGACCCAGAAGCAGGGAAAGAGAGAGTCCATTCCCTGATGATAATAAGAACAAAAGAAGACCCAAAATTAATACCAATTCGGCAAAATATTGACCTGATTGGGAATGAAAAACACGAATCAATACCATGAAAAAGGAAATGGGGGACTGTGAAAAACATTCATCTGATTCGTGTCAATATGAAAGCTAGGGCAGCATGATAAGATGTGATTTTCTGTCTTGCCTACCCTTGTATAACCACAGACTGAAAGAAAACAGTGGTCTGGGTAATAGACAGTGTTTCTGTATCTTGCAAAGTTGCCTGACAAATACCTTGGTATAGGGAGATATGTTATGCTGTTTAGAAAATCAACAAAACCAACATCTTCTGGAACATTTTGTCATGCTATGTTCCCAGTTTAAACCAGTTTCGTTGTTACATAGTGTTACATAAGAGAAGCCCATAGGGCACACGGGTAAAGCCCAGAACCTTTGCTATGAATATGTATTAGCGACAACAAGAACCTATGGGAAAGTCCAGAACCTTCTCTATGAATATGTATTAGGAACAAGGAGAACCTATGGGAAAGTCCAGAACCTTCTCTATGAATATGTATCAACAGACCATATATAAACTGGAGACGGGAACTGGACAGTGTGTGTGTCTTGGTTGAGCAGAGACCCCTACTCCCAGCGCTGTTTGCTTGCCTTTATTCACCTAATAAATTGGATACTTAAACTGAAACGCTGTTTGGGACTACCTCATTTATCACAACGTGATGAAATAAATAAGGATGATTTGTGTTGTGGCAGTAGCCAGAGGCTCAACTCAGGACCAGTGTAAAGAAACACAGCTACAGAAATAAGAGGGGATAATATGGATGGCGCAGAAATCTGCGTGGGGCACTGCTGCCTTGGTCCTGTGGGATGGGACAAGGTGGTTGCTACAGCGTCCCCGGACCACAGCAGCAGCGATCAGCAGCGCATTAGACAAAAGAAATAAGGTCAAAGAATAGTGCCATAGGGGAGACTTTAACATCCCCAAAATAAATCCGAGAACAAATGCTTCTAAACATGGCACGGCGCTGTTATTTCTGGATCTGACAGCCAACGGATTTCTTGGCCAATAAAGCACTCGCCAAAAGGCGGCACTGTTTTAGACGGGTAATCACAAGCTGATAAAATGCCTACCCACACTAATAACCTTGGGTGGAGGAATCGGTGGGATTGAGCCGGTGTTAGATGAAAGCCGACCAACTACAGGTCTGGAAATAAAGGGTCTTGGCTGCACAAGGGTGAGCTACGAGCAGCTGGCATGAAACTGGTGGGACCGGAGTGCTCAGAGTTTGATGGCAGGGGACACCTGGTGTTGCTTTACTTTGTAGAGGCAAAGCAAAAAAAACCAGATCTGGAATACGTATTCCAAGCAAAAGACAGGAATGCAGAGGTAGCTCGTACCTGGCTGAGCAGCTCATCTCAAAGGGTTTATGCCAAGACTAAACGAAGCTCCAAGGAGGACTGTGTGGCAAAGGCAGACACATCTTGGGGGTTAGCCAGAGGAGGGCTAAAGTGGGACTTGCCAAACCCCGTGCTTTAGCGACGAGCCTGTATTTAAACCTTCAGACAGGAGAGAAGCACCGCGAGGTCCGTGACGCGCTCCGTCACAGGCAGCAGCAGAATCTGCAAGGGGCGCAGCTGGAGACGCTCTCCTGGGCTTTGGGAAAACCTGACGCTGCTCTGCTCCCGCTGACCCGCGGCTCGCACGGCCTGTGCAATTCCACCCAGAGCTGAAACCCTGTGGGAAAGCCCAACCTGCGGCCCGTGGCTCTCCGAAAGCCACACCTCACCGTCTGAGCCCACAAACGCAAGACTCACCAAGGAGTTTTCCAGGCAGTGGAGGAGACGGCCGTGCTGCGCGGTGCTCGTGCCTCCAAGGCTTGTCCTGGCACGAGGGACGGACGCGCCGCACAGCGTGCGGGTGCAGGGCCAGACCCGGGCTGCACGTCGCTCCCTGAGCAGGCCACAGAGGGAGAACCCGCACGCCTGCGCACCAGCCACAAAATGGCACCAAAATGGCAGCGTCTACCAAAACAAACAAACAAAAAGCCCGCAAGGGTTTGTTTCGGGTGCCTGGACAGACGCGGTGATTCACTGCAAAATGCTCAGTGACCCTTTCTTCCTCTGCCTTGTCCCATAATCCATTTTAAAAGCACGAAAAGGAAAAATAAAACCTGTTTTTTATCCAAAACAGCCCTTCATGCCTTCGTCTCCACATGCCCAGCGTGGCTTTGGGGCTCACTGGCTGTTTAGGAGACCAGTCTGGGGCTGAGGGAATGCATGTTCCTCACCTCAGGACTTCTTTCCAAGCAGATGGTGAATGAAAACATGGCTTAATCATTCAGTTTGTCTCCTGCCACCAGTTTAGCCAGGTTTAGACCCAAAATACTGAAGATGCTTCGTCTGCGCGCTCACCCACCCTCAGCAGTGCCCCGTGCCGAAGCCAAGTGCGTCTCCATGGGCCGCCCAGGTGCCGCGGCCGCTCGCATCCGCTCATGACCTGGTGGCTCCATTAAATCCTGAGAACCGACACAAACCACCACGTCACCCGAAGCCTGGCTGACCTGCTGCGGCACCTGGGCCACCCCGGCACCTCTGCAGCGGCCTCTTCGCTCTCGTGGTGTGGGTGGCATCGCCTCTGCTCCTGCCGCGGGCCTTTTCTCCAATACAGATCACGGCAGACTTATTTATAGCACCCTTATCCCAGTGGCAGAGCCTATTTTTGGGCCGATGCTCAAGCATCAGAGCAGCACAGGTTATTTTAACCCAACGCTGGTTTATTTTTGGAGCTGCCCTTCTCCGCACGTGCTCTGAGATGGTTTCCAGCTACCGGGCGCTGGTGAAGCCAGGAGCATGGGGAAAGAGGGACCATACGAAGAAATTTTACAGAATTTAAAACCTAAACCAGCCTCTGCAGCAAAGCTCCCCTTGACTCGCCGCCTGCCTGGGACGCGCCCCGCAGCTTGGGAGGCAGAGCATCTGCAGGACGGGCCGTGGGAGGAAGGGTTTCTGGAGCAGATAGCTGTGGGCACAAGGACAGGTGAGACGGTGTGCAAGATGGAAAGGAGAGCAGGGTACACCAGGGGAGAAGAAAAGGAGAGGCGAGAGCTGGCTGCTCCTAAAATGTCCCGGGTCACAAGGTGGTGACCCCAGGCACAGGAGGGAGCAATAGCTTTGTCCACTACATCCAGAGGACCTCGGCTCTGGTCCCACCACGGGCCACCCCGGAGCAGCCTGGAGAGGAGACGCCTGGAGCCGCCCTGCGCGGATGCCGCAGCTGCGCCGTTTTTCGAGCAGTGAGCAGGGACTGCTCGGCAGCCGGGCGCTGCGGGGTCTCCTCGGCTTGGAGCTGCCCTCGCCAGCGTGTGGAGCCGGGAGCAGCAGCCACTGCTCCGTGGCAGAGCTCGCAGCCCCATCCTCAAAACCGGGGTGCCACGTATGGGGGGGGTCTGCCAGGCCCGCAGCGCCGGATGGGGTGGCAGTGGCATCCAGAAGGCTCGCAGCTCCATCCCCCAGCGGGGCAGCAGGACTGGAAAACTTACTTACCAGGCCAGGAAATACCTTCAAAATTAAAATATGTAAAAAAATAACTTTAGCAAGATCTTCCCTGGCTCCTGCTGCCCTTCTCCCACATCCTGATCCCCAGCCTCCAGTCCCTGCTGCTTCCCATATCCGCAGTCCCCCCTGCATCCCACCACACACCTTCCACTTGCCTCAGTTTCCCCCTCTGCAACCTGCCCGATGAAGGGAACCAGGGCAGCGGGCAGAGCGCCCGGCGCTGCGCCGTCACCCTCCAGCCCCCGTTTGGGGATGTGGCAGATCTCACCACCCCCCTGGGAAAAGTGAGTCAGGACTGGAGCCGCTGCCAGCCGGGATTCCTGGGATCCCAACCCAGCACCCCGCAGCTCCAGCCCTGCCCTCCCAGCACCCTTGGGCCCAGCACAAGATGGTGGGAAGACTGGGGGTCTCACTACCCCCCTCCACAGCCACCACTGGCCCTGTGCCCCCCAGCCTGCCCGCAGCCACGTGCCGACCACATCGGTCTCAATGCATTCTGGCATCAACAATTGTTACAAAGGAAAACTTCAGTTCAGCTGTATCAGGTCACCTGGTACATACAGTAAAGTCCTTGTTTTTGTGGGTGTTGGGTTTTTTTTTTTCTTTTTTGGTTTTTTTTGTGTTTTTTTTTCGTTTTCATTTTTGTTTTCCAGCCAGCCCCTGAGCATTGGCCAAAGTTACAAACCAAGAGTGCGTTAACATGACTCTCGTCAAACCAGCTTTGGCAGTCTTCATCAATTGTAAAGTGGAGAAAGTTTCTCCTGTTTTGATAAAAAAAAGTTAGCTTCACAGTAAACGTTTCTAACCAGTTCTAAGTTGAGTTAGTCGGCTGAAGGAAGGGCGGGGGGGAAGAAGAGGAAGCGAAAACACTTAAAATTTCCAGCTTTAAAAAAAAAAACAACCAAAAATCCCCACAAAAAAACCCAAACAACACCACCTTTTTGAAGTTGGTTTCCAAGACAGATGCTCTACAGGGGGGAGGAAGGCTTTAAAAGAGGAAGAGGAGGAAGAAGGCTGTTGGTGAGGGGGGTTAGCTGGTGCCAGACCGCGGGCCGGGCAGCATCTATCTGGAAACCGCCCCGGAGAGGCGCTGGCAGCGGCGAGGGGACGCCCAGCCCTGGCACGAGCATCGCCCCAGCCGTGGCGGTGCGGAGCCAAGGCACCCACGGGTCCCCAGCACCACCGCGCGTCAGGGCTCGAGGAGGCCTGGGCGATCCCCCGCCTCTCGAAGCGTTTAAAACTTCTCTAGAAACGCCGACCCTGCCCCGCACGCCGGAGCTGCCAGGAGCTCGCCAGCCCCGCGGCACAGGTCCCCTCCGGACCCCGAGTGCCACGCCAGGAGCGCCGGGTCCAAAACCGACCCCCCCGAGCCGCAACGCAAAGCCAAGCCTGGGCCGAGCGACCAGCGAAGAGCTCGGATGCTCGCCGGCACGTCCACCGCCTCGCCGCAAAGACGCGGCCGAGGATGCCCACGCGTGGGCAACGCGCCCACGGGGACGAGCTCCGGCCCAGCGCGCGGCCCCCCGGCCACGCACCCGCCGCCAGCAGAGCGTGCACCGCGTTTCTCTGTGGAAGAGCTCGGCCTTACGCACGGGAAGAGAGGGAAATTCAGTCTGCCAACACCAGCACGGGGGCCAAAAACACACGGGAGAGACTTCCCCCTGCCATCCCCTTCCCGAGATTTTTTTCTTTTTTAAAAACAGGGCTGCGGCGTGCAGCATTAACAACAGCTTCCACAACACCAGCTCAAGGCATCGCGTACTGTACAGCAACCAAGTATTTCTTAATGTAAGACAATAAGGAATTATCGACAACTGGTAAGACAGAATAAGCTATAAAAAGTAACAATGTACAATCAAGATGGATTTCTTTTTCTTCCTTTAAAGGAGGCTTCTCCGGGGTGTCGCGGTGCCTGTGCTGGGGGTCTCCCCTCGCCGCTGCCCTGCTCCTCCCCACCCTGTGTGGTGGGACCGGGGGCACCCAGGGGAGAGGGCAGAGGCGGTTTTGGGGGGAGCACCCTCCCAACCCACCGATGCTGCTCAGCAGAAGGGCCGGGAAGGGCCAGAAAAGACGGTCCCTGCCCCAAGCTCCATCAACACCCGAGATCACCATCTCCCAAGCTCACTCACACACACCTCCCTGAAACAAAAAACAACAGATATTGCATAGTTTTGCTGTCAGCAGTCTTCAAATAAAAAGGAGAACTTTGTTTTGCTTTCAGAGACAGTGACTGTGTCCTCAGCTGAAGACCTGGGGGGAGTCTCTTCCCCGGCTCACAGCAAGCTCCCAAAGCCTTCCCCTGTGCACGCCATGGGCCGAGGCTGCTTTTTCAGAGTATAAAGCTCAAAGCATTCAGCTGGAAGGGAGAGGAGATCGCTAACGAAGGGGCACCCTCCCTCCCGGTGAGGCGCGGGGACGGCGGCGGGCGCAGCTCGGTGGCACGACGCGCGGCGGGCAGCGGGGCTTTGCCCCTCCGGCGTGGTGCCAGGGGGGGTTCGGAGGAGCTGGAGGCCAGCCCGGCCCCCAGCACGGGCGCTGCTGCCTCACCCGGACGGATCCGGCCCCGCTCCGCAGAAACCAGCCAAGGGCCTCGTCCCAGTTCAGCACCCCCAGGCCCTCCCCCGCGAGCATTCCCTCCCTTCCCCAAAGCAAGCTCCGAGGAAAGCGTGACTCCATGTATGAACACACATGAACACGGATGCACACACATGAACACGCATGCCCAGCTCTCCCCAGCCGCCCGTCCCACCCTGCGCTGCCGCCGCGACCCCAAACCCTCCGGCCCCGCATCCCGAGCCCTTCCCAAGCTGCTCCCCAGTGCCGTGGCCCTCGGGTGCTGCCGCCAGCCCGGCCGCTCGCCCACCGGCACATCCTGGGGCACTCGGCACCCTCGGCACCCCCAGACCCTCCGGCCACGGCAGCCTCGGGGACAGCCCGAAGCCACGCCAGGTCACACTGCCCTGCAGCGGGTCCCAGCACTCTTTAAAGGGGGGTCCTTCCCTTCCCACAGAGCACCCCGCTATTCCCGCAGGGGTATTATTTTTTGGCTGCTCCAGCCGCCCTGGAGACCTCATCCTGCCCTGCACCTCCACCAGCCACTGGTGAGCCCCCCCCTCCACAAACAGGGGTGCAACGCACGGCCCCAGGCGCCTGAGCATCCCCCCGGCTCTGACCTTGCCCCTGGGGAGCCGCCGGCCGGAGCGCGGGAGGAAAGGAAGACATTTCTCCATGCCCTGCAGAAAAGCACAGCTAGCAGTTTAAAACCAAAAATTTAAAAAAAAAAAAAAAAAGAAAAAAAGGGGTGAATAGCTTATTCTGAAAGCAGGCTGCCGAGGAGAGAGGGCGGCTCAGTGGGACGGGAGCTGCTCCCTCGCTGGCACCGTCTCTCCCCGGCCCGAGCTGCTCCCTGCCCGCCACAGCCCCTCGAAGCGCAGCCGCGGATGCCCCCGAGCACGGGACGGCGGGGGTCCCTGCGCCCGGGAGATGCCTCCCAGACCCCCGGGAGGGGGGGTTTGTGGGATCGACCCCAACATCGGAGAAAGACCCGCAGCTCCGAAGGGAGGGACGAGGTTAAAACGCAACTCCCGTTGTCGAAAATGCGACCGAGGGCCTTTTGTTCACAGCATGAAATGAGCTGAACTCGGCAAAGCGGCCGCGGATACAAAGAGTCCTTTGGTGTCAGGGAGGGAGGAAAAAATGTCAGAGGAGAAACCAAGAGTCGGGGAAACAAAAGTCCGTGTGTCAGTCAGATGTCCTGGGTGAAACAACCTTAATGATTTAATACCTTAAAAAACAGATCTTCAACAAACCCTCCCAACCCCAGACCTACAAGATCAGCAAAATCTTAGAAACCAGCCGCAGGGACAAGTCCTGATCTTGTCAGTAGCCAGAAATGGTGGGGGGTTGGGGGGGAGGGAAGAAAAATATAGGATGGGGGAGACGTGGGGTACAAGAGGTCCGAGGCGTGCAGCTCAGACTTGGTCAGCCACCAGGACCACGGGGGCTACCAGGTGCTGCCCAGCAGCCACCGCCTTGACCAGGTTGCTCTTCTGCCGCCGCTTGGCCAGCTTGGACTCAGAGGGGAGGTAGAGGTGCATGGCCCATGAGGTAGCACTGATGGTGATGGGCTGTGCTTCCTCCTCCACCTCCTCTTCCTCGTCCTTGTCGCGCTGTGTCAGCTGGTGGTTGACAGCAACGGCCTCTGCGGCGAAGGAGGTGAGCTCTTTGGCACTGCTCTTCCTGCGGGGAGAAAGCGGCTCAGGGTGGGATGCGGGGGGCTGCAGGGAGGTTGGGGGGCAAATATCGGGGTGTCCCCTCGCGCGCATGCCACGCCAGATGGGTCAGGCACCAAAAACACGGCTCCAGCCCGAATCACGTGCTGCAACCGCTGCCCAGACGGCGAGAGCCGCAGCCGAGCAGAGCCGAGAGTGGCTCACTGGGGAGAGGAGCCAGGATTTGGGGGGCTGGAATGTGTCCCCCACCCCCACCCCAGGGCCACCCACGCTCACCTCTACAAGATGATGGGGGTCAGCAGGCTGTTATCCAGGGCATACTGCAACGAAACACAGCCGCGTCAGAGCCGAGCACCCCGCAATGGGGTGTCCCCCCACCCCGGCTTTCGGGAGTGGGGGAGGGGGTAGGGGGGGCAGCAGCACTCACCCCCTGCACCCAGGGGTGCTCCAGGACCTGGGCCGCGGTGAGCCGCTTGTTGGCATCTCTCACCAGCAGACAGGAAATGAGATCTTTGGCCGCAGGGGAGATGTGCGCCCAGTCCTTTTCGGGAAACTCGTACTTCCCTTTCCGGATGCTCTTGAAGATCATTTTCTAGGTGGGGGGGGGGAATAAAAAAGGGGCTGAGCTGGGAGGGGTGCTGCCAAGCCAGTGGCGGGTTTTGGCACTGCCGGGGTCCGCCACGCACCTGGCAGGTGTTGCACATCTCGCCCATGTCCCAGCCGCAGTCGGAGCCGCAGCGTTCCATGAAGGGGGTGTACCCGCTCAGCATGTTGTACAGGAGGACGCCCAGGCTCCACAGGTCGCAGCGCTTGTCGTAGCTGGGCACCTCCTTGTGGCTGTAAAAAGTTTCCACCACCTCCGGGGCCATGAACTCGGCGGTGCCGCACTGCGGGGAGAGGCGGGGGTGAGCCCCAAAGGACAGGGGAGCGATGGGGCAGAGCTCAGAGACGGGGGGGGGGGGTCTGCCAGAACTAAGGGGCTACCCCCTCCAAAATGAGGGTGCAGACATGGCCGCTTCCCGGGTTTGGTCCTGGCAGGGCAGATCATCCCGGCCAGGTTTCCCATCGCCACGCGGGGGATGTCACAGCCCTGCCACCCCCAAAAAAAATAAAACCCTGAAGGGGTACAACACCCCCCCCAGACCCCCCCCGGCACTGCCGCCACCGGGCCGGCTCAGCGGGGCAGCGTCCGTCCCATCGCCCGGGACACGGCGGCGGGGACGGAGCCGGCTCTGCCTGTTCCCCTGCCTGACGCGGGCAGGGCCGCCGCAGCGGGCGCCGGATCCGGTGCCGGAGGAGCTACCGCTGGCGCGAGGCGAGAGCCAGCGGTCCCGTTCCCCCATGGTTCCCCCACGGCTCCCGGGGCTCTGGGGCTTTCCAGCGCACGTGACCCAACCCGCAGCCCGCACCGCCTCGTGACCAGGGGAGAGCAGAGCTGCAGCCAGCAGATAATCACCCCGTAACATAACGAGAGGCCTCCAAACGAGAGGCCTCGCCGGCCTCGGCAGCTGATGCCACCGCAAGAAGAAGAAAAACACCCACACAAGCCCAACCCGCAGTACCCTGCATGGGCTTCCACCCGGCAGGGACCGCAGCACCCACCCCCCTCTGCCCCCGCTGCTGAGAACGGGAAACTCAGGACACCTCAGAAATTCAGGTTCTCCCCCAGGCGGAGGGGAAACGCAGAGGAACGAGGAGGGTGGGGAGGGTGTTTTGGCCCCCACCTCGGCTGTTGGGCACCCTGCGTTGGCCCCCCCCAGCATGTGAGCACCCCGGAAACACCGTGAGCACCCCGAAAACAGTGGGGCACAGGGCAACACCCTGCACGGGGGGGCCCTGCTGCTGGTGATAAGGGGAGCAGGGCTTTCTGCAGGGGGGGGCAGGCTTGGTATGTGCCCCCCCCCAAATGTGAGACAGCTCCTTGCAACACAGGGGCACCCAGAAGCTTTCAGGGTGCCCACCCTGCAGGGGCTGCACCGCACGCAAGCAGCCCCGGCTCCCTCTCACCCGCAACCTGAGTGGGGCGGGGGGGGATCACTGTGGCCCCCCCAGCCCCTCGCCTGACCCACTTCTCCCCGAAAGCGCAGCCTCCGCGCAGCCGCCTCCGCCGGGGCCGGCTGTTGCTAAGGCTCACGGCAGCCCGGGCTCTGCGCCAGCCCCCCCTGCGCTGCCCGGCCCCCCCGCGTTACAGAACCGCATCTCGCCCGCCGCTGCTGAGGGGGGTCCCGCAGCGACGGGAGCCCAAAGCCTGAGGGGGCCCCTCCAGGGACATTCCACCCCCCCCCCCCCCCCATCGACATTATACCCCCCCTGCCCCATGGTCTGCACGCTCACCGGCGAGAACAGCTTCGGGGTGGAAATGGGGAAGGAATCGTCCGTGAATTTGATGCTGCTTGCCAGGTCGAAGTCGCAGATCTTCACGGGGGAGACCTGTGGAGGGGGGAGAGGCGGCCAGTGACACCCCCCAGCAGCCCCCGGGTACTCTCAGCCCCGTGTTCGCGCCCCAGCTGCCGCAGCAGCATCCCCCGCGGGGAACCAGGGCCCCCCCAGCCCCGGCACCACCCCCTGCTCCCCGCTCACCTGGTCCAGGCGCTCGCACAGAATATTTTCTGGTTTTAAATCCCTGTGAGCAATTCCTGGGAGGGGGGAGAAGAGGCAATGAGTGGAAAAGCCTGCCCCCCCCCCAAGATTTCCACAGCAGAAGGTCTGGGGGCGGCACAGGGACCCCTCCCTCCCCACCCCAAATCACCGCCCGCGTCACGGCGAAGGGCACAAATTGCTGCTGGCCCCAAGTCCCGGCCAAACCGGAGGAGCAGGCTGCGCACCACGACAACACGACGCAGCCGGGCCTGACCCTGCGCGCCCGCGGCCGGCACCGGCCCCTGCTCCCCGGGCAGGAGGGGGGGGCAGCACCCCCCGGCTGGGGGGGGGGCATGGCTGCACCCCGGGGTGGCTCGGCTCACCTCTGATGTGCAAAAAGTGCAGGGCGCTGGCGATGTCCCGTACCACCATGCTGGCCTCCAGCTCGTTGAAGCGGTATCTCTCCAGGATGTGGGTCATGATGGAGCCTGCGGCCGGGCGAGAGCAGAGTGGGGGCTCGTGGGTGTTGGGGGGGGCTCCCGCCGCCCCCGCTCCCCCTGCCCCGGCACCGCACTCACCTCCCCTCATCTTCTCAACCACCAGGTAAAAACTGTCCTCCTCCTCGAAGAACTCGATCAGCTGCAGGATGTTCCTGCGGGGACGGTGGCATCAGCCTGGCATCCGCCCAAAAAGATCGCAGGGTCCCCCCCTCCCCGCAGCCCCCCACCCCGCATGGCTCCTTGGGGGAGGGCCAACGGAGGAGAAAATCGGGTTTCCAGCGACTGAAACCACGCGGCTGGGGCCCCCGGCCACATTCCAGCGGGGAGAGGGGCTTCCAGCGCCGGGCCCCGCTCCCTAATGGCTCGCAGACCCTCCTGGCTCGCTCGCCCCGCTCCAGAAACAGCCCCGCTCAGCAGCTCTCCGCGGCGGGACGGCGAACACCGCGGCGGCAGCTCGGCTCGCCCCTCGGCACCGCTCCAACTTGGCCGCCGCGGCCCCTTCGTCATGGTAAGCGGCTCCACGTCGCCTCGGGATGCTCCCGGCGAGGCCACGCAGAGGGAGAGCCGTGCAGGAGGGCGGCCTGCCTGCCGCCCATGGGTGTCTCGAGCGTCAGCCCGGTCTCAGCCCGCGCCCTGTGCCCACCGTGGGGGATGGGGACGGCGGCTGCCCTGCGGTACCTGTGTCCCTGGCACAGATTCAGCATCACCACCTCCCGTAAGACCCTGTTGAAGACTTGGCCCTGGCGCTTGTCGATGATCTGCAAGACAAAGCGGGCGAGACTCAGGGAGAGGCACCGCTGCCGGAGAGGGACCGGGGCCGGCAACCACTGCGCTCCAACTCAGCCGGCGCTGGGGACCCCTGGGGCCGGGCAGAGGCAGGCGGGGGGTGCCCGAAGGGGTTAAGGCAGCAGAACAGGCTGTTCCCGGTGGCGGGGCCAAGCCGCTCCCTCCCGGGGCCCGCGGCCAAGGCGAGCTCCGCGGCCGAGCCCCGGCGCAGCCGCCCCGGCAGCGGAGCACGGCCCTTCGCCCTGCCAGGCGCTGGCACAGCGGGTGCCTGGTGGACGTGCCATGGGGTGAGCAGGGGGTCTCCACCCGCAGGGGAGAGCTGGGTGGTCCCACTGACCCCCAGCCCTTCGGGGCACACTGAACACCCAACCGCCATGCAGCCCTCCCCCTGCCTCAGTTTCCCTGCTTGGGCACCCAAAAGCACCCGGGGGCAACAGGGGAAGCCAAGTGCCCCTTGCGTTTGGACACAGGGCCTGTCCCAGCCCCCCCACGCCGTGACTGGGAGCCTGTGGGGTGCAGGGACGCGCCACCACCATCCCCGACCCCAAAAGCAGCTGGCTCACCCCGACCCCTCTAGTGTTTGCGGGGGCAGAAAGCCCTCCCTGGGGCGAGCGGGGGCTGGCCACCCTGCCACACCACATGCCCCTGCTTGCCCCAAGTCCCTAGACGTGGCGCAAGCGTTAATTTAATCTCGCGTCTGCCCTAATTTACAGGGGTAGGAGCGTGGCTAAGGGGGTTGACCAAGGTCCTGCAGCTGGGCGGTGGCAGAGGACAGCATGCCACCTGTGTGGCCTGGCCCTGCCCCGCTCCTGCCCCTCTCCATCCCCCCTACTCCGTGAAACCGTCGTCCTGTGCCAGCTCTGCACAGCCAGGAGAGCCAGGAGCCCAGGATGTGGAGGGCAGAAGGAGAAACTGAAGGCAGGGGGTGGGCAGGAGCCGGCTCTGCAGCCCCAAGCCCCGCGGAGCTTTACCTTCACTGCGTACTCCTTGTTGGTGATGAGGTTAACGCAGGTCTGGACTCTGCCTTGGGCCCCTTCTCCCAGCACCTCGTCGCACAGCCAGTAAACATCTGGCAGGAGAGAGGGCGCCTGAGCTGCCGGCCCCACCGCGGCACGGGACACCACGGCTGTCCCTGAGCCTGGGGACACCAGGAGGGCCCCAGCCCTGCCGCAGCCCGGGGGGGACCCCTGGGGTCCCTGGGCAGCCCCGCTCACCTTCGAACCTGCCGGAGAAGCTGTTGTTCTTGCTCCTTTTCTTGGTGCTGGGGGTGTCGATGGGCTGACTCAAAGGCACATCTGCGCCGGAGCAAAGCCACCGGTGTGAGTCACCCCCGGCCACCCTGTGCTCCCCCCAGCATCGCCACCCCCGGGGCAGCCCCCCAACGCCTTCAGGGCAACGCAGAGGGCCGACATCCCGGGGTCCAGGGTGAGGGCACCCCCCTGGGTGGACACCCGCAGCTCACCAGGACGGGATGGGCACTCAGAGACGGGCTCCAGGTCATTGGACTTGTCGAGCTCCAGGTCACTGGACTTGTCGAGCTCCAGGTCAAACGCCACCTCGAAGGGATTTTGTTCCTGCAGGGGCCAAGAACAGGAGTGAGACGGCAGCCGCCGGACCAGCCGCCGCCGCCCGCCCGGTCCGGGCACGCAGCCGGGCACGCCACTGGCCTGGGCACACACCCTGCTCGTGCAGGGCACCGGCTCACGGCACTGCTGCCAGAGGGATGCGGCAGAGCCGGAGGAAGAGGAGGAGGAGGAGGAGGAAGGGTTTGACCACGTCTCCTGCTGGGGATGTTGCCGCAGGGTCATGCCTCCGCGCCAGCAGCCCCAGGCCGGCACGCAGGCGATGATGAGAGGGACTGGGGCTGCGCGTACCAACCCAGCTCCGAATCTCCACCCTGACCTGAACTACAGCGAGGGGGGGAGGAAGAAGAGCCACAGGGCAGGACGGGCTCCGGAGCCACCGCACCACGTCCTCCCGCCTCCCCGCAAGGTCACGGGGGGCCAGAGCCCACTCAGCGCCGCTCCGGTGAGCGCCGTGCCCGTGGCTGCGTGACGCCCGTGACCTGGCAGGATCGGGCCCCGCTCCCAACCCTCCCTGCACCCCGCATGGGTGATGGGTGTGGGAACCACTGCCTCCCCCACCCCAAACCCAGCGCCTCCGCCCCCAGCACCCCAAAGGGGACATGGGGACCTTCAGCCCCCCCCGAGCCACCCCACCGCGGGACGGGGCAGTGCCGGGGGCACCCGGCCGCGAGGCGAAAGGGCCCCATCCTCCACAGGGTTACGAAATCTGTTTGGGTGGAGGCAGCAGCTCCCGGCGGCATTCCCCAACCCACCCCGGTGCCCCGGTGCCCGGGCCAGCTGCCAGCCCCAGCGCGGCGCGGGAGCAGCCAGCCCCGGCCACCGCCACCAGAAACAGCCCGAGAGCGCCTGTTTGCTGCCAGGGCGGCTCTCGGGGGGCCGGGGGGTCCCCATCGCAGTGCGGGGATGCCAGGAGCATCCCCCCCAACCAAGCACCACTCCTGATGCCTGAAAACGCTCCTGCGCAGCGTTTGGCCAGATTCCTCCCCCCCGCCCCCCCTAAAAAAAGACAGTATCAGGGTTTGCGGAGTGCGGTGTCACCCTCCAGCCCCCCCCAAGGCCCCCATGTCACGGTGGGGACGAGCGGCTCGGGCCCAAGGCCCTGCACCGTGGGCAGGATGAGGCCTCCCGGGGGGGCCCCAAGGGGGTACAGGGGGAGAGGGGGCCCTGCCCGCTGCCGCAGCACCGGCGCACAAAAGGTTTGGGGGATGGGACACACAGGGCAGACGCTGCGCGGTGGCTGCGGCAGCGCATCCGAGGTGTCCCCCGTGTCCCCCCCGTCCTGGTCCCCAACCACCCGGGGTGGGGGGGATGGAGGGGGGGCCCAAACCCCAGCCAGAAGTCCTCAAAGCAGGATTAGGTGTCAGCTAAAATAAGCCGGGCAGGTTTCGGGTGAGCTCCCAGCATCCCTCGCAGCCCCTGGAGACAAAGTAAACAAAGCTCCCATGAAGACGCCCGGCTGACGAGAGCCAGCGTTTGGGGGACCCAGACCCCCCCCCTCGCACCCCCCTAGCGTGACAGCGCCCGGGAGGGACAGGGGTCCTGGTGCCCCGGCTGCAGCCCCCTTACCAGGATCTGGCCCTCGCACAACAGGTCCTGGGCTGGGCCCGGCAGCCCCCCAGCCCCTGCTCACAGACGTGCGGTGAATGGGTGCAGCTGGGGGGAGGGACATGCAGCCCACCCGCTGACCCACCCCACGGGGGACACCCGTGGGAGCTGCAGCGGGGTGAGCAAAGCCTTGCTGAGGGGGGGAGGGGTGTGGGGGGTGTCTGACCCCCCCTCGGGGAGCACACCCTGAGCCCCCGGGGCAGGGGGACAGGTGGGTCTTGCGGCCCGGGTTGGGTGGCAGCACCCTGGGCGCTCCCCTCCCTTCTCGGGGGTGGGGGGAAGGGGGGAGGTCGCTGATGTGTGTCCGTGCCCCCCCCTACCCCGGGCAGAGGATGCGGCGCAGAGCGCTGCAGAACGCAGGATCCGGCCGCAGCAGACCTGCACCCCAACCCCGCACCCTTCCGTCCGCCCCCCAGAGCACCCTCCCCCCCCTCCGGAGCATCACGGGGGCGGGGAGCACCCCCTTACCTTGACGGAGCGGTGGAAACCGGGGTTCTCAGATTCCTTCTGCACCATCTTGCTGCGGGGAGGGTGCAGGGAGAAACACGGGAGGGATGCGGGGCAGGAAAAAGCCCAACCAACCAACCAACAAAAGAAGGAAAAAAAACCGGGAAAGGGGGGAGGGATGTGGAGGAGCGGCCAGAGACATCGGGGGGGTGCCAGGGGTGGGACGAGACCTGCGGAGAGAGGAGCCCGGGGGGCCGGGTGTCAGGAGGCCCGCACGGAGCCCCCCCGGTCCCAAAACCCCCCCGGCGCTCACCGGTCCCGCAGAGCCGCCGCTGCCAGGGGTACCGCAGCCCACCCCACTCCACATCGCTCCGCACCGCCGGGAGGGGACGCTCCCCTGCCCCCCCCCCGGGAGCTTTATGGCAGAGGCTCCGCCCCCCCGCCCCGCCCCCGCCATGTGACACCGCCCCCCGGGAGGACACACCCCCACCCCACCCCCCGCGCTACACCCAGGGGCGGGGACCCCCCCAGCCCCCCCCGGCTGCACCGGGCGGGGTGTGGAGAGCCCCAGGGACACCCCCCAGTGTCCCCCCCCACCCCAGCCCACGCGTGTCACGAGCGGGGCGGTGCTCAGCCGCGAGGCCTGCGCGCGGCAGGGGGTCACAGCACAGCCCCCCCCCCGGCCCCACCCCGGCTGGGTGGCACCGTGGGAGCCCGTCACGGCGCGGGTGTCCCCTCTCCCCTCCCCCCACCCCACGTCTTGCGTGACGCCGACCCGGGCTGAGAACGCACGCGCCGAGCGGCGGCGCCTCGGCCAATGGCTGCGCATGATGTCACCGCCCGCGCTGCCTATTGGCTGCTCGCCCCCTCCCCTCCCGAGCCACCATCGCCCCGCCCCCCCGAGCCCCGCCCACGCCGGGCACCGCGTCACGCTCCGCCCCCCTCCCCGCAGTCCGGGTGTGCCCCCACCCCCCAAAGTGCCGGTGGGGCCCCAGTGGGTGGGTCGCGACCCCCCTAGGCCCCCAAATTCCGCCCTCTCGCAGCCGGGGCAATCAGCGCCCTGCTCCACATTAGCGCTAACGAGGGCGCCCCAATTAGCGACACTCCTCCTAATGCACCCCAGGATGCCATTGGCCTTCTTGGCAGCCAGGGCACGCTGCTGGCTCATGGTCACCCTGTCGTCCACCAGGACACCCAGGTCCCTCTCCACACAGCTGCTCTCCAGCAGGGCCGCCCCAGCCTGTACTGGTGCCTGGGGTTGTTCCTCCCCAGGGGCAGGACCCTGCATTTGCCCTTGCTGAACCTCATCAGGTTCCTCTCTGCCCAACTCTCCAGCCTGTCCAGGTCTCGCTGAATGGCAGCACAGCCTGCTGGTGTATCCACCACTCCTCCCAGTTTGGTGGCATCAGCAAACTTGCTGAGGGTACACTCTAACTCTTCATCCAGGTCACTGATGAAGGAGTTAAACAAGGCTGGGCCCAGTACTGACCCCTGGGGCACACCACTAGTTACGGACCTCCAACCAGACTCAGCGCCGCTGATGACAACTCCCTGAGCTCTGCCATTCAGCCAGTTCTCAATCCACCTCACCGACCACTCGTCCAGCCCACACTGCCTGAGCTTCCCTAGGAGGATGTGATGGGAGACCGTGTCGAAAGCCTTGCTGAAGATGAGACAGACAACACCCACGGCTCTCCCCTCATCTACCCAGCCAGTCACGCCATCGCAGAAAGCTCCCTGCACGCTCCTGGCCTGTCTGCACACTCACTGCACGCTTAATGCACACTTACCGCGTGCTCCTTGCATGGTCACTGCTCACGCTCCACGCTCACGACTTGCTCCCTGTGCACGCCTGGCCTCTCTGCACGCTGCCTGCACGCTGCCTGCACACTCAACTGAACCACGGAACCACGGAATGTTTGGGGGTTGCCAGGGCGCTCTGTGAGTCACGGAATCACGGAATGTTCGGGGTTGGAAGGGACCTCTGGGGTCAAGGGGTCACGGAATGTTCGGGGTTGGAAGGGACCTCTGGGGTCACCCAGTCCAACCCCCTGCCCAAGCAGGGTCACCCAGAGCAGGCTGCACAGCACCGCGGCCAGGGGTGTCTTGAATATTTAAAACTAAAATGAGATGTAGAAAGGCAACGTTAAAAGCCAGGGTGTTCTGGAAAAACAACAAAAAGAGACTAGAATAGAATGGAAGAGGAAGATATGAACGTTGACAAGTGAAAAACCAACAGAGATTAGGGAACAAAACAAAAAATATACTGAAATACAAGGACCGCGACCTAAAAGAGAGATTTCGAAAGAAAAGCTATAATACTAACGACTTAAGGAATGACACAAAACTCTTAAAGACAGCGATTTAAATATCTTACACTTTAAATGAACCTTGAAATAGGGAGGAAGATTCAGGAAACCAAGGAAAAAACTAAAAACTGAGGGCAGAACACGAAAAAAGACATAGCAAGGCTATGCAAAAATCTAAAGATCTACAGCAAAACTAGCAATACCTACAAATACAGGCAATGATTTCAAAAACTTAGCCTTCAGTAAGATCTTAATAGGGAGGAGGATGAAGGAACTCAAGGCAAATACTAAACAAAAGAGTGGCAGCAGACTGAAACAGCTGTGGAAAGACAATGCAAAAAGCCAGCATAAAGACGCAAACCAAGACAGAATGACTACAATAGATAGGAAGACCAAGAAATGAATAACTATAAGTGAAAAAAACCACAGATTAAAGAAACAAAGGAAAAAAAATACAACAATACAGGTAAGTACTAAGGAATGACACAAAATTCGTGAAGAAAACCAGATTTGAAAGCCTCAGACTTCACACAAACATTAAAATAAAGAAGAAGATGAAGGAAGTAACGGGCAAAACTTGTAACCCTTGGCTTCAAAGTAATTCCGGTGCAGAAATACAATGTAGAAAGCAAACCACTCTGGAAACCCTTCGACTTAGAAAGAAAAGTGAACTAGGGAGGAAGATTAACAACGTCAAGGCAAAACCTAAAAACCTGAGCGCAGCACAGTAACACAGACATAGCAAGGCTATGCAAAAAGCTAAAGATCTGCAGCAAAATAAGCAATACGTACAAATACAGGCAATGATTTCAAAAACTTAGCCTCAATAAGATCTCAATAGGGAGGAGGATGAAGGAAGTCAAGGGAAATACTAAACAAAAGAGTGGCAGCAGACTGAAAGACATCTAGAAAGACAACGTAAAATCCAAGGCTCTTAAGGTGCCAGTATTTAACATCAATGTCTCTGTATTTCAAGGTCAGGGCTGCAACCGTTCTGCTGTCTGTGCATACCAGTGAGAGATGACCTGCTTTTCACCCGCTCAGGCACTGCACCTACACTTAGTCACAGATGTAGACGTATGTTTTCCCCTCCAAGATGTAATAGACAACAGGGCACTCTTTAAGTGAAGCTACATAGCAGTTCTACTGATTTAAATACAAAAAGTTTTCTCCTGTGGTACATTCACCCACAAGAACTTTAACACCTCTTGATAGAAAAAATAATAAGAAACATGAAACTTTAACAACCTAGCTTCAGTGGGATTTTCTCGTTTTAGTTTTAACAAAGCAGCTGTGTGGAAGTTGCAAGCTGTCCTTATAGGTTAGCAAACTTAGCAAGGACAAGACAGTGACAAGAGCAGGAGCTGCGACCAAGAACCAGCGAAAACCAGCTTTGCAGTTTTGCAACGAGATAGAATGAACCGAGTATGCGCAGTGCCCCGGATGTAAGTCACGGGCAAATGAGGAAGACTACCGAAAGAGATGAAGTAACCACCAAAGACCACCAGAGACCACCCGGGAGCTGTAATACACCTGCGTAAAGGAGAATGTGAATAGATTCATACGCTCTCGGAAATATAACGATTAATATGCATATTGTAGTTCTATTTAACCCGAAATTAAAGGGTGTTTGGCACACACGTTTGGAGGAGAGATCCCCCGTGTGCCTGGTGCCGTAATAAAGGATACCTGGTTAACAGTATACATTGTACTGTTAGGTTATTACCGGATTTGTGAATCACTCTAACCAGCATTTTCCTTTTTGACTAGAAAATGAAAATCTTCAACAGCAGATAGCCCTGAATTTAATATTAGTCAAATCTGGACCAAATACAGGGTGTGCGTTATGATATGACACAGATCTGGACTTGACTCTTCAAAGCAATCATGCACTAAGGAAAATTTTGGGTTGTTACGCAGAGTTTTAACTAGAGTCTTGGCAACCAAATTTGGGACATGAAAGGTATTAGCACTACAGTGCCACGTGCAGTAAAGAAAAATGCTCTTGCAGTTCAATTCCAACGCCGCATCCTCAATCAAATTGAAGCTGCTGTGTTTGAGGAACATGGGTGGAAATCTCACCTGCCACGCTGCAGTGACGCTGGAGCATTTCTTCACCTTGTAGTCTCTTTCCTCAGGCGTCGTGAATCTCTCCCAGAGTCTGAGGCAAAGCCCATGCATTTCTCCTGTTTGCAACAGGGGATGTCTGAGCCGTCACATGGTGGTTTGTTGTGGGGCACCACTTGTACCCTGGATTTGCCTTCATAAATGCATCCCTGTAATAGAAAGAAAAGGAAATCTTCCAGTCAGGTCACTCATGAGAATGGACTATCCACAGGGCAACAGAGTGCACTGCTTGTAATGGGATTTAAGACCGTAAAGAAACCTTCAATAGCTTGATTTTTAACAGTTTAATGACATGTTTAGATTCTGACTGCCAACACAACCGAACAAAAGAAACAGGATGATAAGAAGAGTTGTATTTAAAAAAGCGAGGTTTCTCTTTACCCACCTGACGGTCTATCACCCAGAGCAGGCTGAAGTTCTGATCCTGCAAACTGCTCCCCACTGCTTCTCTGCTCACCTTGGCAAACAAGGACAGCTGTTCCCATTCTTTTGCAGGTACAATATTTCCAGATGTACACTGCAGTTTGAATGAAATGAAGACATACATTTAGCAATACATGCAGAATAATGCTCCCAGACCAGGCACAGAAAAAACCCCCACGACCAGGATCACCTCATTCTCAGCAACTTTGGATACATCATCCCCGTGTTCCCACCAAAATGTACCACACTGCATCAAATCAACCAGGAAAAAAAATCTTCAGGTAACGCTGACCCACAGACACGCTGTATCTTCAGAACAGGGCGGCTGTAGGAAAGCTGCACACTCGGGGCTGCGACCCCTCTCCCCTCACCCCTTTTCTCTCTCCCTCAGCCCGGGCTGGGAGCTCATCTCACCAGGGACGGACACCAGGGAAGGACACCAGCCTCACCGAGGGACAGGGAGGGGAGAAGGGAGCAGAGGGAAAGGCAACGCAGAGAGGAGCAGCTCTGCCTTCCCTCGCTCAGCCCACAGCCCGCTGGTGCCTGTGCCCAGGGGCCCCGTCGCCGTCCCCTGCCACTCCCCAGCTCTGGGCTCACCCCCAGGGCTGCCCCGGCCGGGCCCGGCTCCAGCAGGGAGCTCCCCCTCGCCCCCCTGGCGCAGCCAGCAGGCAGCAGAGCCCCCATTGCCCGCCCCAGGGCCCCGCTCCCCTCACGGGCAGCCCCAGCCCTCACCTCAGCCGGGGCCTGGACTGGATCCTGTCCCTGCCACACCAACATGGCCACCCAGCAGCCCCTGACTCGGGCCTACAGCTCCCAGCATGCCCCAGGAACCAACATGGCCACCCAGCAGCCCCTGACTCGGGCCTACAGCTCCCAGCATGCCCCAGGAACCAACATGGCCACCCAGCAGTCCCTGCCCCGGGCCTACAGCTCCCAGCATGCCCCGGGAACCAACATGGCCACCCAGCAGTCCCTGCCCTGGGCCTACAGCTCCCAGCATGCCCCGGGAACCAACATGGCCACCCAGCAGCCCCTGCCCCAGGGCAGGCCCCAGGACTACACCTCCCAGCATGCCCCGGGCTGCCCCCCCCACACCCTGCCTTCCACCCTCTGGAAGCCTTTTCTTTCTTTCGTAACAGCTGAGCATTTAACCGAGTAAATCTCAGAGGTGCTCTTGTTTCTTCTCAACAAAGCAGCCATCTCCATCTGCTCCCGTCTGCCAAGCACACATCCAGTCAGGCCAGGAGAGCACGGGGTCCCATCTGCTCCCTGTCCCTCACACAGCAAGGAGGGTGACAGCCACCAGCCCCTGTGAGCTGACAGCTCGCCAACAGCCACCGCGCAAAGGGACACAGCCCCTGCTCAGACACCACGGGCCTCTGGAATGGCTCTCCAGAAAGGTGCACAGGAGAGGGACAAAAGCAGGACCAGGTATCTGCACGATCAGAGCAGAATGAGGAAGCCAAGAGCGTAACTTGCAACACTCCAAAAGTGAGAAAAGACACCAAACTCTTCTGAGGATGTCACATCATCTTGGCAGACCAGTGCCAGTGCCTGCATGCCAGCAGGACCCAGCAAAGTCTTACTCCTGAGATTTTCACCATCTGTGGTGGCAAGCCCCATGGGCAGGCCTCATTAGCCATATCCTCAACAGCTTTAATTGACGCCTCCAGCCCTTGGGACAGACAGACAGATGAGAGGCTGACCGAGGCTGTAAGGAAGAAAGAACCCCATGCTACGTCTACATCACCAAACGTCTCCAGGCGCATCAGACCTCAGCACGCTTCCCAGTTCCTCACAGCTCTACTAGTTATACCCGTAAATGTAAAATTTCCACTTACCAGAGTGCCTGTAATTAAACTAAAGTAGATCCTTGCTGTTTTGAGAAGATAGGAATGCTCTAAGATAGAGAGATTCCTAAATAATTCTACTCCAGACAGCTCGGCCTTGGGAGGGCAGATGCACCAAGCTACAGAGAGAAAGAGGCACCAAGAGGGCAACAAGACCGGGGCAAACAACCTGGAAGGACACGGGACACTGATCTCAGAACTGGGTTTGCGCAGAAACAAAGGACAATGAGCGGACACTGTGATGAGGAGTATGAGCCTTCATCTTAGGACACCCAAAGGCCACCCGTGGATGATAACAGACATGTGTGAAAGACAACACCACGTGTTAATGACTTCTTGGAAAACTCATGAATATGCTAAGCATTTCTCAGAAATATAATGAATATGTATACTGTGATTGTATTTAACCCGAAATGACAGGGTGTTTGGCATGCAAATACCTGCTTAATAGCCTTCTGGCTATTGAGTCTTCAACCCTGGCTTGTCATGGCATCATTTCGCTACTGCCGACATAACGACTTTGTCTCTCTCTGTCTTTTCTTTCGTAGCACTGTCCATTGCCAACAGCAGCCTGCTGCAAACTCCTTCCCGTAATTTCGCTCACTGACTGCAGTCGTGTGTGCATACAGACAGGACCCAGTAAGGAGTGGCACAGCAGGGAACGGGATTTTTGCCAAACTTGACAAAGACACCCTGTGAAAATGACATCCCTTCTGTCTGAGAGAGCAAAAACAGCTTTAGTAGCGGGGCGGGGAGGGGGGGAAGCTGAAAGAAGTTCTGTAGCATTTTTCAGTATTTTCCCTTGGAACAAACTGAATGAAATCAAGGTGCAATCATGCCTTGTGACTTTGGCCAATGAAATCCATTAAAAATTTAAGGAAATAGTTTATACTTTAAAAAAAAGCAACAACCAAACCAAACACCACAGCTGCATTTCTAGCAATTACTGGAAATCTGCTGACATAAATGTTGCACATTGCAAAGCTAAAGCACAGCCGCACAGAGCTGTTTGGTGGTTGGAATAATCACCAAATAATAGAAGAAGAGGAGAACATTTTGCAACTTCCAGAACTACAGTTGATTTGGATGGAGTCAAGAACTAAAGCAGCCACAACAGATGAAGGACATCATGTAACATCCATCATGTAACACATGCAAAAACTTTAGTTACTGAGACTCTGGTTAAAAACTGGGTGCAGGCATGACACATCCCTCCACTGCTGCTGAAACCGGAGCTCCATCACTGCTCCAGGGTTTCCACCGTGTCCCTAAACACGCGCTCCTGCACTTCACGTTGGACTTATCCAGCTGATAAACGATCCAGGACCATAAACCCAAACAGAAGGAACAAAGAAAAGTGTGAATTTTAGTGGAAGATTTCTGATTTCTCTTTCAGCTGAACATCAGATGCTTCCGAAAAGGAAACGCTGGGGCAGACAGCCCTGTTAGAAGAAACTGACCTCCACAAATACAAACAGTGACGGCTGCTGGCAAGCTTCCGTCGGATGAGTCGCATCAGACTGCGATTACTGGAGGAAACCTGGAACAGAGAGAGGGGAGAAAAACACCTCTGTGTTACCCCAACATCATCCTCTGAAGGAACTGTGTCCCATGGGACGCACTCGTTAACTGTCACAGCACATGTCACTAGCAGGCACATGTCAGCTCCTCGTTTTATTTCATGTTCCTGATTTCTGCGCTGCGTTCCTGTGCACTGTTCGGACAAGCTTTAGAGAAAGTTTTACAAGATTTTACATTACCCAGGGAGGTAAAATCATTGCAATATGTGGATGATTTATTGGTAGCAGGGGAAACTGAAGAGAGAACTCAAGAAGCCACTATTAAATTGTTAGATTTCCTAGGAGAAAAGGGATTGAAGGTGTCCCGATCAAAGTTACAGTTTGTAGAACAGGAGGTAAAATACTTAGGGCATTGGCTGAGTCAGGGAAAAAAGAAGGTAGATCCTGACAGGGTATCTGGAATCCTATCCTTAAGACTTCCACAAACTAAAAAGGAAATTCAGCAAATATTGGGATTGTTAGGATATTGTAGACCGTGGTTTGAAAGCTATAGTGAAAAGGTGAAATTTCTATATGAAAAATTAACTGATAACCAGCTTAAGTGGTTTACGGAAGATAATCAGAAATTTGAGGAGATAAAAAAGGCATTAATACAAGAACCTGTATTAAGTCTCCCAGACCTAGAAAAGCCTTTTTATCTTTTTGTGAACACATCAAACCAAACAGCATATGGGGTTCTTAATCAAGACTGGGCAGGAATCAAAAAACCTGTGGCGTATTGTTCTAAATTACTGGATCCAGTAAGCAGAGGGTGGTGGCCTGCCTGTCCCCAAGCTTTAGTCGCTACAGCCTTATTAATAGAGGAAGCTAGAAGGATTACCTTTAGTGCTCCTTTAAAGGTGTATACCCCACACAATGTTAGGGGTGTTTTACAACAGAAAGCGGAAAAATGGTTAACGAATAGCCGGATTCTAAAATATGAAGCAATACTAATTGGCTCCCCTGACTTAGAACTGAAGGTGACCTCGGCTCAGACTCCAGCACAATTCCTGTTTGGAAAACCATCAGAGGAATTACAACATAACTGTTTAGAGGTAATTGAGACCCAAACTAAAGTGAGGCCAGATATAAGGGATACTGAGTTGGGGAAAGGAGAAGCACTGTTTATAGATGGCTCCTCCCGAGTGGTGGGAGGACAGAGAAAATCAGGATATGCACTAATTAATAAGGACCTAGAACCAGTGGAATCAGGACCTTTGAGTCCATCATGGTCAGCTCAGGCTTGTGAATTTTATGCCCTATGTAGAGCCCTGGAATTATTAAAGGGGAAAAGCGGGACTATATTTACAGATTCTAAGTATGCATATGGGGTGATCCACACCTTTGGGAAAATTTGGGAAGAAAGAGGTTTAATCAACACTCAAGGGAGGAATCTTATACATCAGGAATTAATAGCAAGAATATTAAGGGCATTAAGAGAACCAAAGGAGATAGCAGTGGTACATGTGAGAGGACACCAAAAGGGATTAGATTACTGAACCAGAGGAAATAATTTAGCAGATAAAGAAGCCCGGGAGGCAGCCCTGAAGACTCAGGTTGCTAAAATTAGTGTAATACAGGGGGACACCAGCGAAGAAAAACGAGAGGGAGAAGGAAGGAGATTTACCCTGAGGAACACACAAGAGAAGATACGAGCCAAGTTAGAACAGGGAAAATGGACACTGCCCGATGGGCGAGAGATGCTGCCAAAAGCCTATGCCAGGCAAATATTGGAACGTTTGCATGCACACACACACTGCAGTACAAAGGCGTGAAGTGATCATTTTCTTAAACAATTCGGCTGCATTGGGATTTTTGAAATAGCAAAACAAATTACACGAGGCTGCTTAACTTGCCAGAAGATAAATAAGAAAGTGTTTCAACAAGCAGCCACAGGGGGGAGGAAAAAACCCTGCCTACAGACCTTTTGAGAGGGTACAGGCTGATTTCACCGAATTGCCTGAAGTAGGAAGGACAAAATATCTATTGGTAATAGCAGATCTCTTAACACAATGGGTAGAAGCCTATCCTGTAGCAAGAGCTATGGCACAAATGGTGGTAAAAATCTTATTAGAAAACTTGATACCCAGATATGGAATAATCCAGTACATTGATTCAGATCAGGGCACACACTTTACTTCTAAAATAATAAAATTGTTATGTCAGTCATTAGGTATCCAGTGGGAATACCGCACTCCGTGGCACCCACAGAGCTCAGGGAAAGTAGAATGAATGAAACAATAAAACAACAATTGGCAAGATTAATGATTGAGACTCAAATGCCTTGGACAAAATGCTTACCATTGGCACTTTTGGACATAAGAACTAAACCACATAGTGAGACTGGATTATGGCCATATGAAATGTTATATGGTATGCCGTATTCTCAGGGAATGCCTTTAGGGAATAATGTCATTGAGGATCATAGTATCCAAAAATACCTAATTACTATTGGGAAAAGATTAAAAGAATTAAGAGAGATTGGGATGGTGGCCCAAACACCACCTTCAGGATTTGCAATTCATCAGTTCGAACCAGGAGACAAGGTTCTAATAAAAGCATGGAAAGAAAGAAACTTATCTCCCCTCTGGGAAGGACCTTTTCTTGTTTTATTAACTACAGAAACGGCTGTGAGGACTGCTGAAAAAGGATGGACACATGTGTTGCGAGTGAAAGGTCCAGTGAAGGAGTGGAAAATAACATCTGAACCAGCAGAAACCAAGCTAACCATCAGACAAACCCGAAGAGGCCTTCATCAAAGAATATAAGTTAAGTTCCTGTGGGAATCTTACTGTAATTACTCCTGTAAAAATTTGTCAACGGGGAGATTTTAAATGCATACCTATTAGGGGAATCAACAACAGAGATCAATCAGTCCCCAAAGAGAACTACAGGTTGTCCGCAGTATACACCAAATTTTTACATAGCATACGAATTGGGAAGGAGGTAACCGTCACCTTCATTTGAGTCCTCGAAAGAAGGAGAACACCCCTTAAATTAAGGAAGAGGACAAGACCAGATAGGGAACTGGGGTTGCGGCTTGAAAGGTCTGCCAAGGGCTGCAATCCCTTCGGGCTGTGACCGCCGATCACTATGGCCCTTACTGGACCTCTTCTAGTCCTACTTGGGGTGAGTTCCTTAACGCAGGCTACAGCAAACAACGGCAGCCAATGTATGGTTACTCCTAGAAGGGGATGGGTAAGCTCCCACGCTTTGGTTTGTCATACCATCTATGATTGTAAAGGCCAGAAAATGGGAGGCTGCATTCATAACCAAACCCGATATGCCTGATGCAAAGAAGGAAACAGAACCATATGCTATGATCCAAAAGAACTCCCTTACCGATATGGGGTAGAAATGAGGACAAATTCAGAAGAGGGTAGATTAATTGGAACAAGTAAGATTATAGATGACTTGAGTGCATCGGTATCGATAGTTTTTGATGCATGCGACATTATAGATGATGATCCAGATACTCACTGGGGACCTCTAGAATGGAGACGGTATTATAGTGATACACCAAAATACATCTGTCCTGGTCGCCGTCAATGTCACATAAACCCTGATTAGGTACCAAGTCGAACTGCGAGACATCAGTCGGCACACCGATGTGGAAGGAGGGGATGGTCCTGTGTCTGTTGGGATACTGCCGGCTGGGGATATGACAGCCTGTGTGGGGATTTACGAGCTTCGATCACAAGGGTGCAAACAGACAGTGATTGTACAGCCAGTACCTGCAATCTGATAAACTTAACTCTTATAAATTTAGGAATTTGGAAACAGAGGAAGATAACTAAAATTGGGCTGAAGATAAATGGGCCTGGAGAAGATCCTGGTGTAGTTATTAATATTGAAATAAAAGGAAACACGAAAGAATCAGTACAACATAGACTGCTATTTAACTCCTTTTATAACGAAATAGAAACAGGGGTGAAATATGAGATTCCCACAGTTACTAAAAATCTATTTATAAACGTTGCTGAAAACATTGCTAAGTCATTAAATGTAACTAATTGTTATGTTTGTGGCAGAACAAATCAAGGTGAACGATGGCCATGGGAAGCTATGGAGAGTGATGCCCAGTGACAGGACAAGGGGCAATGGGCACAAACTGAGGCACAGGAAGTTCCGCCTGAACATGAGGAAGAACTTCTTCCCTCTGAGGGTGACGGAGCCCTGGCCCAGGCTTCCCAGGGAGGTTGTGGAGTCTCCTTCTCTGGAGATATTCAAGACCCGCCTGGACAAGGTCCTGTGCAGCCTGCTGTAGGTGACCCTGCTTCGGCAGGGGGGTTGGACTAGATGACCCACAGAGGTCCCTTCCAACCCCTACTATTCTGTGATTCTGTGATTCTGTGAGAGCAACATAAGTGATCCGCAAGTACGGAAAACGATGGGGAAGGGTAATAGGAAACAACAATGGGCACTTCAAACGAGTATAATTGGAAGGAGCTGTTGGCAAAATCTAAAAGACAAAGGAAGACAAGTAGGTAACTTGGAGTGTGAAGGAGGTTACCTATGGAATGAAACTCAGAATAACTGGGATAAATGGGGAAGCCGACTGGAAATGAATAATCAATTTAAAAATTGGACCAATGGGACAAACATACCAAACAGTTGGCCAGCTCCTGAAGGACATTATTGGATATATGGCAAACTACCCTATGCATATTTGCCAGAGAATTGGGCAGGATCTTGTGTGTTAGGGACTATAAGACCCATTTTTTTCCTATTGCCCATAAATCGAGGAGAGCGACTAGGAGTCCCAGTGTATGCTGAAGCTGATGAGCTAAGGAAAAAGCGCCAAAGACGGAGCCCGCAAATTGGAAAGATCATTATGGCCACCGGAGAGAATCATTGCCTATTATGATCCAGCTACGTGGGCTGAAGACGGATCCTGGGGCTATAGGACCCCAATATAGATGCTTAATAGAATAATTAGATTGCAAGCTGTAGTGGAAATAGTTGTAAATAAGACTGGAGATGCACTTGGACTAATTGCAAAGCAAAATACCAAGATGAGAACTGCTTTGTATCAAAATCATTTATCTTTGGATTATTTGTTAGCACAAGAAGGGGGAGTTTGTGGAAAGTTTAACCTCGGTAATTGTTGTTTAAAGACTGATGATGAAGGAAAAGCTGCAGATGAGCTTCTAACAGAAATGAAGAAAATTGCACATGTCCCAGTTCAAACTTGGGATGGAATCAATCTAAGAGGATTATGGGGAGAATTTATGGGCAGTGATTGGCTTGTTAAAATTGGGATAGTTGTGTGGGGGGTGTTTGGAGGATTGTTAATAATTCCATGTTTAATACCTTGTTTTACTAGATTAATACATTCAGTTATACAAGGAATGCAGATATCTGTGGTACCTGTCGACCCAGAAGCAGGGAAAGAGAGAGTCCGTTCCCTGATGATAATAAGAACAAAAGAAGACCCAAAATTAATACCAATTCGGCAAAATATTGACCTGATTGGGAATGAAAAACACGAATCAATACCATGAAAAAGGAAATGGGGGACTGTGAAAAACATTCATCTGATTCGTGTCAATATGAAAGCTAGGGCAGCATGATAAGATGTGATTTTCTGTCTTGCCTACCCTTGTATAACCACAGACTGAAAGAAAACAGTGGTCTGGGTAATAGACAGTGTTTCTGTATCTTGCAAAGTTGCCTGACAAATACCTTGGTATAGGGAGATATGTTATGCTGTTTAGAAAATCAACAAAACCAACATCTTCTGGAACATTTTGTCATGCTATGTTCCCAGTTTAAACCAGTTTCGTTGTTACATAGTGTTACATAAGAGAAGCCCATAGGGCACACGGGTAAAGCCCAGAACCTTTGCTATGAATATGTATTAGCGACAACAAGAACCTATGGGAAAGTCCAGAACCTTCTCTATGAATATGTATTAGGAACAAGGAGAACCTATGGGAAAGTCCAGAACCTTCTCTATGAATATGTATCAACAGACCATATATAAACTGGAGACGGGAACTGGACAGTGTGTGTGTCTTGGTTGAGCAGAGACCCCTAGCACTCCCAGGGCTGTTTGCTTGCCTTTATTCACCTAATAAATTGGATACTTAAACTGAAACGCTGTTTGGGACTACCTCATTTATCACAACGTGATGAAATAAATAAGGATGATTTGTGTTGTGGCAGTAGCCAGAGGCTCAACTCAGGACCAGTGTAAAGAAACACAGCTACAGAAATAAGAGGGGATAATATGGATGGCGCAGAAATCTGCGTGGGGCACTGCTGCCTTGGTCCTGTGGGATGGGACAAGGTGGTTGCTACAGCGTCCCCGGACCACAGCAGCAGCGATCAGCAGCGCATTAGACAAAAGAAATAAGGTCAAAGAATAGTGCCATAGGGGAGACTTTAACATCCCCAAAATAAATCCGAGAACAAATGCTCCTAAACATGGCACGGCGCTGTTATTTCTGGATCTGACAGCCAACGGATTTCTTGGCCAATAAAGCACTCGCCAAAAGGCGGCACTGTTTTAGACGGGTAATCACAAGCTGATAAAATGCCTACCCACACTAATAACCTTGGGTGGAGGAATCGGTGGGATTGAGCCGGTGTTAGATGAAAGCCGACCAACTACAGGTCTGGAAATAAAGGGTCTTGGCTGCACAAGGGTGAGCTACGAGCAGCTGGCATGAAACCGGTGGGACCGGAGTGCTCAGAGTTTGATGGCAGGGGACACCTGGTGTTGCTTTACTTTGTAGAGGCAAAGCAAAAAAAACCAGATCTGGAATACGTATTCCAAGCAAAAGACAGGAATGCAGAGGTAGCTCGTACCTGGCTGAGCAGCTCATCTCAAAGGGTTTATGCCAAGACTAAACGAAGCTCCAAGGAGGACTGTGTGGCAAAGGCAGACACATCTTGGGGGTTAGCCAGAGGAGGGCTAAAGTGGGACTTGCCAAACCCCGTGCTTTAGCGACGAGCCTGTATTTAAACCTTCAGACAGGAGAGAAGCACCGCGAGGTCCGTGACGCGCTCCGTCACAGGCAGCAGCAGAATCTGCAAGGGGCGCAGCTGGAGACGCTCTCCCGGGCTTTGGGAAAACCTGACGCTGCTCTGCTCCCGCTGACCCGCGGCTCGCACGGCCTGTGCAATTCCACCCAGAGCTGAAACCCTGTGGGAAAGCCCAACCTGCAGCCCGTGGCTCTCCGAAAGCCACACCTCACCGTCTGAGCCCACAAACGCAAGACTCACCAAGGAGTTTTCCAGGCAGTGGAGGAGACGGCCGTGCTGCGCGGTGCTCGTGCCTCCAAGGCTTGTCCTGGCACGAGGGACGGACGCGCCGCACAGCGTGCGGGTGCAGGGCCAGACCCGGGCTGCACGTCGCTCCCTGAGCAGGCCACAGAGGGAGAACCCGCACGCCTGCGCACCAGCCACAAAATGGCACCAAAATGGCAGCGTCTACCAAAACAAACAAACAAAAAGCCCGCAAGGGTTTGTTTCGGGTGCCTGGACAGACGCGGTGATTCACTGCAAAATGCTCAGTGACCCTTTCTTCCTCTGCCTTGTCCCATAATCCATTTTAAAAGCACGAAAAGGAAAAATAAAACCTGTTTTTTATCCAAAACAGCCCTTCATGCCTTCGTCTCCACATGCCCAGCGTGGCTTTGGGGCTCACTGGCTGTTTAGGAGACCAGTCTGGGGCTGAGGGAATGCATGTTCCTCACCTCAGGACTTCTTTCCAAGCAGATGGTGAATGAAAACATGGCTTAATCATTCAGTTTGTCTCCTGCCACCAGTTTAGCCAGGTTTAGACCCAAAATACTGAAGATGCTTCATCTGCGCGCTCACCCACCCTCAGCAGTGCCCCGTGCCGAAGCCAAGTGCGTCTCCATGGGCCGCCCAGGTGCCGCGGCCGCTCGCATCCGCTCATGACCTGGTGGCTCCATTAAATCCTGAGAACCGACACAAACCACCACGTCACCCGAAGCCTGGCTGACCTGCTGCGGCACCTGGGCCACCCCGGCACCTCTGCAGCGGCCTCTTCGCTCTCGTGGTGCCACCGGGATGGCGTGGGTGGCATCGCCTCTGCTCCTGCCGCGGGGCTTTTCTCCAATACAGATCACGGCAGACTTATTTATATCACCCTTATCCCAGTAGCAGAGCCTATTTTTGGGCCGATGCTCAAGCATCAGAGCAGCACAGGTTATTTTAACCCAACGCTGGTTTATTTTTGGAGCTGCCCTTCTCCGCACGTGCTCTGAGATGGTTTCCAGCTACCGGGCGCTGGTGAAGCCAGGAGCATGGGGAAAGAGGGACCATACGAAGAAATTTTACAGAATTTAAAACCTAAACCAGCCTCTGCAGCAAAGCTCCCCTTGACTCGCCGCCTGCCTGGGACGCGCCCCGCAGCTTGGGAGGCAGAGCATCTGCAGGACGGGCCGTGGGAGGAAGGGTTTCTGGAGCAGATAGCTGTGGGCACAAGGACAGGTGAGACGGTGTGCAAGATGGAAAGGAGAGCAGGGTACACCAGGGGAGAAGAAAAGGAGAGGCGAGAGCTGGCTGCTCCTAAAATGTCCCGGGTCACAAGGTGGTGACCCCAGGCACAGGAGGGAGCAATAGCTTTGTCCACTACATCCAGAGGACCTCGGCTCTGGTCCCACCACGGGCCACCCCGGAGCAGCCTGGAGAGGAGACGCCTGGAGCCGCCCTGCGCGGATGCCGCAGCTGCGCCGTTTTTCGAGCAGTGAGCAGGGACTGCTCGGCAGCCGGGCGCTGCGGGGTCTCCTCGGCTTGGAGCTGCCCTCGCCAGCGTGTGGAGCCGGGAGCAGCAGCCACTGCTCCGTGGCAGAGCTCGCAGCCCCATCCTCAAAACCGGGGTGCCACGTATGGGGGGGGTCTGCCAGGCCCGCAACGCCGGGTGGGGTGGCAGTGGCATCCAGAAGGCTCGCAGCTCCATCCCCCAGCGGGGCAGCAGGACTGGAAAACTTACTTACCAGGCCAGGAAATACCTTCAAAATTAAAATATGTAAAAAAATAACTTTAGCAAGATCTTCCCTGGCTCCTGCTGCCCTTCTCCCACATCCTGATCCCCAGCCTCCAGTCCCTGCTGCTTCCCATATCCGCAGCCCCCCCTGCATCCCACCACACACCTTCCACTTGCCTCAGTTTCCCCCTCTGCAACCTGCCCGATGAAGGGAACCAGGGCAGCGGGCAGAGCGCCCGGCGCTGCGCCGTCACCCTCCAGCCCCCGTTTGGGGATGCGGCAGATCTCACCACCCCCCTGGGAAAAGTGTGTCAGGGCTGGAGCCGCTGCCAGCCGGGATTCCTGGGATCCCAACCCAGCACCCCGCAGCTCCAGCCCTGCCCTCCCAGCACCCTTGGGCCCAGCACAAGATGGTGGGAAGACTGGGGGTCTCACTACCCCCCTCCACAGCCACCACTGGCCCCGTGCCCGCCAGCCTGCCCGCAGCCACGTGCCGACCACATCGGTCTCAATGCATTCTGGCATCAACAATTGTTACAAAGGAAAACTTCAGTTCAGCTGTATCAGGTCACCTGGTACATACAGTAAAGTGCTTGTTTTTGTGGGTGTTGGGTTTTTTTTTTTCTTTTTTGGTTTTTTTTGTGGTTTTTTTTCGTTTTCATTTTTGTTTTCCAGCCAGCCCCCGAGCATTGGCCAAAGTTACAAACCAAGAGTGCGTTAACATGACTCTCGTCAAACCAGCTTTGGCAGTCTTCATCAATTGTAAAGTGGAGAAAGTTTCTCCTGTTTTGATAAAAAAAGTTAGCTTCACAGTAAACGTTTCTAACCAGTTCTAAGTTGAGTTAGTCGGCTGAAGGAAGGGCGGGGGGGAAGAAGAGGAAGCCAAAACACTTAAAATTTCCAGCTTTAAAAAAAAAACAAACCAAAAATCCCCACAAAAAAACCCAAACAACACCACCTTTTTGAAGTTGGTTTCCAAGACAGATGCTCTACAGGGGGGAGGAAGGCTTTAAAAGAGGAAGAGGAGGAAGAAGGCTGTTGGTGAGGGGGGTTAGCTGGTGCCAGACCGCGGGCCGGGCAGCATCTGTCTGGAAACCGCCCCGGAGAGGCGCTGGCAGCGGCGAGGGGACGCCCGGCCCTGGCACGAGCATCGCCCCAGCCGTGCCGGTGCGGAGCCAAGGCACCCACGGGTCCCCAGCACCACCGCGCGTCAGGGCTCGAGGAGGCCTGGGCGATCCCCCGCCTCTCGAAGCGTTTAAAACTTCTCTAGAAACGCCGACCCTGCCCCGCACGCCGGAGCTGCCAGGAGCTCGCCAGCCCCGCGGCACAGGTCCCCTCCGGACCCCGAGTGCCACGCCAGGAGCGCCGGGTCCAAAACCGACCCCCCCGAGCTGCAACGCAAAGCCAAGCCTGGGCCGAGCGACCAGCGAAGAGCTCGGATGCTCGCCGGCACGTCCACCGCCTCGCCGCAAAGACGCGGCCGAGGATGCCCACGCGTGGGCAACGCGCCCACGGGGACGAGCTCCGGCCCAGCGCGCGGCCCCCCGGCCACGCACCCGCCGCCAGCAGAGCGTGCACCGCGTTTCTCTGTGGAAGAGCTCGGCCTTACGCACGGGAAGAGAGGGAAATTCAGTCTGCCAACACCAGCACGGGGGCCAAAAACACACGGGAGAGACTTCCCCCTGCCATCCCCTTCCCGAGATTTTTTTCTTTTTTAAAAACAGGGCTGCGGCGTGCAGCATTAACAACAGCTTCCACAACACCAGCTCAAGGCATCGCGTACTGTACAGCAACCAAGTATTTCTTAATGTAAGACAATAAGGAATTATCGACAACTGGTAAGACAGAATAAGCTATAAAAAGTAACAATGTACAATCAAGATGGATTTCTTTTTTTTCCTTTAAAGGAGGCTTCTCCGGGCTGTCGCGGTGCCTGTGCTGGGGGTCTCCCCTCGCCGCTGCCCTGCTCCTCCCCACCCTGTGTGGTGGGACCGGGGGCACCCAGGGGAGAGGGCAGAGGCGGTTTTGGGGGGAGCACCCTCCCAACCCACCGATGCTGCTCAGCAGAAGGGCCGGGAAGGGCCAGAAAAGACGGTCCCTGCCCCAAGCTCCATCAACACCCGAGATCACCATCTCCCAAGCTCACTCACACACACCTCCCTGAAACAAAAAACAACAGATATTGCATAGTTTTGCTGTCAGCAGTCTTCAAATAAAAAGGAGAACTTTGTTTTGCTTTCAGAGACAGTGACTGTGTCCTCAGCTGAAGACCTGGGGGGAGTCTCTTCCCCGGCTCACAGCAAGCTCCCAAAGCCTTCCCCTGTGCACGCCATGGGCCGAGGCTGCTTTTTCAGAGTATAAAGCTCAAAGCATTCAGCTGGAAGGGAGAGGAGATCGCTAACGAAGGGGCACCCTCCCTCCCGGTGAGGCGCGGGGACGGCGGCGGGCGCAGCTCGGTGGCACGACGCGCGGCGGGCAGCGGGGCTTTGCCCCTCCGGCGTGGTGCCAGGGGGGGTTCGGACGAGCTGGAGGCCAGCCCGGCCCCCAGCACGGGCGCTGCTGCCTCACCCGGACGGATCCGGCCCCGCTCCGCAGAAACCAGCCAAGGGCCTCGTCCCAGTTCAGCACCCCCAGGCCCTCCCCCGCGAGCATTCCCTCCCTTCCCCAAAGCAAGCTCCGAGGAAAGCGTGACTCCATGCATGAACACACATGAACACGGATGCACACACATGAACACGCATGCCCAGCTCTCCCCAGCCGCCCGTCCCACCCTGCGCTGCCGCCGCGACCCCAAACCCTCCGGCCCCGCATCCCGAGCCCTTCCCAAGCTGCTCCCCAGTGCCGTGGCCCTCGGGTGCTGCCGCCAGCCCGGCCGCTCGCCCACCGGCACATCCTGGGGCACTCGGCACCCTCGGCACCCCCAGACCCTCCGGCCACGGCAGCCTCGGGGACAGCCCGAAGCCACGCCAGGTCACACTGCCCTGCAGCGAGTCCCAGCGCTCTTTAAAGGGGGGCCCTTCCCTTCCCACAGAGCACCCCGCTATTCCCGCAGGGGTATTATTTTTTGGCTGCTCCAGCCGCCCTGGAGACCTCATCCTGCCCTGCACCTCCACCAGCCACTGGTGAGCCCCCCCCTCCACAAACAGGGGTGCAACGCACGGCCCCAGGCGCCTGAGCATCCCCCCGGCTCTGACCTTGCCCCTGGGGAGCCGCCGGCCGGAGCGCGGGAGGAAAGGAAGACATTTCTCCATGCCCTGCAGAAAAGCACAGCTAGCAGTTTAAAACCAAAAATTTAAAAAAAAAAAAAAAAAGAAAAAAAGGGGTGAATAGCTTATTCTGAAAGCAGGCTGCCGAGGAGAGAGGGCGGCTCAGTGGGACGGGAGCTGCTCCCTCGCTGGCACCGTCTCTCCCCGGCCCGAGCTGCTCCCTGCCCGCCGCAGCCCCTCGAAGCGCAGCCGCGGATGCCCCCGAGCACGGGACGGCGGGGGTCCCTGCGCCCGGGAGATGCCTCCCAGACCCCCGGGAGGGGGGGTTTGTGGGATCGACCCCAACATCGGAGAAAGACCCGCAGCTCCGAAGGGAGGGACGAGGTTAAAACGCAACTCCCGTTGTCGAAAACGCGACCGAGGGCCTTTTGTTCACAGCATGAAATGAGCTGAACTCGGCAAAGCGGCCGCGGATACAAAGAGTCCTTTGGTGTCAGGGAGGGAGGAAAAAATGTCAGAGGAGAAACCAAGAGTCGGGGAAACAAAAGTCCGTGTGTCAGTCAGATGTCCTGGGTGAAACAACCTTAATGATTTAATACCTTAAAAAACAGATCTTCAACAAACCCTCCCAACCCCAGACCTACAAGATCAGCAAAATCTTAGAAACCAGCCGCAGGGACAAGTCCTGATCTTGTCAGTAGCCAGAAATGGTGGGGGGTCGGGGGGGAGGGAAGAAAAATATAGGATGGGGGAGACGTGGGGTACAAGAGGTCCGAGGGGTGCAGCTCAGACTTGGTCAGCCACCAGGACCACGGGGGCTACCAGGTGCTGCCCAGCAGCCACCGCCTTGACCAGGTTGCTCTTCTGCCGCCGCTTGGCCAGCTTGGACTCAGAGGGGAGGTAGAGGTGCATGGCCCATGAGGTAGCACTGATGGTGATGGGCTGTGCTTCCTCCTCCACCTCCTCTTCCTCGTCCTTGTCGCGCTGTGTCAGCTGGTGGTTGACAGCAACGGCCTCTGCGGCGAAGGAGGTGAGCTCTTTGGCACTGCTCTTCCTGCGGGGAGAAAGCGGCTCAGGGTGGGATGCGGGGGGCTGCAGGGAGGTTGGGGGGCAAATATCGGGGTGTCCCCTCGCGCGCATGCCACGCCAGATGGGTCAGGCACCAAAAACACGGCTCCAGCCCGAATCACGTGCTGCAACCGCTGCCCAGACGGCGAGAGCCGCAGCCGAGCAGAGCCGAGAGCGGCTCACTGGGGAGAGGAGCCAGGATTTGGGGGGCTGGAATGTGTCCCCCACCCCCACCCCAGGGCCACCCACGCTCACCTCTACAAGATGATGGGGGTCAGCAGGCTGTTATCCAGGACATACTGCAACGAAACACAGCCGCGTCAGAGCCGAGCACCCCGCAATGGGGTGTCCCCCCACCCCGGCTTTCGGGAGTGGGGGAGGGGGTAGGGGGGGCAGCAGCACTCACCCCCTGCACCCAGGGGTGCTCCAGGACCTGGGCCGCGGTGAGCCGCTTGTTGGCATCTCTCACCAGCAGCCTGGAAATGAGATCTTTGGCCGCAGGGGAGATGTGCGCCCAGTCCTTTTCGGGAAACTCGTACTTCCCTTTCCGGATGCTCTTGAAGATCATTTTCTAGGTTGGGGGGGGGAATAAAAAAGGGGCTGAGCTGGGAGGGGTGCTGCCAAGCCAGTGGCGGGTTTTGGCACTGCCGGGGTCCGCCACGCACCTGGCAGGTGTTGCACATCTCGCCCATGTCCCAGCCGCAGTCGGAGCCGCAGCGTTCCATGAAGGGGGTGTACCCGCTCAGCATGTTGTACAGGAGGACGCCCAGGCTCCACAGGTCGCAGCGCTTGTCGTAGCTGGGCACCTCCTTGTGGCTGTAAAAAGTTTCCACCACCTCCGGGGCCATGAACTCGGCGGTGCCGCACTGCGGGGAGAGGCGGGGGTGAGCTCCAAAGGACAGGGGAGCGATGAGGCAGAGCTCAGAGACGGGGGGGGGGGGGTCTGCCAGAACTAAGGGGCTACCCCCTCCAAAATGAGGGTGCAGACATGGCCGCTTCCCGGGTTTGGTCCTGGCAGGGCAGATCATCCCGGCCAGGTTTCCCATCGCCACGCGGGGGATGTCACAGCCCTGCCACCCCCAAAAAAAATAAAACCCTGAAGGGGTACAACACCCCCCCCCAGACCCCCCCCGGCACTGCCGCCACCGGGCCGGCTCAGCGGGGCAGCGTCCGTCCCATCGCCCGGGACACGGCGGCGGGGACGGAGCCGGCTCTGCCTGTTCCCCTGCCTGACGCGGGCAGGGCCGCCGCAGCGGCCGCCGGATCCGGTGCCGGAGGAGCTACCGCTGGCGCGAGGCGAGAGCCAGCGGTCCCGTTCCCCCATGGTTCCCCCACGGCTCCCGGGGCTCTGGGGCTTTCCAGCGCACGTGACCCGACCCGCAGCCCGCACCGCCTCGTGACCAGGGGAGAGCAGAGCTGCAGCCAGCAGATAATCACCCCGTAACATAACGAGAGGCCTCCAAACGAGAGGCCTCGCCGGCCTCGGCAGCTGATGCCACCGCAAGAAGAAGAAAAACACCCACACAAGCCCAACCCGCAGCACCCTGCATGGGCTTCCACCCGGCAGGGACCGCAGCACCCACCCCCCTCTGCCCCCGCTGCTGAGAACGGGAAACTCAGGACACCTCAGAAATTCAGGTTCTCCCCCAGGCGGAGGGGAAACGCAGAGGAACGAGGAGGGTGGGGAGGGTGTTTTGGCCCCCACCTCGGCTGTTGGGCACCCTGCGTTGGCCCCCCCCAGCATGTGAGCACCCCGGAAACACCGTGAGCACCCCGAAAACAGCAGGGCACAGGGCAACACCCTGCACGGGGGGGCCCTGCTGCTGGTGATAAGGGGAGCAGGGCTTTCTGCAGGGGGGGGCAGGCTTGGTATGTGCCCCCCCCCAAAATGTGAGACAGCTCCTTGCAACACAGGGGCACCCAGAAGCTTTTGGGGTGTCCACCCTGCAGGGGCTGCACCGCACGCAAGCAGCCCTGGCTCCCTCTCACCCGCAACCTGAGTGGGGCGGGGGGGGATCACTGTGGCCCCCCCAGCCCCTCGCCTGACCCACTTCTCCCCGAAAGCGCAGCCTCCGCGCAGCCGCCTCCGCCGGGGCCGGCTGTTGCTAAGGCTCACGGCAGCCCGGGCTCTGCGCCAGCCCCCCCTGCGCTGCCCGGCCCCCCCGCGTTACAGAACCGCATCTCGCCCGCCGCTGCTGAGGGGGGTCCCGCAGCGACGGGAGCCCAAAGCCTGAGGGGGCCTCTCCAGGGACATTCCACCCCCCCCCCCCCATCGACATTATACCCCCCCTGCCCCATGGTCTGCACGCTCACCGGCGAGAACAGCTTCGGGGTGGAAATGGGGAAGGAATCGTCCGTGAATTTGATGCCGCTTGCCAGGTCGAAGTCGCAGATCTTCACGGGGGAGACCTGGGGAGGGGGGAGAGGCGGCCAGTGACCCCCCCCAGCAGCCCCCGGGTACCCTCAGCCCCACGTTCGCGCCCCAGCTGCCGCAGCAGCATCCCCCGCGGGGAACCAGGCCCCCCCAGCCCCGGCACCACCCCCTGCTCCCCGCTCACCTGGTCCAGGCGCTCGCACAGAATATTTTCTGGTTTTAAATCCCTGTGAGCAATTCCTGGGAGGGGGGAGAAGAGGCAATGAGTGGAAAAGCCTGCCCCCCCCCAAGATTTCCACAGCAGAAGGTCTGGGGGCGGCACAGGGACCCCTCCCTCCCCATCCCAAATCACCGCCCGCGTCACGGCGAAGGGCACAAATTGCTGCTGGCCCCGAGTTCCGGCCAAACCGGAGGAGCAGGCTGCGCACCACGACAACACGACGCAGCCGGGCCTGATCCTGCGCGCCCGCGGCCGGCACCGGCCCCTGCTCCCCGGGCAGGAGGGGGGGGCAGCACCCCCCGGCTGGGGGGGGGCATGGCTGCACCCCGGGGTGGCTCGGCTCACCTCTGATGTGCAAAAAGTGCAGGGCGCTGGCGATGTCCCGTACCACCATGCTGGCCTCCTGCTCGTTGAAGCGGCATCTCCGTTCGATGTGGGTCATGATGGAGCCTGTGGCCGGGCAAGAGCAGAGTGGGGGCTCGTGGGTGTTGGGGGGGCTCCCGCCGCCCCCGCTCCCCCTGCCCCGGCACCGCACTCACCTCCCCTCATCTTCTCAACCACAAGGTAAAAACTGTCCTCCTCCTCGAAGAACTCGATCAGCTGCAGGATGTTCCTGCGGGGACGGTGGCATCAGCCTGGCATCCCGCCAAAAAGATCGCGGGGTCCCCCCCTCCCCGCAGCCCCCCACCCCGCATGGCTCCTTGGGGGAGGGCCAACGGAGGAGAAAATCGGGTTTCCAGCGACTGAAACCACGCGGCTGGGGCCCCCGGCCACATTCCAGCGGGGAGAGGGGCTTCCAGCGCCGGGCCCCGCTCCCTAATGGCTCGCAGACCCTCCTGGCTCGCTCGCCCCGCTCCAGAAACAGCCCCGCTCAGCAGCTCTCCGCGGCGGGACAGCGAACGCCGCGGCGGCAGCTCGGCTCGCCCCTCGGCACCGCTCCAACTCGGCCGCCGCGGCCCCTTCGTCATGGCAAGCGGCTCCACGTCGCCTCGGGATGCTCCCGGCGAGGCCACGCAGAGGGAGAGCCGCGCAGGAGGGCGGCCTGCCTGCCGCCCATGGGTGTCTCGAGCGTCAGCCCGGTCTCAGCCCGCGCCCTGTGCCCACCGTGGGGGATGGGGATGGCGGCTGCCCTGCGGTACCTGTGTCCCTGGCACAGATTCAGCATCACCACCTCCCGTAAGACCCTGTTGAAGACTCGGCCCTGGCGCTTGTCGATGATCTGCAAGACAAAGCGGGCGAGACTCAGGGAGAGGCACCGCTGCCGGAGAGGGACCGGGGCCGGCAACCACTGCGCTCCAACTCAGCCGGCGCTGGGGACCCCCGGGGCCAGGCAGAGGCAGGCGGGGGGTGCCCGAAGGGGTTAAGGCAGCAGAACAGGCTGTTCCCGGTGGCGGGGCCAAGCCGCTCCCTCCCGGGGCCCGCGGCCAAGGCGAGCTCCGCGGCCGAGCCCCGGCGCAGCCGCCCCGGCAGCGGAGCACGGCCCTTCGCCCCGCCGGGCGCTGGCACAGCGGGTGCCTGGTGGACGTGCCATGGGGTGAGCAGGGGGTCTCCACCCGCAGGGGAGAGCTGGGTGGTCCCACTGACCCCCAGCCCTTCGGGGCACACTGAACACCCAGCCGCCATGCAGCCCTCCCCCTGCCTCAGTTTCCCTGCTTGGGCACCCAAAAGCACCCGGGGGCAACAGGGGAAGCCAAGTGCCCCTTGCGTTTGGACACAGGGCCTGTCCCAGCCCCCCAACGCCGTGACTGGGAGCCTGTGGGGTGCAGGGACGCGGCACCACCATCCCCGACCCCAAAAGCAGCTGGCTCACCCCGACCCCTCTAGTGTTTGCGGGGGCAGAAAGCCCTCCCTGGGGCGAGCGGGGGCTGGCCACCCTGCCACACCACATGCCCCTGCTTGCCCCAAGTCCCTAGACGTGGCGCAAGCGTTAATTTAATCTCGCGTCTGCCCTAATTTACAGGGGTAGGAGCGTGGCTAAGGGGGTTGACCAAGGTCCTGCAGCTGGGCGGTGGCAGAGGACAGCGTGCCACCTGTGTGGCCTGGCCCTGCCCCGCTCCTGCCCCTCTCCATCCCCCCTACTCCGTGAAACCGTCGTCCTGTGCCAGCTCCGCACAGCCAGGAGAGCCAGGAGCCCAGGATGTGGAGGGCAGAAGGAGAAACTGAAGGCAGGGGGTGGGCAGGAGCCGGCTCTGCAGCCCCAAGCCCCGCGGAGCTTTACCTTCACTGCGTACTCCTTGTTGGTGATGAGGTTAACGCAGGTCTGGACTCTGCCTTGGGCCCCTTCTCCCAGCACCTCGTCGCACAGCCAGTAAACATCTGGCAGGAGAGAGGGCGCCTGAGCTGCCGGCCCCACCGCGGCACGGGACACCACGGCTGTCCCTGAGCCTGGGGACACCAGGAGGGCCCCAGCCCTGCCGCAGCCCGGGGGGGACCCCTGGGGTCCCTGGGCAGCCCCGCTCACCTTCGAACCTGCCGGAGAAGCTGTTGTTCTTGCTCCTTTTCTTGGTGCTGGGGGTGTCGATGGGCTGACTCAAAGGCACATCTGCGCCGGAGCAAAGCCACCGGCGTGAGTCACCCCCGGCCACCCTGCGCTCCCCCCAGCATCGCCAGCCCCGGGGCAGCCCCCCAGCGCCTTCAGGGCAACGCAGAGGGCCGACATCCCGGGGTCCAGGGTGAGGGCACCCCCCTGGGTGGACACCCGCAGCTCACCAGGACGGGATGGGCACTCAGAGACGGGCTCCAGGTCATTGGACTTGTCGAGCTCCAGGTCACTGGACTTGTCGAGCTCCAGGTCAAACGCCACCTCGAAGGGATTTTGTTCCTGCAGGGGCCAAGAACAGGAGTGAGACGGCAGCCGCCGGACCAGCCGCCGCCGCCCGCCCGGTCCGGGCACGCAGCCGGGCACGCCACTGGCCTGGGCACACACCCTGCTCGTGCAGGGCACCGGCTCACGGCACTGCTGCCAGAGGGATGCGGCAGAGCCGGAGGAAGAGGAGGAGGAGGAGGAGGAAGGGTTTGACCACGTCTCCTGCCGGGGATGTTGCCGCGGGGTCATGCCTCCGCGCCAGCAGCCCCAGGCCGGCACGCAGGCGATGATGAGAGGGACTGGGGCTGCGCGTACCAACCCAGCCCCGAATCTCCACCCCGACCTGAACTACAGCCGGGGGGGAGGAAGAAAAGCCACAGGGCAGGACGGGCTCCGGAGCCACCGCACCGCGTCCTCCCGCCTCCCCGCAAGGTCACGGGGGGCCGGAGCCCACTCAGCGCCGCTCCGGTGAGCGCCGTGCCCATGGCTGCGTGACGCCCGTGACCTGGCAGGATCGGGCCCCGCTCCCAACCCTCCCTGCACCCCGCATGGGTGATGGGTGTGGGAACCACTGCCTCCCCCACCCCAAACCCAGCGCCTCCGCCCCCAGCACCCCAAAGGGGACATGGGGACCTTCAGCCCCCCCCGAGCCACCCCACCGCGGGACGGGGCAGTGCCGGGGGCACCCGGCCGCGAGGCGAAAGGGCCCCGTCCTCCACAGGGTTACGAAATCTGTTTGGGTGGAGGCAGCAGCTCCCGGCGGCGTTCCCCAACCCACCCCGGTGCCCCGGTGCCCGGGCCGGCTGCCAGCCCCAGCGCGGCGCGGGAGCAGCCAGCCCCGGCCACCGCCACCAGAAACAGCCCGAGAGCGCTTGTTTGCTGCCAGGGCGGCTCTCGGGGGGCCGGGGGGTCCCCATCGCGGTGCGGGGATGCCAGGAGCATCCCCCCCAACCAAGCACCACTCCTGATGCCTGAAAACGCTCCTGCGCAGCGTTTGGCCAGATTCCTCCCCCCCGCCCCCCCTAAAAAAAGACAGTATCAGGGTTTGCGGAGTGCGGTGTCACCCTCCAGCCCCCCCCAAGGCCCCCATGTCATGGCGGGGACGAGCGGCTCGGGCCCAAGGCCCTGCACCGTGGGCAGGATGAGGCCTCCCGGGGGGGCTCCAAGGGGGTACAGGGGGAGAGGGGGCCCTGCCCGCTGCCGCAGCACCGGCGCACAAAAGGTTTGGGGGATGGGACACACAGGGCAGACGCTGCGCGGTGGCTGCGGCAGCGCATCCGAGGTGTCCCCCGTGTCCCCCCCGTCCTGGTCCCTAACCACCCGGGGTGGGGGGGATGGAGGGGGGGCCCAAACCCCAGCCAGAAGTCCTCAAAGCAGGATTAGGTGTCAGCTAAAATAAGCTGGGCAGGTTTCGGGTGAGCTCCCAGCATCCCTCGCAGACCCGGGAGCCAAAGTAAACAAAGCTTCCATGAAGATGCCCAGCTGACGAGAGCCAGCGTTTGGGGGACCCAGACCCCCCCCCTCGCACCCGCCTCGCGTGACAGCGCCCAAGAGGGACAGGGGTCCTAGTGCCCCGGCTGCAGCCCCCTTACCAGGATCTGGCCCTCGCACAACAGGTCCTGGGCTGGGCCCGGCAGCCCCCCCAGCCCCTGCTCACAGACGTGCGGTGAATGGGTGCAGCTGGGGGGGGGGACATGCAGCCCACCCGCTGACCCACCCCACGGGGGACACCCGTGGGAGCTGCAGCGGGGTGAGCAAAGCCTTGCTGCGGGGGGGAGGGGTGTGGGGGGTGTCTGACCCCCCCCTCGGGGAGCACACCCTGAGCCCCCGGGGCGGGGGGACAGGTGGGTCTTGCGGCCCGAGTTGGGTGGCAGCACCCTGGGCGCTCCCCTCCCTTCTCGGGGGTGGGGGGAAGGGGGGAGGTCGCTGATGTGTGTCCGTGCCCCCCCCTACCCCGGGCAGAGGATGCGGCGCAGAGCGCTGCAGATCGCAGGATCCGGCCGCAGCAGACCTGCACCCCAACCCCGCACCCTTCCGTCCGCCCCCCAGAGCACCCTCCCCCCACTCCGGAGCATCACGGGGGCGGGGAGCACCCCCTTACCTTGACGGAGCGGTGGAAACCGGGGTTCTCAGATTCCTTCTGCACCATCTTGCTGCGGGGAGGGGGCAGGGAGAAACACGGGAGGGGTGCGGGGCAGGAAAAAGCCCAACCGGCCAACCAACAAAAACAGGAAAATAAACCGGGAAAGGGGGGAGGGATGTGGAGGAGCGGCCAGAGACATCGGGGGGGTGCCAGGGGTGGGACGAGACCTGCGGAGAGAGGAGCCCGGGGGGGTGGGTGTCAGGGGGCTGCGGCCCGCACGGGGCCCGCACGGAGCCCCCCCGGTCCCAAAACCCCCCCGGCGCTCACCGGCCCCGCAGAGCCGCCGCTGCCGGGGGTACCGCAGCCCACCCCGCTCCGCATCGCTCCGCACCGCCGGGAGGGGATGCTCCCCTGCCCCCCCCCCGGAGCTTTATGGCAGAGGCTCCGCCCCCCCGCCCCGCCCCCGCCGTGTGACACCGCCCCCCGGGGGGACACACCCCCACCCCACCCCCCGCGCTGCACCCAGGGGCGGGGACCCCCCCAGCCCCCCCCGGCTGCACCGGGCGGGGTGCGGAGAGCCCCAGGGACACCCCCCGGTGTCCCCCCCCACCCCAGCCCACGCGTGTCACGAGCGGGGCGGTGCTCAGCCTCGAGGCCTGCGCGCGGCAGGGGGTCACAGCACAGCCCCCCCCCCGGCCCCACCCCGGCTGGGTGGCACCGTGGGAGCCCGTCACGGCGCGGGTGTCCCCTCTCCCTCCCCCCACCCCACGTCTCGCGTGACGCCGACCCGGGCTGAGAACGCACGCGCCGAGCGGCGGCGCCTCGGCCAATGGCTGCGCATGACGTCACCGCCCGCGCTGCCTATTGGCTGCTCACCCCCTCCCCTCCCGAGCCGCCACCGCCCCGCCCCACCGCGCCCTGCCCCCCCCGGGCACCGCGTCACGCTCCGCCCCCCTCCCCGCAGTCCGGGTGTGCCCCCACCCCCCAAAGTGCCGGTGGAGCCACAGCGGGGGGTCGCGACCCCCCCAGGCCCCCAAATTCCGCCCTCTCGCAGCCGGGGCAATCAGCGCCCTGCTCCACATTAGCGCTAACGAGGGCGCCCCAATTAGCGACACTCCTGCTAATGCACCCCAGGATGCCATAGGCCTTCTTGGCAGCCAGGGCACGCTGCTGGCTCATGGTCACCCTGTCGTCCACCAGGACACCCAGGTCCCTCTCCGCAAAGCTGCTCTCCAGCAGGGCCGCCCCAGCCTGTACTCGTGCCTGGGGTTGTTCCTCCCCAGGGGCAGGACCCTGCATTTGCCCTTGTTGAACCTCATCAGGTTCCTCTCTGCCCAACTCTCCAGCCTGTCCAGGTCTCGCTGAATGGCAGCACAGCCTGCTGGTGTATCCACCACTCCTCCCAGTTTGGTGGCATCAGCAAACTTGCTGAGGGTACATTCTAACTCTTCATCCAGGTCACTGATGAAGAAGTTAAACAAGGCTGGGCCCAGTACTGACCCCTGGGGCACACCACTGGTTACGGACCTCCAACCAGACTCAGCGCCGCTGATGACAACTCCCTGAGCTCTGCCATTCAGCCAGTTCTCAATCCACCTCACAGACCACTCGTCCAGCCCACACTGCCTGAGCTTCCCTAGGAGGATGTGATGGGCGACCGTGTCGAAAGCCTTGCTGAAGATGAGACAGACAACAGCCACGGCTCTCCCCTCATCTACCCAGCCAGTCACGCCATCGCAGAAAGCTCCCTGCACGCTCCTGGCCTGTCTGCACACTCACTGCACGCTTAATGCACACTTACCGCGTGCTCCTTGCATGGTCACTGCTCACGCTCCACGCTCACGACTTGCTCCCTGTGCACGCCTGGCCTCTCTGCACGCTGCCTGCACGCTGCCTGCACACTCAACTGAACCACGGAACCACGGAATGTTTGGGGGTTGCCAGGGCGCTCTGTGAGTCACGGAATCACGGAATGTTCGGGGTTGGAAGGGACCTCTGGGGTCACGGGGTCACGGAATGTTCGGGGTTGGAAGGGATCTCTGGGGTCACCCAGTCCAACCCCCTGCCCAAGCAGGGTCACCCAGAGCAGGCTGCACAGCACCGCGGCCAGAGGGCTCTTGAATATCTCTAGAGAAGGAGATGCCACATCCTCCCTGGGCAGCCTGGGCCAGGGCTCCGTCACCCTCAGAGGGAAGAAGTTCTTCCTCGGGTTCAGCTGGAGCTTCCTCTGCTTCAGTTTGTGCCCGTTGCCCCTTGTCCTATCGCTGGGCACCACTGAACAGAGTCTGGGCCCGTCCTCCTGACCCCCACCCTGCAGATCTTTAGAGGTATTTCTAAGGTCCCCTCTCAGCCTTCTCTTCTCCAGGCTGAACAAGTCCAGCTCCCTCAGCCTCTCCTCATAGGAGAGATGCTCCAGTCCCCTCATCATCCTCCTAATCCTCCTCTGGACTCTCTCCAGTAGCTCCTCGTCTTTCTTGAACTGGGGAGCCCAGAACTGGACAGAGTACTCCAGATGGGGCCTCACTAGGGCAGTGTAGAGGGGAAGGAGAACCTCCCTCGACCTGCTGGTGACACTCCTCCTAATGCACCCCAGGATGCCATAGGCCTTCTTGGCAGCCAGGGCACACTGCTGGCTCATGGTCACCCTGTCGTCCACCAGGACACCCAGGTCCCTCTCCACACAGCTGCTCTCAGCAGGTCTGCCCCAGCCTGTACTCGTGCCTGGGGTTGTTCCTCCCCAGGTGCAGGACCCTGCATTTGCCTTTGTTGAACCTCATCAGGTTCCTCTCTGCCCAACTCTCCAGCCTGTCCAGGTCTCGCTGAATGGCAGCACAGCCTGCTGGTGTATCCACCACTCCTCCCAGTTTGGTGGCATCAGCAAACTTGCTGAGGGTACACTCTAACTCTTCATCCAGGTCACTGATGAAGAAGTTAAACAAGGCTGGGCCCAGTACTGACCCCTGGGGCACACCACTGGTTACGGACCTCCAACCAGACTCAGCGCCGCTGATGACAACTCCCTGAGCTCTGCCATTCAGCCAGTTCTCAATCCACCTCACCGACCACTCGTCCAGCCCACACTGCCTGAGCTTCCCTAGGAGGATGTGATGGGAGACCGTGTCAAAAGCCTTGCTGAAGATGAGACAGACAACAGCCACGGCTCTCCCCTCATCTACCCAGCCAGTCACGCCATCGCAGAAAGCTCCCTGCACGCTCCTGGCCTGTCTGCACACTCACTGCACGCTTAATGCACACTTACCGCATGCTCCTTGCATGGTCACTGCTCACGCTCCACGCTCACGACTTGCTCCCTGTGCACGCCTGGCCTCTCTGCACGCTGCCTGCACGCTGCCTGCACACTCAACTGAACCACGGAACCACGGAATGTTTGGGGGTTGCCAGGGCGCTCTGTGAGTCACGGAATCACGGAATGTTCGGGGTTGGAAGGGACCTCTGGGGTCACGGGGTCACGGAATGTTCGGGGTTGGAAGGGACCTCTGGGGTCACCCAGTCCAACCCCCTGCCCAAGCAGGGTCACCCAGAGCAGGCTGCACAGCACCGCGGCCAGGGGGGTCTTGAATATTTAAAACTAAAATGAGATGTAGAAAGGCAACGTTAAAAGCCAGGGTGTTCTGGAAAAGCAACAAAAAGAGACTAGAATAGAATGGAAGAGGAAGACATGAACGTTGACAAGTGAAAAACCAACAGAGACTAGGGAACAAAACAAAAAATATAGGGAAATACAAGGACCGCGACCTAAAAGACAGATTTCGAAAGAAAATCTGTAATACTAACGACTTAAGGAATGACACAAAACTCTTAAAGACAGCGATTTAAATATCTTACACTTTAAATGAACCTTGAAATAGGGAGGAAGATTCAGGAAACCAAGGAAAAAACTAAAAACTGAGGGCAGCACACGAAAAAAGACATAGCAAGGCTATGCAAAAATCTAGACTTCTACAGCAAAACTAGCAATACCTATAAATACAGGCAACGATTTCAAAAACTCAGCCTTCAATAAGATGTCAATAGGGAGGAGGATGAAGGAAGTCAAGGGAAATACTAAACAAAACACTGGCAGCAAACTAAAATGAGATGTAGAAAGACAATGTACAAAGCCAGGGTGTTCTGGAAAAACAACAAAAAGTGACTAGAATACAATGGAAGACGAAGACATGAACGTTGACAAGTGAAAAACCAACAGAGATTAGGGAACAAAAGAAAAAATCTCAGAGAAATACAAGGACCTCGAACTAAATAAAGATTTCGAAAGAAGATCTATAATACTAACGACCTAAGGAATGACACAAAACTCTTGAAGACAGCGATTTTAAAACCTTACACTTCAAATGAACCTTGAAATAAGGAGGAAGATTCAGGAAACCAAGGAAAAAACTAAAAACTGAGGGCAGCACACGAAAATAGACACAGCAAGGCTATGCAAAAAGATAAAGATCTACAGCAAAACTAGCAATACCTACAAATATAGGCAATGATTTCAAAAACTTAGCCTTCAATAAGATCTCAATAGGGAGGAGGATGAAGGAACTCAAGGGAAATACTAAACAAAAGAGTGGCAGCAGACTGAAACAGCTGTGGAAAGACAATGCAAAAAGCCAGCATAAAGACGCAAACCAAGACAGAATGACTACCACAGAAAGGAAGACCAAGAAATGAATAACTATAAGTGAAAAAAACCACAGATTAAAGAAACAAAGGAAAAAAAATAGAACAATACAGGTAAGTACTAAGGAATGACACAAAATTCGTGAAGAAAACCAGATTTGAAAGCCTCAGACTTCACACAAACATTAAAATAAAGAAGAAGATGAAGGAAGTAACGGGCAAAACTTGTAACCCTTGGCTTCAAAGTAATTCCGGTGCAGTAATACAGTGTAGAAAGCAAGACCACTCTGGAAACCCTTCAACTTAGAAAGAAAAGTGAACTAGGGAGGAAGATTAAGGAAGTCAAGGCAAAACCTAAAAACCTGAGCGCAGCACACTAACACAATGCAAAAAGCTAGAGATCTAAAGCAAAACTAGCAATACCTACAAATACAAGCAATGATTTCAAAATCTTAGCCTTCAATAAGATCTCAATAGGGAGGAGGATGAAGGAAGTCAAGGGAAATGCTAAACAAAAGAGTGGCAGCAGACTGAAACAGCTGTGGAAAGACAATGCAAAAAGCCAGTATAAAGACACAGACCAAGACAGAATGACTACAACAGAAAGGAAGAGCAAGAAGTGAATGTCAAAAAGTGAAAAACCGACAGAGATTAAAGAAACAAAGGAAAAAAAATACAACAATACAGGTAAGTACTAAGGAATGACACAAAATTCGTGAAGAAAACCAGATTTGAAAGCCTCAGACTTCACACAACATTAAAATAAAGAAGAAGATTAAGGAAGTAAAGGGCAAAACTTGTAACCCTTGGCTTCAAAGTAATTCCGGTGCAGAAATACAATGTAGAAAGCAAACCACTCTGGAAACCCTTCGACTTAGAAAGAAAAGTGAACTAGGGAGGAAGATTAAGGAAGTCAAGGCAAAACCTAAAAACCTGAGCACAGCACAGTAACACAGACATAGCAAGGCTATGCAAAAAGCTAAAGATGTACAGCAAAATAAGCAATACGTACAAATACAGGCAATGATTTCAAAAACTTAGCCTTCAATAAGATCTCAATAGGGAGGAGGATGAAGGAAGTCAAGGGAAATACTAAACAAAAGAGTGGCAGCAGACTGAAAGACATCTAGAAAGACAACGTAAAATCCAAGGCTCTTAAGGTGCCAGTATTTAACATCAATGTCTCTGTATTTCAAGGTCAGGGCTGCAACAGTTCTGCTGTCTGTGCATACCAGTGAGAGATGACCTGCTTTTCACCCGCTCAGGCACTGCACCTACGCTTAGTCACAGATGTAGACGTATGTTTTCCCCTCCAAGATGTAATAGACAACAGGGCACTCTTTAAGTGAAACTACATAGCAGTTCTACTGATTTAAATACAAAAAGTTTTCTCCTGTGGTACATTCACCCACAAGAACTTTAACACCTCTTGATAGAAAAAATAATAAGAAACATGAAACTTTAACAACCTAGCTTCAGTGGGATTTTCTCGTTTTAGTTTTAACAAAGCAGCTGTGTGGAAGTTGCAAGCTGTCCTTATAGGTTAGCAAACTTAGCAAGGACAAGACAGTGACAAGACCACGAGCTGCAACCAAGAACCAGCGAAAACCAGCTTTGCAGTTTTGCAATGAGATAGAACGAACCAAGCGTGCGCAGCACTCCACAGGTAACTCATGGGCAAATGAGGAAGACTACCGAAAGAGATGAAGTAACCACCAAAGACCACCAGAGACCACTCGGGAGCTGTAATACACCTGCCTAAAAGAGAATTTGAATAGATTCATACGCTCTCGGAAATGTAACGATTAATATGCATATTGTAGTTCTATTTAACCCGAAATTAAAGGGTGTTTGGAACACACGTTTGGAGGAGAGATCCCCCGTGTGCCTGGTGCCGTAATAAAGGACACCTGGTTAACAGCATACATTGTACTGTTAGGTTATTACGGGATCTGTGAATCACTCTAACCAGCATTTTCCTTTTTGACTAGAAAATGAAAATCTTCAACAGCAGATAGCCCTGAAATAAGCTTCAGTCAAATCTGGACCAAATACAGGGTGTGCGTTATGATATGACACAGATCTGGACTTGACTCTTCAAAGCAATCATGCACTAAGGAAAATTTTGGGTTGTTACGCAGAGTTTTAGCTAGAGTCTTGGCAACCAAATTTGGGACATGAAAGGTATTAGCACTACAGTGCCACGTGCCGTAAAGAAAAATGCTCTTGCAGTTCAATTCCAACGCCGCATCCTCAATCAAATTGAAGCTGCTGTGTTTGAGGAACATGGGTGGAAATCTCACCTGCCACGCTGCAGTGACGCTGGAGCATTTCTTCACCTTGTAGTCTCTTTCCTCAGGCGTCGTGAATCTCTCCCAGAGTCTGAGGCAAAGCCCATGCATTTCACCTGTTTGCAACAGGGGATGTCTGAGCTGTCACATGGTGGTTTGTTGTGGGGCACCACTTGTACCCTGGATTTGCCTTCATAAATGCATCCCTGTACTAGAAAGAAAAGGAAAACTTCCAGTCAGGTCACTCATGAGAATGGACTATCCACAGGGCAACAGAGTGCACTGCTTGTAATGGGATTTAAGACAGTAAAGAATCCTTCAATAGCTTTATTTTTAACAGTTTAATCACATGTTTAGAGTCTGACTGCCAACACAACCGAACAAAAGGAACAGGATGATAAGTAGAGTTATATTTAAAAAAGCGAGGTTTCTCTTTACCCACCTGACGGTCTATCACCCAGAGCAGGCTGAAGTTCTGATCCTGCAAACTGCTCCCCACTGCTTCTCTGCTCACCTTGGCAAACAAGGACAGCTGTTCCCATTCTTTTGCAGGTACAATATTTCCAGATGTACACTGCAATTTGAATGAAATGAAGACATACATTTAGCAATACATGCAGAATAATGCTCCCAGACCAGGCACAGAAAAAACCCCCACGACCAGGATCACCTCATTCTCAGCAACTTTGGATACATCATCCCCGTGTTCCCACCAAAATGTACCACACTGCATCAAATCAACCAGGAAAAAACATCTTCAAGTAACGCTGACCCACAGACACGCTGTATCTTCAGAACAGGGCGGCTGTAGGAAATCTGCACACTCAGGGCTGCGACCCCTCTCCCCTCACCCCTTTTCTCTCTCCCTCAGCCCGGGCTGGGAGCTCATCTCACCAGGGAAGGACACCAGGGAAGGACACCAGGGAAGGACACCAGCCTCACCGAGGGACAGGGAGGGGAGAAGGGAGCAGAGGGAAAGGCAACGCAGAGAGGAGCAGCTCTGCCTTCCCTCGCTCAGCCCAAAGCCTGCTGGTGCCTGTGCCCAGGGGCCCCGTCTTCGTCCCCTGCCCCTCCCCAGCTCTGGGCTCACCCCCGGGGCTGCCCCGGCCGGGTCCGGCTCCAGCAGGGAGCTCCCCCCCACCCCCCTGGCATGGCCAGCAGGCAGCAGAGCCCCCAGTGCCCGCCCCAGGGCCCCGCTCCCCTCACCGGCAGCCCCAGCCCTCACCTCAGCCGGGGCCTGGACTGGATCCTGTCCCTGCCACACCAACATGGCCGGCAGTAGCCCCTGCCCCAGGGCCTACAGCTCCCAGCATGCCCCGGGAACCAACATGGCCGGCAGTAGCCCCTGACTCGGGCCTACAGCTCCCAGCATGCCCCGGGAACCAACATGGCCACCCAGCAGCCCCTGCCCCAGGGCCTACAGCTCCCAGCATGCCCCGGGCCGCCCCCCCCACACCCTGCCTTCCACCCTCTGGAAGCCTTTTCTTTCTTTTGTAACAGCTGAGCATTTAACCGAGTAAATCTCAGAGGTGCTCTTGTTTCTTCTCAACAAAGCAGCCATCTCCATCTGCTCCCGTCTGCCAAGCACACACCCAGTCAGGCCAGGAGAGCACGGGGTAATGGGCACAAACTGAGGCACAGGAAGTTCCGTCTGAACATGAGGAGGAACTTCTTCTCTCTGAGGGTGACGGAGCACTGGAACAGGCTGCCCAGGGAGCTTGTGGAGTCTCCTTCTCTGGAGATATTCAAGACCCGCCTGGACAAGGTCCTGTGCAGCCTGCTGTAGGTGACCCTGCTTCGGCAGGGGGGTTGGACTAGATGACCCACAGAGGTCCCTTCCAACCCCTACTATTCTGTGATTCTGTGATTCTGGGGTCCCATCTGCTCCCTGTCCCTCACACAGCAAGGAGGGTGACAGCCACCAGCCCCTGTGAGCTGACAGCTCGCCAACAGCCACCGTGCAAAGGGACACAGCCCCTGCTCAGACACCACGGGCCTCTGGAATGGCTCTCCAGAAAGGTACCCAGGAGAGGGACAAAAGCAGGACCAGGTATCTGCAAGATCAGAGCAGAATGAGGAAGCCAAGAGCGTAACTTGCAACACTCCAAAAGTGAGAAAAGACACCAAACTCTTCTGAGGATGTCACATCATCATGGCAGACCAGTGCCCGTGCCTGCACGCCAGCAGGACCCACCGAAGTCTTACTCCTGAGATTTTCACCATCTGTGGTGGAAAGCCACTGGGTTTAACTGACGCCTCCAGCCCTTGGGACAGACAGACAGATGAGAGGCTGACCGAGGCTGTAAGGAAGAAAGAACCCCATGCTACGTCTACATCACCAAACGTCTCCAGGCACATCAGACCTCAGCACGCTTCCCAGTTCCTCACAGCTCTACTTGTGATACCCGTAAATGTAAAATTTCCACTTACCAGAGTGATTGTAATTAAACTAAAGTAGATCCTTGCTGTTTTGAGAAGATAGGAATGCTCTAAGATAGAGAGATTCCTAAATAATTCTACTCCAGACAGCTCGGCCTTGGGACGGCAGATGCACCAAGCTACAGAGAGAAAGAGGCACCAAGAGGGCAACAAGACCGGGGCAAACAACCTGGAAGGACACGGGACACTGATCTCAGAACCGGGTTTGCGCAGAAACAAAGGACAATGAGCGGACACTGTGATGAGGAGCATGAGCCTTCATCTTAGGACACCCAAAGGCCACCCATGGGTGATATGGAATTATTAGTAAAATTAAGGTTTTACATCCGAAAATTAAGGTTTCTATGAAAAATGTAACAGTGTTCACCCATTGAGGGAAAGCATGAAATCCAAAGGAGCTCTGAGGATGGGACACAGCTGCAGCAGGCATGCGAGGAATCCACTCACACAGCAACTCTCTGCAATGTACCACAGAGGACAGAACGGAGTGGAGACTCCGTGGCCCTGCTCCGTGATGATAAAGCGGAAGAAATGGTTCTCTAGAACTGATCAGCAGCTCAGCTGGCCCCCTGAGCCAACAGGTTTTCGAAACCTTGCCAAAGTGCTATCCTCTCGTGAACTTTGCTCGTTTTATTATCATTTTAATACCAAAACACACCTCCATCCCGAAGGCTACCCGCCTCCGAGGTGCGACCACCCCTCTTCGAGTCTGCGCTCTCGATTGTTCGTAAACTCTACCTTTAAACGTGAAGCGAGACAATTTTACACCAATCATGATAAAAGGTCTGTATGACTTCAGTCACTCAAACTCCACCTTAAAGGCAGAAAGGCTATAAAAATAGCCAGGGAAATGGGGGATTTTCGGAGAAGAAGATAACACCGTAGATTTTCGGAGAAGAAGATCTTTGGAGGAAAAGAAGATAACACCGTGAGCGAGTCAAGGGAAACTCCACCTCAGACTGCCTCCGACCACCGGGACTGGCCGACGGGCTGAGCCTTGCTTCTCCCCCCCTTGGGACGCCTTGGGTGAGACTTCAGTTAAGCGCTTTTCTCGGGAATAGTTACTCCCTAATGTTTATAGCCAGGCTGTATTATTTATGATCTTTTCACGCGTTTTCGATTTGCACGTGCTTTCTTGCAGACAGTCACTCTCACCGGCAATTCAAAAAACCTATATATCTGTTGCACAAATAAAACTGCACTGTTTCAGGAGCCAGTTGTCACAGTTTCTCACTGAACACGACCGAATGCGGCCGTGCCAGTTCATGAGCACGACTGGACTGAAGGTGCAGACTGCTAAGAGTGTATCCAGAGTCGTGGTAGTTTAATATACGTATTAAACGCGACTGGACTGGTAGTGGCAAATTGGACATCACTCAGAATTCAAACCTAGCCGCACCGAGCCTCTCACTCCGGTGAAGAGCGTTAGAAAGCAGGGGGTTTATTTTCTGCCAAATTAACGCGACAGATGATAACAGACATGTGTGAAAGACAACAACATGTGTTAATGACTTCTTGGAAAACTCATGAATATGCTAAGCATTTCTCAGAAATATAATGAATATGTATACTGTGATTGTATTTAACGAAATACAATCACATGAAAACAGACATAGCAAGGCTATGCAAAAATCTAAAGATCTACAGCAAAACTAGTAATACCTACAAATACAGGCAATGATTTCAAAAACCTAGCCTTCAGTAGGATCTCAATAGAAAGGAGGATGAAGGAAGTCAAGGGAAGTACTAAATAAAAGAGTGGCAGCAGACTGAAACAGATGTGGAAAGACAACTTAAAAAGCCAGGCTTCTTAAGGTGCCAGTATTTAACATGAACGTTTCTGTATTTCAAGGTCAGGGCTGCAACAGCTCTGCTGTCTGTGCATACCAGTGAGAGATGACCTGCTTTTCACCCGCTCAGGCACTGCACCTACGCTTAGTCACAGATCTGACGGGTTTTTTTAAGTTTTCCCCTCGAAGATGTAATAGACAACAGGGCACTCTTTAAGTGAAACTACATAGCAGTTCTACTGATTTAAATACAAAAAGTTTTCTCCTGTGGTACATTCACCCACAAGAACTTTAACACCTCTTGATAGAAAAAATAATAAGAAACATGAAACTTTAACAACCTAGCTTCAGTGGGATTTTCTCGTTTTAGTTTTAACAAAGCAGCTGTGTGGAAGTTGCAAGCTGTCCTTATAGGTTAGCAAACTTAGCAAGGACAAGACAGTGACAAGACCACGAGCTGCAACCAAGAACCAGCGAAAACCAGCTTTGCAGTTTTGCAATGAGATAGAACGAACCAAGCGTGCGCAGCACTCCACAGGTAACTCATGGGCAAATGAGGAAGACTACCGAAAGAGATGAAGTAACCACCAAAGACCACCAGAGACCACTCGGGAGCTGTAATACACCTGCCTAAAAGAGAATTTGAATAGATTCATACGCTCTCGGAAATGTAACGATTAATATGCATATTGTAGTTCTATTTAACCCGAAATTAAAGGGTGTTTGGAACACACGTTTGGAGGAGAGATCCCCCGTGTGCCTGGTGCCGTAATAAAGGACACCTGGTTAACAGCATACATTGTACTGTTAGGTTATTACGGGATCTGTGAATCACTCTAACCAGCATTTTCCTTTTTGACTAGAAAATGAAAATCTTCAACAGCAGATAGCCCTGAAATAAGCTTCAGTCAAATCTGGACCAAATACAGGGTGTGCGTTATGATATGACACAGATCTGGACTTGACTCTTCAAAGCAATCATGCACTAAGGAAAATTTTGGGTTGTTACGCAGAGTTTTAGCTAGAGTCTTGGCAACCAAATTTGGGACATGAAAGGTATTAGCACTACAGTGCCACGTGCCGTAAAGAAAAATGCTCTTGCAGTTCAATTCCAACGCCGCATCCTCAATCAAATTGAAGCTGCTGTGTTTGAGCAACATGGGTGGAAATCTCACCTGCCACGCTGCAGTGACGCTGGAGCATTTCTTCACCTTGTAGTCTCTTTCCTCAGGCGTCGTGAATCTCTCCCAGAGTCTGAGGCAAAGCCCATGCATTTCACCTGTTTGCAACAGGGGATGTCTGAGCTGTCACATGGTGGTTTGTTGTGGGGCACCACTTGTACCCTGGATTTGCCTTCATAAATGCATCCCTGTACTAGAAAGAAAAGGAAAACTTCCAGTCAGGTCACTCATGAGAATGGACTATCCACAGGGCAACAGAGTGCACTGCTTGTAATGGGATTTAAGACAGTAAAGAATCCTTCAATAGCTTTATTTTTAACAGTTTAATCACATGTTTAGAGTCTGACTGCCAACACAACCGAACAAAAGGAACAGGATGATAAGTAGAGTTATATTTAAAAAAGCGAGGTTTCTCTTTACCCACCTGACGGTCTATCACCCAGAGCAGGCTGAAGTTCTGATCCTGCAAACTGCTCCCCACTGCTTCTCTGCTCACCTTGGCAAACAAGGACAGCTGTTCCCATTCTTTTGCAGGTACAATATTTCCAGATGTACACTGCAATTTGAATGAAATGAAGACATACATTTAGCAATACATGCAGAATAATGCTCCCAGACCAGGCACAGAAAAAACCCCCACGACCAGGATCACCTCATTCTCAGCAACTTTGGATACATCATCCCCGTGTTCCCACCAAAATGTACCACACTGCATCAAATCAACCAGGAAAAAACATCTTCAAGTAACGCTGACCCACAGACACGCTGTATCTTCAGAACAGGGCGGCTGTAGGAAAGCTGCACACTCAGGGCTGCGACCCCTCTCCCCTCACCCCTTTTCTCTCTCCCTCAGCCCGGGCTGGGAGCTCATCTCACCAGGGAAGGACACCAGGGAAGGACACCAGGGAAGGACACCCGCCTCACCGAGGGACAGGGAGGGGAGAAGAGAGCAGAGGGAAAGGCAACGCAGAGAGGAGCAGCTCTGCCTTCCCTCGCTCAGCCCACAGCCTGCTGGTGCCTGTGCCCGGGGGCCCCGTCTTCGTCCCCTGCCCCTCCCCAGCTCTGGGCTCACCCCCGGGGCTGCCCCGGCCGGGCCCGGCTCCAGCAGGGAGCTCCCCCCCACCCCCCTGGCATGGCCAGCAGGCAGCAGAGCCCCCAGTGCCCGCCCCAGGGCCCCACTCCCCTCACCGGCAGCCCCAGCCCTCACCTCAGCCGGGGCCTGGACTGGATCCTGTCCCTGCCACACCAACATGGCCGGCAGTAGCCCCTGCCCCAGGGCCTACAGCTCCCAGCATGCCCCGGGAACCAACATGGCCACCCAGCAGCCCCTGCCCTGGGCCTACAGCTCCCAGCATGCCCCGGGAACCAACATGGCTACCCAGCAGCCCCTGCCCCAGGGCCTACAGCTCCCAGCATGCCCCGGGCCGCCCCCCTTACACCCTGCCTTCCACCCTCTGGAAGCCTTTTCTTTCTTTCGTAACAGCTGAGCATTTAACCGAGTAAATCTCAGAGGTGCTCTTGTTTCTTCTCAACAAAGCAGCCATCTCCATCTGCTCCCGTCTGCCAAGCACACACCCAGTCAGGCCAGGAGAGCACGGGGTAATGGGCACAAACTGAGGCACAGGAAGTTCCGTCTGAACATGAGGAGGAACTTCTTCTCTCTGAGGGTGACGGAGCACTGGAACAGGCTGCCCAGGGAGCTTGTGGAGTCTCCTTCTCTGGAGATATTCAAGACCCGCCTGGACAAGGTCCTGTGCAGCCTGCTGTAGGTGACCCTGCTTCGGCGGGGGGTTTGGACTAGATGACCCACAGAGGTCCCTTCCAACCCCTACTATTCTGTGATTCTGTGATTCTGGGGTCCCATCTGCTCCCTGTCCCTCACACAGCAAGGAGGGTGACAGCCACCAGCCCCTGTGAGCTGACAGCTCGCCAACAGCCACCGCGCAAAGGGACACAGCCCCTGCTCAGACACCACGGGCCTCTGGAATGGCTCTCCAGAAAGGTACCCAGGAGAGGGACAAAAGCAGGACCAGGTATCTGCAAGATCAGAGCAGAATGAGGAAGCCAAGAGCGTAACTTGCAACACTCCAAAAGTGAGAAAAGACACCAAACTCTTCTGAGGATGTCACATCATCATGGCAGACCAGTGCCCGTGCCTGCACGCCAGCAGGACCCACCGAAGTCTTACTCCTGAGATTTTCACCATCTGTGGTGGAAAGCCACTGGATTTAACTGACGCCTCCAGCCCTTGGGACAGACAGACAGATGAGAGGCTGACCGAGGCTGTAAGGAAGAAAGAACCCCGTGATACGTCTACATCACCAAACGTCTCCAGGCACATCAGACCTCAGCACGCTTCCCAGTTCCTCACAGCTCTACTTGTGATACCCGTAAATGTAAAATTTCCACTTACCAGAGTGATTGTAATTAAACTAAAGTAGATCCTTGCTGTTTTGAGAAGATAGGAATGCTCTAAGATAGAGAGATTCCTAAATAATTCTACTCCAGACAGCTCGGCCTTGGGACGGCAGATGCACCAAGCTACAGAGAGAAAGAGGCACCAAGAGGGCAACAAGACCGGGGCAAACAACCTGGAAGGACACGGGACACTGATCTCAGAACCGGGTTTGCGCAGAAACAAAGGACAATGAGCGGACACTGTGATGAGGAGCATGAGCCTTCATCTTAGGACACCCAAAGGCCACCCATGGGTGATATGGAATTATTAGTAAAATTAAGGTTTTACATCCGAAAATTAAGGTTTCTATGAAAAATGTAACAGTGTTCACCCATTGAGGGAAAGCATGAAATCCAAAGGAGCTCTGAGGATGGGACACAGCTGCAGCAGGCATGCGAGGAATCCACTCACACAGCAACTCTCTGCAATGTACCACAGAGGACAGAACGGAGTGGAGACTCCGTGGCCCTGCTCCGTGATGATAAAGCGGAAGAAATGGTTCTCTAGAACTGATCAGCAGCTCAGCTGGCCCCCTGAGCCAACAGGTTTTCGAAACCTTGCCAAAGTGCTATCCTCTCGTGAACTTTGCTCGTTTTATTATCATTTTAATACCAAAACACACCTCCATCCCGAAGGCTACCCGCCTCCGAGGTGCGACCACCCCTCTTCGAGTCTGCGCTCTCGATTGTTCGTAAACTCTACCTTTAAACGTGAAGCGAGACAATTTTACACCAATCATGATAAAAGGTCTGTATGACTTCAGTCACTCAAACTCCACCTTAAAGGCAGAAAGGCTATAAAAATAGCCAGGGAAATGGGGGATTTTCGGAGAAGAAGATAACACCGTAGATTTTCGGAGAAGAAGATCTTTGGAGGAAAAGAAGATAACACCGTGAGCGAGTCAAGGGAAACTCCACCTCAGACTGCCTCCGACAACCGGGACTGGCCGACGGGCTGAGCCTTGCTTCTCCCCCCCTTGGGATGCCCTGGGTGAGACTTCAGTTAAGCGCTTTTCTCGGGAATAGTTACTCCCTAATGTTTATAGCCAGGCTGTATTATTTATGATCTTTTCACGCGTTTTCGATTTGCACGTGCTTTCTTGCAGACAGTCACTATCACCGGCAATTCAAAAAACCTATATATCTGTTGCACAAATAAAACTGCACTGTTTCAGGAGCCAGTTGTCACAGTTTCTCACTGAACACGACCGAATGCGGCCGTGCCAGTTCATGAGCACGACTGGACTGAAGGTGCAGACTGCTAAGAGTGTATCCAGAGTCGTGGTAGTTTAATATACGTATTAAACGCGACTGGACTGGTAGTGGCAAATTGGACATCACTCAGAATTCAAACCTAGCCGCACCGAGCCTCTCACTCCGGTGAAGAGCGTTAGAAAGCAGGGGGTTTATTTTCTGCCAAATTAACGCGACAGATGATAACAGACATGTGTGAAAGACAACAACATGTGTTAATGACTTCTTGGAAAACTCATGAATATGCTAAGCATTTCTCAGAAATATAATGAATATGTATACTGTGATTGTATTTAACGAAATACAATCACACGAAAACAGACATAGCAAGGCTATGCGAAAATCTAAAGATCTACAGCAAAACTAGTAATACCTACAAATACAGGCAATGATTTCAAAAACCTAGCCTTCAGTAGGATCTCAATAGAAAGGAGGATGAAGGAAGTCAAGGGAAGTACTAAATAAAAGAGTGGCAGCAGACTGAAACAGATGTGGAAAGACAACTTAAAAAGCCAGGCTTCTTAAGGTGCCAGTATTTAACATGAACGTTTCTGTATTTCAAGGTCAGGGCTGCAACAGCTCTGCTGTCTGTGCATACCAGTGAGCGATGACCTGCTTTTCACCCGCTCAGGCACTGCACCTACGCTTAGTCACAGATCTGACGGGTTTTTTTAAGTTTTCCCCTCGAAGATGTAATAGACAACAGGGCACTCTTTAAGTGAAACTACATAGCAGTTCTACTGATTTAAATACAAAAAGTTTTCTCCTGTGGTACATTCACCCACAAGAACTTTAACACCTCTTGATAGAAAAAATAATAAGAAACATGAAACTTTAACAACCTAGCTTCAGTGGGATTTTCTCGTTTTAGTTTTAACAAAGCAGCTGTGTGGAAGTTGCAAGCTGTCCTTATAGGTTAGCAAACTTAGCAAGGACAAGACAGTGACAAGAGCAGGAGCTGCAACCAAGAACCAGCGAAAACCAGCTTTGCAGTTTTGCAATGAGATAGAACGAACCAAGCGTGCGCAGCACTCCACAGGTAACTCATGGGCAAATGAGGAAGACTACCGAAAGAGATGAAGTAACCACCAAAGACCACCAGAGACCACTCGGGAGCTGTAATACACCTGCCTAAAAGAGAATTTGAATAGATTCATACGCTCTCGGAAATGTAACGATTAATATGCATATTGTAGTTCTATTTAACCTGAAATTAAAGCATGTTTGGCACACACGTTTGGAGGAGAGATCCCCCGTGTGCCTGGTGCCGTAATAAAGGACACCTGGTTAACAGCATACATTGTACTGTTAGGTTATTACGGGATCTGTGAATCACTCTAACCAGCATTTTCCTTTTTGACTAGAAAATGAAAATCTTCAACAGCAGATAGCCCTGAAATAAGCTTCAGTCAAATCTGGACCAAATACAGGGTGTGCGTTATGATATGACACAGATCTGGACTTGACTCTTCAAAGCAATCATGCACTAAGGAAAATTTTGGGTTGTTACGCAGAGTTTTAGCTAGAGTCTTGGCAACCAAATTTGGGACATGAAAGGTATTAGCACTACAGTGCCACGTGCCGTAAAGAAAAATGCTCTTGCAGTTCAATTCCAACGCCGCATCCTCAATCAAATTGAAGCTGCTGTGTTTGAGGAACATGGGTGGAAATCTCACCTGCCACGCTGCAGTGACGCTGGAGCATTTCTTCACCTTGTAGTCTCTTTCCTCAGGCGTCGTGAATCTCTCCCAGAGTCTGAGGCAAAGCCCATGCATTTCACCTGTTTGCAACAGGGGATGTCTGAGCTGTCACATGGTGGTTTGTTGTGGGGCACCACTTGTACCCTGGATTTGCCTTCATAAATGCATCCCTGTAATAGAAAGAAAAGGAAAACTTCCAGTCAGGTCACTCATGAGAATGGACTATCCACAGGGCAACAGAGTGCACTGCTTGTAATGGGATTTAAGACCGTAAAGAATCCTTCAATAGCTTTATTTTTAACAGTTTAATCACATGTTTAGAGTCTGACTGCCAACACAACCGAACAAAAGGAACAGGATGATAAGTAGAGTTATATTTAAAAAAGCGAGGTTTCTCTTTACCCACCTGACGGTCTATCACCCAGAGCAGGCTGAAGTTCTGATCCTGCAAACTGCTCCCCACTGCTTCTCTGCTCACCTTGGCAAACAAGGACAGCTGTTCCCATTCTTTTGCAGGTACAATATTTCCAGATGTACACTGCAATTTGAATGAAATGAAGACATACATTTAGCAATACATGCAGAATAATGCTCCCAGACCAGGCACAGAAAAAACCCCCACGACCAGGATCACCTCATTCTCAGCAACTTTGGATACATCATCCCCGTGTTCCCACCAAAATGTACCACACTGCATCAAATCAACCAGGAAAAAACATCTTCAAGTAACGCTGACCCACAGACACGCTGTATCTTCAGAACAGGGCGGCTGTAGGAAAGCTGCACACTCAGGGCTGCGACCCCTCTCCCCTCACCCCTTTTCTCTCTCCCTCAGCCCGGGCTGGGAGCTCATCTCACCAGGGAAGGACACCAGGGAAGGACACCAGGGAAGGACACCAGCCTCACCGAGGGACAGGGAGGGGAGAAGGGAGCAGAGGGAAAGGCAACGCAGAGAGGAGCAGCTCTGCCTTCCCTCGCTCAGCCCACAGCCTGCTGGTGCCTGTGCCCGGGGGCCCCGTCTTCGTCCCCTGCCCCTCCCCAGCTCTGGGCTCACCCCCGGGGCTGCCCCGGCCGGGCCTGGCTCCAGCAGGGAGCTCCCCCCCACCCCCCTGGCATGGCCAGCAGGCAGCAGAGCCCCCAGTGCCCGCCCCAGGGCCCCGCTGCCCTCACCGGCAGCCCCAGCCCTCACCTCAGCCGGGGCCTGGACTGGATCCTGTCCCTGCCACACCAACATGGCCGGCGGTAGCCCCTGACTCGGGCCTACAGCTCCCAGCATGCCCCGGGAAACAACATGGCCACCCAGCAGCCCCTGCCCCAGGGCCTACAGCTCCCAGCATGCCCCGGGCCGCCCCCCCCACACCCTGCCTTCCACCCTCTGGAAGCCTTTTCTTTCTTTCGTAACAGCTGAGCATTTAACCGAGTAAATCTCAGAGGTGCTCTTGTTTCTTCTCAACAAAGCAGCCATCTCCATCTGCTCCCGTCTGCCAAGCACACACCCAGGCAGGCCAGGAGAGCTCGGGGTCCCATCTGCTCCCTGTCCCTCACACAGCAAGGAGGGTGACAGCCACCAGCCCCTGTGAGCTGACAGCTCACCAACAGCCACCGCGCAAAGGGACACAGCCCCTGCTCAGACACCACGGGCCTCTGGAATGGCTCTCCAGAAAGGTACCCAGGAGAGGGACAAAAGCAGGACCAGGTATCTGCAAGATCAGAGCAGAATGAGGAAGCCAAGAGCGTAACTTGCAACACTCCAAAAGTGAGAAAAGACACCAAACTCTTCTGAGGATGTCACATCATCATGGCAGACCAGTGCCCGTGCCTGCACGCCAGCAGGACCCACCGAAGTCTTACTCCTGAGATTTTCACCATCTGTGGTGGAAAGCCACTGGGTTTAACTGACGCCTCCAGCCCTTGGGACAGACAGACAGATGAGAGGCTGACCGAGGCTGTAAGGAAGAAAGAACCCCATGCTACGTCTACATCACCAAACGTCTCCAGGCACATCAGACCTCAGCACGCTTCCCAGTTCCTCACAGCTCTACTTGTGATACCCGTAAATGTAAAATTTCCACTTACCAGAGTGATTGTAATTAAACTAAAGTAGATCCTTGCTGTTTTGAGAAGATAGGAATGCTCTAAGATAGAGAGATTCCTAAATAATTCTACTCCAGACAGCTCGGCCTTGGGACGGCAGATGCACCAAGCTACAGAGAGAAAGAGGCACCAAGAGGGCAACAAGACCGGGGCAAACAACCTGGAAGGACACGGGACACTGATCTCAGAACCGGGTTTGCGCAGAAACAAAGGACAATGAGCGGACACTGTGATGAGGAGCATGAGCCTTCATCTTAGGACACCCAAAGGCCACCCATGGGTGATATGGAATTATTAGTAAAATTAAGGTTTTGCATCCGAAAATTAAGGTTTCTATGAAAAACGTAGCAGTGTTCACCCATTGAGGGAAAGCATGAAATCCAAAGGAGCTCTGAGGATGGGACACAGCTGCAGCAGGCATGCGAGGAATCCACTCACACAGCAACTCTCTGCAATGTACCACAGAGGACAGAACGGAGTGGAGACTCCGTGGCCCTGCTCCGTGATGATAAAGCGGAAGAAATGGTTCTCTAGAACTGATCAGCAGCTCAGCTGGCCCCCTGAGCCAACAGGTTTTCGAAACCTTGCCAAAGTGCTATCCTCTCGTGAACTTTGCTCGTTTTATTATCATTTTAATACCAAAACACACCTCCATCCCGAAGGCTACCCGCCTCCGAGGTGCGACCACCCCTCTTCGAGTCTGCGCTCTCGATTGTTCGTAAACTCTACCTTTAAACGTGAAGCGAGACAATTTTACACCAATCATGATAAAAGGTCTGTATGACTACAGTCACTCAAACTCCACCTTAAAGGCAGAAAGGCTATAAAAATAGCCAGGGAAATGGGGGATTTTCGGAGAAGAAGATAACACCGTAGATTTTCGGAGAAGAAGATCTTTGGAGGAAAAGAAGATAACACCGTGAGCGAGTCAAGGGAAACTCCACCTCACACTGCCTCCGACAACCGGGACTGGCCGACGGGCTGAGCCTTGCTTCTCCCCCCCTTGGGACGCCTTGGGTGAGACTTCAGTTAAGCGCTTTTCTCGGGAATAGTTACTCCCTAATGTTTATAGCCAGGCTGTATTATTTATGATCTTTTCACGCGTTTTCGATTTGCACGTGCTTTCTTGCAGACAGTCACTATCACCGGCAATTCAAAAAACCTATATATCTGTTGCACAAATAAAACTGCACTGTTTCAGGAGCCAGTTGTCACAGTTTCTCACTGAACACGACCGAATGCGGCCGTGCCAGTTCATGAGCACGACTGGACTGAAGGTGCAGACTGCTAAGAGTGTATCCAGAGTCGTGGTAGTTTAATATACGTATTAAACGCGACTGGACTGGTAGTGGCAAATTGGACATCACTCAGAATTCAAACCTAGCCGCACCGAGCCTCTCACTCCGGTGAAGAGCGTTAGAAAGCAGGGGGTTTATTTTCTGCCAAATTAACGCGACAGATGATAACAGACATGTGTGAAAGACAACAACATGTGTTAATGACTTCTTGGAAAACTCATGAATATGCTAAGCATTTCTCAGAAATATAATGAATATGTATACTGTGATTGTATTTAACGAAATACAATCACACGAAAACAGACATAGCAAGGCTATGCGAAAATCTAAAGATCTACAGCAAAACTAGTAATACCTACAAATACAGGCAATGATTTCAAAAACCTAGCCTTCAGTAGGATCTCAATAGAAAGGAGGATGAAGGAAGTCAAGGGAAGTACTAAATAAAAGAGTGGCAGCAGACTGAAACAGATGTGGAAAGACAACTTAAAAAGCCAGGCTTCTTAAGGTGCCAGTATTTAACATGAACGTTTCTGTATTTCAAGGTCAGGGCTGCAACAGGTCTGCTGTCTGTGCATACCAGTGAGAGATGACCTGCTTTTCACCCGCTCAGGCACTGCACCTACGCTTAGTCACAGATCTGACGGGTTTTTTTAAGTTTTCCCCTCGAAGATGTAATAGACAACAGGGCACTCTTTAAGTGAAACTACATAGCAGTTCTACTGATTTAAATACAAAAAGTTTTCTCCTGTGGTACATTCACCCACAAGAACTTTAACACCTCTTGATAGAAAAAATAATAAGAAACATGAAACTTTAACAACCTAGCTTCAGTGGGATTTTCTCGTTTTAGTTTTAACAAAGCAGCTGTGTGGAAGTTGCAAGCTGTCCTTATAGGTTAGCAAACTTAGCAAGGACAAGACAGTGACAAGAGCAGGAGCTGCAACCAAGAACCAGCGAAAACCAGCTTTGCAGTTTTGCAATGAGATAGAACGAACCAAGCGTGCGCAGCACTCCACAGGTAACTCATGGGCAAATGAGGAAGACTACCGAAAGAGATGAAGTAACCACCAAAGACCACCAGAGACCACTCGGGAGCTGTAATACACCTGCCTAAAAGAGAATTTGAATAGATTCATACGCTCTCGGAAATGTAACGATTAATATGCATATTGTAGTTCTATTTAACCTGAAATTAAAGCATGTTTGGCACACACGTTTGGAGGAGAGATCCCCCGTGTGCCTGGTGCCGTAATAAAGGACACCTGGTTAACAGTATACATTGTACTGTTAGGTTATTACGGGATCTGTGAATCACTCTAACCAGCATTTTCCTTTTTGACTAGAAAATGAAAATCTTCAACAGCAGATAGCCCTGAAATAAGCTTCAGTCAAATCTGGACCAAATACAGGGTGTGCGTTATGATATGACACAGATCTGGACTTGACTCTTCAAAGCAATCATGCACTAAGGAAAATTTTGGGTTGTTACGCAGAGTTTTAGCTAGAGTCTTGGCAACCAAATTTGGGACATGAAAGGTATTAGCACTACAGTGCCACGTGCAGTAAAGAAAAATGCTCTTGCAGTTCAATTCCAACGCCGCATCCTCAATCAAATTGAAGCTGCTGTGTTTGAGGAACATGGGTGGAAATCTCACCTGCCACGCTGCAGTGACGCTGGAGCATTTCTTCACCTTGTAGTCTCTTTCCTCAGGCGTCGTGAATCTCTCCCAGAGTCTGAGGCAAAGCCCATGCATTTCACCTGTTTGCAACAGGGGATGTCTGAGCTGTCACATGGTGGTTTGTTGTGGGGCACCACTTGTACCCTGGATTTGCCTTCATAAATGCATCCCTGTAATAGAAAGAAAAGGAAAACTTCCAGTCAGGTCACTCATGAGAATGGACTATCCACAGGGCAACAGAGTGCACTGCTTGTAATGGGATTTAAGACCGTAAAGAATCCTTCAATAGCTTTATTTTTAACAGTTTAATCACATGTTTAGAGTCTGACTGCCAACACAACCGAACAAAAGGAACAGGATGATAAGTAGAGTTATATTTAAAAAAGCGAGGTTTCTCTTTACCCACCTGACGGTCTATCACCCAGAGCAGGCTGAAGTTCTGATCCTGCAAACTGCTCCCCACTGCTTCTCTGCTCACCTTGGCAAACAAGGACAGCTGTTCCCATTCTTTTGCAGGTACAATATTTCCAGATGTACACTGCAATTTGAATGAAATGAAGACATACATTTAGCAATACATGCAGAATAATGCTCCCAGACCAGGCACAGAAAAAACCCCCACGACCAGGATCACCTCATTCTCAGCAACTTTGGATACATCATCCCCGTGTTCCCACCAAAATGTACCACACTGCATCAAATCAACCAGGAAAAAACATCTTCAAGTAACGCTGACCCACAGACACGCTGTATCTTCAGAACAGGGCGGCTGTAGGAAAGCTGCACACTCAGGGCTGCGACCCCTCTCCCCTCACCCCTTTTCTCTCTCCCTCAGCCTGGGCTGGGAGCTCATCTCACCAGGGAAGGACACCAGGGAAGGACACCAGGGAAGGACACCAGCCTCACCGAGGGACAGGGAGGGGAGAAGGGAGCAGAGGGAAAGGCAACGCAGAGAGGAGCAGCTCTGCCTTCCCTCGCTCAGCCCACAGCCTGCTGGTGCCTGTGCCCGGGGGCCCCGTCTTCGTCCCCTGCCCCTCCCCAGCTCTGGGCTCACCCCCGGGGCTGCCCCGGCCGGGCCCGGCTCCAGCAGGGAGCTCCCCCCCACCCCCCTGGCATTGCCAGCAGGCAGCAGAGCCCCCAGTGCCCGCCCCAGGGCCCCGCTGCCCTCACCGGCAGCCCCAGCCCTCACCTCAGCCGGGGCCTGCAGCAGAGCCTGTCCCTGCCACACCAACATGGCCGGCAGCAGCCCCTGCCCCGGGCCTACAGCTCCCAGCATGCCCCGGGAAACAACATGGCCACCCAGCAGCCCCTGCCCCAGGGCCTACAGCTCCCAGCATGCCCCGGGCCGCCCCCCCCACACCCTGCCTTCCACCCTCTGGAAGCCTTTTCTTTCTTTCGTAACAGCTGAGCATTTAACCGAGTAAATCTCAGAGGTGCTCTTGTTTCTTCTCAACAAAGCAGCCATCTCCATCTGCTCCCGTCTGCCAAGCACACACCCAGGCAGGCCAGGAGAGCACGGGGTCCCATCTGCTCCCTGTCCCTCACACAGCAAGGAGGGTGACAGCCACCAGCCCCTGTGAGCTGACAGCTCACCAACAGCCACCGCGCAAAGGGACACAGCCCCTGCTCAGACACCACGGGCCTCTGGAATGGCTCTCCAGAAAGGTACCCAGGAGAGGGACAAAAGCAGGACCAGGTATCTGCAAGATCAGAGCAGAATGAGGAAGCCAAGAGCGTAACTTGCAACACTCCAAAAGTGAGAAAAGACACCAAACTCTTCTGAGGATGTCACATCATCATGGCAGACCAGTGCCCGTGCCTGCACGCCAGCAGGACCCACCGAAGTCTTACTCCTGAGATTTTCACCATCTGTGGTGGAAAGCCACTGGGTTTAACTGACGCCTCCAGCCCTTGGGACAGACAGACAGATGAGAGGCTGACCGAGGCTGTAAGGAAGAAAGAACCCCATGCTACGTCTACATCACCAAACGTCTCCAGGCACATCAGACCTCAGCACGCTTCCCAGTTCCTCACAGCTCTACTTGTGATACCCGTAAATGTAAAATTTCCACTTACCAGAGTGATTGTAATTAAACTAAAGTAGATCCTTGCTGTTTTGAGAAGATAGGAATGCTCTAAGATAGAGAGATTCCTAAATAATTCTACTCCAGACAGCTCGGCCTTGGGACGGCAGATGCACCAAGCTACAGAGAGAAAGAGGCACCAAGAGGGCAACAAGACCGGGGCAAACAACCTGGAAGGACACGGGACACTGATCTCAGAACCGGGTTTGCGCAGAAACAAAGGACAATGAGCGGACACTGTGATGAGGAGCATGAGCCTTCATCTTAGGACACCCAAAGGCCACCCATGGGTGATATGGAATTATTAGTAAAATTAAGGTTTTGCATCCGAAAATTAAGGTTTCTATGAAAAACGTAACAGTGTTCACCCATTGAGGGAAAGCATGAAATCCAAAGGAGCTCTGAGGATGGGACACAGCTGCAGCAGGCATGCGAGGAATCCACTCACACAGCAACTCTCTGCAATGTACCACAGAGGACAGAACGGAGTGGAGACTCCGTGGCCCTGCTCCGTGATGATAAAGCGGAAGAAATGGTTCTCTAGAACTGATCAGCAGCTCAGCTGGCCCCCTGAGCCAACAGGTTTTCGAAACCTTGCCAAAGTGCTATCCTCTCGTGAACTTTGCTCGTTTTATTATCATTTTAATACCAAAACACACCTCCATCCCGAAGGCTACCCGCCTCCGAGGTGCGACCACCCCTCTTCGAGTCTGCGCTCTCGATTGTTCGTAAACTCTACCTTTAAACGTGAAGCGAGACAATTTTACACCAATCATGATAAAAGGTCTGTATGACTACAGTCACTCAAACTCCACCTTAAAGGCAGAAAGGCTATAAAAATAGCCAGGGAAATGGGGGATTTTCGGAGAAGAAGATAACACCGTAGATTTTCGGAGAAGAAGATCTTTGGAGGAAAAGAAGATAACACCGTGAGCGAGTCAAGGGAAACTCTACCTCAGACTGCCTCCGACAACCGGGACTGGCCGACGGGCTGAGCCTTGCTTCTCCCCCCCCTTGGGACGCCCTGGGTGAGACTTCAGTTAAGCGCTTTTCTCGGGAATAGTTACTCCCTAATGTTTATAGCCAGGCTGTATTATTTATGATCTTTTCACGCGTTTTCGATTTGCACGTGCTTTCTTGCAGACAGTCACTATCACCGGCAATTCAAAAAACCTATATATCTGTTGCACAAATAAAACTGCACTGTTTCAGGAGCCAGTTGTCACAGTTTCTCACTGAACACGACCGAATGCGGCCGTGCCAGTTCATGAGCACGACTGGACTGAAGGTGCAGACTGCTAAGAGTGTATCCAGAGTCGTGGTAGTTTAATATACGTATTAAACGCGACTGGACTGGTAGTGGCAAATTGGACATCACTCAGAATTCAAACCTAGCCGCACCGAGCCTCTCACTCCGGTGAAGAGCGTTAGAAAGCAGGGGGTTTATTTTCTGCCAAATTAACGCGACAGATGATAACAGACATGTGTGAAAGACAACAACATGTGTTAATGACTTCTTGGAAAACTCATGAATATGCTAAGCATTTCTCAGAAATATAATGAATATGTATACTGTGATTGTATTTAACGAAATACAATCACACGAAAACAGACATAGCAAGGCTATGCAAAAATCTAAAGATCTACAGCAAAACTAGTAATACCTACAAATACAGGCAATGATTTCAAAAACCTAGCCTTCAGTAGGATCTCAATAGAAAGGAGGATGAAGGAAGTCAAGGGAAGTACTAAATAAAAGAGTGGCAGCAGACTGAAACAGATGTGGAAAGACAACTTAAAAAGCCAGGCTTCTTAAGGTGCCAGTATTTAACATGAACGTTTCTGTATTTCAAGGTCAGGGCTGCAACAGCTCTGCTGTCTGTGCATACCAGTGAGAGATGACCTGCTTTTCACCCGCTCAGGCACTGCACCTACGCTTAGTCACAGATCTGACGGGTTTTTTTAAGTTTTCCCCTCGAAGATGTAATAGACAACAGGGCACTCTTTAAGTGAAACTACATAGCAGTTCTACTGATTTAAATACAAAAAGTTTTCTCCTGTGGTACATTCACCCACAAGAACTTTAACACCTCTTGATAGAAAAAATAATAAGAAACATGAAACTTTAACAACCTAGCTTCAGTGGGATTTTCTCGTTTTAGTTTTAACAAAGCAGCTGTGTGGAAGTTGCAAGCTGTCCTTATAGGTTAGCAAACTTAGCAAGGACAAGACAGTGACAAGAGCAGGAGCTGCAACCAAGAACCAGCGAAAACCAGCTTTGCAGTTTTGCAATGAGATAGAACGAACCAAGCGTGCGCAGCACTCCACAGGTAACTCATGGGCAAATGAGGAAGACTACCGAAAGAGATGAAGTAACCACCAAAGACCACCAGAGACCACTCGGGAGCTGTAATACACCTGCCTAAAAGAGAATTTGAATAGATTCATACGCTCTCGGAAATGTAACGATTAATATGCATATTGTAGTTCTATTTAACCTGAAATTAAAGCATGTTTGGCACACACGTTTGGAGGAGAGATCCCCCGTGTGCCTGGTGCCGTAATAAAGGACACCTGGTTAACAGTATACATTGTACTGTTAGGTTATTACGGGATCTGTGAATCACTCTAACCAGCATTTTCCTTTTTGACTAGAAAATGAAAATCTTCAACAGCAGATAGCCCTGAAATAAGCTTCAGTCAAATCTGGACCAAATACAGGGTGTGCGTTATGATATGACACAGATCTGGACTTGACTCTTCAAAGCAATCATGCACTAAGGAAAATTTTGGGTTGTTACGCAGAGTTTTAGCTAGAGTCTTGGCAACCAAATTTGGGACATGAAAGGTATTAGCACTACAGTGCCACGTGCAGTAAAGAAAAATGCTCTTGCAGTTCAATTCCAACGCCGCATCCTCAATCAAATTGAAGCTGCTGTGTTTGAGGAACATGGGTGGAAATCTCACCTGCCACGCTGCAGTGACGCTGGAGCATTTCTTCACCTTGTAGTCTCTTTCCTCAGGCGTCGTGAATCTCTCCCAGAGTCTGAGGCAAAGCCCATGCATTTCACCTGTTTGCAACAGGGGATGTCTGAGCTGTCACATGGTGGTTTGTTGTGGGGCACCACTTGTACCCTGGATTTGCCTTCATAAATGCATCCCTGTAATAGAAAGAAAAGGAAAACTTCCAGTCAGGTCACTCATGAGAATGGACTATCCACAGGGCAACAGAGTGCACTGCTTGTAATGGGATTTAAGACCGTAAAGAATCCTTCAATAGCTTTATTTTTAACAGTTTAATCACATGTTTAGAGTCTGACTGCCAACACAACCGAACAAAAGGAACAGGATGATAAGTAGAGTTATATTTAAAAAAGCGAGGTTTCTCTTTACCCACCTGACGGTCTATCACCCAGAGCAGGCTGAAGTTCTGATCCTGCAAACTGCTCCCCACTGCTTCTCTGCTCACCTTGGCAAACAAGGACAGCTGTTCCCATTCTTTTGCAGGTACAATATTTCCAGATGTACACTGCAATTTGAATGAAATGAAGACATACATTTAGCAATACATGCAGAATAATGCTCCCAGACCAGGCACAGAAAAAACCCCCACGACCAGGATCACCTCATTCTCAGCAACTTTGGATACATCATCCCCGTGTTCCCACCAAAATGTACCACACTGCATCAAATCAACCAGGAAAAAACATCTTCAAGTAACGCTGACCCACAGACACGCTGTATCTTCAGAACAGGGCGGCTGTAGGAAAGCTGCACACTCAGGGCTGCGACCCCTCTCCCCTCACCCCTTTTCTCTCTCCCTCAGCCTGGGCTGGGAGCTCATCTCACCAGGGAAGGACACCAGGGAAGGACACCAGGGAAGGACACCAGCCTCACCGAGGGACAGGGAGGGGAGAAGGGAGCAGAGGGAAAGGCAACGCAGAGAGGAGCAGCTCTGCCTTCCCTCGCTCAGCCCACAGCCTGCTGGTGCCTGTGCCCGGGGGCCCCGTCTTCGTCCCCTGCCCCTCCCCAGCTCTGGGCTCACCCCCGGGGCTGCCCCGGCCGGGCCCGGCTCCAGCAGGGAGCTCCCCCCCACCCCCCTGGCATTGCCAGCAGGCAGCAGAGCCCCCAGTGCCCGCCCCAGGGCCCCGCTGCCCTCACCGGCAGCCCCAGCCCTCACCTCAGCCGGGGCCTGCAGCAGAGCCTGTCCCTGCCACACCAACATGGCCGGCAGCAGCCCCTGCCCCGGGCCTACAGCTCCCAGCATGCCCCGGGAAACAACATGGCCACCCAGCAGCCCCTGCCCCAGGGCCTACAGCTCCCAGCATGCCCCGGGCCGCCCCCCCCACACCCTGCCTTCCACCCTCTGGAAGCCTTTTCTTTCTTTCGTAACAGCTGAGCATTTAACCGAGTAAATCTCAGAGGTGCTCTTGTTTCTTCTCAACAAAGCAGCCATCTCCATCTGCTCCCGTCTGCCAAGCACACACCCAGGCAGGCCAGGAGAGCACGGGGTCCCATCTGCTCCCTGTCCCTCACACAGCAAGGAGGGTGACAGCCACCAGCCCCTGTGAGCTGACAGCTCACCAACAGCCACCGCGCAAAGGGACACAGCCCCTGCTCAGACACCACGGGCCTCTGGAATGGCTCTCCAGAAAGGTACCCAGGAGAGGGACAAAAGCAGGACCAGGTATCTGCAAGATCAGAGCAGAATGAGGAAGCCAAGAGCGTAACTTGCAACACTCCAAAAGTGAGAAAAGACACCAAACTCTTCTGAGGATGTCACATCATCATGGCAGACCAGTGCCCGTGCCTGCACGCCAGCAGGACCCACCGAAGTCTTACTCCTGAGATTTTCACCATCTGTGGTGGAAAGCCACTGGGTTTAACTGACGCCTCCAGCCCTTGGGACAGACAGACAGATGAGAGGCTGACCGAGGCTGTAAGGAAGAAAGAACCCCATGCTACGTCTACATCACCAAACGTCTCCAGGCACATCAGACCTCAGCACGCTTCCCAGTTCCTCACAGCTCTACTTGTGATACCCGTAAATGTAAAATTTCCACTTACCAGAGTGATTGTAATTAAACTAAAGTAGATCCTTGCTGTTTTGAGAAGATAGGAATGCTCTAAGATAGAGAGATTCCTAAATAATTCTACTCCAGACAGCTCGGCCTTGGGACGGCAGATGCACCAAGCTACAGAGAGAAAGAGGCACCAAGAGGGCAACAAGACCGGGGCAAACAACCTGGAAGGACACGGGACACTGATCTCAGAACCGGGTTTGCGCAGAAACAAAGGACAATGAGCGGACACTGTGATGAGGAGCATGAGCCTTCATCTTAGGACACCCAAAGGCCACCCATGGGTGATATGGAATTATTAGTAAAATTAAGGTTTTGCATCCGAAAATTAAGGTTTCTATGAAAAACGTAGCAGTGTTCACCCATTGAGGGAAAGCATGAAATCCAAAGGAGCTCTGAGGATGGGACACAGCTGCAGCAGGCATGCGAGGAATCCACTCACACAGCAACTCTCTGCAATGTACCACAGAGGACAGAACGGAGTGGAGACTCCGTGGCCCTGCTCCGTGATGATAAAGCGGAAGAAATGGTTCTCTAGAACTGATCAGCAGCTCAGCTGGCCCCCTGAGCCAACAGGTTTTCGAAACCTTGCCAAAGTGCTATCCTCTCGTGAACTTTGCTCGTTTTATTATCATTTTAATACCAAAACACACCTCCATCCCGAAGGCTACCCGCCTCCGAGGTGCGACCACCCCTCTTCGAGTCTGCGCTCTCGATTGTTCGTAAACTCTACCTTTAAACGTGAAGCGAGACAATTTTACACCAATCATGATAAAAGGTCTGTATGACTACAGTCACTCAAACTCCACCTTAAAGGCAGAAAGGCTATAAAAATAGCCAGGGAAATGGGGGATTTTCGGAGAAGAAGATAACACCGTAGATTTTCGGAGAAGAAGATCTTTGGAGGAAAAGAAGATAACACCGTGAGCGAGTCAAGGGAAACTCTACCTCAGACTGCCTCCGACAACCGGGACTGGCCGACGGGCTGAGCCTTGCTTCTCCCCCCCCTTGGGACGCCCTGGGTGAGACTTCAGTTAAGCGCTTTTCTCGGGAATAGTTACTCCCTAATGTTTATAGCCAGGCTGTATTATTTATGATCTTTTCACGCGTTTTCGATTTGCACGTGCTTTCTTGCAGACAGTCACTATCACCGGCAATTCAAAAAACCTATATATCTGTTGCACAAATAAAACTGCACTGTTTCAGGAGCCAGTTGTCACAGTTTCTCACTGAACACGACCGAATGCGGCCGTGCCAGTTCATGAGCACGACTGGACTGAAGGTGCAGACTGCTAAGAGTGTATCCAGAGTCGTGGTAGTTTAATATACGTATTAAACGCGACTGGACTGGTAGTGGCAAATTGGACATCACTCAGAATTCAAACCTAGCCGCACCGAGCCTCTCACTCCGGTGAAGAGCGTTAGAAAGCAGGGGGTTTATTTTCTGCCAAATTAACGCGACAGATGATAACAGACATGTGTGAAAGACAACAACATGTGTTAATGACTTCTTGGAAAACTCATGAATATGCTAAGCATTTCTCAGAAATATAATGAATATGTATACTGTGATTGTATTTAACGAAATACAATCACACGAAAACAGACATAGCAAGGCTATGCAAAAATCTAAAGATCTACAGCAAAACTAGTAATACCTACAAATACAGGCAATGATTTCAAAAACCTAGCCTTCAGTAGGATCTCAATAGAAAGGAGGATGAAGGAAGTCAAGGGAAGTACTAAATAAAAGAGTGGCAGCAGACTGAAACAGATGTGGAAAGACAACTTAAAAAGCCAGGCTTCTTAAGGTGCCAGTATTTAACATGAACGTTTCTGTATTTCAAGGTCAGGGCTGCAACAGGTCTGCTGTCTGTGCATACCAGTGAGAGATGACCTGCTTTTCACCCGCTCAGGCACTGCACCTACGCTTAGTCACAGATCTGACGGGTTTTTTTAAGTTTTCCCCTCGAAGATGTAATAGACAACAGGGCACTCTTTAAGTGAAACTACATAGCAGTTCTACTGATTTAAATACAAAAAGTTTTCTCCTGTGGTACATTCACCCACAAGAACTTTAACACCTCTTGATAGAAAAAATAATAAGAAACATGAAACTTTAACAACCTAGCTTCAGTGGGATTTTCTCGTTTTAGTTTTAACAAAGCAGCTGTGTGGAAGTTGCAAGCTGTCCTTATAGGTTAGCAAACTTAGCAAGGACAAGACAGTGACAAGAGCAGGAGCTGCAACCAAGAACCAGCGAAAACCAGCTTTGCAGTTTTGCAATGAGATAGAACGAACCAAGCGTGCGCAGCACTCCACAGGTAACTCATGGGCAAATGAGGAAGACTACCGAAAGAGATGAAGTAACCACCAAAGACCACCAGAGACCACTCGGGAGCTGTAATACACCTGCCTAAAAGAGAATTTGAATAGATTCATACGCTCTCGGAAATGTAACGATTAATATGCATATTGTAGTTCTATTTAACCTGAAATTAAAGCATGTTTGGCACACACGTTTGGAGGAGAGATCCCCCGTGTGCCTGGTGCCGTAATAAAGGACACCTGGTTAACAGTATACATTGTACTGTTAGGTTATTACGGGATCTGTGAATCACTCTAACCAGCATTTTCCTTTTTGACTAGAAAATGAAAATCTTCAACAGCAGATAGCCCTGAAATAAGCTTCAGTCAAATCTGGACCAAATACAGGGTGTGCGTTATGATATGACACAGATCTGGACTTGACTCTTCAAAGCAATCATGCACTAAGGAAAATTTTGGGTTGTTACGCAGAGTTTTAGCTAGAGTCTTGGCAACCAAATTTGGGACATGAAAGGTATTAGCACTACAGTGCCACGTGCCGTAAAGAAAAATGCTCTTGCAGTTCAATTCCAACGCCGCATCCTCAATGAAATTGAAGCTGCTGTGTTTGAGCAACATGGGTGGAAATCTCACCTGCCACGCTGCAGTGACGCTGGAGCATTTCTTTACCTTGTAGTCTCTTTCCTCAGGCGTCGTGAATCTCTCCCAGAGTCTGAGGCAAAGCCCATGCATTTCTCCTGTTTGCAACAGGGGATGTCTGAGCCGTCACATGGTGGTTTGTTGTGGGGCACCATTTGTACCCTGGATTTGCCTTCATAAATGCATCCCTGTAATAGAAAGAAAAGGAAAACTTCCAGTCAGGTCACTCATGAGAATGGACTATCCACAGGGCAACAGAGTGCACTGCTTGTAATGGGATTTAAGACCGTAAAGAAACCTTCAATAGCTTGATTCTTAACAGTTTAATCACATGTTTAGAGTCTGACTGCCAACACAACCGAACAAAAGAAACAGGATGATAAGAAGAGTTGTATTTAAAAAAGCGAGGTTTCTCTTTACCCACCTGACTGTCTATCACCCAGAGCAGGCTGAAGTTCTGATCCTGCAAACTGCTCCCCACCGCTTCTCTGCTCACCTTGGCAAACAAGGACAGCTGTTCCCATTCTTTTGCAGGTACAATATTTCCAGATGTACACTGTAGTTTGAACGAAATGAAGACATACATTTAGTAATACATGCAGAATGATCCTCCCAGACCAGCCACAGAAAAAACCCCCACGACCAGGATCACCTCATTTTCAGGAACTTCGGATAAATCATCCCCGTGTTCCCACCAAAATGTACCACACTGCATCAAATCAACCAGGAAAAAAAATCTTCAGGTAACGCTGACCCACAGACACGCTGTATCTTCAGAACAAGGTGGCTGTAGGAAAGCTGCACACTCAGGGCTGCGACCCCTCTCCCCTCACCCCTTTTCTCTCTCCCTCAGCCTGGGCTGGGAGCTCATCTCACCAGGGAAGGACACCAGGGAAGGACACCAGCCTCACCGAGGGACAGGGAGGGGAGAAGGGAGCAGAGGGAAAGGCAACGCAGAGAGGAGCAGCTCTGCCTTCCCTCGCTCAGCCCACAGCCTGCTGGTGCCTGTGCCCGGGGGCTCCGTCTCCGTCCCCTGCCCCTCCCCAGCTCTGGGCTCACCCCCGGGGCTGCCCCGGCCGGGTCCGGCTCCAGCAGGGAGCTCCCCCCCGCCCCCCCAGCGCGGCCAGCAGGCAGCAGAGCCCCCAGTGCCCGCCCCAGGGCCCCACTCCCCTCAGCGGCAGCCCCAGCCCTCACCTCAGCCGGGGCCTGGACTGGATCCTGTCCCTGCCACACCAACATGGCCACCCAGCAGGCCCTGCCCCGGGCCTACAGCTCCCAGCATGCCCCGGGAAACAACATGGCCACCCAGCAGCCCCTGCCCCGGGCCTACAGCTCCCAGCATGCCCCGGGAACCAACATGGCCACCCAGCAGCCCCTGCCCCAGGGCAGGCCCCGGGCCTACACCTCCCAGCATGCCCCGGGGCGCCCCCCCACTCCCTGCCTTCCACCCTCTGGAAGCCTTTTCTTTCTTTCGTAACAGCTGAGCATTTAAGCGAGTAAATCTCAGAGGTGCTCTTGTTTCTTCTCAACAAAGCAGCCATCTCCATCTGCTCGGGGTCCCATCTGCTCCCTGTCCCTCACACAGCAAGGAGGGTGACAGCCACCAGCCCCTGTGAGCTGACAGCTCGCCAACAGCCACCGCGCAAAGGGACACAGCCCCTGCTCAGACACCACGGGCCTCTGGAATGGCTCTCCAGAAAGGTGCACAGGAGAGGGACAAAAGCAGGACCAGGTATCTGCAAGATCAGAGCAGAATGAGGAAGCCAAGAGCGTAACTTGCAACACTCCAAAAGTGAGAAAAGACACCAAACTCTTCTGAGGATGTCACATCATCATGGCAGACCAGTGCCCGTGCCTGCACGCCAGCAGGACCCACCGAAGTCTTACTCCTGAGATTTTCACCATCTGTGGTGGAAAGCCACTGGGTTTAACTGACGCCTCCAGCCCTTGGGACAGACAGACAGATGAGAGGCTGACCGAGGCTGTAAGGAAGAAAGAACCCCATGCTACGTCTACATCACCAAACGTCTCCAGGCACATCAGACCTCAGCACGCTTCCCAGTTCCTCACAGCTCTACTCGGCTACTGCAGAAATAACTACTCCATAGCACTGTCCATTGCCAACAGCAGCCTGCTGCAAACTCCTTCCCGTAATTTCGCTCACTGACTGCAGTCGTGTGCATACAGACAGGACCCAGTAAGGAGTGGCACAGCAGGGAACGGGATTTTTGCCAAACTTGACAAAGACACCCTGTGAAAATGACATCCCTTCTGTCTGAGAGAGCAAAAACAGCTTTAGTAGCGGGGCGGGGAGGGGGGGAAGCTGAAAGAAGTTCTGTAGCATTTTTCAGTATTTTCCCTTGGAACAGCTTGAATGAAATCAACTGAATGAAATCAAGGTGCAATCATGCCTTGTGACTTTGGCCAATGAAATCCATTAAAAATTTAAGGAAATAGTTTATACTTTAAAAAAAAGCAACAACCAAACCAAACACCACAGCTGCATTTCTAGCAATTACTGGAAATCTGCTGACATAAATGTTGCACATTGCAAAGCTAAAGCACAGCCGCACAGAGCTGTTTGGTGGTTGGAATAACCACAGCGTGTGCTGTGCTGTGCGATTCACTGCCCTGTCTGCTCTCTGTCGCATTCCCTGTGCTGTGCTGCTGCGTTCTGTGGTACCGACTGCCCTGTACCCACGGTCTGTGTGACACTGTCACAGAATCACAGAATCACAGAATAGTAGGGGTTCGAAGGGACCTCTGTGTGTCATCTAGTCCAACCCCCTGCCCAAGCAGGGTCACCCAGAGCAGGCTGTAAAGCACCGCGGCCAGGCGGGTCTTGAATATCTCCAGAGAAGGAGACTCCACAACCTCCCTGGGAAGCCTGGGCCAGGGCTCCGTCACCCTCAGAGGGAAGAAGTTCTTCCTTATGTTCAGACGGAACTTCCTGTGTCTCAGTTTGTGCCCATTGCCCCTTGTCCTGTCGCTGGGCACCACTGAAAAGAGCTTGGCCCCATCCTCCTGACACCCACCCTTCAGATATTTATAAGCATTTATTAGGTCCCCTCTCAGCCTTCTCTTCTCCAGGCTGAACAAGCCCAGCTCCCTCAGCCTCTCCTCGTAGGCGAGATGTTCCAGTCCCCTCATCATCCTTGTAGCCCTCCGCTGGACTCTCTCCAGTAGCTCTTCATCTTTCTTGAACTGGGGAGCCCAGAACTGGACACAGGACTCCAGATGAGGCCTCACTAGGGCAGCGTAGAGAGGAAGGAGAACCTCCCTCGTCCTGCTGTCCACACTCTTGCTAATGCACCCCAGGATCCCATTGGTCTTCTTGGCAGCCAGGGCACACTGCTGGCTCATGCTCAACCTGTCGTCCACCAGGACACCCAGGTCCCTCTCCACAGAGCTGCTCTCCAGCAGGTCCACCCCAAGCCTGTACTGATGCATGGGGTTGTTCCTTCCCAGGGGCAGGACCCTGCATTTGCCCTTGTTGAACCTCATCAGGTTTTTCTCTGCCCAACTTTCCAGCCTATCCAGGTCACTCTGAATGGCAGCAAAGCCTGCCGGTGTGTCTACCACACCTCCCAGTTTGGTGTCATCAGCAAACTTGCTGAGGGTACACTCTAACTCTTCATCCAGGTCATTGATGAAGAAGTTAAACGTTTAATACTGGGCCCAGCACTGACCCCTGGGGCACACCACTAGTTACCAGCCTCCAACTAGACTCAGCGCCACTGATGACAACCCGCTGAGCTCTGCCATTCAGCCAGTTCTCAATCCTCCTCACCGACCACTCATCCAGCCCACACTTCCTGAGCTTCCCTAGGAGGATGTGATGGGAGACTGTGTCGAAAGCCTTGCTGAAGTCGAGGTAGACAACATCCACGGCTCTCCCTTCGTCTACCCAGCCAGTCATGTCATCATAGAAAGCTATTAGATTGATCAGGCATGATTTCTCCTGGGTGAATCCATGCTGACTACTCCTGATAACCTTATTTTCTTCCACTTGCCTGATGATGGCCTCCAGAATAAGCTGCTCCATCACCTTTCCTGGGATGGAGGTGAGGCTGACCAGCCTGCAGTTCCCTGGGTCCTCCTTCTTGCCCTTTTTGAAGATTGGAGTGACATTGGCCTTCCTCCAGTCCTCGGGCACCTCTCCTGTCCTCCAGGACCTCTCAAAGATGATGGAGATTGGCTCAGCAATGACATCCACCAGCTCCCTCAGCACTCGCGGGTGCATTCCATTGGGGCCCATGGATTTGTGGACGTCCAGATCACTTAAGCGATCCCTCACACAGTCCTCCTCGACCAAGGGAAAGTCGTCCTGTTTGTAGGCTTCCTCTCTTACCTCCGGGGCCTGGGATTCCTGAGGGCCAGTCTTAGCACTGAAGACTGAAGCAAAGAAAGCATTCAGTAGCTCTGCCTTCTCCGCATCCTCTGTCATCAGGACACCCGCCTCGTTCAGCAGCAGCCCCACATTGTCCCTAGCCTTCCTTTTGCTGCTGATGTAGTTGAAGAAGCCCTTCTTGTTGTTTTTGACATCCCTTGCCAGCTTCAATTCCAGGTGGGCTTTGGCCTTCCTCGTCGCATCCCTGCACGCTCTGACCACATTCCTGTACTCTTCCCAAGTGGCCTGTCCCTCTTTCCGCATTCCATGGACCTTTCTCTTCTGCCTGATCTCTGCTAGAAGCTCCTTGTTTAACCATGCAGGTCTCCTGCCTCCTTTGCTCAATTTCTTTCTCAGGGGGATGCATTGCTCCTGTGCATGGAAGAAGTGTCGTTTAAAGAGCGACCAGCACTCATGGACCCCCCTGCCTTCAAGAGCCCCGGCCCATGGGATTCCTCCCAGTAGCTCCTTGAAGAGGGCAAAGTCAGCCCTCCTGAGCTCCAAGGTTTTGATCCTGCTTATCGCCCTGCTTCCTCCACGCAGGATCCTGAACTCGACCATTTCATGGTCACTGCAGCCGAGTCTACCTCCAACCTTCACATCCTCAACCAGTCCCTCCTTGTTTGTTAACACAAGGTCCAGCAGCACGCCTTTCCTTGTTGGTTCCTCCACCACATGCATCAGAAAGTTATCATCGATGCTCTGTAGGAACCTCCTGGATTGCGCCTGCCTAGCTGTATGGTCTTCCCAGCTGATGTCAGGGTGGTTGAAGTCCCCCATGAGAACCAGGGCCTGTGACTGTGAGGCTGCTTGCAGCTGCCTGTAGAAGGCCTCATCAACCTCCTCCTCCTGGTCAGGTGGCCTGTAGTACACACCCACCGTAATGTCACCCTTATGAGCCTGTCCCTTAATTCTAACCGACAAGTTTTCAACTTGTTCCTCATTTGCCCCCAGGCCAAGCTCAATGCATTCCAGTTGCTCCCTCACATATAGAGCAACTGCCCCACCTCTCCTTGTTGGTCTGTCTTTCCTAAAGAGTCTGTAGCCATCCATGACAGCATGCCAGTCATGCGAGTTGTCCCACCACGTTTCTGTGATGGCGACCAAGTCGTAGCCGTCCTGCTGTATAATGGCTTCCAGCTCCTCCTGTTTATTGCCCATGCTACGTCCGTTGGTGCAAACACACTTGAGCTGGGCTGTCAATCTCACCCCTGGCCTTGGCACGCCAAGCCTAGGCTCATCCCTAGTGAGCTGGGCAATATCCCCTTCCCCCTTCGAACCTAGTTTAAAGCCCTCTCAATGAGCCCCGCCAGCTCGTGGCCAAGAATTCTTTTTCCCCTTTGAGATAGCTGAGTTCCACCTGTCGCCAGCAGGCCCGGTGCTGTGTACACCTCCCCATGATCAAAGAAGCCAAAATTTGACCAGTGGCACCAGTCCCTGAGCCACCTGTTAACCAGGTGAGTTTTCCTGCCCCTTTCAGTGCTGTTCCCTGCCATTGATGGGATGGAGGAAAACACCACCTGCGCCCCGATCCCTCAACCAGTCGCCCCAGTGCCCTGAAGTCCCTTTTGATGGCCTTGGGACTTCTTTCTGCGATCTTGTCCCCGCCAACCTGCATTACCAAGAGGGGGTGGTAATCAGAAGGCTGCACCAGACCAGGGAGTTTCTTAGCAACATCCCTAACCCGGGCCCCAGGGAGGCAGCAGACTTCCCTGTGGGATGGGTCCGGTCGGCAGATCGGGCCCTCTGTTCCCCTCAGAAGGGAATCACCTATGACAATGACCCTCTTTTCTTTCTTAGTTGAGGCAGTTGTAATACGTGGGGCTACATATGAATATACATTCCATGTTGTTTTCAGAATACACCAACGATAATGCCCTGATTCCGAAGAACTCATCTGTTATTGTCAGGAGAATCCCTGCCAGAGGAGTCACAGCGACCAGCAAAACATACGCTGCGTAGGTATCTGTAAAGCATTGCCTGCTCGGTTAGGGGTTTCAGGGTGTTAACTTGGTTTATGGATGTCAGTTCACAGAGGCGTTCAGGTTGTACCTCTCCTGCTAAAGCTGCTGTTAGGTTTTAGTGGAATGGGGTGGATTTTAACGTGTGTCCCCCAAAGCAGACAGACATTTTTAGGCCTGCTGGGACATGGGGTTCAAACTCCAACAATGGTAACTTTTAAGATGATGCTGTTGGGTTTGTTCTTGGGCTTGATTGTTCCGAGACCCAAGCGGTAATCCCGTTTCCTCTGTGTGGAGAGATTCCTTATTCTGTGTGTTTGCTTTTACTGCTTTTGCAGTAGAGAGGTAGGCATTTGCGCTGAGTGTAAGCTTACCATCAGCTCCATGCTCCAGAGAGTCTGATTCTCAGTGTTTGATTAGTTCTTGCATTTGGGGGAGAGGGGTGGGATATGGCAAGTGTTCTTACACCCCAAATCTGGGTTTTTTTACACACGAGCTATAGAGGGAAGACCAAGGGCTGCCAGCTGGCGACCCATGCAGACAAGAAGTTTAGAACTCGTAATTTGTGACGAAGTAGACATGTGATTTGGGGGTTTTGTTTTAGTTGCACTGAATGTCCCAAGAGAGACCAGTTAATGGATGCAAATAAATTTCCACATTCACTAGACTATCAGAACACATTGTTTTGGTTTTCAGGTTCTGTAATCTGCTTTCACTGCTTTAAGTTGGGTACAAGTGCTTGATTTTAAATTCTGATCACCTTTATTTCTTCTTCCAGAAATTGAACTGAACCAGGGAGTGGAACATCAAAAGCAGTACGTAAAAAACCAATCTCACACTTTTCTTCTGTAAAACTGTACTTAATTTTAAACGGTGTAGCCTTGTGCTAATTTTCCACGCATTGCCTTCCAACATGGTACATGTTGTAAATGCACTGTATTCAATTCAGCATCGTAAAAACCAAGGAATGCCATCACTGGCACAGTTCTAATGTGAATATTGGTATCTGTGCCTAGTAATGCATTGTATTTCATACTGAATATGCTGGAATAGTTCCTGTATGATTTTGTGTTGTACAGATAATGCAGGATCGTTTTTAGATCACGTAGGTTCGAGGTTTGCACAGCTGAGCATGGTGCCGTGTTCTACACCTGTCTGTCTGTAGCTGGTTAAATGAATGCTTGCATAGCTTGTTGTGTGCTTTTTGTTTCTTGCAAAAAGAATTGTTTGGAGTGTATTTTTTTCCATTTTCACATTATATCACTTACCTTTTTTTTTTAAATATGTTTTTTTGCCTAATGGTTTTTGACAATGTTATCAAAAACCATGGAGAACCCGTTCTTGTTAAACCTGGTGTCCTGTTTCTTACTTCCGACGTGGGGGTTCAATCAAATATGAAACCCAACATATCCGATATGTTTTGAGGACCGTTCTTGCAGCTAAATGATTTCTTTTCACTTTCTTAAAAAGTGGGTGTTTGTTCTTAAGCCTGTATAATTGAAATGATATTGTTTGGGCCCCTCTGAGTACATCAATGTCTTTCATAGATTGCTGTGAACGTAAATGTAGTTACAAAACGTGGGATTGTCACGTGGTGCATCTGTACTTTCCACTTTACATGATGAAGGAGTTTAGTTTCACAGTTTGCCTGCAAATGAAAGCATATAAAGCAGAGTGTACAAATTCTGGCAGCAGGTTAGAGGCTGGTGCATTTGTGGGTAAAATCCCTGTCATTTCTCCTAACTTCTGCCTGCAGTCCTTTTTTGGTCTTTTTTTCTTTTAAGCAGTGTTGAGCATTTGGCAAGGGTCTCTCTCCGAGATATTCTGGAGGAAGGAGTAGATCTCAAGTGGCTTTGGTTGTTTTAGTTTCTTCTCCTTCGTCACATGGGCACTCTCAGGCTGTCAAAGGTTTGGACTTTGTTTGGAACAAGTGCAAATCACACCAAGTTGGAAATGCCTCTTTCAGTGACGCTCAGAGGATATAGTGCAGACTTTCAGACTACAGCAGAGGTTAACTATTGCTGTGTTTTGATTGTAGAACTTCAAAATGTGTTTCATTTTTTGTGAACAGGTTGGTGACTCTTCTGCATCTCTTCCTCTGGCCCAGCTTATTAAGGTACATATATATTCTTGTCAAATCCTTAAAAAACAAAAGAGTTTCCTTCATATTTTTAAATCTTATACTGTGATCAATAGCTGGATCACTGTTTCAATCTGAACACAACATTACTTTAATTTATAATAATTTAAAATATTTATTTGAACCTTAAAGTATGAGTATCATCTGACACTGTCCTTTAAAGAGAAGCTCCCACTTTGGGAAGGTAGAAGGTGAGCAGCTTGTCAGACTCAACATGATGTGGCAGTATTACTCATTTTCAAGACACAAAGAAGAAGAACTGTAGATGCCGTTTACCATTTCTAACACTTTTCATTAATTTTGCATTGGAAACTAACACCATTCTCAGAGAAGAATTCAGTTCCTGTAAGTTGTGGACATTTCAGTGGGGTTTGCAAGAACCAAAACAGAGGCGTTTCTGTAACAAGGACAACAGCGCTGTCACGAAACGTGTCCGTGGTTCTGTAAAGTCCTGTGAAGTTTGGCTCTAAAATGTGAAACACTGTCCAAGTGGTGTACACATTTCAGCTTTCTGGAAAACGCAAATATTTCCAAAAAGTGCAGGAACAGAAGATAAAGCAGCTCAAAACTGTTACGTACTCGACCTCTTCAGTGCAGACCGGCTTGGCATGGAGGCAGTGTGTTACAGTCAAAAGTTTTCTGGTTTATTATTACTGTGTATTAAAGGGCATACTTGAATTGTGGTCTATTCCTGGAAATATTTTGTGGGTTTTGGATGTCTTCTGGAAACTATTTGGGTTCCAACAAATTGGTCAGGTATCCATAAAGTTTTCTGTAAGTGTTCGTGGAAATGATTTCAAAGATGTTGGTCTGGATTATGTTACTGTTGAGAAAAAACTGTGTGTATGAAACAACCATTTAATACAATGCTGAAACGAGTGGGCGCTTTTCTGAATGAATACATATAAAACCAAACCCACGAGTGATTGATCTCAGTGATAGGTGCTTGAAGGTCCAGACCCTTTACAGTCGCTCCCTTAGAGCCTGCTTGTATCTGGAATAATGTGTAACAAAAATTTGAACAAACAGAACTTTAAAACAAATCAGATGGCTTCACTGATTTGAAGATCTAGTTCTGCGTAAGGCTTCTATTACAATTTGTATATTAAAAGGGCACAATCACCTGGAAGAAAGTGCAGGTTTTTCTTACAGTAGTTCAAGAAGTCAGCAGGGGGGGAGCATGGTCAAATTTCAACTGAAAAGAATCTTTTGTCTTGCTGAGTGACTTTAAAAAATTTGATTGCTTTTAATGCTTCCGTGTCTGAAGCTGAATTTCATGAAGCAGAAACAACTGCCCCGACTCTTCAGCTGGGTGTCCTTTCAATGCCGTAAAATGGAAATAAGGATACTTGCATACGTCTTTCTCAGTGAAATGTACAGTGGATGTCTTCTCCTTCAAATAGTCTGGGGCGTAAAATCCAGTTTAAAACCACTGAATACTATAGGCTTTTCTACGCACAGGTTCAGTCCACTCAGAATAGAATTGGATTGGTTACACAAGTCCTTCTGTAAGGCCCAAACAGAGCCTAAGGACTGGAGTGCCCAAGAATGCTCCTGTCAAGTAGATTGACAGGTACATGAAGACCATGCCATGGCATGAGGACTCTCCAGAACATCTCCAGGACAACTGTCTTTTGTAGAAGCAGCTGTCTTCATGCCCCCCAGCCAGCGCTGTGCTGTTCTTTGCAGGACGGGATGAGCGATGTTGTCTTTGCTGTGTGGGCTGAAATGTGTTTCCAGTGTGTGTGCCAATAACTGTCTGCTCAACAGACTGCCAACCTGGCTGCAGCCAATGCTTCCGAAGAGGATAAAATAAAGGCCATGATGGTACAGTCTTGCCAGGAGTACGATCCCATCAAGTAAGTGTTGAGAATGCCAAATCTTTTCTTTGGAGACTATGGAAAGGTTGTAGAGATGTTTGTTTTAGCAAGAGAGACAAAGAATACCTTTTTCTTTTTTTCCCCCAAAATCTCCAGTTACATGAAAAGACCCGTGGGTCCACCTCCATCATTGTTCACTTGCCTTTACTGCGGAAAACCGGCCCACTATAGAAAGAACTGCCCGACAAGTGGGGTAATGTTGTGGGGGACTGTTGCGGTGGGAACGAGGACTCGATCAATATGATCCATAACAGTCACCTTTATTAGCAGAGAATCTGGATTATATGGACAGCACTCGGTACAGCACTCGGTTATGACAGGTCACTATTCACAGAGCGTCTATTAATAGAACACCCGGATTATATAGGCAGAACTTGACTATGATAGGTTACTACTCATAGAACGTCTGTTTACCTGCAGCCAGCCTTGGGGCATCTGTTTATCCACAGCCGGCCTCTCGATGGCCTTGAGGCCTGTGCTGCTGCAGAGCAATCAAGTCCATATTCAGAGTGTCTGGGCTGCTCACAATATGACCCTGTTCTTCCAGAAATCCCACAGGGGACCTCTGGTGTTGCTCAGGTTTCCATGTTTTCACCTTGGCAGTCACAGGACAAATGCACGAAGACTCCTGTTAAGAATTGTTTCTCTTGGGGTGAAGTACAGAGGTTCTAGGGCAATGTTGCAAAGCTCCTCAAAATTCAAGGGAAACCTGGAATGATAAAAGCAAAATTTTCTTTCTTCTGGATCATAGACATTAAAGATGAGCACAGATCTTTCTTGGTTAACTTTCATGCCTATTTTTATCTATTTCACTATTACTGTAAATTTTTCTGGTTTGAGCTCTTTTTAATGACAGTTCACAGTTTCCAGTGTTCCGTATAAAACCAAGATGATTCTGTTGACCCCATCCACTGAATATTTGTGTGTTTTAATTACACAAGTCTCTGCTTGAGTTTTCATGCCACTGAACGTTAGTCACTGACTGTACACGCGTGAGGTGTGAATCCAGCCCTCGTATAGGGACGGTGAACAGAAGTTTCTCCAGTGACCGATTCAGGGCGCGGAATTGAGCTCTGGCTCTGAGCTGCGCTTTGGAGGAGAAGCGGGTTTGTGGCTCTCCCCTGCGTGGATGGTGAGCTCAGGGATATTTCACGCTTAAGGAACCTGAAGTTAAGCCAAAGAATGTCGACTGAGTGCAAACCACTGCTCAAGCCTTTGGAGCATCCTGGCTATATTCATTTAGGAAAAGAAGTATTTTAGCTGAGCAACCCTTACGCTAGGTGAAAGGAGAGGGTTACAGGCTTTTGCTGCTTCAAATCAACATTGAAAGGTCATTTGAAGTGTGGGCCTTAAGATGAGATATGTCTGCATTTCTTTTCTGAACAGCACAAAAATTTTGCACCTGCTCCGAGAATGAGAAGGAGCACAGGAATTCCGAGGAGTTTCCTGATTGAGCTGAAAGATCCCAACACAAAGGGCGCGATGCTGACAAAGACTGGAAAATACGCAATACCAATTATTAGTGTGTACGTATGGCCTTCAGTGGAGTGACCAAAAAGAGAAAAACCACGCGTAAATGTCTGAATGGTAATGCAGCCATGTTGGCCGGCATCTGTGATTACGAGGGAGGAAGCATTGTTGCCGTATCTTCAACTTAAAATCTGTGATACTTTCTAGTATTAAAATCGCGGGATCCTGCCCCTGGAACTTGGGTCAGCTTATGGCATTTCTGTATTTCTGCAAAACGTTTCAGTAGTGTTGACAGTGGGAGTCGTTCTCTTGGAAAGCTCATTTTGCTCCTGGTTTATGTTTCAAAGGCTTCTTGCAACATTTAACAAGTGGCTGTTGCACTGAGGTTTCCTCCCCCTCTGACTTTGAGCAAATCCCACATGTGAAAGAGACAAAAGTTCTCCTCTTGCTCTAAACTAAGAAAATACTACTACTGTGTGCTGACAGGAGTGGCTGTTTTAAAAAGCACTTGATAGCACTTCTGCTTCTCTGTCGTGGATCTCCTCGGGTAGAAGCCGTAACACAGACTTCCTTTGTTTATAAAATGTAATTACTCAGAGACTAACTTTATTGTGAGCCTGCAATTTACTCTTACCCCCTGGCAAAAGAGAGGTGGGATTCATTTCACCTGCTCTCTAGCTGTCAAAAAATCATTTTTCTTGTCCGAGCTAATTTCTTAGTAGATCCAATAAATGGGAGAGTTCTGCAGAAGGAAAATTGTTCCCCCTCTCCCTTCTAGTCTTGTGGCTATCGAAAAGTAGTTGAAACTGAATGCTGACATTTTAGAAGGCTGATGTGGAGTGAGAAGAATTCCGTCTATTACCTTCCTTTGATAAAATCCACAGCTTGGAGAAGTTTTCCTTTACCCACCTTTAACTTTTTTCCGTTTCCTTGCCCCCCCACCACCACCCCCTGCCTGCAGGGAAGCTTACGCCAGAGGCAAGAAGGAGAAGCCTCCCTTTGTGCCAGAGGAGCTGCCCTCCTCCTCCTCCTCCTCCGATGCCCTTCCAGATGAGCAGCTGTGCCTCATCTGCAAAGACGCAATGACTGATGCAGCCGTTACTCCCTGCTGCGGCAGCAGTTACTGTGACGAGTGTGAGTGTTACTGCCTTGTTGTTAGCTCAGTGCATCGCGTCTGATCTTCTGAGAGCGGAACGAGGAGATAACAACTTGGTTACCAGTTCTATTTGATACTTAGGGATACCCTGAGTCGGGAAGGACTCTTCTTGTACAAAGGGGGAAAAAAGACAGAAAGCTTCTTCCCCTTTTCACCTGTCCAGTTGAATCCTCTTCACGCACGGAGGGACGGCTATGAGAAGAGTGCACACCTGTGCAGGTGCTGACAGCGTTAGATACCCAATGCATTTAGTCTGTCCGCAGCCCTTTCTCTCTTAGAACGTTACATAGCCAGCTCTGGTGACTTTCTGCAGCCTGCAGCAAACGGATCACTGGGCATTTAATGCCCATTCTGCTCCACGGGAAAGCTAGCTAAACCCTTCAGAACGCAAAGCTACTCATGGTCTTTTGAGATGTGTTTTCTTCATTAACCTTGAGGAGGGTGACTTCTCACTGTACAAGACAAGGGAAAACAGACCAGTCGAAACATCAAGGCACAGCCTGCTCTGCATCTTCAGATGTGACAACAGTGAAATACCAAAACTGCACAGTTCTTTGCTGCGTACTAGAAATCTTCTGCACTCTGGAACCTTTATAGCTTCATGCTCTCAACTGAAAACCATAGTAACTCATGAACTGTATGGTGTTTTTACAACTGATTAGAACCCCCAGCATTTCCTTAGCTTTGCTAAAAACTATTTGGATGATTCTAATTTTTCACAGGTATTAGAACAGCATTGCTGGCATCTGAGGAACATACCTGCCCAGCGTGTCACCAGGCAGGCGTTTCTCCTGATGATTTAGCTGCCAACGAGTTCCTACGCCAGGTAACATGATGACTTTTAAATAAACAGTTTGTAAGCAAAGCCTGTCTGTAAAAAGCTGAAAGGGAAGAAAACATTAATTGACAGCTCCTTCAGCAAGGCTAAATTGAATAAATCTAAATGTTCTTTTCAAATACGTCGTTTGTTGTTACAGCAGCTTACAACTCTTCAGAGATGCTCTGGCAAATTGAGGTCAGGCTTTTGGTTTACAGGATTGCCTCCCTTTCAACTCGGTATTAACACTGAAGTACTGAAATGCAGACACTCGGGGTGACCAGTGATTAACATCAGTGTTTATTGGGATGCGTTCCTCTGTCTGTCTGTCGATGTATTTTAGGATTGATAGCATTTACAGGAATACACAAGGAATTTTACTCTCTGGAGGCTTTTGTGCGTCTATGGACTCAAGTTTTCTGTTACCTTTTTGTAAATGTTCTTCTGCCTCCAGGCTGTCAACAACTTCAAAACCGGAGCTGGCTACACCACAAGGTTCCTTCAGAAGATTCAGCAGCAGCAGCAGCAGCCACCACCACTCCTGCCTGTCGCACCTCCTGGACCCTTTCAGTAAGTAAATCTGTAGATCAACCTGAACAGAAAAGACACCAAAACGCTGCAGTTAGAGTCTTCTTCTTGAGCTCCCCCGCTAGCAGTTTGTGTGTCACTAGTGCCAGTCCAGATAATTGTGGGAGTTCTGGCTGCCGCTTCTGCTCGGAGAGAGGACACTTTGAGATGCTGGACGTGTGCCTCATGCAAGAATTTTCTTAGCAGTGTTGCTTGTGTGGTGCCCTTCTCAGTCCTTCAGTGCAGGTTTACCCTGAAGGAGGAACTTTTTCCACCTGATGCCTGGAATGCAAAGAGCCGCTCTGTCCAAAGCCTGTCAGGCTCCTCTGTGCCGTTGAACGCAAAGGATCGCAATTCAAAAGAAGCTCTGAGGCAGCCCCTGAACTAGCACACAAGCCTTTCCTCAGAAAACTTCTGTTGTTGCATCTTCCAAAATGGAGATGCAGCGTGGGGGCTTTACATATTCTAATGCTTTCATGCGCAACTGGCTTAAGAAAATAGCTGGTGTAGATTTTTTTTTTTTCCAGTTTACAGTAGTCAGGCTTTTCACACCTTGGACTTTATATTTCAAGTAGCACTTCAAAACCCTGTGTGAATCATAAAAATTTGTTTTTTTGTTTTTTTGTTTTTTGTAGTGCTGCCAATACCGCTATACCTTCTCCTGCTCTGGTGACTGCCACTGATGAACGTTCTGAATCTTCTTCTCTGTCAGTGAGCCGCTTCCTGGAAGAGGAGGTGAGTTGATTTCAAGAGATGCAGGGATTCCTCTATTGTACTGGAGCTCTATTTTCCACCCCTTTGCATTTTTTCACAAGGGCTATCAGGTTGCTGTCCTAAGACAAGCAGCATTACCGAGTCTCCTGGGCCCCCAAAGGCAATCAATCCCCACCACTGGTAAGTCAGTATTACTTTAGAATTTCTTTTATCGATGATCTTCAGGTAAACTGAGTGGGATTTTGTTCTGTTTCCTCTCCCTGCTCCCAAAGGTCATCCCATGAGAGCCGGTACAATTCGCCCAGCAGGCGCCAGACCAGGCTGGGAACTGTGAGTATCGACAGAAATTCGGTGTATTACTACTTGTAACCTGTGAAATGAGGCTGTAACACGTAACTGATGCAACAGCGGATTTGTAATGACAGAAGTGTGCACAGATAGTTGTGGAGAATACAGGTGGCAATTAATTTTTAAATGGCTTAACTGGAATTGGCTTTAACAAAGGGGATCTGTGCTTGCAGTAAGATTATTTCAAGGAAATCTTTTTTGAGGATCTCTTGAATTGGTGAAGGACTTTGACAGGAGGCGTGATGCTAATGAGCATACGCAGAATAATGGGAAATGATTCTTTTAAAAATCAGAAAAGAAAAACTTGTGAAGAAAAAACTCAGGGTAGATGATGTTTTCTACCCCCAAAAATCGCTGGGGTGGGAGTCTGGCTAGCTCTCTGCTGGCGATGCTGTCAGTCTCTTTCCGAGAGCAGTGGCACTGAGTCCTGGTACGAGAGGCCGAGTTGAGAAGCTTTTTGGTACGACTCTTGTTGAAATGCGGTCACTGTCCCTGGCTAGAGCTAGCGGTGTGTGCAGCATTTTGCTAGGACATCTGGCTGGAAGTGTTGGTTAAGTAGTGCTGTCTGTAGGAGTGCAGTGCAAGTATTTTACGTTGCGCACAGACTGCCGAAGAAGTAGTGAAGTTCAGCAGACTGAGCTGGCATTTTAAAATGGAGCTTTACTGACTTCAGGTTAAATGCTGTTTTCCTGATGTTTGATACTGCCCTGTAGCCATTCAGAGTTGCTCTTTCTGCATCTCACTGCAACAAAAATGATTTGCACTGCGAGTAGTGGTGGAGTAGTTAAAAATGTGCGTGCTCACCTACCAGTAAGGCCGGTATACACCACCTCGAATCAATCAGTGGCTGTGGTAGTTCATGCGCCAGAGGGGAGTGGAAAAGACTGACCCTTCCTGCATGTTTTCACGCTAACGAAGCAGCAGTTGTTCTGTCTGGGGAGCAGAACCTTTCCCACGTCATCAGGTTCTGCAATTTGCAGTAGCATTATGTCGGCAGCTGCGTGAATCTTTGACGTGAGCATGTAGAGAGGAAAAATAAACCCCAACCGAATTTGGGAGGAAAAAAACTGGCAAGAGTGACTGTTTTGAATGAACTTCTATTATTTTTTGGCGTTTTTTTTAAGGTCCAAGTCTCCGTATAATACTTCACCTTACTGCAGGAGTTCACATACCTACTCCAAGTCGAGATCTGCCCACTCGTGCTCCTGCTCTCGATCATTAAGGCGTTCCCACTCTCGTTCCCGCTCACCATCGCTGCCGTATCCAAGAAGAGGCAAAGGGAAGTGTCTAAAGCATCATTCTCGGTCAAGGTCACACAGGTCTCAACGTTCAAGGTCACGCTCACGCCCATGCAGAGGACATCTTTCACAGTCAAGGTCTCCAGTGTTTAGAGGCCAGTCTCCCACCAAACGGACTGCAGCTCGAAGGGGAGGAGAGAGGGAGCGTTTTAACAGAGGCACAGAAGGTCCACCCTGCGATCTGAAGGCTTACTGTGGCACTGAAAGCAGTGCTGCGTATTTCCAGTTTGATTGACTTTAGAATGGCTTTACTCTTAGTAAAGGAATGACTTCAGATGGAGATAAGAAGTAACTTATTTCTTTTGCCTTTAATAGAAATATTAAGACATGATTTCAAATAATAAACAACATACAACAGAAAGAAACTTGATTTGATATGTTTTTAATTAGATGTGTTGCATATTACAAGCCATGTCAGGTCACTGGTAATCGGCCTTGACTTTGCTGTGCAAAAACAACAGGGCTAAACTTGATCAGTTACCTGAAATCAATAATTAAAATAATAAAAATCCTTGGATTAAAAAATAGCAAAGAGTCACTCACAGCTCCAACAGATACAGGAGCAGGCCATCTGCACAGATTGAGTACAGCTGTATTTGTCAGCCCTTTGGTGACATTTGTATTGCATGTGCACACCCCCAGCTCATCGAGAATATCACACCGCAGGCAGAGTCAGGAGAGAGAAAACGTCCTTTTACTGTGGACACCAAGTGCGGGAGCCTGGCAGTCACAGGGGTTCCTCCAGGAGCAGAGCTGCTCCTTCAGGGGCGTGCGGGCGCTGCTCGTTAACGGGCGCTGCTCTCTGTCCTGGCCGTGCCCTGCCTCGCCCTCCTTAATGAGCCTGGCCCTGCTAATGAGCCCCTGGCTGCCAATTAACCTTCCAGAGGTTAGCCCTCCCCAGATGGTTATTAGCCCCGCCCTGGGTTAATTATCCCCCCACCCTTTAATTAGCTGCCCAGATGTTAATTAGCCAGACCCAGAGGTTAATTAACCCCTCCCAGATGTTTAGTACCCCCCCCCGGGTGGATTAGCCCCACCCAGGTGTTAATTAGCCCCATGTAAGGATTAATTAGCCCCACCCAGGCAGCCACTATCGCCGAGCCCTCCCGGGGGACAGGGCTGCCCCTGAGGGCAGCCTTGCCGGCACCCGCCGCACCGCCATCTCTGCTCATCATCGCGTGGAACCATGCCTGGTGTCCGAGGCTGGCTGAATTGCTGGAAAAGCTCTCGGGAAGAACCAGCAGAATCATTTCCCGTTTTCAAGAGCCAGAGGTTGGGGAAAGCTTGTTGTTTTAAAGAATAGCCTTCCGGTAAACCAAGCAGCAGTGTTTCATCATCAGGGCCTGATAACTCCAGAGTCTGGGCACTGGAGTGTAACTTGCCAGGCGTGCTGTCCTGATGGCCGAGGCACGCCTTTCGCGTTAGTCGTGCAAATTCTCTTTCGAAATCCCAGCTGAGGGGGGCAGCCTGAAGGCACTGAGATTTGTTATTATTCCCTCAAGGCCACTGGGAAACACAGGAAATGATCAGCTTCATTTCCAGCAGAACAGGTTTCTGTTATGGAAACCCCAGCACCGCGCTGCTGGCTGAAAAGCCAGGCCACCTCCAGAAACTGTAGCATCGTGCCGTGGTTTGACCCCGAGACCATCACACGCCTCCTTTGCTGTGACTTTTGATAGACGAGTTAGACGAAGGTTTTTGAAGGACAGTCAAACTAGGCTTGACGCTACAGCACGGCAGAGGCCAGAGCGGGTGATGTCCGTCTCCCCAGCCCTGCAGTGCCGCGATGAGCTGTGTCCCATCCGGCTGGGAGGACTCAGCGCTTGCTCCCAAAGTCTCTGCGTTGGGGGAAAGGGAAGAAGCCCGCTGGTCTGAAGTCCGTGGGTCAGAAGCCCGTCGGTCAGTTCTACTCGCCCGTAACCACCTTCTCCACCTGCTGCTGGCACTTTCCTGCTTCTTCAGTGCCTCGAGGCACTCTCCTTCAGTGCTCCATTCCTTGGGTTTTTCCCCTAAGTTTCTGAAGTCACCAATACTTTTTCCCCAACGACAGATTCATTTAACCTCCCTGAGCCTCTGTAACATTTCTGGAAATCCAGTTCGCCGTGAAACGTCTCGTTTGGATCCTCTCTCAAGGCTCAAGCCAAGAAAAAGCTCTGTCCCTTCACCTCCCTTTTCTATTCCCCCAAAGGCCACCAGCCCCTCGCGGCGGTGTTTCACCGCTGCGGCTGCACCACTGCTCCCTGCGTTGTCCCCAGCCCGTGGCCCTCGTACCCCCCACAGCCGCCCCACTGATTCACCAGGTGAACGGGCAGGGTTGTGCTGGTTTATTGCCCTCACAGGACCGAGCGTTGGCGTCCCGAAAGCACTGACGGAAAACTCGCGTGGGCCGGAGCCCGGGGGCTGCCTGCGGGACGGGGGCTCTGGACGCGTCCCCCGGCCCCTTCCCGGGCGGCAGCAGCTGCGTCTTCCAAGGGCGTCGCTTTGCCCGCAGGCAGGGCAGCGGCGGGAGACACGGACGCCTTCCCACATCTGCGACTGAACACTGCCAGGGATCTTTCGAACCTTTCGGATGACTTCTTCCACTGCGCCATCTTTCTCTCCTGTTCTTTCAAAAACTGCTGCTGTAAGTATTTGTGGAAACGTTTAGTCTTCTTTTTGGCGTCTTCTAAAAGTTTTACCTTTACAAAAGCAAACGTAAGACCTTGTAGCCGCTGTCCTCACCACAGAAATAAAGAATTGCAAAGTGGTGCTTGACTTCGGGAAGCGAGACATCCCGCCGCTCCCCTCCCCGTGGCCAAGGTGACCGCCACGCAGAATTCCCCCCTGTCACGCTCAGCATTGGTCTGAGCGAAGTTACTGAAGCCCCCCCACCTCCCGGGCTGCAGCTCGCATTGCACTGCGGCAGGACGCCGGTCAGGAGGACAGCAGTCACACCCGGGGTGGACGGGGGAGCGGGGGCCGTCACCTTCTCTTCCAGGAGCATCTGGGCATGACGGGCACCGTGGCCGGCCGAGTCGCGCAGAGGACTGCTGGGCAAGGGGCTGTCCCACTCGAGGTCCACGTCTACGAAGGTGCTGTGGGCAAGAGGGCTCTTTGTGTCACACGAAGCAGGGTGCGGGGTGCGGCTGAGGTGTACCCCCCATCCCCGGGGTGTGAGGGTCCCCATCCCCAGGATGGTGTGAGGGTCCCCAGCCTCAGGATGGTGTGAGGTTCCCCAGCCCCAGGATGACGTGAGGGTCCCCAGCCCCAGGATGAGAGGGTCGCCATCCCCAGGAGGGTGTGAGTGTCCCCAGCTTCAGGGTGAGAGGGTCCCCAGCCCCAGGGTGGTGAGAGGGTCCCCATCCCAGGATGGTGCGAGGGTCCCCTTCTCCAGGATGGTGTGAGGGTCCCCAGCTCAGGACAGTCTGAGGATCCCCAGCCCCAGGATGCTGTGAGGGACCACAGCCCCAGGACGGTATGAGGGTCCCCAGCCCCACGACGGTGTGAGGGTCCCCAGCCCCAGGGTTTAAGGGTCCCCAGCCCCACGACGGTGTGAGGGTCCCCAGCCCCAGGGTGTGAGGGTCCCCCGCCCGCACCGGGGCCCGCTGAGCTGCCGGCTCTGGGGCGGTGGGAAGAAGGTGAGGCGAGGCCGCGCGCCGCCCTGCTCCGCCATGGCCGCAGTGCCCCCGCCATTGTGCGCGGCAGCGATTGCCATGGGGGTCCCGGCCTGGCCCCTGCACCGCACCCCGCATTGTGACGCGCGTTGTGGAAACCAGCGCAAGGTCAGAGAGCTGACATTCACAGAAATGGGCTGGATACAGATGAAAAATTGTCCTCAAATATTCCTGTGAAAGAAAAGTTTTCGTTTTCACACTTAATTCTGTTTGTGAAAAGACAAAGCACTTTTTGGAAATTTTTTCAGCATCTCTTGGACTGATACACCAACACGGAGAAAGTACTTAAGCGTCACTCAGGAATCGTTCACAAATATTAAAGATCCCTTTTTAAAAGCCAGTTGGCTTCCTCAAAATCCATCAGCTCTTCGGCAACCTTGCAGCAAAGGGGGAGACTGCTCCACTCTTCTGCATCTCTTCTGCTGAAAGGTTTGTCCCACTGCCATTCTCATCATCGGTCCCGTGGTTTTTTCCGATTTACAGCATTAAAAATCTCCCTTTCAATTTCCGGCTATGCTCGCTCTTTTTGAAAGTCCCCAGCGCATTCAGAACATCCCACTTCTGGCAATAAATGAACTTCCACCACACTTGGTCTGAATATATTTGTGTGCATTAAGAACGACGCGAGGAAGGCGACAGCGGCCAGCGCTCCTCCTCCTGGACACGCGATGAGCAACCCCCGTCAACCAGCATCAACCCTCATCGCCACCCAGACGCAGCCCGGAGACCCCGCTGCTTCCTTCCGTCTGCCCAACAGCGACGAGCACCAGCGGCCGAGCGAAGGAGGACGCGGAGAGAGGCCACGGCTTCAGCAGAGGCGCTGGCTGGAACCACCGCACGCTGCTCCCCACCATCCCCGGCTGACGCCAGCGGGGAAGGCTTGCGGGCGGACTCGTCTCCGCAATCAAGCTGGGAAATCAAAGTTTCTCTGTGTTCCCATGGGAAACCCACTGCTTCTTAGCTGTTTGCCCAGACTATCTCGGAGAACATCGGTCGCATTCTAGCTGGGGAAGGGCCCCTCCAATACTGGTCGTCCCAGCGCCCTCAGGAACAAGCGCCTTCACTCCTCCCGCTGAGCAGATCCCAACAAACACCAAGCAGCTGCTCTGAAGACACTTTCTCTGCCTAAAGCTTTGACTTTTCTTACTGACTTACACTCAATCCACTGACAAGATTTCATTCCTCCGTTGGCTGCGTTATAAGCAGTGATTCAAATGTTTGATAACACCGAATGCACGGGGGCTCCACCAGTGAGACTCCCGACGAGTTCTGCAGGCTGCCGGGCAGACAACGAGTTTCCAGAGCAGCTGCTGGGTCCCAGCAAGGACCAAGCTCACCTCACTCCAACGCGCCTTTAGCCAAGTGCTGTAGAGCAGAGCGGCCGTTTCCTTCAGGCACTCGCAGAAACTGACTCCAGAAGGGATCTGAGCTCTGCACAGAGTAACTCACTACCACAGTACCTCCAAACCCACAGCAAGACTGTCTTCTGGTCTGAAAATGTGTATTGAAGAGAAAAGGAGATCTATACCCAGATAACCAGGAGAAAGGAAGAAAAGACACGTCCTCAGTTTCCCCCCCAAACCATTCCTCTGCAATTTACCTTTCCCTTAAGTTTCAGCTTCAATGTTTTAACAGCAACAAAACCAAACAACCAACAAGGCTGAACTTTCCTTTCCCTTTCCTGTGCTGTTCAACCTGAGGAAATCAAGTGCTTTTCACTGAAAGCTTGCATGGGATGCAAGAAGAAACGGCAATAAAACTTCCTCACAACATACACCTACCAAAACATCTTGCTCAGGAGTCAGTATTAGAACTTAATAACGTTTTGCTGTTTCCTAGGTGTCTGGGAAAGGTACAGACACGTGTCCTGCCCCCGCGACAAGAGGCAGAAAGCCAGCATTCGGTACCACATTCCAGGAGAGAGACACAGGGACGTTCCTGTTTCCCCTGCAAAAGCAACAAAGATTGTGAGCACAAACACTTGAGTAAACCAATTTCATTCATAATTACCAATATTCAGTAAATTCAGATACAAATTGTTTTCCTGATCCCGAAACAGCGATCTTTTTAATTTTATGTAGTGACTTCACAAAGCATTACCTACTTTCCAGACCAGGCTTTTTCTCCTGCCGTTACCGCACTCCCCTGGAGCTGAGCGCATCACACAACTGATTCCACGCAGACAACGCTGGAAGCAAAACCCAGCAGCCCACTGCTCATATTGACAGCGCCAGCTTCTAGGCTGCAGAAGAAGCAGGGTGTCTTCTGTCCCAGGGTCACATTCTCACAACCAGACCGCGAAGATGCGATGGACTGACACAACATCAGACACAATGTAGGTATCTGGCCACACCAACAGAATCACAGGATGCTTTGGCTTGGAAAGGACCTTCAGAGGTCACCCAGCCCAACCCCCTGCAGCGAGCAGGGACATCTTCAACTGGAGCAGGGTGCTCAGAGCCCCCTCCAACCTGGCCTTGAATGTTTCCAGGGATGGGGCATCTACCACCTCTCTGGGCAACCTGGGCCAGGGTTTCACCACCCTCACGGTAAAAAGTTTCTTCCTCATATCCAGTCTGAATCCACCCTCTCTAGGTTTAAAGCCATTGCTCCTTGTCCTGTCAAAACACGCCTTGCTAAAAAGATTGTCCCCATCTTTCCTGTGGGGCCCCTGTAAGTACTGACAGGCTGCTCCAAGGTCTCCCTGGAGCCTGCTCTTCTCCAGGCTGAACAGCCCCAGCCCTCCCAGCCTGTCCTCCCAGCAGAGGTGCTCCAGCCCTCGGATCGTTTTTGTGACCTCCTCTGGCCCTGCTCCAACAGATCCCTGTCCTTCCTGTGCTGAGGGCTCCAGAGCTGGACGCAGGACTCCCGGGGGGGTCCCACCAAAGCAGAGCAGAGGGGCAGAACCCCCTCATCGACCTGCTGGCCACGTTGCTCTTGATGCAGCCCAGGATACAGTTGGCCTTCTGGGCTGTGAGCACACACTGCTGGATCATGTCCAGGTTTTTGCTTTTCATCCACCAGCACCCCCAAGTCCTTCTCCTCAGGGCCGCTCTCAACCCCTTCGTTCCCCCGCCTGTATCGATACTGAGGGCTGCCCCAACCCAGGTGCAGGACCTTGCACTTGGCCTTGCTGAACCTCATGAGGTTCGTGCAGGTCCACCTCCCCAGCTTGTCCAGGTCTCTCTGGATGACATCCCATCCTTCTGGTGTCGACTGCACCGCTCAGCTTGGTGTCACCTGCAGACGTGCTAAGGGTGCACTCGATCTCAGTGTCTGTGTCATTGCTAAAGATATTAAACAGCACTGGTCCCAGTGCGGACCCCTGAGAGACACCACTTGTCACTGGCATTGATTTGGACATCGAGCCGTTGTCCACTACCCTCTGGCTGGGACCATCCCATCAGTTCCTCATCCACAAAACAGCCCACCCATCAAATCCGTATCTCTCCAATTGAGAGAGAAGGGCATCGCGGGGGGCTGTGTCAAAGGCCTTACAGAAGTCCAGACAGACCACACCCATTGCTCTTCCCTTGTCCGCTGATGCAGTCGCTCCATCATAGATAGCCCCGAGGTTGGTCAGGCAGGACTTGCCCTTGGTGAAGCCATGCTGGCTATCTCAAATCACCTCCCTGTCCTCCATGTGCCTTAGCACAGCTTCTAGGAGGTCCTGTTCCATGATCTTCCCATGCACAGAGGTGGGGCTGACAGGTCGGTAGTTCCCAGGATCCTCCTTTCTACCCTTTTGAAAAATGGGCACAATGCTTCCCTTCTTCCAGTCACCAGGGGCTTCACCTGACGGCCGTGATTTTTCAAATATCACGGAGAGTGGCTGGGCAACTCCATCAGCCGATTCCCTCAGGACTCTGGGATGCATCTCGTCAGGTGCCATAAACTTCTGTCTGTTCAGGTTCCTCACGTAGTCACAAACCCGACCTTCCCTTCCAGTGGGAGGGGCTTTACCCCTCTCGTCCCCTTCCTGTAGTCCACCGACTCGGGAGAGGTGAGGAGAGAGGCTGCCAGTGAAGACTGGGGCAAAAAAGTTGTTGAGCACCTCAGCCTTCTCCTCGTCTGTTGATACGAGGTCACCATTCTTGTTCATCGGGGGGGCACGCTTTCTTTATAACCTTCCTTTTCTAGGTGACTGACCTGGAGCAGCCTTTCTTGTTCTTCTCTGCGTCCCTTGCCAAATTCAGCTCCAGCCACACCTTGTCCCTCCTGACCCCATCCCTACACAACCGGGCAGCGTCCCCGTGCTCTTCCCAGGTTTCCTGTCCCTGCTGCCACTGCCTGGGCACTTCCCTCTTGCTCTTTAGTTCCACCAGCAGGTCTCGACTCAGCCATGCTGGTCTCTTCCCTTCCTCGCGTGATAAAAACACATATAAAATGCAAAGTATGCAAGTAAATCAAGACACCATGACTATTATTAATAACAATAATACGGATTTACTTACTTGAGACCATTTCCATCATCAAAGTACTTTGACTTCATGTCTTTTAAGAACAGCCTTGGGTTATCTCCTCTCAACAGGATCTTGTCCCAGAGAACCACCTGGTTTAGAGCCTACAAATACAATTGTCATGAAGTCAGCGAGGCACCTTACAAGATCATATTCCGTCACTGGAATTTCACAGCATTATTCATCTAAAACCCCTGAAGTTCAAGTACATGCTTGCAATCCGTAACCAATTTAACAAAGGGATGCTTTACAGGGGGGAAACGAGTTACACACCCAAGCGTGTCACAGAATGGAAGGAACAAACAGCTCAGCAAACCACGAGAAAGCCATTTAAAAACCTCATAAGCTTTCAAAGGCTTACAAGGTGTGAGGATCTTTCCTTTCCAACTGCAAAGGCGAGTCGCTTTCAAAGCAATATTTAGACTTTGTTTCAAATGAAGGACTTCAATTGAACTGTCATGACACTGCCTAGGTATTTAACATTTGTCCAACGTGAATGGAAAAAATCGCTACTTGACTTGCAAAGTCAGCCCCAAGAATTGTATGAACAATTCAAAACACAGATCCCAAACTCTTAAATATTTGAAACGTTGTTATACTGTTCTTTGGAAGTCGTTAACTCTGAACAGTCTTGCTTAGTACCTTACAGAACCATTTAGAAAAAAATGTTTCTCAATATTTGCTAGAACTAGTGAGTCACGTGAAAAAAAAAAATGTGGAAGATGAAAGGCGACAATCAATTCCGAGACCCTACTAAAGAACGTTAAAACTATTTTAGAACAAACACAATATCCACCAGCACCTATAAAACAACGAAGGTACTTTAAAACAAAAAATCACGAAAAGCAGGGAGATAGTTTTGCGCAGCAAGTTAAGAAGAAAGCCCCAAGCCTTCTCCACAGCCTTGCAGTCTGACCACAGCAGCTTCAACGAGAATTCAGTAGGACCATGGCAGCACGCTTCACTGAAATCGTTCTTCCGCAGGCTGTCCTTAATGAGCCCAGCCCTGCTAACGAGCCCCTGGCTGCCAATTAACCCCTGAGCCTGGCCCAGGAGTTCTTTAGACCTGCCCAGGGTTCTATTAGCCCCCCCAATGTTCATTAGCCCCACTCAGAGGTTAATTAGCCCTTCAGAGATGTTAATTAGCCCAATTCAATGGTTAATTAGCCCTGCCCAGTGTTCAATTAGCCCATCCACAAGTTAATTAGCCCAACTTAGGGGTTAATTGCCCCTTCCCAAGGGTTTCTTAGCCCCTCCCCCGGGTAATTAGCCCCACCCAGATGTTATTTGGTGCCTCCAAGATGTCAATATAGCCCCGCCCAGGCGTTAATTAGCCCCTCCCCCTGCTCATTAACAGCCTCTGGGGGTAATTAACAGTCCACAAGGTTTAATCCAGCCGGCCGCGAGGAGCGGCTGGTCCCGCCAGCCCGCAGCCGCCCCAGCCCGCGGGCGTGCGCCCCGGGCTCTGCTGCCTGCCCCGCACCCCCTCGCTGGGCAGGAGAGGGCCGCTTCCCCGCGGCTCCCGGGGCTCCCCAGCCTCTCCGCCAGCCCTGCCTGGGGCTCTCCTGCAGGAGGGACGCCTGGTGGCCCGCACGGCTCCAGCGCTGCCCGCTCCCGCCCGGCCGGGTTCTGCTCCAGGGCAAGGCCCTGCCGCGCTGCCTCTCTCCAGGAGCAGACGGGACCCCCAGCCCCGTCCCCTGCCTGGGACACGCTGGGAGCAGCCACGTGCTGTGACGCGCCTGCCGCTGCTGGGAGCCAGCGCGGGCAGCAGCCACCATTCTGCTTCCCGGGCCGTGGTTCCTGCCAGCCTCTTGCAGCTGGGAGAGAGGGCTGGGGACCCCCTGTCCCGCCTGCCTCACCTTCAGGGGCTAGGGCAGCGTGCCGTCCTCCCCGCACAGGGCTGCCAGGGGCTGCCCAAAGAGCGCCTGCTGCAGCCGCAGCCTGCCTGCCCGGGCGCCGGGGCAGCGGCCGGGCTGCGCCGCAGAGCCAAGGGCCAGGGCAGCCCCCTCCTCCTCCTCCCGCTGCTCCCTCCTGCTGCAAAGGAAAACAGAGCAAGAGCCCGTCAGTGCCGACCGCCAGCCCAGCGCTCCCGCAGCCTGCCCGGCCCTGCCCGCAGCGCGGTGCTGAGCGGGGCGGCAGGACGGGCAGGGAGCGAGCAGCTGGAACCGTGGCTCCGGCTCAGCGGCTCCAGCTCGGAGCCTCCCGAGAGCCGGCGTGCCAGTGGGACAGCCTGGCCCAGCCCTCGCCCTGCCCTCCTCCAAGCTCTGCGCAGCACCAGAGTCTCCGTGTCCTCGCAGAACCACCTCCAGCGGCCGCTGCCCAGCGCGTGTCCTTGCTCCTGTGGCTGATCTCCCGTCGGGTGCCAAACCTGCGTGGTGACACTCAGGGGACAAGTGAGCACAGCTCCTGCTACTCCAGCCCAGGAGCGGGCACCCATCTGCCTGGCCCTGAGGATGGAGCAGAGGCAGGTACCACCTCCAGCGCTTGGCAGTGGTCCCTCGGCCCCTGTGTGCAACGGAGAGACGTCGGGGGGAACGAAGCGACCCTGCGGGCTTAGCTCTCTCCTGCTGCACAGTGATGGCGACCGACTTGCTCGGGGCGAAGGACAGCCGCAGCAGCATCCCATCTTCTGCAGAAGTGCTGGCGCCAGGAGGAAACACAGCACTCCCTGCCTTGCTCTCCAAAACTCACCCGCCGACTGGCAACGTCCCCCTCCATTGACAGAAGGGACCGGCGCAGGCCCTCTCTTGGCGTCATCCTGCAAGAACCAGGCTGTGCTCAGACAGCAGCCCTGCAGCACGAAGGGCCACCAGCGAGCTGCTACGCGGCACCAGCAGCCTGAGCGCGGCAGAGCTGGGACCCTCTGCCCCACCGGGCTCTCTGCCCAGCACGGCCAGCTTCCTCCCAGCACCACCAGCCAGGACGTGCTGGCGTTCCTGGTGCTCCCCAACCCTCTCAGCTCTTGAGTGGCACCACACAACCCTCCTGCAGAAGGTCACCCCACTCGCCTGGCACCCCGGCACACTTTTGCCTGGACCTTGAGCAGGGCCTCCAGGCTCCTGGCCCTCGGTGTCCTCCACTGGGAAAAAGAGAAGGAGTGGAAGAAGATGAGAAGCGATGCCTCTGGTGCTGGGCTGGACGACCAGTGCTTGGGGGACACAGCCGAGAGGAGAGAGACGCTCACGGCATGGCGGCGGCTCAGCTGCTGCTCCAGGAGTTTGGTGGAGGGCAGTCGCGTCACCCGGGCTCTCTTGGCTCCTTCTGGTTGCCTGTGTGTGGGGCAGGGACAGAGGAAGAGTGAGCCCGAGCCACCTCTTCTCTCTCCAGCGAGAGGGAGCCCGGCAGAGAGCACCCAGCCCTGCTTCCCCGCCTGCTCCTCCCTGCTGCACACAGAGGAACCAGAGCCTTTCTGTCCCCGCTCATCGCCCGCCTGCCCCAGCGCTGCCTGCAGCCGTGGGGCCCCTCTCCCCAGCTGCAGAGCTGTGTTCCCCTCTACGGCTGCGCCTGGAGCATCCCCCCGCCTTACCCCAGCAGCGTGCCCACCCACAGCTCCTTCAGCGCCCGTGAGCTGCAGAAAGAGAGGAGAAACATTGTCAGGCATGGCTGGGAACTTCTCCTGCCCCGCGCCAGCCCTGGACGCAGCTGCCAGACCCCAGAGAGGACCCCAGCACCGCGCCGCAGCCTCCAGCCCTGCTGTGGGACCTGGCACCACAACTCACTCAAAAGTGCAAGGCAGGAACCGGTGGGCCAGGCACGGAGGAGGGAATTTCTGCCCTCGCCACTGCCACCCTTTTTTTCTTCCTTCTCCCCCACCACCTCTGCCTCCCCGCTCAGCACCCTCAGCTGCTCCAGGGCCAGGCACAGCTGTGGGCGCACGGTGGTGCCACGTCTGCAGAGAGGAGAGGCCGGCAGTGAGCTGGAGGTGGCCTCCTTGGGGTCCCCCCGGGCACAGCCCTGTCCCCTGCCTGCTCTTGGGATGGACTTTGGGGCATCCAGCACCGAGGTCCCCAGGGATGGAGCCAGGGTGTCCCTGCCCTGCTCCCAGGGCCAAGATGGCGGAAAGGCAGTCGGGCTCTCAGAGCCTTTCTGCAGCTTGGCCACCACCAGTTCCTCCGGGAGCAGGAGAAGCCGCCTCCCGCTCCTCTTGCGGCCCCGGGTCAGCCGCACGTCCGCGCTCAGCACCGGCTCGGCGTCGGTGAGAGCCTCCCTGCAGAGCAGAGTGCGGTGGCCATGAGCAAAGCTGCTGCTGCGTGCCAGCACCGCTCCGTCCTGCCAGCACTGGGGCTGTTGGCTCCAACTGCCCCACGGACACTGCGGCGGGGCTGGGGGCGGGGCTGGGGGCGGGGGTCTCTCCAGTATGGCCACCACACGCCCAGCCTGGACGTTCACGGCTGGGATGTCAGACTCCTGTCACAGGGCTCACAGTGCAGTCCCACCTGAGGGATGGGTCCTACAGTTCATTTCCCAATGGTCAAATCTTCCTCCTCTGAGGTCTCTTTCAGCTGAGGGCTCGCGGGAAGGGAGAGAAGAGAGTTCCCTACCACTTGTGCACTCAGGGCAAGCTCCCCTGCGAAAAGCAGCTTGCTCGGGCCTCCTGTTTGTGTAGGATCTGTCAAAAGATTCAAGCCAAATCTCAGTATTATTTACCTGATCGTTTAAAGAACCTCCCATTGGCAGCGTCAAACCCCCAGGAGACGACTGGCCGCAGACACTCTCAGCCAGCTGCCACAAAGGGCAGCTCAGGAGAATCACAAATAACCATTTCTGTGCCCGCTGGGAGAGGCTGTCACAGCTCTCTGAAGGGTTTCGTTGGGTTTGGGAGCTCAACACCCCACTGCGTGGATGCACAATGCTACTGCCAAAGGGCTGAGGTGCTACAGAGATGGGTACAGTTAAAGCAGCAACTGCCAGGATCTCGTGCATCAATGTATACAAAGATGTTTTTTTGCCTCAGTCTTCACTGGCAACCTCTCTCCTCACCCCTCCCGAGTCGATGGATGGCATGAAGGAAACCAGGAGGGTAAAATCCCTCCAGCTGTAATTGAAGATCAGGTTTGGGACCTCCTGAGGAACCTAAACGTACAGAAGTCCATGGGACCTGATGAGATGCATCCCAGAGTCCTGAGGGAACTGGCTGATGTAGTTGCCAAGCCACTCTCCATGACATTTGAAAATTCATGGCAGGCAGGGGAAGTCCCCAGTGACTGGAAGAAGGGAAACATTGTGCCCCTTTTCAAAAAGGGTAGAAAGGAAAACCCTGGGAACTACCGACCTGTCAGCCTCACCTCTGTGCCTGGGAAGGTCATGGAACATATCCTCCTAGAAGCTATGCTAAGGCACATGGAGGCCAGGGAGGTGATTCGAGACAGCCAGCTTGGCTTCACCAAGGACAAGTCCTGCCTGACCTACGTAGTGGCTTTCTATGATGGTGTAACAACAAGGGTGGACAAGGGAAAACCAATGGACATCATCTATCTGGATTTTTGTAAAGCCTTTGACACGGTCCCCCTCAACATCCTTCTCTCTAAATTGGAGAGCCATGGATTTGATGGGTGGACTGTTTGGTGGATAAGGAATTGGTTGGATGGTCGCAGCCAAAGGGTAGTGGTCAACGGCTCAATGTCCAGATGGAGACCAGTGACGAGTGGAGCCCCTCAGGGGTCCATACTGGGACCGGTGCTGTTCAATATATTTATCAATGACATGGACAGCGACATCGAGTGTACCCTCAGCAAGTTTGCAGATGACACCAAGCTGAGTGGTACGGTCGAGACACCAGAAGGACGGAATGCCATCCAGAGGGACCTGGACAAGCTGGAAAGGTGGGCCTGTGTGAACCTCATGAGGTTCAACTCGGCCAAGTGCAAGGTCCTACACCTGGGTCGGGGTAATCCCCGGTATCAATACAGGCTGGGGGGTGAAAGGATCGAGAGCAGCTCTGCTGAGAGGGACTTGGGGGTACTGACAGACGAAAGGCTGGACATGAGCCAGCAATGTGCGCTGGCAGCCCAGAGGGCCAGCCGTGTCCTGGGCTGCATCAAGAGAAGCGTGGTCAGCAGGTCGAGAGAGGTGATTCTGCCCCTCTACTCTGCTCTGGTGAGACCTCGCCTGGAGTCCTGCGTTCAGCTCTGGAGCCCTCAGCACAAGAAGGACATGGAGCTGTTGGAGCAGGTCCAAAGGAGGGCTACAAAAATGATCCGAGGGCTGGAGCACCTCTCCTATGAGGACAGGCTGAGAGAGTTGGGCTTGTTCAGCCTGGAGAAGAGAAGGCTGCGGGGAGACCTGATTGCAGCCTTTCAGTACTTAAAGGGAGCCTATAGGAAAGATGGGGACAATCTGTTTAGCAGAGACAGCAGTGACAGGACGAGGGGTAATGGTTTTAAACTAAAACAGGGTAGGTTTAGGCTGGATATAAGGAAGAAATTCTTTACAATGAGGGTGGTGAAACACTGGAACGGGTTGCCCAGAGAGGCAGTGGAGGCCCCATGCCTGGAAACATTCAAGACGAGGTTGGACAGGGCTCTGAGCAACCTGATCTAGTTAGCGGTGTCCCTGCTCGCTGCGGGGGGGTTGGACTAGATGACCTCTACGGGTCCCTTCCAACCCAAAACTTTCTATGATTCTATGATCCTATGCTCTCATATCACACCTGTTTATGACTCCGTGATACCCCTACCAAGGGAGCGGGTCCCTTCCGTAGCCACGGAACAAGCAAAAGGGTGGAACCAAATGACATCATCAAGCTCAGAAAAAAATCTCTAGGTTCATTTGGCTTTAACTTAGAGCTGCATTTAGTGCAGAAAAGGGCCGGCCTTTTTTATAAAAATAAAAAAATAACTGAAAAATTAATAAATAGAAAATACCCGAACAGCAACAGTTCTGACCTTCAAACAAGAGGACAGCACAGCGAGCAGAAAGTGAAAAGCAAACACGAGTCTCGAAAGGCACTGCCTGCAGAGGCAGTTGCTCTGGAGGAAGGAGAGGCTGGAAGAGGTACCCCCGCCCATCACGAACTCACCGAGCTCCAGGTTCATCAGCAGGGGCTGCGCTGGCTGCTTTCTGCTTCCTTGATTTCCGTCGGAAGGCTGCTGCAGAACCCCAGTCTTCATAGCATTAAGCGTTTGCTTCAAGGTTTCACCTTAAATGTACTCAGGGCTGGGCAGCCACCTACAGAACCCGTGTGCACCCCTGTAAACCCTTCTAACCCCCCGTGGGCTCTTACAAACCCCATGCAGGCACCTATAGATTCCTTACAGACACTTACAAACCCATATAGCCCCCCCTATATCCCCTGTGGGCTCCCCACAGCAACCTGTTGATTCCCTGCAGCCCTGTACACCCTCTCACAGGCTCCTATAAGCCCTCTCTCGGTTCCTATAGCTCCCTGCAACCCCCCTAGAAGCCCCTATAGACCCTACAGGCTCCTATAAGCACCTACAAACCCCATCACGGGCTTCCATAGCTGTCTGTACCCCTGCGAGCTCCGACACTCGCTACAAACCCTCCTACAGCCCACTACAAACCCCTCTACAGGCACCTTTAAGTCCCCGTAACCCCCCCAACAGACTCCTATAGATCCTGGAAGGCCTCCTATAGACCCTATGGAGGTCTCTGCTGCTGCCCTCGGGTGCTCGAGAAGGGAAACGAGAACCCCGGTCCAGGGGGGAGTCAGGGGTTGGGGGGGGAGCCAGGCGTCCGGGGGGGGCAGGGGTTCAGGAGGGGACCCGGGAGGTCGGAGGGCACCCAGCTGTCTGGGGGGGGGCACCCAGGCATATGGAAACGGGAACTTCAGTGAGCCGATACAAAACTCACTGACTCATTAAGAGCCACCAAACGGCCCCAAAAACAAACCCCCTCCTCCCCCCACCCCAAAAAGGGGACCCAGGCGTCTGTGCTGAGCCCCACCGCCCTCGCGCCTGAGAACGGGCACAACTCACTACAGCAGTGCCTTCAACCCGGCACGCGGAGGGGGCCTCCCACTGCGGTACGCATGTTTTCTGGTGCCCACCCCCTCCTTCTGCACTTGCAGGAGTCACCCCACTCTTCTCCCACTCGCTTTTCTAGCCTGAGCAAGCCAAGAACTCTGGTGCCATCACGCCTGCCCATCTCCAGTCACTCCAGGGCAGTTCCTCTTTCTGCTGCGGGAAGGACCTGCAGCACAGGCATTATCACCACAGGACAAGGAGAGCACTGTTGTGTCCCCAACTAAGAAAATGCTTAAAATGTTGATTTAAACAGAAAAATAAAGAGCAAGGAAAAAAATGACGGCTAAGTGGAAAGTGAAAGTTTCCTTTGGTGCTTAAACCACTGGAGTACTTTTGCTGCAGCTGAGGGCTGGCAATTAGATATCTGATCAGGATAAAACCAAAAATCCTCCCATTAAGCTTTCAAATTACAAAATGACTTCATCCAAGGGAAGACAAAATCTACACCTACAAGCATTGCCTCGTGTTTACAGACCCTGCTCAGCACAGCGTCTCTCTAGTGGCACCAAGAACTTACTGGTATGAAAAAATTGCAAATTTTAAGTGCTATTCTAAAGACATTCACAGTTAAATCAACAGTCGTGAGAAAACAGTCAAGAACTGCACTTGCCCAATGGGAGATGATCCAGGACTTTCACTGCAGCTTTTAATACTGATGCAGCTTACAACCACCTCACTGTTGGCGAACACCATTCGTGTTAGCGTTGGTCTGGTTTGAAACCTGGCAGCCTGGTTTCTTCCTCATTGCAGCTCTTCAGTCAGAGGAAAGCAAGAACTGGGGAAGAACCAAGCAGCAAGAAGGCCAGTAGGTACCAGTGGCAACTGACTTTCACCTGAGTGCAGAAGGAAGCTTCTTGCGAGAAACAAAACTTGCACCTCTATCGGGATATTGGCTATTCTAGGAAGGGCCTTTTTTCCACTTTTTGCTTCACTGAAAAGCTTTTTGGCCAAGATGGTTTTCTCCTGATGCAGAAATGAGGAAGTATTGGGAATTTAACATTAATGTCCCTGTACTTCAAGGTCACGCCTGCAACAGTTCTGCCAGCTGTGAATGTCAGTGAGAGATGAGCTGCCTTTCACCAGTTTACACACTCTACCTGTTTATTCAGGGATTATATTTTCTTCTTTTTGTTAATGTTTAAAACGTTAGAATTCCCTCCTACAAGCTATAAGAGGGAACAGGGCAAACTTCCAGTGGTATTAAATAAGGCTTCTCTCAATTTCAATACAAAAAGTTTGCTCCACTGGTACGTTCATCCACAGAAACGTTAACACCTTAAACTTCATAGACACCAATAAATTATTTTTGTAAACAGCAAATTACTAAACAGAATCACAGAATCATAGAATGTTCAGAGTTGGAAGGGAGCTCTGTGGGTCATCTAGTCCAACCCCCCTGCCAAAGCAGGCTCACCCATCCTCAGCTGTGAGTCTGTCATTGCCAAGGGACGGGGTGGGGGTGGCGCTTTGTCTCCAGGATTCATCTTTAGCGTCCAAAGTTTTATTTTAGGCTGTAAAGCCTTCTTTTTAGGACCCAAAGCCTCATTGTTAGGGTACAAACCCTCATTTCTAAGTTCCAAACCCACCTTTTAAGGTTCAAAGACTCATCTTAAGGGTCCAAAGCATCATTTTGAAGGTACAGAGCCTCCGTTTCAGAGTCCAAAGCATTGTTTATAGAGTCCAAAGTCTCCATTTGAGGTCTCAACCCTCATTTTTAGCTTCCAAAGCCTCCTTGTAGAATCGAAACTGCTCCTTTAGAGTAAGAATCTTGTTTAATGTGCCAAGCCTCATTCTGAGGGTCTGATGTCCCATGTTTAGAGTGCACAGCCCTAATTTTAACAAAGCAAAGCATCACTTGAGTGCTTAAAACCTACTTTCAGGGTTCAAAGCCTCAATTTCATTTCTAAAGCCCCATTTTCAGGGCCCAAAGCCCTATTCTTAAGGCCCAAAGCACCCTTTGGAGGGTCCAAACTCTCCTTTGGAGGGTCCCAAGCCTTTTTTAACAGCTCAAAACCTCCACTGGAGTGCCCAGAGCCCTCTGTTCTGGACCGAAGCTCCATTTCTGGGGGCCACAAAAGAACCAAGAGATTCCCCTTCTTTTTCAGGGTCTAAAGCATCCTTTGTAGCATCTAACCCATGCTTTTCCCTGCCCAAAGCCCCATTTTTAGGGCTGAAATCCTCATTTATGGGGTCAAACCTCTCTTTCATTGCCCATAGGCTTCTTTTAGGGCCCAGAGTTTAATTTTCAGAGAATCATAGAATCATAGAATGCTTAGGGTTGGAAGGGAGCTTCAGAGGTCATGTAGACCAGACCCCCTGCAGTGAGTAGCGATATCTTGAAAGAGCATTTGGACCCTCCATTTTTTTAGGGTCGAAATGCTCATTTTTCAGGCAGAGCCTCCTTTTAGGCTCCAGAGCTACACTTCTACTGTCCAAAGCCTCACTTTTACTTTCCAAAGTCTTAGCTTTAGCTTCCAAAGTCTCCTTCTCATAGTCCAAAGACTCAGCTGTAGTTTGCAAAGTCTCCTTTTTTAGAGCCCAAAGCCACGTTATTAGTGTCTAACACCTCCTTTTCAGCCTCTAAAGCCTCATTTTTAGGATCCAGCCTGTCTTTTTAAGGGTCCAAGCTGCACTTTCAGCGTCCAAACCCTCATTTTGATTACCCAAACCCCTCTTTTAGGTGACAGAGCCAAATTTTCAGGTCCCAGAGCCTCATTTTAGGGTCCAAGCCCTCCTTCCTCTGTTCCAAGCCCTGCATTTCAAGGTTCAAGACCTCATCTGAAGGGCCCAGAGTGTCGGTTTGATGGCTTAAAGTCTTGCTGTGAAGGTCCAAATCCTCCGTTTTAGAGCCCAAAGCCTTTTTTAGAGAGTCCACAGTCTCCTTTTCAGACCACAACCCTCATGTGTATCTTCCAGAGTTTCATTTTCAGGGAAATGTTTGGATTCACAAAATCCAAGCCTATTGGTGAAGCTGTTACTCACACGAGTCGTTCCACGTCGTGGCCATTGCTCCTCTCAGGAATGGAGGGGAAAGCTCTAAATGACAAAGGATGTCAGAACATGCTCCAGAAAGAGACAACCAGTGCAAATCCCGTCACCTAATCGCAAAGAAATATTTCTAGCTCACTGAAATTGATTTGCTATGCCCAAGACGGCCTCCCACCATCACATCACCCACAAGTCCTTCCCTGTTCACAAAGAACAGGTCCAGCAGGGCCCCTTCCCTCATTGGCTGGCTCACCAGGTGTGTCAGGAAGTTCTCCTTCACACCGTCCAGGAACCTCCTGGACTGTTTCCTCTCCACTGTACTGCATTTCCAACAGACATCTTGTAAAGTTGAGGTCCCTCATTAGAAAAGGGGCTAGCAATCACAACATAACTCCCAGCTGCTTATAGCTTTGTGTGTGTCTTCATCCCAGCTGGGTGGTCTACAACAGGCTCCCACCATGATATCTGCATTGGTGGCCTTTCCCCTGATTCTTACCCATGAACACTCAACCTTTTTATCACTGTCAAGCTCTAGACAGTCAAAGCACTCCCTAACACACAGGGCTACCCCACCGCCTCTCCTTCCTTGTCTATCCCTTCTGAAGAGTTTATAGCCATCCGTTGAATCTGTGACTCTACGATTCTATGATAACAACAGGTAGCTCCTCCTGCCCAGGTCGCGGCTGCCCAGAAATCAAGGCCCCCCCCATCAGGTGCAGCCAAGGGGCGCAGCGCGGCACTGTGAGGAGAGGCCCAGGCTCATTTGTGCCTTTCCCCCCACCCAAGCTGTGCTGCTGGCTCTTGGGAAATGGGGGTAGCGAGGGCAGATGGTTTTACCACAGCGGGAAGTTCCAGTCAACCTGTCAGGGATGTTTTTCTTCCTCGTTCTGGCAGATACATGTTTTAAAACCGTCAAGCAAAGAAGTTTTCCAAGGGAAGTGCAGGGTTGGGGTCTGCTTGCTCTCTGTGTGGATTGTGTCTGTCCTCAGCCAGGCGCACAGCAGCTTTCAGAAAAGGAATGGGACTCGTCCAGGGTGAAGTGAGCCATCAGGATCCCAAGTCTGTTTTGTTTAAGGCAGTCAGGTGAAAATGTGCAGTTAGAGCTGGCTGTGTTGTTTCCTCTATGATTTCAGTGCGCTCCTCTAGTTCAAATCTTATTTTGGCTGAGGCATAAAAATTAAATAGAGAAATCTTCCTCACTCGCACACAGAGCATTCCCTCATCTCATGGTAAACAAGCAAAATCTCTGGGAGTATGGTGTTTCATTAACATGTGTCAGACATCCAGTGTCAAGGGAGTGGTACAGTGAATGGTGGATTTCAAAAGTGGCTACAGGTGCATGGGGCTTGATCACAGTCACCTGGAAGGGGGGAAAGAAAAAACAACAAGGAGACCATCCAGCTCAGTCGCTTGCCCCGTGCCTGGCACACTCAGCTCCCAGGACTGCCAGAGCCCTCGGTACTGGAGCTGCACCTGGCTGGTGCTGGAGGTGGTCATGCCGTGGTGGGAGGGGTGGCTAGGGGATCCCCATGGGTAGTGGAAGAGCACGGCAAAGTCCCAGGACACTATGGGGAGACCCCTGCTCTGGGGTCTGTCCCAGCATGACTCTGTTGTCCCCAGCTCGGGAAGATCTGAGAGGGCCCCCACAGCTGGCGGTCCCCAACCTCAGTGTCACCCACATCTGATCTCACCAACCACTAGGGTGCTGTCAGGAAAAAAACCAAAAAGATACTCTCCCCTTTAGGCATCTTGTGATGAGCTTTATTTAATTAATTCCTTGGCGCCGGCTGGGGCCAGGTGTCATCATGGAAGGCCTCCTCTAGTGCCTGCCTCGCATGGAGGTCCCTGTCGTCCTGCAGCCCTGAGAGAGCTGGAATGACACAGGCAGCACCGTGGGGACCTCGTCCCGGCCAGGCGCTCCCCGGGCCGCCTCGCTCCGGGGATCTTCACACAAAAAAAGACATCCCAAGCAGCTGTATCTCAGTAAAACCCCTCTGAACCCTTCCTTCCCCACCTCCTGCCTTACCTCAGCAAAGAAAGCTATAGCTGTCACCCGCAGCTTAACTGAGCAGGAATCCAGCCATGGTGAGAGGTTCTTCACCAGACTGGGGGAGATGAGCCCAGCGCTGAGCAGGACGCTGCGCAAGGGACACAAGCAAGGGACACACAGTTACCAAGGAAGGCCACAGGCTGGGTCTCCAAAATTAACTTGCACCAATGCAGACGCTGTTCTTCAGCTCAGGATGGCTTCCCAGGCACATCAGAAGGGTCCCAGCAGCCATTTCCCTGGGCACAGCCCCACAGGAGGCAGCCAGATGCATCCCTGGGGCTCTTACCTGGTCAGGAGACCCACCCCCTCAGGGTGAGCCAGGGGGTCTTCCAGGCGAGCCCACACTGCCCGATTCACGAGCAGCTGCATCCATTTCCATGCCATGCATTTGCCTAGCACCAACTCTATAGCTGAAAGGAAAATCCTGGAAGAAGAAACAAAGCACAGAATAAACAAACACAAAAAACCAAACCAAATCAAAGTAACACCACCACCACAAACCCAAAGAAATCTCAAATCACAGTACATTAGGAGAAGACTTGTTTTTAGCAGAGCTAAATACCCCAGAAATGATGCTTCACAACCTTCAAGACTGCAGCTAATGACACCGGCATTTTCGTCATGCCCCACATCCACTGAAGCAGAGGAAAACCCACGCCCTTAGACTGACTCCATGCTAGATATCCAAGGCAACACCCAATTCCTCTTCCCACCAGCATTTTGCAAAGAATGACACCAGTGCCCGTGAAAGTCACTGCTCCCACCAGGGGCCTGTTGAGGGACTGCAGTGCTATTGTGTATGCAAGGGTATGCAGGAGGCAAGATGACAGCCGTCTGCAGTACGACCTTCCTGCCTGGGAGCTGGAGTTTCTCTGTGCAGGAGCAGAAGTAAAACCAACCATGATGACCTAAATTTCCACATTTAGGAAGTGGGGCAGGCAAAGCACTCCCTCAGCTCCACAAAAGCACATGCCATGATGAGGAGAACTGAAGCCAGCCCCTCCATCTGACCCTTCGGCTCCCTACCTGCACGGTTTCTTCTCGAGCATCTGGCCCTCAAGGTACAGTTGTCTCCAGCAGGAAACCAGCCTCTCCTCGCCCAGCGTTTCACTGGCCCACCTCAGGAGGCTGGGAAGGAGGTGGGGAAGCAGCTTCCTGAGCTCTTCAGTGCTCTTCAGGGCAAGCACCACCTTGCAGATGGCATGGGTGATCTGCAGAGAAACATGACCAAGAACCACGTGTTCAGGGACGGCCTTTTCCCACCAGCCTGGTTTTCCCACCTGCCTAGGGCAGGGGATTACTGTCCACAGTTGTGGCTTTTGCGAGAGCCTTGAGGCTCAGGAGCAAAAAACTGTTCCGGCTCCCCACACTCCTCGAGGCCGGCCCAGCACAGTGCCCTGTGAGTGTCCACGGACATCCACAAAGGGCAGCTGACTCCCTCACACCAAAGTAGGAGTTAGAAAGCAGACACAAAGCTGCAGAAACACGTTTGCCATTGAACGTACCGTCAGAGTCTCCAGAGAGGTCTGACGGTTGAGCTGCTCACAAGCGGAGGAGACAGTCTGCAGGTGGTTGTTTCCTGCTCTGTTTAGTTTCTCCACTAAGCACCTCAGGATCTTAATCCCAAAGATGCTTCTCCCCAGGCTGCTCCACAGCTCCACCATGTCACTGCAAGGGAAGAGACGTTCACCCCTGAGCCCATATCCTCGCAGTCCTGCAGTGCCCTCAAACCTCCTCATCTGCAGCGCAAGCAAGCTGCAGGCTCTCTGTTTGACTAGGGTGGGGAAGTGGGTAGTGCACCTACCTGTCCATGGGCAGACCTTTCCGGAGGAGACTGCTGATCACGGGCTGCTGGTGAAAGCGGGCGAGGATACACACCGCACAGGGGACAAAGGTCCTGTAGGTGCTCTGCTGCATGTAGTTGCAAAGGGTGTTCAGGATTTTTGGCACCTGAATGGAAGAAGAGCAGAAGGAAGGGCTCAGTGCATCCTATACACCCTCCTGCAGGGCCCAGACACGGTCCTTCAGCAGACGCGTGGTGCCCGCTCCCTTGACACAGGGTCCAGATCTAGCTCGAAACCTCACTGCTTCTACCCTGCCTGACCCTGGCTCACATCTGGAGCTGAGTCTGCTCTTGGCAACTGTGCGCACGCATACATGCTCTCACACACATGTGGGCATGCACACACGCAGACGCACAGCCTCAGTCGCTGCGTACGCCTGGGCCCAACTGTATGAGCAGCTGCGTGCCCTGTGTGCACACGGAGGACACGGATACTTTTCACACCCAACACTTGAATAATTCCTCTCCCCATGTGTCTGTAGCAATGCAAGAGCGAAAACAAACATGCTTTTCTAGATGATGAAGATGCCTTGCAGGGCCTCTGCAAGGCCAGGTGACTCCTTCCAGAGGAACCCAGTTCTCCAGGGACACTTTTCCTTGCTTCTACCGCCAGCTTCCAATAGCACCAACCCCTTCCCCACACAGAGGACCTTCCCCCGAAGGAAAGGGTGTTTGTTTGAGCCTTTCACAGCTCAAAGCCGTGGACATGGTAAGGAGAAAGAGGCAGCCAGGTCCCTTGTCCCATGGAAGATTCCAGCTTCTCCTGCGGCTGCCTGCCTCTGGCGCATGGAGCAGACGCAACCTGCTCTGCACCTGGGGAAGCAGCAAGGGTTGACCCCACAGCCCACAAACGCAGGATGCCCACTGCCCGGAGCACCCACGGGCTCTGCAGGGACGGCAGAGGGACATCCTGCCCTGGCTGTGACAGCAACAGCCTAACAGCTGGGTGAGCTTGAGCCCAGCTGGGTGCGATCCTGTGGGCTGCCACCCACGGTTGCCATCACCGAGACTGACCTCTGTTGCGTAAGACAGTCACTGAGTTAGTCTGGGCTGCGTGACTCACTGGTGGCTCTAGAGCTCAAGTGGAGTGCAGCAGAACATGAGGGGAAGATGAGAACAGGAGCCTTGAAAGGGCAGGCACAGCACAAGGCCAGAGGCTCCCAGGCTACAAACAGACAGCAACTGGCGCCTAAAGAAAGGACACCTTGCAGGATGGGTAACAGTCGGGGAAAGCAATGAGAGCAAGGAACAAGCATCCGACCTGTGGAAAACCTAGCGTGCCCAGCAAAACTCAGAGTAGAGGCAACTGGGGACCAGGGAAAAAAAGAGCAGGGTGAAATGGTCCCCAGGGCAGGAAGGACTGACAGTGACCCCAGAGGAAGGGAGGAATGGCAAGGTTGGTGCCTCCCGGTCCCTCAGTCATGGGAGGGACCTGGACCAGCAGGAGACTTTGGACAAAAAGTGCCCATATCCTTGTCACCAGCTGCAGCAGATGCCAGCAGCAGATGCTAATGCACGACTTGGACCGTCAGTACCCCTGAGCTCAGCACACAGGAGGCGTTTCTTGAGCCCATGCCAACTGCATAGGGTGTAGGGCAACAGCCAACAGGAGAAAAGACCACGTCAAATGGAAAAAAAACGGTCTCCTTTACCTCCTTGAGTATTTCCTTTCTGCATTCCACCAGGAAGACGAACACCCACTTCCACACCGCTCTTGCACTTGTGGGTGTGACATGCAGAAAGCTCTCCAGCACAGCAGTCAGGAAGTCCATAGCCTGTGCTGGGGGGATGCATTTGCAAACAGCCTGGAGGGAAATCAGGAACAGGACAGACCGCGTCACAGCTCTGCTCCAGCAATTTGGAAAGGAAAGGAAACTTGACAGGACTGTTAGTTCAGCAGTCATGAGGGGGACAATCACTTGACCTTCCTGCTGTGCATACAGTGCTGTTTATGTGTGAGGCAGCTAAATGATTTGAAAGTGTCTCCCCCGTGTTGTTTGCTCATACACCAACTTTGTATTCTGACAAGAGCACTCACACTCACACATGTGCGTGCAAACACACACATCATGGTATCTGCTCCAGCACGTCTAAAAGACAGCCTCGTTTCAATGTCTCCTGCTAAATGCTCACAACAGTCATCCTGGACAGCTTGATTTGCAGACAGCAAGAGACTCTGGAGGGGAGCAGGGAGACGTGCAGGAGTCCAGGAGCTGGGCCCCCATGCCACTGTTTTGGGGCCAGTTACCTTTGCTATCTTGGTACAGGTGTTCGCCAGAGTCTCGGTGTCTGGGCTGTTCAGCTTCTCACAGAGGCACCTGATCTCATCTGCCTGAGGCACCACCTTCATGGTCTTGGCTGCAACAACCACCAGGAGAAATGAGGAGTCACATCTACAAAAACCCAGCCTCTGGCCCCACATACCCAAAGAGGAGAACCCAAGTGGTGACAGTGAAGACACCAGGGAAACCCAGGGCCCTCCTGTACTCGGTGCAGCAGGATTTCCTGAGCCCGATAAATGACTGACAAATCCTGAGCTGGAAAGAGCCTTCTTCCTCCTTGAACCATTTGCTGGGGCTTGAGGGTTTCAGCAGTCTCTGCTCCTAGCAGCTGCCTCCCCTGTTCCCCCACAGGCCACCTTTGTCTCTGGGAGGCAGGAAACGTCCCCGTGAGTTCCTCAGCACAGGCAGACCCTGATGCCTGAAGAAGAAAGGGTTCGAACACAACCCTTTGCAGCGTGCCCCGTGCCTGCAGCCCCGTTTGCTCTGGGTAATAAGTTGGTTTCCTCTTGTGCCCGGCAGGAGATTTCTTCCCTGGCAGGGATGAGTTTGCAGACTGCCTGGGCAGCTGCCTGTCTCTCCAGGCTCAAGGCAGGGGGGAAGGAACCCTCTGAAATGTCAGGGACCTCAGCTGAGCAAGTTGTCGGACCACCCTCTGTCTCTCCTGGCACGTGGAGGTGGACAGACGTGGAGGGGGACAGTCCCCAGCAGTGGTGACAGTGCCCTGCTTTCAGACAGCTGTGAGGGATGGCCCTGACCACCCAACCTCACACGTGCCCCAGGAAGGTTGGACTCAATGACCCTCTCCCAGGGATCCTTCCTGAGCTGGCTGGAGAGGCAGAGGGCTAACAGGGTGGGGACACAAAACCAGCCAAGCAGGTTGCCTCCCTTCCCTCCTGGGGACAGGGTCTGGCCCCATGGGACCCCGGTGATGCCAGGACAGGAAGGGAGGGAGGATGAGGCTGAGCAAGGCTGGGAAGCACCCGATCTTCTCACCTTGCATTTGCAGAAGGTAGCCGAGGCAGAGCCAGACTCTCTGGTGGGACGTGCGCATGCTATTGCAGGACAAACACCCCAGCAGTCCCACCAGGGAGCCGAACTGCTTGCAAGGACGTCCTCTCTGCAGGGGAGAGCAGCAGAAAGAGGGTCACAGGCAGCCCCAACAGCCCACCTCCACCCATCCTGCTCCCCGAGCAGCCATCGGGCAGAGGCAGGCAGAAGGGCTGCCCCATAATCCCAGAAGCCCGAAACCCAGACCACAGCCAGGCAGGGCACCCTTCCCGGGCCATGAATGGTGGGAAAGGCGGAACCAGGGCACACAGGGGGTCCCTACTCACCATGAGCTCAAATCGCTCCTTGCAAGATCCCAGCACATGGGCGCAAACCCGCAGGGCTCTCTCCCGCTCCCATTCTTTGGCTGAGGTGAGCCAGCCCTTCAGGACCTGTGGCAGGGTGCATCTCTCTCACAAGAGGCATCTTTTTCTCCCCGAGATCCCCCTGCCTCTTCCTCCTTCTCTGAGACCTTCCCAGTGTGGCCCCTGGCCCAGCCAAGCACTCGCACTGCAGCTTCCACCGCCTGGTTCCCTTCAGCTGGCTCTGCCCTGAGCCAGGTGTTGCTTCCCTGTTAGTGTCTCCCCACTCTGGCCTTCCCCCAGGCCATTCTCTCCCAGCTCAGGGCTGGCTTTTGGCTCTCCCTCCATCAGGGTCCGCTTCTCTGCCTGCCCTGAGGCTGCAGTGGCCAGGTGCTCCCATCCCCCAGCTCAGCCCCCGGTCCTGGCCAGACACAGAGCCTCAGAGCAAGGAGCCAAAGCCCCACTTTCCCATAGGAAAGGTATCCACCTCCCAACACCCACTAAGGCCTCAGTTCTCTGCCACCACAACACTCTCCCACTTGCCCCATGGCTACTCACATGGACCACGTCGTCGAGGCAGGTAGAGGTCCCCTCTGCCTCCAGAAGGGTTTCTATGAGATGGCTCAGCTCTTCCGTGCCTCTCCCGTGCAGAAGCTGAAAATAGGAAAGAAGAGCTGAGGTTCTGCGTCACGAGGGCTACCAGGGCACGCTGAGGTCGGATCCTGACCCAGAGGTGGGCAGGCAATGGCCGGTGGGTACCTGCATGTTCGCGGTTGCCCTCGCTGTCTTCCTTCCCTTGTCTATCTGCTGCTTGGAAGGATAGGACAGGACACTCTGGCAGCACACTGCCAGCAGGTTGCGATTTTCCTTCCTGCTCAGAGGTGGCCTCAGCTTGCTGGCCAGAGGAAAAAGGAAGAGAAAAGAGAAAGGGGATTTACGAGCCCTCTCCAGAGTGCCTTAAACCACAACTGAGTTCCTCCTCATCAAGGTCCCCAAATCCAGTGCCCCCAGCCCACGCCAGCAAGCACTGCCTTCAGCTCCAGCAATTCCTACCTCCTCCCAGGCAGCTGGCAAACCCCCACCCCCACGTTAAGGAACCCTGGGGCTCCCGTCCTTTGGGAGACACCTGAAATGGGAACACCCTCCCACTCCACAGCCCCAGTAGCTCCCGGCCCCGTGCTCAAGGCCACTGGGGTTGCTCCAGCCAGCTGGGTTGGGGCACACTAGGAGTCCCCAGAGCCCAGGGAACAGACCTCACCTCAACTCCTCCAGGGCCTGAAACGCTCCGTACACCACGGAGTCCGAGGTCTCCGTCTTTATGCAGTCCTGCAAGTCCCAGAGAGACAAGCACAGAGTTGGCAGCGGGCAGGGGCACAGGACAGCCCTCCCGCCTCCCCTGGGGACAGGCTCTGCTGCCAGGCCTGGGCAGACACCGCCTTGTCACCCCCCTGCATCCCCAAAGGCACCATAGGAGGGACCCTGCTCTTCAGCCACAGCCGCCCAGTACCAGTACACAAGGGCCCCACCAGCTCGTGACACAGCTCCAGGAGCTCCCACGAAGCTGAGAGACCATTGTGTCTCTGGGGAGACCAGCCTGATGGCACAGCCTGAAACTTCCCTGTGTGACTGTCCCAGCTATAGGCACTCACCAGCAGGGTCCGTGTCGTCTTCTGCTTCAAGGAGAGCTCGAAGCTGCCGCAGTTGCCCACAGCCTGGATGGCGCAGCAGACCTCAGTGATGCTCTGCACCAGGGCAAGATTGAGCTGCCAGTCCTGAGGCAAAGAGAGCAAAGCACCACTTGAACTCCTTGAAGGGCTGAGAGGTAGAAGAGGAGCATGGGCAGCAGGCACCCACATGGATAATGGATCTGGACGTTGAGCGTAAACCCTTCCTTGGGAGTTCTTTAGGAAGAGATCGCCCATGTCAGCACACCCCAGCCTCGAGAGGCGGGAGCTGGGGCACCCAGCTATCCCTGCCCTGCATGCTCTGTGCTCCTACCCTCTGTTTCACTCTGGAGAGTCGCAGGATGTTGCCCATGATTTCTGCATCCACGCGGGTGAGCAGCTGCTCCTTGGGGGCATGCAGCGCGATGCCACTGTAGGTGCGCATGAGAACGGCACGAAGGGCCTGGGCTCTCTCTGTCTTCTGCCGCTGCTGTCCCTGTGTCAACAGAGATGCCCTGAGACTTCAGCCCCGGGACTCCCACGCGCTCCTGTGGCAGTCCCTGCTCCATACTCTCACCAGCTCCTTGTTTCCCTGGGCACCTCCCAGCAGCTCCCCACGCTGCTCCTTGAGCTATGAGCTCCTGGGCTGGGAGCTGTTCCCATCCCGCAGCTTGGGTTCTTGCACGGGGATGGGGAGGAGGTGCAGCCAGCATCGCACACACTGCTGGCTGCTTTACCACTGATTGGAGGGGTCAGGGAGCTGCCTGGAACCTCCCTGTGGACAGGTATCTGACATAGCCTGTCATGGTCCCGCTCAGAGACGCGCAGCCTGTGTGGGTCAGCGGCGCAGTGGGCCCGGTCTGCTCGCGTCCCCAGGCCAGGCTGCACCGCTCTCTCTGCGTGGCCCTGCCCTGCCCAGAAAGGCTTCCCCACAGCCCGAGGTGGGGAGCAGAGCAAGAGAGACCTCACCAGGCTCCCGCTCCCGGCCCTCAGCTGTGAGGAAGGGGCAGAGTGTCACACCGTGCCCACCCCCTTGTCGCCAGCTCCTGTTGAAGTTAAGTCAGGGGTAAAGTGGCTGTAAGCAAGCAGCTGCTGCAGCTGCCCCAGCTGAGTGGCTCTGATCTACCACATATCAAACCTCGTCCTTTCCAAAGACACCTCAGGGGCTCCAAATGCCAGGACATCCCGTCTGAAACACAGGTCTCGGGCAGCTCTTACAAGAGGGCGAATCTAAAGGCAGCTGCCAGAGTTTGGCTGCTGCAGGTGTAGAAGTGGAAACAAGGCCAAAAAAGGAAAGCCAAACAGCAAAACCCTGGATGCTTTACCTTCTGGCCCGGGGAAGTCTGACAGAGCCAGTTTCTGGTTAAAGAGGCAGAGAACATAGTCACAGTGTCCAAGACCAGGTGGAAGTGGATCTCGGCAGTGTAAGACACAACAGAAATCATTCCCTGCAACCACAGAGAAACGAGGAGTTGTTTCCAGCCCAGGCACTCAGCCGTGGCCAGCAACAACAGCCAGGCAGGAGACCGCAGCAAGGGGGAAACGGCCTCCGTGGGGAGATCCAGGAGAGCTGGAGCAGCCCTCCCTCTCCCCCAGGAACAGGCAGGGCATGCTCAGGACAGGAGCATCACCTCACCTGGGCCTCAGACAGCTCCACAGGGTTTGTCTCCAGGAGGAACCTCAGCACCTCCCCCTGGACGTGTCTGAGGTCCCGACAAGCTGCCAGCGCCATCCCGAGAGCCTTGCACAGGAAAAGCTGAAAGAGAAGGGGCCGAGCCCGACCTGTCAGGAGACAGCTGGCCCCAGACAGACCCGGCAGTGCCCGGCAGCAGGTGAAGTTCGCCGCGGGGCCAGGCTGCAGCCAGGCACTGGGGCAGCCCGGGGGGAAGTGCTTTTTGGGGGCGAGAGAAGGGGAAGCAGTAAAAACAACGGGCGCAGGGCAGGAGATCTACCTTCTGCCGGGAGTCGGGGACAGAGCTGCCCAGCTGCTGGCTCAGCTCCTTGCTCAGGGCCACGGTCCAAGGCTTGTCTTCAATGGGCTTCAGCGATGCTGGCAGGAACTGGGGTGAACAGGAGAGGAAGCGAGTGTTCCCCTGCCCTTGGACTTTCCCACACTCGCATGTCCTGGGGTGCTGCTGGGGGAGAGCTGCCAGGAACGGCAGGCTCTTCCCTCACCCCACCCAAACCTCTTTTCGCCAGCCTCCCTCCCACAACTTTGTCTGCTCCCTTTTCCCCTCCTCTGTTTGTGACACCGCCCCAAGGATGCTGTACCTTAAGCACATGGTCCTCCCACTCCGCAGAGTGCAGCGAGCTCTCGGTTCTTCCTAGAAAGCAAGAGGAAGCAAGAGCTCTTGCTGCTGTTTCAGCTCACAATAAAAGACAAGCCCAGTGGTCTCCTCCATGGTCAGACCTCCCAAAAGTCCCAGGCTATCAGGCTAGAGAGAGCCTGCGAGCCCCTGCGCCAAAGCCCTTGAGAGGCCGAAGACACAGAAAGGGTCACATGGGCAATGTCATAGCTGAGAATTCAGTCTGGGGAAGGGTGCGCTGCCTGCAGCTCATCCCCACTGCTTGGCCACAGCTCCTGGGACAACGCTGGCTCCTGAGTCCCAGCACACGTTGGCAACACACATTTTCTCCTGACCAGCCCCCTGCTTTCTGCCCGTTTGCAGCCCTTGTCCCGAGCTATTGCCGAGGACGGCTGCTGCAGACCTGGCCCGGCCTGGGGACTTGGTTCTCCAAAGCCCAGGGTGCACCCCTGCAGGAGCACCAGTCCTGTCGTTGCTCCAACCACTGTCCCGGCCAGGACATGGGGGTGCCACCAAGACCTGCCGTCCAAGGGGACATCAACAACCCCATCCATCCCCTGGCCCGAATCGACGCAGGGGATGGCAGCCACCAGCGTTAGTGCTGGCTCCTTGGACAGGGAAAGGCAGCAAAGTAAGTGCTGGGGAACTGGGAACCATTCCCCTCCATCACACTGGGAAGCTGAATTTTCCTGTCCCCCCTTCCGTGTCCCCAGCCTCTCCCTCCCCACCCGCACTTCACCTTCCAGGTACTGCAGCAGGAGGGGAATCTCCATCACCCACGCCACACTCACAGCACTGGGGATCCTGCCCTGGAGGGCCTGCAGCAGCTGCAAGGCAGCGACTGCGGCTTCTCTGTTCGCGTCCGGAGCCGCCACCACCACCTATGTGGGGGCAGGAGAGAAGGGTCCTTCCTGCTGCTGGAGCCGCGGCTTCTCCCGGGATGGAGGGAGGCAGCTCGGCTCCGCTCGGCCAGCAGCGGGCAGCTGATGGCTTCAACCGGGGTGCTGCCAGCCCCGAGAAAGGAGGGAGATCCCCCATGGGCTCGGGCAGGCTCAGGCATGCTGCCTTCTCCTCGGGGGCTCCGGAACTGGCCTCAGCAGCATCTCTGCCCTGGGCTCTCCCACCACCCCTGGCCAGAAAAGCTCTTTCGCCAGGGCCCCACTACTCACCACTAGTCGAGCCAGCAGGGCCTGGGGAGTTGGCAGCTGGGCTGCGGGGATGAAGAAAGGCTGGGTGAGCCGATGAGCCCCCATCATGACCTCCCCCTCATACCTCCAATGCCCCACACAGGGCTGAGGGAGGAGAGCAGCTGCACCAGCACAGCACTGGCCTGAGGTCTCCCAACGCCGTCCCAGCATGAGACAAAGGCAGCTCCAGCACGGCCAGGAACAAGCCCCGGCTCACCAGGAGCCCCCACTCACTGGGGCTCCTACCTTGCTCCTGGGAGTCCATGGCACCAGACTCCTCCTCTTCTTCCTTCCACCCCACTCTCTTCTGTCTCTCAGCCAGAGCCTGGAGACAGCGGGAGAGCGGGATCAGCATCCCGTTGTACTGGGCTGGCACCACGTATTGCAGCAGCCTCAGCCACAGGAGCTGCAGAGGACAACCAGGCAATTCGCCACATTGGCATTTCCACTCAGCTTGACAACAAAAAGGACGGTCTGCATTTCCCCGAGCCTTGTGCTCTTCAGCGCATGTGAGGGGAGAGGTTGAGGGCATGGGACCGTGCGAGGAAAAATGTCCTGAAGGCAAGAAGTGGCCACACCAGAAGGGCAGAGGATAACTTACTTTGGTCATCCCTCTCCGAGAGACATCCAGTGAGCCCAGGATGTCCATGCACAGGGCTCGAATAGCTCCATCCTCCGGGTTTTCCCAGGCAAAAAGGCCTCCTGTCCTCTGTAAGACAGAGTTGGCAAACCCCTCATTACTCTCAGCTCCTGACTGACAAGGGTCAGGCACAACCCAGCAGTGCTCCTGTGCCAGCTTCCCAGGAGCACTGACCTCCTGAAGCAGGACAAGGACAGCTGGACCCAGCCCAAGGACCAGGTCCTGGACCATGGGAAGGAATGGGAAGACTGGAAGCAGAGAGCACTACTGCTTGTCTGTACAGTCCCCTGGGACCCAAATGCTGCTGTTGTGCCACCAAAGCAGAGGTGAGGCATGTGCCCTTCAGCAGGGCTGTGCCCAGTGCCAGCTCTGGAAGAAGCATTCTCAGCCCAACAGATGTAGAGGAGCACCCAGAAACCCCTTCCTTTGCCCTGCTCCCAAAGAAGACCCTCCCCGAGCCTCAGAGCAAAGCGACATGCACAGATCTCCCATCCAGAGGGAAGCTCTGGCCAGAAGAAAGATCCTCGGCAAGTCAGCGGGAGGCTCGGCCAACCCCAACCTTCATCTCCTGTGCGCCCAGCTGGAAATGCCCACCAAAGCGACTGCCAAACAGCCCATCCCCTTGCCAGAAGGGATGTGGGCCCCCACACTGTTACTGGATGGGAAGAGTGTGCTTTGGAGGGCCAGAGCATGGGAACATCACAGAAAGATCCTCTAGCCTGGCCCACCTGTCTGCACGGGCTGTGTTTAGCTCATTGTCCATCAGCACTTAAGGATGGAGGATGTTCATCCCCTGCAAGCCCCTGAGTTGCTGAAGGTGTCTGTGGGCACAGCTCAGCCTGTGGGGTGCGCACGCAGCCCCGCAGCCCTGGGTGGCACGCCTGGGTGCAAACCCACAGCATCCACTGACATCTCCACCAGTATCAGCACAGACACCTACGAGGAACGGCCATTTGGAGGCCACTTCAACAGCAGTGCTGGCGCTGATGGCCGTGCAGCAGGGAGCTCTCCATGGCCAAGGATGCCTGCAGGAGCTCTCAGCGCAGTCCAGATACCGGTCAAAGCCCCACGTGTCCTGCTCTGCACTTACAAGTCTGCCTGAGGTCTGGCTGAACTCGAAGAAGACGTGCCCCACCACATCCCATGCCCAGCAGCTCTGGGACCCAGAGCTGAGCAGCTCCCTGCTGAACTCCAGAACTGCCCTCCGCACCTGCCAGGGGAGAGTATGGTTACGACCTTGCTGTTCAAAATCCAAAGGATGGGGGCTGCCTTTGTGGGTCGCAGAGAGGTGACGAGGGCACAGCAGAACTTTTGCTCCTGGCATCAGAGCTGGGCTTTAGCAGTAGGCTGGACGGTCATTTTCCCCACAGAGCACAATGACCTCCCTGCTCCACCCTGCCAGCTTTCCCCAGGGAGGAGCCATCACCCTCTGCCCCGAGGAAAAGGGTTTCTTTGCCTCCCCTTGCAGCACCGTCCCTTCCCAAAGCAGCTCACCTGGGCGCTGGGGTCACGGCACGCCGACCACACGGCCTCCACTACCCGGGGCAGCATCTCTCTCATTGCAGGTGCTGGAAGAGATATGGAGAGGTGTGCGTTGAGGCAGAGCCTCGGTGGCGGAAGGGATCCTTTGAAGCTTCCAAGTTTTTCGCACACCAGTGGGACACAAAAGCAGAGCCTGGCTGTTTTCAGAGGAGGCATTGCATAGCTGGAGCAACTCTGTTTCTAGAGGCACGGCTATTTTATAGGGACGGAAAGCTATCAGAGAACAGAGAAACAGCGTGGGTACCAGCAGCTCCTGTGCAAACCAGCCCACCCGCCCCACCGCCCCCAAGCCTGTCCGTGTTCCTGAGCTTGAAGTACCATCCCTGCTTTGCCACCATTTCTAACTGCCGGGGGAGATCTCAAGCCCTGTCATGGGTTGTCAGCTCGGCTGGGGGACCCACACTTTGCAGCTCCTTTAGGGTGCAGGTGCACCCCTTTCTGCCCATCCCTGCCCTCAGCCCAGCAGCCCCAACCCCTGCCTTGTGTGTCTGGTCCATGGCACTGACCGTCAGAGTGGAGCAGTGCTCTCAGCAGGCCCAGGGCTGCCACACGACCGGCCTCGTACCCACTGCTCAGCTGCGACTGCAGGAACACAACTGTCTCCTCGGGGTAGACTTGTGCTGTGGGGAAGAAATCACATTCTGCGGTAGCAGGCAGCTGCCCCTGACCCCAGGGGGCAGGGGGAGAGTTGCCACGGCATGGCAGGGCATCGCCCAGTCTCCTCTCCTTACCCTGCAGCACGATGCAGCGAGACAGCACTGCCTCATGGGCTGGGCCAGGTTTTTTAGACACATCAGAGAGCTGTGGAAACAAGGTCCATTTTAGAGAAAGTTGCATCAGTGTCGAGAGGGACTCAAAAGAAATGGTGCTCTCTGCTTTCCTCTTCCTGGGCACTCCGGGCACGGGACCCACAGCCAAAACCCACCCCTACCCACCGTGTTTTCAGCAGCGCAGGCTGCCCAGGAGCTGAGGCTGAGCAGCGTCGAAAGGCTGCCCTGAGGGTGCTGGCCCTCCAGAGTCCTCCTGCGGCTTGGCCGAAGAAGGAGATCGTTGTGGGAACCAGGCTGTCCCTTGGGCAGGACAGTTCCAAACAGCCAGGATCTGGCTTCCTGCGGCCTTAAGGTGTCACCTGGATCCCAAACCTGGCGTGCTCCTGGCCCGCAGGAAGGTCCTGGTGGTGGTCAGCCTGCCCTGCCCTGCCCACCAGCAGGTCTTTCCCCTCCACCGCAATCACGTGTGCGGGCCCCAGGCCAGCAGCAGAGCGCAGTCTCCTCTTACCTGGTGGTGCACAGCTGTGCTGATGGCCAGAGCCGTGCCCTGTGCGAGCGGGGTTTGAACTCTCTCCAGCATCTCCAGGACATAGCTGAGGCTCTACAAGAGAATGGGGGAGGAAGAGGAGGCTAAAGCCACCTAAAGGCACTTGGGAAAGGAGAAGCCCGGCACGCGTGGGATAAGGGCAGTCCCTAACAGCAGCTCCCAAGGAAAACCCCAAACCCTCCTGCACAGGGCTTCTTGTTTGCCCCCCTTCAGAGCAGCATCGGGAGGGTCTCTTTCCTCTGAACAGAGCCCAGTGTTGACAACTCAGTTTCCCAGACCTTCCCACTCGTCAGACCTTGTCCCTCCCTGGACGGAACTGGACACGGCCCCAGGCATAAGGGCAAAGCTCTTCCCACACACAGAGCCCCAGAGAGATGGCAGTGCCTCCCTTCTGGAGAAGATGAGCCCCAGGGACTCTTGCCTCCCTCCTGCCCCAGCCCCCAGGTTTCTCTTTTCTTGTTCAAAGAGCCCAGGAAGCCTCAGGCCTCCCTCTGCTCTCCCTGTTCTTTCTCTAAGGGCTTCCCAGCTCCTCCTGGCACCCCACAGCTCCCCAGCACCTCGTGGCCCTTTCACAGACCCACCCCAGCAGCCACACTAGGCCCTGCACAAAACCTCACCTCAGTGACCTTGGAGGTGTCTTGGACCTCCTGATACAGGTGCAGGAGCAAGAGGAGCTGCTCCCAGGCATACTCTCGGTGCTGGTCCTCATGCAGAAGCATCTCCATCATGGCAGCCACTGCCCCAAGAACGGCTTGCTTGTCCTGAAGAGGGAAGGGAGAAGCTCTGCTGGGAGGGCTGAAGGTCTGCTGAGCGCTCAGCATCCCCTAGACACCAGCACTGCCTTCCCACTGGGAGGAGTTTCCCTTCCCTTCTGACCTGCAGGAGAAGGGCTCGCTCAAGAGAAGAGAGAACATTTCCCCACGCTGGTACCCCAGCCCTCCCTGAAGAAAGGCCCCAGGACTCAGCTGCTTCCCACCGGGGAGCCCCCAGCCTCAGGCTGCCGGCAGACTCCCGGCTTGGGATGCTTTCTCCCCCAGACCACTCCCTCCCCTCACCCCTCTGCTCGCACCCCACCGGGCACAGACGGACCCACGGACATCGACATCCCCGCTGCAGCCCCCATGCGTGGAAAGCAGCCCTGCTCACCTCTTCCTCCTTGCCGTCCAGCCAGTTCACAGTTGCGTAGCGGAAGACCGGATAAATGGCTTCGCAGAACTGTTCCAGCCGCTCGCGAGGGAAGGGGCGTTGCTCGTGGTTGCTGAAGTGGGTATTGACTCCTTTTGACCACTGCTCCAGAACTGCACCAGGAGCAGGGAAACAGGAGCACGTGAGAGTCTGCAGCAGGGACGGCACCTTGCAGCCTCGCCCAAACCTGCTTCAAGCGCAGCCCCAGGCTCGGCAGGGCTCAGCCAAGGACCAGATGTGGGTCTGAGGGCAACCTGTGCTCTTGAGGTGTCTGGATTCAAACACCCCACTGTTTCTCTCCTCCTCTCCACTGCATCTTCTCCTCCTCAATGGCCCCTTCCCCTCCAGCATTTCTCACTGCAACCTTCCTTCCCTTGCCACATACTTGCCCTTTCAGAGCAGGGATTTTAATCCCAGAGGAAAGCAGAGGAATAGAAACCGTGGTAAGGGACCCGGGAGTTCCTCTGTGCAGCGCTGCCACATCCTGACCACAGAAACCTCCCAGGCTTCCCCTGCTCCTTCTACAAACTCACAGCCATTTGGGATCACCAAGACCTGACCTCGCTGTGGGCTGACACCCACCGTGTTCCCTCTGAGATCCCACGGAGGCATTGAAGGCCACCTGCCCCTGGGACCCTGGCCAAGGAGTTGACACTCACCACTGCAGACGGCGTGCAGGATCCGGCCGCTCCCCACCTGGCCCATCATGGCGCGCAGGGCGAGCAGCGTCATTCCCATGAAGGGGATGCACCGCGAGGCTGCAGAGATGGACCGAGAGGGTCAGTGAGAGACATGGGAGACTGGGGTCGATCTTTGGCAAGACTGGGGAACTTGGGCTGTGCAGGACATGCCAGAGGGCATGGGGAGGGCTGCCTTCCCCAAGGGAGACACACAGAAGGCCTTTGGGGAAATAGCGAGGATGGTGGGGGGCAAAGTCCCCGCAGGTTTGTCTCCCGTGGGTTCCCACTCTTCAGGAACTGGGATCAGGCTGGTAAGGCAGAGCTGCCAGCCAGCTCTGGCACGGAGCAAGGAGGCACGGCCACTCCATAGTCCCCCCATTCAACACAGGGCATTTAGCGATGGGGAGGATCCCTTCTCCCTGCTATCACAGACCCCTAACCAAACCAGGAGGCCGAGGGTGCCGTACCGTAGCTGTGGGCCATTTTGCCCAAGGTGAGGAGCACCATCTCATCAGGGTCTTTCACCATGGCCTTCAGGTGGCTCTGGAGCTCGGACATGACAACGTGGAAGTGGGAGCGGGCCAGAGCCACCAGGAAATCGCTAGCAGCCATCTTCGTGTCACGTGTCACACCCTGAAAAAGTGCCACAGGTTAAAGACTCCTGAGAAAAAGGCTGAGGCACTCAGACAGGCTGAATGACCCAGACTCCTCTGCAAGACCTCCTTGGAGCAGTTGTGCTTGGGGCTGGGCAGCTGCCACCTCTTGTACCCTGGGGTAGACAAGCAGCTCCCTGGTGAGATGAGGGAGGCTTTTCCTGGCACAGCCCTGTGCTGCTGGCCCCCCTCTCTCTCCATAGAGATGACAGGAGCAAACTGTCACAGACTCGAGACCTCCTTGGGACCTCTCCATGGGGCTGATGGGTTCCCATGGCTCTTCTTCACGACTGGAGAAAACCTTGAGCTCAAGCCAAGCTCTCACTAAGTTAGAAACAGTCCTGAGACCGCTTCTCTGCACAGCTCTCTGTGTCCCCTCCCCAATTTCCCTGTAACGATGAGTCCCCAGAGCCCCTCCCTTAGGACCTCTGCTGGGTCTGAATAACTGAGGAACATCTCTGCGCCACTCTTTTTTCACCAAAAACCAGGCATGGAGGCAGGCTGCTTCGGTGGCCCTGAAAGAGAACAAGCTCACCTGGGCTGCTCGCATGTCACTGAATGCCTCTGCTATCAGGCGGTTCACGACACCGCTCATCAAACAGCCGCCATCTCCCTGCAAGATGTTCTCCAGCTCCCGGTATGTCTCCACTCGGTTGCCCTGGGGACAGACCACACAGGGGACTGAAGGGACTTGCTTTGCCCTCATTCCCAGGGAGACACAAGAGAGGACTGCTGCCCCTGAAATCATCTGTGTGACACGGCGTGAGGCACGAGCTGTAGGGATCAGTCAGGACAGCCATGGTAACAGCAAGACCTCCCGCAGTGCCTCGGACACTAGCAGAGCGCCGGACAATGAGATTGACTCCACCAGGGTAAGAGGACATGCAGGAGCCTAGGAGGTCACTCTTGAGGACAGGGGACCATGGAGGACGGAAGGAAAGTGCCAGGCGAGGAAGGGCCTCAAGTCCTGCCTAGATTTTGGCTAACCCAGCTGATGCTAAGACCTGATGTTCGCTGGGAGCAGCACCATTAGATCAAAGTGAGAGCACCACGTGGTCAGGGCAGGTGGCCAGAAAGAGCTAAAACGCCACGATGCAGCCATTATCACCTACCGCTTGCTGTCTCCGGCAACCATTACCTTTTGTGCGGTGGTTTCCTCAGAACCCACTAACTTATGGAAATGGTATAGACCAAGCCTCCGAGCTGGAGGGTGTAAAACATCAGATTACTCAAAAAGCTTTTGGAGCCGATCCAACAGCAGCTGAACTGCTGAGGCCTTCCTGATTCCTGGTGTGATAAAGGGGACGCCTGCAGCGTGACGGAGGAGGAAGGATGAGCCCTCTCACCGTCACCTAGATAACTAATAATTTTTTTGCTCATAGGTCCACAATATTAAGAGCTATGGATTATAGGTCATGAAACCTCATGACTGGTCAATAAGTGATTTCACGTCATAGACTAGTCTGGGAAAAAGAGGACTGAGCCCCTGTTTGTTGTGTTTGTTTACTGAACTTCTTAATGAGCTCATGAAATAAAGTTTCAATCACAGAGTATGTGGTCCTGTAAATTTGAGAGATCCAAATGGACTGTGAGAAAGGAGAGAGCATGGGAATGAGAAGGTGCCCTGAGGAGCGGAAGCCACGAGGCCTCTGCACCTTGGGGCACAGTGCAGCTCCTCGCACAGGCAGGAGCCCTGATGCTTGGACAGTTCCCAAACTAAAGCTATGGAGGGACTTGGGCACTTGGGAAAAGGTGCTGGAGAGTTGCTGAGATTTATGCCAGAGGCTCTTCCTTGCCTAGGAGAGCACTGCAAGCTCCTGGTAAAGGAGCAGGGAGAAGAAGCTTTAGTCCAGCTTGAGCAGCAGGACGAGCGCTTGGGGACAAAGTGCCTGCAGGACGGCAGAGGTGCCGTCAGGCGAGAGAGATACCCCTTTGGCGTGGCACCAGGAGAATCTAGGGGCATAGAGGAGAGCCCTCAGCCTGCCTGTGTCCCACCTCATGGTCTTGCAGCCGCTTTAGCAGAGAAGTCCCGACAGCCGCAAAGGTAGTGACGGCTGCAGGGACAGTCCCCGTTGCCCTGCCTCTGTCCTCAGAACGCGCACGTCTGGACCGGGAACCCAGGCATGGACAGAGAGCTGAAAGAAAAGAAAGAAACAATTTTGCTGTCTGCGGGGCTTTGCACCAGGGAGGGGTGAGGATCCTCCACACCTCCCCCAGCACTCCCAGCCCATGCTGTGCTGTACCGGCGAAAGAGCAGTCAGTGGGATGAGGGGAGGGAGTCTTCCCCTTACTGTGGCACTGGGAAGACCACCCGGGGTGACTGGGCCCATTATGGGCTCCCCAGTGCCGGAATGGCAGCAACATGCTGGAGTGTTTCCAGCGTGGGCAGGGGACGGATCTGCCAGGAGAGGCCAGGGGGGCTGGGGCTGGGCATCCCCAACAAGAGCCGTCCGGGCCAGGCTGTTTCCGAGCGGTCCCCAACTGCCCCACGTAGCGCAGGGAGAGGATGGAGCCCGAGCCCTCTCGGAGGTGCCTGGTGGCAGGATGAGAGGTGACAGGGAGTGGCCCCCATCACCCGGCCAGTGGACACTGCTTCCAGCAGGCATCGGTCCCCAACTTCTCACCAGCCCTTCACCTCGGAGCACTCTCATACCCCTCATGGCAGCACAATCTTCCAGAGGAACACACTGCTGTCTCTGGCAGAAGCTGTGAGAAACTGGGGCAGCCCCAGTCCCAGGAAGCAGATGTAGAGCCCGGCCATTGTGACACACCTGCAGGTCATGGCACCTCTCAGAGAGCTACTGTGACATAGAATAAAATCATAAAATCATAGAATGGTTTGGGTTGGAAAGGAACTTAAAGACCAGCTGGTTCCAACCTCCCTGCCATGAACAGGGACATCTTCCACCAGACCAGCTTGCTCAGAGCTCCATCCAACCTGGCCTTGAACACTGCCAGGGAGGGGGCAGCCACAGCTTCTCTGGGCAACCTGTGCCAGGGAGGTTTCACCACCCTCATGGTGAAGAATTTCTTCCTAATATCTAACATGGGGACACGTGCTGGGGACACACCATGGGGCAGGGACACAGCAGCTCCTTGGGGACCCCCACAGGCCCAGGGATGCAGGATTTCCCCATTCTCCACCACTTGAATTTGCTTGTGGTCCTCAAACAGTTTCAGCAAAGACTTCCTCCTGACAGCTCTTCTAGGCTCTCTCCCCGATCCACGTCCTCCTCCAGGGACCCATCCCTGGAAACATTCAAGCTCAGGTGTGATGGATCTCTGAGAAACCTGAGCTAGTTGAAGATGTCCCTGCCCGTTGCAGGGGGGTTGGACTAGACGACCTGTGAAGGTCCCTTCCAACCCAAACTGTTCTATGATTCTAAGATTCTATGGTCTCAAGGGAACTGACCTGGCCTTTGCCCTCTGCATTTTCTTGCCCTGTTTTTCTCCAAAGGGGAACCCCCTGGCTGTGTTTGTTTGTGCCCTCTCCTATGTCTCCTCCAAGAATATTTTCTCCTGTTCTCCAGCCAGGACCAAACTGGGGAGAAAGTGGAGAACTCTAACCCATCAGACCCAACTGTGTCACGAAAAGACAAAGGAGACTCGTATTCAAATGGAATATCCTTTTGCTCTTTGCTGGACTGTGGATGAGCATGGGAAAGCTGACCTTCCTAGAAGGTTTCTCAGCCCAAATACAGATGAAAGGATGACCAGAACTGCTGTCTCTATCAGAGCAGGAAACGTGCACACATCCAAGCCCTTCATGCTACTAGGCAAGCACAGGATTGCATGTGGGTCCAGAAAGAGATGTCCACACAGCCCTCCTGTCTTTACAAAAAGGTGGATATGTGCTCAGCTGTTGTATTTTGGGTGTGGGCTTGTGGGGGGGGGGCTGTTACCCCTTAAGTGAGGGTGCAGGTGGATCGAGACAACTTGCTGTCATTCGACCACGGTTTTCCATGCTGGGTTGTCTGACTCTGCCTAGAGAAAAACAGGAGCGGGTAAGGCTGGTGCTGCACCCTGCAACAGAGATTGGTCTGCAGATGACAGTTTGAAGAAATCTTTCTATTTTTGAAGGAATTTTCTTATTTTTTGAAGGAATTTTCTTTTTTTAAAATTTTTTCCTGTTTTTCAAAGCAATTTTCTTGTTTTTCAAAGGAATTTTCCTATTTTTTGAAGAATTTTTTCCTATTTTTTGAAGGAGTTTTCCTATTTTTGATGAAATTTTCCTACTTTTCAAAGGAATTTTCCTATTTTTCAGCTGAGCACTGCTTGGAGGGGCAGGGGTTGCGTCGCGCTGTCCCGTCGCGGTGGGGACGTGGGCGAGAGAGGATTTTTGGGGGGATTTCGCCCCAAATTAGGGCTCCGGGGCCGCATTTTTTCCCCGTCCTGGTGAAATAAAGACAGGGAAGATTCAGCGGCAACGGTTTTCCGTGGGGATTCTCCCACTCCGCGGCGCCGCCACCCCCCGGAAGCTGCCCTCTGTGCCCCGAATCCTTCGGAGGGCTCTGTCCCCTCGGGGGGTCGCCTTGGGGTGCCCCCGTGTGCGCCTTTCGGTGCCCCCAGACCCCTTTGGGTTCCCCTCACGTCCCTGCGTGCCCCTTTGGGTGCCCCCTCACACTTTTGGGTGCCCCCCATGTCCCTCTGTGCTCCCTTGGGTACCCCCAGACCCCTTTGGGTACCCCCAGAAGACTTTGGGTGCCCCCCATGTGCCCATTTGGGTACCCCCCCACCTCTTTGGGTGCCCCCCCCATGTGCCTGTGTGCCCCTTTGGGTACCCCCAGATCCCTTTGGGTGCCCTCCATGTACACCTTTGTGTACCCCAGACCCCTTTGGGTGCCCCCCAAGTGCCCATCTGGGTACCTCCACACCCCTTTGGGTGTCCCCCATGCCCCTCTGTGCCCCTTGGGTACCCCCAGACCCCTCTGGGTGCCCCCTCTCTCCCTCCTGGCTGCCCCCCACCCCCCTTAGGGTGCTCCCCCAAAATCTGCTGTTCCCCTCTGGGTACCCCTAGCCCTCTTTGAGTGCCCCCCCACTCCTTTGGGTACCCCCCGTGTCCCTCTGTGCCCCTTTGGGTACCCCCAGACCACTTTGACTTCCCCCTGTGTGCCCCTTTGGGTGCACCCACCCCTCTCTGGGTGCCCCCCTCCCCCACCTCCCTCCGTACCCCCCTGGGTGCCCCCCCAGAGCCCCCCATTCCCCTCTCAGTGCATTTTGGGGCCCGCTGGAACCTTGGCCCCCCCAGGGACGGAGACCCCGGGGTCCCATTGCCGTGGAGGGACCCGCCGTCTCCCTGGCACCCCTCCCGCCCTTCTCCTTAAGGGCCCCCGGCCAGTGCTGGCCCCCTGCCCCGACCCTGCCGGGCGTCCCCAGCTGTCCCCTGCATGGCAGAGCCGTGAGTGTCCCCGGGGGTCCCCAGCACACCCCACCCCCACCCAGCACCCTCCTGACCCCCCCCCGTGTCCCGTTCCCCCCCCCCAGGGTGTCCTCACTGGAGGCCTACGAAGCGGCCATGGTGCTGAGCGGGGTGGGGGACGACTTGGGGTACCGGGGGTCCCGCTGGGAGTACTGCCCCTCGGGCCCCCAGATCCACGCCGAACTGGGCAAACTGGGGGGGCTGCGGGCCATCTCCCTGGAGCCCCCCGAGTGGCCCCTCAGTGACGACACCATCCTCCACCTCGCCACGCCGAATGCCTGGCCAGCGGTGAGGGGGGGGCAGCGGTGAGGGGCTCCGCTGCGCCCCATGGAGCCGGAGGGGGGGTCCCGGGGGGCTGGGAGTGTCCCCGTCGTACCCCAGAGCCGTGGGGGAGGGGGATGGGGCGGGGGTGGAGGGTCCCCTTTCTGAGCCCGGGCTGCGTGTGGGTCCCCTGGGGATGGGGGGGCATTGGGGGCTCCCCCTGGAGCTGTTTTGGGGGGTCCCCCCGACCCAGACTGGGGGGTCCCTGGGAGGGGGTTTTGGGGGTCCCCGACCAGCCCTGGGAAGGGTTTGGGGGCACCCCAATTCCACCCCACCCTTCTCGGGGCTCCACTGAAGCTCCCTATTTGCCCCCCCAAAAAAACCAAAAAAATTTGGGGGGTGGTCCCCGGTTCTCCTCGAGAGGGGCCCCCATTGCCCCTCCCAATTTGGGGTGCTGGGGGGGGGCTTGTCTCTTTCTCGTTCAATTTGGGGTGCTCGGGGGGATTCCCCCTTTCCCCTGGCTTTGGGTTGTTCGGGGATGTTGGGGGGTCCATGGTGGGGGGGTTCGCCTTTCCCCTCCAGTTTTGGGGGTTAGTTGGGGGGGGGGTCCCAATTTCCCTTCAGTTTTGAGGCATCCTTGGGGGGGGGGGGTCACCCTTCTCCTCTAGTTTTGGGGGGTCTATGGGGAGTCCACCCATCCCCTCCAGTTTTGGGGGTTCATGGGGGGGATCACCCTTCCCCTCCAGTTGTGAGGCATCCATGGGCGGGGGGGGGGGGGGGGGGAATCACCTTTCTCTTCTAGTTTTTAGGGGCCATGGGGGGAGTTACCCTTCTCCTCCATATTTTGGGGGTCCATGGGTGGGGTCACTCTTCCCCTCTACTTTTGGGGGGTCCATGGGTGGTTCACCCTTCTCTATTTTTTGGGGGTCCATGGGGGGGGTCACCCTTCCCCTCGAGTTTTGGGGGGTCCATGGAGGAGGGGCTCACCTTTCTCCACCAGTTTTGGGCGGTCCATGGGGGGGGTTACCCTTCTCCTCTATTTTTTGGGGGCTGGGGGACGGGGACAGGGTGGGGGGGGGAGCTGGGGGGGCGGGTGGGGGGTGGAGACCTGAGGGGCTTGGGAATGGGGACTTGGGAGGTCAGAGGTGGGGGGACAGGGAGGGGAGAGGGATGGAGACATGGGGGGGTCAGGGTTGGGGAGATGGGGACATGGGGGTGTCAGAGCTTGAGGGATGGGGACAGGGAGGGGACAGGGATGGGGACATGGGGGGGTCAAGGATCGGGACATGGGGACATTACGGAGTCAGAGCTGGGGGGACAGGGAGGGGACAGGGATGGGGACATGGGGGGGTCAGGGATGGGGACATGGGGACATGGGGGGGGTCAGAGCTGGAGGGATGTCAGGGATGGGGACACAGAGGGGACAGGGATGGAGACATCGGGGTGTCAGAGCTGGGGCAATGGGGACATGTGGGGGACAGGAATTGGGACAATGGGGGTCTCAGAGCTGGAGGGGACAGGAAGAGGGAGGGGACAGGGACAGGGACACGGGGGTGCCAGGGGTGGGGATGGGGACTTGGGGGTTCAGAGCTTGAGGGACAGGGTGGGGATGGGGAGTTGGGGGTGTCAGAGCTGGAGGGATGGGGACGTGGGGGGGTCAGGGATGGGGACACGGGGTTGTCAGAGCTAGGGGACAGGGACACAGAGGGGACAGGGATGGGGACACAGGGCTGTACGACATGGGGACATGGGGACACGGAGACAAGAAGGGCTGGGGGGACACAGGGACAGGGACATTCGGGGGGTCAGAGCTGAGGGGACAGGGAGGGGACAGGAATGGGGACATCGGGGGGTCAGAACTGGAGGGATGGGGACATTGGGGATGTCAGGGATGGGGACACGGAATGAACAGGGACAGGGAGAGGACAGGGATGGGGACATTGGGGGGTCAGAGCTGGGGCAATGGGGACATGGTGGGGACAGGAATGGGGACATGGGGGTGTCAGAGCTGGAGAGGACAAGGGGTGATGGGTTTTGGGTAACTGGGACGTGGGGGTGCCAGGGGTCGGGGCGTGGGGACAGGGCGCCCTGGGGGACACTGAATGGGAGGACAATGACAGGGAGGAGGGGACATGGGGGTCACAGAACTTAGAGGGGGGCACACATGAAGCTGGCGGGGCCAGAGGGGATGAGGACAGCGGGGCCAGCGGGGACAGGGGCGATGGGAGGGGGCAGGGCCGGGGCTGGGGATGTGGGGATGGGGACATGGGGGTGTCAGAGCTGGGGGACAGGGACATGGGGGTGTCAGAACTGGGGGGACGGGGACATGGGGGTGTCAGAGCTGGGGGACAGGGACACGGGGGTGTCAGAACTGGGGGGACGGGGACACGGGGGTGTCAGAGCTGGGGGACAGGGACACGGGGGTGTCAGAGCTGGGGAACGGGGCCGCCGCCCGCGCAGGTACCCGCACGCCCGGGAGCTGCCGACGCTGATCCGGGTGAGCGTCGAGAGCGGGCGCATGTCCCACCACCACCCCACCGGTGGGTGCCAGGCGGGACAGGGATCCAGGGGGGCGGGGACCCTGGGGGGACCCCCTGACCCCCCCTGTCCCCACAGGCTACCTCGGGGCGGTGGCGGTGGCCCTCTTCGGGGCTCTGGGGGCGCGGGGGGAGCCCCCGGAGCGGTGGGGGGCCGAGCTGCTGCGGGTCCTGCCCCTGGCGTGGGGCTACCTGGAGGGGGCCGGGGTGGCCGTGGGGGACAACGTGGCCGCCTGGCCCTTCTTCAGGGATGCCTGGCGCCGGTGAGGGGCTGGGGGCACTGGGAGCACTGGGAGGAGGGGCAGGGTCCTGGGGGGGCCCACAAGGCGCTCTCGGAGTCGTGGCGGATGCCGTACTGGTGTCACTGGGGTCACTGTGGTCACTGGGGTCAATGGTGTCCAGTCTGGCCACAGGGTCACCAGTGCCCGTCCTGTCCCTGCTGCCCCCAGTGTCCCCATGACCCAGTGACTCCTGTGTTCCCAGTGACCTCAGTGTCCCCATGTTCCCAGTGACCCCAGTGTCCCCATGACCTCAGTGACCCCAGTATCCCCAGTGACCCCAGTGTCCCCACGTCCCCACTGACCCCAGCATCCCCAGTATCCCCAGTATTCCCAGTGACCCCAGTGTCCCCACGTCCCCACTGACCCCAGCATCCCCAGTATCCCCAGTGACCCCAGTGTCCCCAGTCACCCCAGCATCCCCGCAGGTACCTGCAGTCCCGGGGGTTCCTGGAGGGCCGGGGCCCCCCGCAGCTGCCCCCGCTCCTGTTGCCGGGCAAGCGTGACGCGGCGTACCTGGGCTGGGCGCTGGACGGGTGGCCGGGGCACAGCGGCCACGACGCGCCCATGGTGGCCCTGGAGGCCGTGCTGGCAGCCAGCGGGTGCTGGGGGGACCTGTGCGCCCGGGGGGTGCTGCACGGCGGGGACAGCGACTCCACGGGGACCATCGCCGCGGGGTGCTGGGGGCTGCGCCACGGGCTGGCCGCCATCCCCCCCGGCCTGCACCGCCACCTCGAGTACCGCGGGCGGCTGCGTGACGCTGCCCACCGCCTCCACGCGCTGGCCTGGGGGGGATGCTGAGACCCCCCACAGCCCCCTGGTCACCTTCTGCCCCCAGACCCAGGTCCCCAGGGTGCGCAGGGAACTTCGTGGGGTGCTGGAGGGTTCGGGAGGTTCTCTCGGAGTCATCATGGAACTTCATGGGGTGCTGGGGGGCTCAGGAGGGTCCTTGGGGTCAGCAAGGACATTCCAGGCGTGCTTGGGGGGCTTGGGAGGTTCTCTGGTGTCATCAGGTACCTTCATGGGATGCTGGGGGGCTCAGGAGGGTGCTTGGGGTCATCAGGGACCTTCCTGGGATTCTGGGGGGCTTGAGAGGGTCCTTGGGGTCAGCAGGGATCTTCATGGTGTGCTGAGGAGGCTCGGGAGGTTTTCTCGGGGTCATCATGGAACTTCATTGGGTGCTGGGGGGCTCAGGAGGGTCCTTGGGGTCATCAGGAACCTTCATGGGGTGCTGAAGAGGCTCGGGAGGTTCTCTGGGGGTCATCAGGGATATTCATGGGGTGCTGAGGGGGTGTCGTGTTAATTTGGCAGAAAATAAACCCCCTGCTTTCTAACACTCTTCACCGGAGTGAGAGGCTCGGTGCGGCTAGGTTTGAATTCTGAGTGATGTCCAATTTGCCACTACCAGTCCAGTCGCGTTTAATACGTATATTAAACTACCACGACTCTGGATACACTCTTAGCAGTCTGCACCTTCAGTCCAGTCGTGCTCATGAACTGGCACGGCCACATTTGGTCGCGTTCAGTGAGAAACTGTGACAACTGGCTCCTGAAACAGTGCAGTTTTATTTGTGCAACAGATATATAGGTTTTTTGAATTGCCGGTGAGAGTGACTGTCTGCAAGAAAGCACGTGCAAATCGAAAACGCGTGAAAAGGTCATAAATAATACAGCCTGGCTATAAACATTAGGGAGTAACTATTCCCGAGAAAAGCGCTTAACTGAAGTCTCACCCAGGGCGTCCCAAGGGGGGGAGAAGCAAGGCTCAGCCCGTCGGCCAGTCCCGGTTGTCGGAGGCAGTCTGAGGTGGAGTTTCCCTTGACTCGCTCACGGTGTTATCTTCTTTTCCTCCAAAGATCTTCTTCTCCGAAAATCTACGGTGTTATCTTCTTCTCCGAAAATCCCCCATTTCCCTGGCTATTTTTATAGCCTTTCTGCCTTTAAGGTGGAGTTTGAGTGACTGAAGTCATACAGACCTTTTATCATGATTGGTGTAAAATTGTCTCGCTTCACGTTTAAAGGTAGAGTTTACGAACAATCGAGAGCGCAGACTCGAAGAGGGGTGGTCGCACCTCGGAGGCGGGTAGCCTTCGGGATGGAGGTGTGTTTTGGTATTAAAATGATAATAAAACGAGCAAAGTTCACAAGAGTATAGCACTTTGGCAAGGTTTCGAAAACCTGTTGGCTCAGTGGGCCAGCTGAGCTGCTGATCAGTTCTAGAGAACCATTTCTTCCGCTTTATCATCACGGAGCAGGGCCACGGAGTCTCCACTCCGTTCCGTCCTCTATGGTACATTGCAGGGAGTTGCTGTGTGAGTGGATTCCTCGCCTGCCTGCTGCAGCTGTGTCCCATCCTCAGAGCTCCTTTGGATATCATGCTTTCCCTCAATGGGTGAACACTGCTACGTTTTTCATATAAACCTTAATTTTCGGATGTAAAATCTTAATTTTACTAATAATTCCACATTGGGAAAGGGACTCTTGGGGTTCTGTGGTCCAGCGTCCCACCAAAGGGTGAGGTATCACCAACTCCAAGGTCAAGCTGGCTGTGACTTTGCGAAGATGAATCTTTAAAACCTCCAAACATGGAGAGTCCCTGGGTGTCTTGCTTCAGTGCAGCACCACCAGCTTACTCAGTTTTTCCTAATTTCTTAATTTTACTAATAATTGCACATCATCCATGGGTGGCCTTTGGGTGTCCTAAGATGAAGGCTCATACTCCTCATCACAGTGTCCGCTCATTGTCCTTTGTTTCTGCGCAAACCCAGTTCTGAGATCAGTGTCCCGTGTCCTTCCAGGTTGTTTGCCCCGGTCTTGTTGCCCTCTTGGTGCCTCTTTCTCTCTGTAGCTTGGTGCATCTGCCCTCCCAAGGCCGAGCTGTCTGGAGTAGAATTATTTAGGAATCTCTCTATCTTAGAGCTTTCCTATCTTCTCAAAACAGCAAGGATCTACTTTAGTTTAATTACAGTCACTCTGGTAAGTGGAAATTTTACATTTACGGGTATCACAAGTAGAGCTGTGAGGAACTGGGAAGCGTGCTGAGGTCTGATGTGCCTGCAGACGTTTGGTGATGTAGACGTAGCACGGGGTTCTTTCTTCCTTACAGCCTCGGTCAGCCTCTCATCTGTCTGTCTGTCCCAAGGGCTGGAGGCGTCAGTTAAACCCAGTGGCTTTCCACCACAGATGGTGAAAATCTCAGGAGTAAGACTTCGGTGGGTCCTGCTGGCGTGCAGGCACGGGCACTGGTCTGTCAAGATGATGTGACATCCTCAGAAGAGTTTGGTGTCTTTTCTCACTTTTGGAGTGTTGCCAAGTTATGCTCTTGACTTCCTCATTCTGCTCTGATCTTGCAGATACCTGGTCCTGCTTTTGTCCCTCTCCTGTGCACCTTTCTGGAGAGCCATTCCAGAGGCCCGTGGTGTCTGAGCAGGGGCTGTGTCCCTTTGCGTGGTGGCTGTTGGCGAGCTGTCAGCTCACAGGGGCTGGTGGCTGTCACCCTCCTTGCTGTGTGAGGGACAGGGAGCAGATGGGACCCCGTGCTCTCCTGGTCTGCCTGGATGTGTGCTTGGCAGACGGGAGCAGATGGAGATGGCTGCTTTGTTGAGAAGAAACAAGAGCACCTCTGAGATTTACTCGGTTAAATGCTCAGCTGTTACGAAAGAAAGAAAAGGCTTCCAGAGGGTGGAAGGCAGGGTGTGGGGGGGTGCCCCGGGGCATGCTGGGTGGTGTAGGACCGGGGCAGGGGCTGCTGGGTGGCCATGTTGGTTCCCGGGGCATGCTGGGAGCTGTAGGCCCGGGGCAGGGGCTGCTGGGTGGCCATGTTGGTTCCCGGGGCATGCTGGGAGCTGTAGGCCCGGGGCAGGGGCTGCTGGGTGGCCATGTTGGTGTGGCAGGGACAGGATCCAGTCCAGGCCCCGGCTGAGGTGAGGGCTGGGGCTGCCGGTGAGGGGAGTGGGGCCCTGGGGCGGGCACTGGGGGCTCTGCTGCCTGCTGGCTGCGCTGGGGGGGCGGGGGGGAGCTCCCTGCTGGAGCCGGGCCCGGCCGGGGCAGCCCTGGGGGTGAGCCCAGAGCTGGGGAGGGGCAGGGGACGGAGACGGAGCCCCCGGGCACAGGCACCAGCGGGCTGTGGGCTGAGCGAGGGAAGGCAGAGCTGCTCCTCTCTGTGTTGCATTTCCCTCTGCTCCCTTCTCCCCTCCCTGTCCCTCGGTGAGGCTGGTGTCCTTCCCTGGTGTCCTTCCCTGGTGTCCTTCCCTGGTGAGATGAGCTCCCAGCCCGGGCTGAGGGAGAGAGAAAAGGGGTGAGGGGAGAGGGGTCGCAGCCCTGAGTGTGCAGCTTTCCTACAGCCGCCCTGTTCTGAAGATACAGCGTGTCTGTGGGTCAGCGTTACTTGAAGATGTTTTTTCCTGGTTGATTTGATGCAGCGTGGTACATTTTGGTGGGAACACGGGGATGATTTATCCGAAGTTGCTGAGAATGAGGTGATCCTGGTCGTGGGGGTTTTTTCTGTGCCTGGTCTGGGAGCATTATTCTGCATGTATTGCTAAATGTATGTCTTCATTTCATTCAAACTGCAGTGTACATCTGGAAATATTGTACCTGCAAAAGAATGGGAACAGCTGTCCTTGTTTGCCAAGGTGAGCAGAGAAGCAGTGGGGAGCAGTTTGCAGGATCAGAACTTCAGCCTGCTCTGGGTGATAGACCGTCAGGTGGGTAAAGAGAAACCTCGCTTTTTTAAATACAGCTCTTCTTATAGTCCTGTTTCTTTTGTTCGGTTGTGTTGGCAGTCAGACTCTAAACATGTCATTAAACTGTTAAGAATCAAGCTATTGAAGGTTTCTTTACTGTCTTAAATCCTATTACAAGCAGTGCACTCTGTTGCCCTGTGGATAGTCCATTCTCATGAGTGGCCTGACTGGAAGTTTTCCTTTTCTTTCTAGTACAGGGATGCATTTATGAAGGCAAATCCAGGGTACAAGTGGTACCCCACAACAAACCACCATGTGACAGCTCAGACATCCCCTGTTGCAAACAGGAGAAATGCATGGGCTTTGCCTCAGACTGTGGGAGAGATTCACGACGCCTGAGGAAAGAGACTACAAGGTGAAGAAATGCTCCAGCGTCACTGCAGCGTGGCAGGTGAGATTTCCACCCATGTTCCTCAAACACAGCAGCTTCAATTTGATTGAGGATGCGGCGTTGGAATTGAACTGCAAGAGCATTTTTCTTTACTGCACGTGGCACTGTAGTGCTAATACCTTTCATGTCCCAAATTTGGTTGCCAAGACTCTAGTTAAAACTCTGTGTAACAACCCAAAATTTTCCTTAGTGCATGATTGCTTTGAAGAGTCAAGTCCAGATCTGTGTCATATCATAACGCACACCCTGTATTTGGTCCAGATTTGACTAATATTAAATTCAGGGCTATCTGCTGTTGAAGATTTTCATTTTCTATTCAAAAAGGAAAATGCTGGTTAGAGTGATTCACAGATCCCGTAATAACCTAACAGTACAATGTATGCTGTTAACCAGGTATCCTTTATTACGGCACCAGGCACACGGGGGATTTCTCCTCCAAACGTGTGTGCCAAACATGCTTTAATTTCAGGTTAAATAGAACTACAATATGCATATTAATCGTTACATTTCCGAGAGCGTATGAATCTATTCACATTCTGCTTTACGCAGGTGTATTACAGCTCCCGGGTGGTCTCTGGTGGTCTTTGGTGGTTACTTCATCTCTTTCGGTAGTCTTCCTCATTTGCCCGTGACTTACATCCGGGGCACTGCGCATACTCGGTTCGTTCTGTCTCGTTGCAAAACTGCAAAGCTGGTTTTTGCTGGTTCTTGGTCGCAGCTCGTGCTCTTGTCACTGTCTTGTCCTTGCTAAGTTTGCTAATCTATAAGGACAGCTTGCAACTTCCACACAGCTGCTTTGTTAAAACTAAAACTAGAAAATACCACTGAAGCTAGTTTGTTGAAGTTTCATGTTTCTTATTATTGCTTCTGTCAAGAGGTGTTAAAGTTCTTGTGGGTGAATGTACCACAGGAGAAAACTTTTTGTATTTAAATCAGTATAACTGCTATGTAGTTTCACTTAAAGAGTGCCCTGTTGTCTATTACATCTTGGAGGGGAAAACATACGTCTACATCTGTGACTAAGTGTAGGTGCAGTGCCTGAGCGGGTGAAAAGCAGGTCATTTCTCACTGGTATGCACAGACAGCAGAGCTGTTGCAGCCCTGACCTTGAAATACAGAGACATTGATGTTAAATACTGGCACCTTAAGAGCCTTGGATTTTACGTTGTCTTTCTAGATGTCTTTCAGTCTGCTGCCACTCTTTTGTTTAGTATTTCCCTTGACTTCCTTCATCCTCCTCCCTATTGAGATCTTATTGAAGGCTAAGTTTTTGAAATCATTGCCTGTATTTGTACGTATTGCTTATTTTGCTGCAGATCTTTAGCTTTTTGCATAGCCTTGCTATGTCTGTGTTAGTGTGCTCTGCTCAGGTTTTTAGGTTTTGCCTTGACTTCCTTAATCTTCCTCCCTAGTTCAGTTTTCTTTCTAAGTTGAAGGGTTTCCAGAGTGGTCTTGCTTTCTACACTGTATTACTGCACCGGAATTACTTTGAAGCCAAGGGTTACAAGTTTTGCCCGTTACTTCCTTCATCTTCTTCTTTATTTTAATGTTTGTGTGAAGTCTGAGGCTTTCAAATCTGGTTTTCTTCACGAATTTTGTGTCATTCCTTAGTACTTACCTGTATTGTTCTATTTTTTTTCCTTTGTTTCTTTAATCTCTGTCGGTTTTTCACTTTTTGACATTCACTTCTTGCTCTTCCTTTCTGTTGTAGTCATTCTGTCTTGGTCTGTGTCTTTATACTGGCTTTTTGCATTGTCTTTCCACAGCTGTTTCAGTCTGCTGCCACTCTTTTGTTTAGCATTTCCCTTCACTTCCTTCATCCTCCTCCCTATTGAGATCTTATTGAAGGCTAAGTTTTTGAAATCATTGCCTGTATTTGCAGGTATTGGTAGTTTTGCTGTAGATCTTAATCTTTTTGCATAGCCTTGCTATGTCTTTTTTCGTGTGCTGCCCTCAGTTTTTAGTTTTTTCCTTGGTTTCCTGAATCTTCCTCCCTATTTCAAGGTTCATTTGAAGTGTAAGGTTTTGAAATCGCTGTCTTCAAGAGTTTTGTGTCAATCCTTAGGTCGTTAGTATTATAGATTTTCTTTCGAAATCTTTATTTAGTTCGAGGTCCTTGTATTTCTCTGAAATTTTTGCTTTTGTTCCCTAATCTCTGTTGGTTTTTCACTTGTCAACGTTCATGTCTTCGTCTTCCATTGTATTCTAGTCACTTTTTGTTGTTTTTCCAGAACACCCTGGCTTTGTACATTGTCTTTCTACATCTCATATTAGTTTGCTGCCAGTGTTTTGTTTAGTTTGTCCCTTCACTTCCTTCATCCTCCTCCCTATTGAGATCTTACTGAAGGCTGAGTGTTTGCAATCGTTGCCTGTATTTGTAGGTATTGCTAGTTTTGCTGTAGACCTTAGCTTTTTGCATACCCTTGCTATGTCTGCCTTAGTGTGTTCCCTCAGTTTTTATTTTTGCCTTGGTTTCCTGGATCTTCCTCCCTAGTTCAGTTTTCTTTCTAAGTCGAAGGGTTTCCAGAGTGGCCTTGCTCTCTACATTGTCTTTCTACGGCTTTTGTAGTTTGCTGCCACGGGTTACTAGTTTTGCCCTTTACTTCCTTAATCTTCTTCCTTATTTTAATGTTTGTGTGAAGTCTGAGGCTTTCAAATCTGGTTTTCTTCACGAATTTTGTGTCATTCCTTAGTACTTACCTGTATTGTTTTATTTTTTTTCCTTTGTTTCTTTAATCTGTGGTTTTTTTCACTTATTGTCATTCATTTCTTGGTCTTCCTTTCTGTTGTAGTCATTCTGTCTTGGTTTGCATCTTTATGCTGGCTTTTTGCATTGTCTTTCCACAGCTGTTTCAGTCTGCTGCCACTCTTTTGTTTAGCATTTCCCTTCACTTCCTTCTTCCTCCTCCCTATTGAGATCTTATTGAAGGCTAAGTTTTTGAAATCATTGCCTGTATTTGTACGTATTGCTAGTTTTGCTGCAGATCTTTATCTTTTTGCATAGCCTTGCTATGTCTTTTTTCGTGTTCTGCCCTCGGTTTTTAGTTTTTTCCTTGGTTTCCTGAATCTTCCTCCCTATTTCAAGGTTCATTTGAAGTGTAAGGTTTTGAAATCGCTGTCTTCAAGAGTTTTGTGTCATTCCTTAAGTCGTTAGTATTATAGCTTTTCTTTCGAAATCTTTATTTAGTTCGTGGTCCTTGTATTTCCCTATATTTTTTCTTTTGTTCCCTAATCTGTTTTGGTTTTTCACATGTCAACGTTCATGTCTTCGTCTTCCATTCTATTCTAGCCACGTTTTGTTGTTTTTCCAGAACACCCTGGCTTTGTACATTGTCTTTCTACATCTCATAATAGTTTACTGCCAGTGTTTTGTTTAGATTGTCCCTTCACTTCCTTCATCCTCCTCCCTATTGAGATCTTATTGAAGGCTGAGTTTTTGAAATCATTGCCTGTATTTATAGGTATGGCTTGTTTGGTTTAGATCTCTGGCTTTTTGCATTGTCTTGCTATGTCTGTGTTACTGTGCTGCGCTCAAGTTTTTAGGTTTTGCCTTGACGTTGTTAATCTTCCTCCCTAGTTCAGTTTTCTGTCTAAGTCGAAGAGTTTCCAGAGTGGTCTTGCTTTCTACATTGTATTTCTGCACCAGAATTACTTTGCTGCCATGTGCTATTACCTTTGCCTGTTACTTCCTTAATCTTCTTCCTTATTTTAATGTTTGTGTGAAGTCTGAGGCTTTCAAATCTGTTTTTCTTCACGAATTTTGTGTCATTCCTTAGTACTTACCTGTATTGTTCTATTTTTTTCCTTTGTTTCTTTAATCTGTGGTTTTTTTCACTTATAGTTATTCATTTCTTGGTCTTCCTTTCTGTGGTAGTCATTCGGTCTTGGTTTGCGTCTTTATGCTGGCTTTTTGCATTGTCTTTCCACAGCTGTTTCAGTCTGCTGCCACTCTTTTGTTTAGCATTTCCCTTGAGTTCCTTCATCCTCCTCCCTATTGAGATCTTATTGAAGGCTAAGTTTTTGAAATCATTGCCTGTATTTGTACATATTGGTAGTTTTGCTGTAGATCTTAATCTTTTTGCATAGCCTTGCTATGTCTTTTTTCGTGTGCTGCCCTCAGTTTTTAGTTTTTTCCTTGGTTTCCTGAATCTTCCTCCCTATTTCAAGGTTCATTTGAAGTGTAAGGTTTTGAAATCGCTGTCTTCAAGAGTTTTGTGTCAATCCTTAGGTCGTTAGTATTATAGATTTTCTTTCGAAATCTTTATTTAGTTCAAGGTCCTTGTATTTCTCTGAAATTTTTGCTGTAGTTCCCTAATCTCTGTTGGTTTTTCACTTGTCAACGTTCATGTCTTCGTCTTCCATTCTATTCTATTCACTTTTTGTTATTTTTCCAGAACACCCTGGCTTTGTACATTGTCTTTCTACATCTCATTTTAGTTTGCTGCCAGTGTTTTGTTTAGCATTTCCCTTCACTTCCTTCATCCTCCTCCCTATTGAGATCTTATTGAAGGCTAAGTTTTTGAAATCATTGCCTGTATTTGTAGGTATTGCTAGTTTTGCTGTAGATCTTTAGATTTTTGCATAGCCTTGCTATGTCTTTTTTCGTGTTCTGCCCTCAGTTTTTAGTTTTTTCCTTGGTTTCCTGAATCTTCCTCCCTATTTCAAGGTTCATTTAAAGTGTAAGATTTTTAAATCGCTGTCTTTAAGAGTTTTGTGTCATTCCTTAAGTCGTTAGTATTATAGCTTTTCTTTCGAAATCTGTCTTTTAGGTCGCGGTCCTTGTATTTCAGTATATTTTTTGTTTTGTTCCCTAATCTCTGTTGGTTTTTCACTTGTCAACGTTCATATCTTCCTCTTCCATTCTATTCTAGTCTCTTTTTGTTGTTTTTCCAGAACACCCTGGCTTTTAACGTTGCCTTTCTACATCTCATTTTAGTTTTAAATATTCAAGACCCCCCTGGCCGCGGTGCTGTGCAGCCTGCTCTGGGTGACCCTGCTTGGGCAGGGGGTTGGACTGGGTGACCCACAGAGGTCCCTTCCAACCCCGAACATTCCGTGACCCCGTGACCCCAGAGGTCCCTTCCAACCCCGAACATTCCGTGATTCTGTGACCCACAGAGGTCCCTTCCAACCCCGAACATTCCGTGATTCCGTGACTCACAGAGCGCCCTGGCAACCCCCAAACATTCCGTGGTTCCGTGGTTCAGTTGAGTGTGCAGGCAGCGTGCAGGCAGCGTGCAGAGAGGCCAGGCGTGCACAGGGAGCAAGTCGTGAGCGTGGAGCGTGAGCAGTGACCATGCAAGGAGCACACGGTAAGTGTGCATTAAGCGTGCAGTGACTGTGCAGACAGGCCAGGAGCGTGCAGGGAGCTTTCTGCGATGGCGTGACTGGCTGGGTAGATGAGGGGAGAGCCGTGGCTGTTGTCTGTCTCATCTTCAGCAAGGCTTTCGACACGGTCTCCCATCACATCCTCCTAGGGAAGCTCAGGCAGTGTGGGCTGGACGAGTGGTCGGTGAGGTGGATTGAGAACTGGCTGAATGGCAGAGCTCAGGGAGTTGTCATCAGCGGCGCTGAGTCTGGTTGGAGGTCCGTAACTAGTGGTGTGCCCCAGGGGTCAGTACTGGGCCCAGCCTTGTTTAACTCCTTCATCAGTGACCTGGATGAAGAGTTAGAGTGTACCCTCAGCAAGTTTGCTGATGCCACCAAACTGGGAGGAGTGGTGGATACACCAGCAGGCTGTGCTGCCATTCAGCGAGACCTGGACAGGCTGGAGAGTTGGGCAGAGAGGAACCTGATGAGGTTCAACAAGGGCAAATGCAGGGTCCTGCCCCTGGGGAGGAACAACCCCAGGCACCAGTACAGGCTGGGGCGGCCCTGCTGGAGAGCAGCTGTGTGGAGAGGGACCTGGGTGTCCTGGTGGACGACAGGGTGACCATGAGCCAGCAGCGTGCCCTGGCTGCCAAGAAGGCCAATGGCATCCTGGGGTGCATTAGGAGGAGTGTCACCAGCAGGTCGAGGGAGGTTCTCCTTCCCCTCTACACTGCCCTAGTGAGGCCCCATCTGGAGTACTCTGTCCAGTTCTGGGCTCCCCAGTTCAAGAAAGACGAGGAGCTACTGGAGAGAGTCCAGAGGAGGGTTAGGAGGATGATGAGGGGACTGGAGCATCTCTCCTATGAGGAGAGGCTGAGGGAGCTGGACTTGTTCAGCCTGGAGAAGAGAAGGCTGAGAGGGGACCTTAGAAATGCCTCTAAAGATCTGCAGGGTAGGGGTCAAGAGGACGGGCCCAGACTCTGTTCAGTGGTGCCCAGCGATAGGACAAGGGGCAACGGGCACAAACTGAAGCAGAGGAAGCTCCAGCTGAACCCGAGGAAGAACTTCTTCCCTCTGAGGGTGACGGAGCCCTGGCCCAGGCTGCCCAGGGAGGATGTGGCATCTCCTTCTCTGGAGATATTCAAGAGCCCTCTGGCCGCGGTGCTGTGCAGCCTGCTCTGGGTGACCCTGCTTGGGCAGGGGGTTGGACTGGGTGACCCCAGAGATCCCTTCCAACCCCGAACATTCCGTGACCCCGTGACCCCAGAGGTCCCTTCCAACCCCGAACATTCCGTGACCCCGTGACCCCAGAGGTCCCTTCCAACCCCGAACATTCCGTGATTCCTTGACTCACAGAGCGCCCTGGCAACCCCCAAACATTCCGTGGTTCCGTGGTTCAGTTGAGTGTGCAGGCAGCGTGCAGGGAGTGTGCAGAGAGGCCAGGCGTGCACAGGGAGCAAGTCGTGAGCGTGGAGCGTGAGCAGTGACCATGCAAGGAGCACGCGGTAAGTGTGCATTAAGCGTGCAGTGAGTGTGCAGACAGGCCAGGAGCGTGCAGGGAGCTTTCTGCGATGGCGTGACTGGCTGGGTAGATGAGGGGAGAGCCGTGGCTGTTGTCTGTCTCATCTTCAGCAAGGCTTTCGACACGGTCTCCCATCACATCCTCCTAGGGAAGCTCAGGCAGTGTGGGCTGGATGAGTGGTCGGTGAGGTGGATTGAGAACTGGCTGAATGGCAGAGCTCAGGGTGTTGTCATCAGTTGTGCTGAGTCTGGTTGGAGGTCCGTAACCAGTGGTGTGCCCCAGGGGTCAGTACTGGGCCCAGCCTTGTTTAACTCCTTCATCAGTGACCTGGATGAAGAGTTAGAGTGTACCCTCAGCAAGTTTGCTGATGCCACCAAACTGGGAGGAGTGGTGGATACACCAGCAGGCTGTGCTGCCATTCAGCGAGACCTGGAGAGGCTGGAGAGTTGGGCAGAGAGGAACCTGATGAGGTTCAACAAGGGCAAATGCAGGGTCCTGCCCCTGGGGAGGAACAACCCCAGGCACGAGTACAGGCTGGGGCAGACCTGCTGGAGAGCAGCTCTGCGGAGAGGGACCTGGGTTTCCTGGTGGATGACAGGGTGACCATGAGCCAGCAGCGTGCCCTGGCTGCCAAGAAGGCCAATGGCATCCTGGGGTGCATTAGGAGGAGTGTCACCAGCAGGTCGAGGGAGGTTCTCCTTCCCCTCTACACTGCCCTAGTGAGGCCTCATCTGGAGTACTCTGTCCAGTTCTGGGCTCTCCCGTTCAAGAAAGATGAGGAGCTACTGGAGAGAGTCCAGAGGAGGGTTAGGAGGATGATGAGGGGACTGGAGCATCTCTCCTATGAGGAGAGGCTGAGGGAGCTGGACTTGTTCAGCCTGGAGAAGAGAAGGCTGCGAGGGGACCTTAGAAATGCCTCTAAAGATCTGCAGGGTGGGGGTCAAGAGGACGGGCCCAGACTCTGTTCACTGGTGCCCAGCGACAGGACAAGGGGCAACGGGCACAAACTGAAGCAGAGGAAGCTCCAGCTGAACCCGAGGAAGAACTTCTTCCCTCTGAGGGTGACGGAGCCCTGGCCCAGGATGCCCAGGGAGGATGTGGCGTCTCCTTCTCTGGAGATATTCAAGACCCCCCTGGCCGCGGTGCTGTGCAGCCTGCTCTGGGTGACCCTGCTTGGGCAGGGGGTTGGGCTGGGTGACCCACAGAGGTCCCTTCCAACCCCGAACATTCTGTGATTCCTTGACCCCAGAGGTCCCTTCCAACCCCGAACATTCCGTGACCCCTTGACCCCAGAGGTCCCTTCCAACCCCGAACATTCCGTGACCCCGTGACCCCAGAGGTCCCTTCCAACCCCGAACATTCCATGATTCCATGACCCCAGAGGTCCATTCCAACCCCGAACATTCCGTGACCCCGTGACCCCAGAGGTCCCTTCCAACCCCGAACATTCCGTGACCCCGTGACCCACAGAGGTCCCTTCCAACCCCGAACATTCCGTGATTCCGTGACTCACAGAGCGCCGTGGCAACCCCCAAACATTCCGTGGTTCCGTGGTTCAGTTGAGTGTGCAGGCAGCGTGCAGGCAGCGTGCAGAGAGGCCAGGCGTGCACAGGGAGCAAGTCGTGAGCGTGGAGCGTGAGCAGTGACCATGCAAGGAGCACGCGGTAAGTGTGCATTAAGCGTGCAGTGAGTGTGCAGACAGGCCAGGAGCGTGCAGGGAGCTTTCTGCGATGGCGTGACTGGCTGGGTAGATGAGGGGAGAGCCGTGGGTGTTGTCTGTCTCATCTTCAGCAAGGCTTTCGACACGGTCTCCCATCACATCCTCCTAGGGAAGCTCAGGCAGTGTGGGCTGGACGAGTGGTCGGTGAGGTGGATTGAGAACTGGCTGAATGGCAGAGCTCAGGGAGTTGTCATCAGCGGCGCTGAGTCTGGTTGGAGGTCCGTAACTAGTGGTGTGCCCCAGGGGTCAGTACTGGGCCCAGCCTTGTTTAACTCCTTCATCAGTGACCTGGATGAAGAGTTAGAGTGTACCCTCAGCAAGTTTGCTGATGCCACCAAACTGGGAGGAGTGGTGGATACACCAGCAGGCTGTGCTGCCATTCAGCGAGACCTGGACAGGCTGGAGAGTTGGGCAGAGAGGAACCTGATGAGGTTCAACAAGGGCAAATGCAGGGTCCTGCCCCTGGGGAGGAACAACCCCAGGCACCAGTACAGGCTGGGGCGGCCCTGCTGGAGAGCAGCTGTGCGGAGAGGGACCTGGGTGTCCTGGTGGACGACAGGGTGACCATGAGCCAGCAGCGTGCCCTGGCTGCCAAGAAGGCCAATGGCATCCTCGGGTGCATTAGGAGGAGTGTCACCAGCAGGTCGAGGGAGGTTCTCCTTCCCCTCTACACTGCCCTAGTGAGGCCTCATCTGGAGTACTCTGTCCAGTTCTGGGCTCTCCCGTTCAAGAAAGATGAGGAGCTACTGGAGAGAGTCCAGAGGAGGGTTAGGAGGATGATGAGGGGACTGGAGCATCTCTCCTATGAGGAGAGGCTGAGGGAGCTGGACTTGTTCAGCCTGGAGAAGAGAAGGCTGCGAGGGGACCTTAGAAATGCCTCTAAAGATCTGCAGGGTGGGGGTCAAGAGGACGGGCCCAGACTCTGTTCACTGGTGCCCAGCGACAGGACAAGGGGCAACGGGCACAAACTGAAGCAGAGGAAGCTCCAGCTGAACCCGAGGAAGAACTTCTTCCCTCTGAGGGTGACGGAGCCCTGGCCCAGGATGCCCAGGGAGGATGTGGCGTCTCCTTCTCTGGAGATATTCAAGACCCCCCTGGCCGCGGTGCTGTGCAGCCTGCTCTGGGTGACCCTGCTTGGGCAGGGGGTTGGGCAGGGTGACCCACAGAGGTCCCTTCCAACCCCGAACATTCCGTGACCCCTTGACCCCAGAGGTCCCTTCCAACCCCGAACATTCCGTGACCCCGTGACCCCAGAGGTCCCTTCCAACCCCGAACATTCCATGATTCCGTGACCCCAGAGGTCCATTCCAACCCCGAACATTCCGTGACCCCGTGACCCCAGAGGTCCATTCCAACCCCGAACATTCCGTGACCCCGTGACCCCAGAGGTCCATTCCAACCCCGAACATTCCGTGACCCCGTGACCCCAGAGGTCCCTTCCAACCCCGAACATTCCGTGATTCCGTGACTCACAGAGCGCCCTGGCAACCCCCAAACATTCCGTGGTTCCGTGGTTCAGTTGAGTGTGCAGGCAGCGTGCAGGGAGTGTGCAGAGAGGCCAGGCGTGCACAGGGAGCAAGTCGTGAGCGTGGAGCGTGAGCAGTGACCATGCAAGGAGCACGCAGTAAGTGTGCATTAAGCGTGCAGTGAGTGTGCAGACAGGCCAGGAGCGTGCAGGGAGCTTTCTGCGATGGCGTGACTGGCTGGGTAGATGAGGGGAGAGCCGTGGGTGTTGTCTGTCTCATCTTCAGCAAGGCTTTCGACACGGTCTCCCATCACATCCTCCTAGGGAAGCTCAGGCAGTGTGGGCTGGACGAGTGGTCGGTGAGGTGGATTGAGAACTGGCTGAATGGCAGAGCTCAGGGAGTTGTCATCAGCGGCGCTGAGTCTGGTTGGAGGTCCGTAACCAGTGGTGTGCCCCAGGGGTCAGTACTGGGCCCAGCCTTGTTTAACTTCTTCATCAGTGACCTGGATGAAGAGTTAGAATGTACCCTCAGCAAGTTTGCTGAAGCCACCAAACTGGGAGGAGTGGTGGATACACCAGCAGGCTGTGCTGCCATTCAGCGAGACCTGGAGAGGCTGGAGAGTTGGGCAGAGAGGAACCTGATGAGGTTCAGCAAGGGCAAATGCAGGGTCCTGCCCCTGGGGAGGAACAACCCCAGGCACCAGTACAGGCTGGGGTGGCCCTGCTGGAGAGCAGCTGTGTGGAGAGGGACCTGGGTGTCCTGGTGGACGACAGGGTGACCATGAGCCAGCAGCGTGCCCTGGCTGCCAAGAAGGCCAATGGCATCCTGGGGTGCATTAGCAGGAGTGTCGCTAATTGGGGCGCCCTCGTTAGCGCTAATGTGGAGCAGGGCGCTGATTGCCCCGGCTGCGAGAGGGCGGAATTTGGGGGCCTGGGGGGGTTGTGACCCCCCCGCTGTGGCCCCATCGGCACTTTGGGGGGTGGGGGCACACCCGGACTGCGGCGAGGGGGGCGGAGCGTGACGCGGTGCCCCGGGGGGGGCGGGGCTCGGGGGGGTGGGGCGATGGCGGCTCGGGAGGGGAGGGGGTGAGCAGCCAATAGGCAGCGCGGGCGGTGACGTCATGTGCAGCCATTGGCCGAGGCGCCGCCGCTCGGCGCGTGCGTTCTCAGCCCGGGTCGGTGTCACGCGAGACGTGGGGTGGGGGGAGGGAGAGGGGACACCCGCGCCGTGACGGGCTCCCACGGTGCCACCCAGCCGGGGTGGGGCCGGGGGGGGGGCTGTGCTGTGACCCCCTGCCGCGCGCAGGGCTCGCGGCTGAGCACCGCCCCGCTCGTGACACGCGTGGGCTGGGGTGGGGGGGGACACTGGGGGGTGTCCCTGGGGCTCCCCGCAGCCCGCCCGGTGCAGCCGGGGGGGTCTGGGTGGGTCCCCGCCCCTGGGTGCAGTGCGGGGGGTGGGGTGGGGGTGTGTCCTCCCGGGGGGCGGTGTCACATGGCGGGGGCGGGGTGGGGGGGGCGGAGCCTCTGCCATAAAGCTCCGGGGGGGGGGCAGGGGAGCATCCCCTCCCGGCGGTGCGGAGCGATGCGGAGTGGGGTGGGCTGCGGTACCCCTGGCAGCAGCGGCTCTGCGGGGCCGGTGAGCGCCGGGGGGGTTTTGGGACCGGGGGGGCTCCGTGCGGGCCCCGTGCGGGCCGCAGCCCCCTGACACCCGCCCCCCCGGGCTCCTCTCTCCGCAGGTCTCGTCCCACCCCTGGCACCCCCCCGATGTCTCTGGCCGCTCCTCCACATCCCTCCCCCCTTTCCCGGTTTATTTTCCTGTTTTTGTTGGTTGGCCGGTTGGGCTTTTTCCTACCCCGCACCCCTCCCGTGTTTCTCCCTGCCCCCTCCCCGCAGCAAGATGGTGCAGAAGGAATCTGAGAACCCCGGTTTCCACCGCTCCGTCAAGGTAAGGGGGTGCTCCCCACCCCCGTGATGCTCCGGAGGGGGGGGAGGGTGCTCTGGGGGGCGGACGGAAGGGTGCGGGGTTGGGGTGCAGGTCTGCTGCGGCCGGATCCTGCGATCTGCAGCGCTCTGCGCCGCATCCTCTGCCCGGGGTAGGGGGAGGCACGGACACACATCAGCGACCTCCCCCCTTCCCCCCACCCCCGAGAAGGGAGGGGAGCGCCCAGGGTGCTGCCACCCAACCCGGGCCACAGGACCCACCTGTCCCCCCACCCTAGGGCTCGGGGTGCTCCCCGAGGGGGGGTCAGACACCCCCCACACCCCTCCCCCCCGCAGCAAGGCTTTGCTCACCCCGCTGCAGCTCCCACGGGTGTCCCCCGTGGGGTGGGTCAGCGGGTGGGCTGCATGTCCCCCCCCCCAGCTGCACCCATTCACCGCACGTCTGTGAGCAGGGGCTGGGGGGCTGCCGGGCCCAGCCCAGGACCTGTTGTGCGAGGGCCAGATCCTGGTAAGGGGGCTGCAGCCGGGGCACCAGGACCCCTGTCCCTCCCGGGCGCTGTCACGCGAGGGGGGTGCGAGGGGGGGGGTCTGGGTCCCCCAAACGCTGGCTCTCGTCAGCTGGGCATCTTCGTGGGAGCTTTGTTTACTTTGGCTCCCGGGGCTGCGAGGGATGCTGGGAGCTCACCCGAAACCTGCCCGGCTTATTTTAGCTGACACCTAATCCTGCTTTGAGGACTTCTGGCTGGGGTTTGGGCCCCCCCTCCATCCCCCCCACCACGGGTGGTTAGGGACCAGGACGGGGGGGACATGGGGGACACCTCGGATGCGCTGCCGCAGCCACCGCGCAGCGTCTGCCCTGTGTGTCCCATCCCCCAAACCTTTTGTGCGCCGGTGCTGCGGCAGCGGGCAGGGCCCCCTCTCCCCCTGTACCCCCTTGGGGCCCCCCCGGGAGGCCTCATCCTGCCCACGGTGCAGGGCCTTGGGCCCGAGCCGCTCGTCCCCACCGTGACATGGGGGCCTTGGGGGGGGCTGGAGGGTGACACCGCACTCCGCAAACCCTGATACTGTCTTTTTTTAGGGGGGGCGGGGGGGGGAATCTGGCCAAACGCTGCGCAGGAGCGTTTTCAGGCATCAGGAGTGGTGCTTGGTTGGGGGGGATGCTCCTGGCATCCCCGCACCGCGATGGGGACCCCCCGGCCCCCCGAGAGCCGCCCTGGCAGCAAACAGGCGCTCTCGGGCTGTTTCTGGTGGCGGTGGCCGGGGCTGGCTGCTCCCGCGCCGCGCTGGGGCTGGCAGCTGGCCCGGGCACCGGGGCACCGGGGCGGGTTGGGGAATGCCGCCGGGAGCTGCTGCCTCCACCCAAACAGATTTCGTAACCCCGCGGAGGACGGGGCCCTTTCGCCTCGCGGCCGGGTGCCCCCGGCACTGCCCCGTCCCGCGGTGGGGTGGCTCGGGGGGGGCTGAAGGTCCCCATGTCCCCTTTGGGGTGCTGGGGGCGGAGGCGCTGGGTTTGGGGTGGGGGAGGCAGTGGTTCCCACACCCATCACCCATGCGGGGTGCAGGGAGGGTTGGGAGCGGGGCCCGATCCTGCCAGGTCACGGGCGTCACGCAGCCACGGGCACGGCGCTCACCGGAGCGGCGCTGAGTGGGCTCCGGCCCCCCCGTGACCTTGCGGGGAGGCGGGAGGACGCGGTGCGGTGGCTCCGGAGCCCGTCCTGCCCTGTGGCTTTTCTTCCTCCCCCCCGGCTGTAGTTCAGGTCGGGGTGGAGATTCGGGGCTGGGTTGGTACGCGCAGCCCCAGTCCCTCTCATCATCGCCTGCGTGCCGGCCTGGGGCTGCTGGCGCGGAGGCATGACCCCGCGGCAACATCCCCGGCAGGAGACGTGGTCAAACCCTTCCTCCTCCTCCTCCTCCTCTTCCTCCGGCTCTGCCGCATCCCTCTGGCAGCAGTGCCGTGAGCCGGTGCCCTGCACGAGCAGGGTGTGTGCCCAGGCCAGTGGCGTGCCCGGCTGCGTGCCCGGACCGGGCGGGCGGCGGCGGCTGGTCCGGCGGCTGCCGTCTCACTCCTGTTCTTGGCCCCTGCAGGAACAAAATCCCTTCGAGGTGGCGTTTGACCTGGAGCTCGACAAGTCCAGTGACCTGGAGCTCGACAAGTCCAATGACCTGGAGCCCGTCTCTGAGTGCCCATCCCATCCTGGTGAGCTGCGGGTGTCCACCCAGGGGGGTGCCCTCACCCTGGACCCCGGGATGTCGGCCCTCTGCGTTGCCCTGAAGGCGCTGGGGGGCTGCCCCGGGGCTGGCGATGCTGGGGGGAGCGCAGGGTGGCCGGGGGTGACTCACGCCGGTGGCTTTGCTCCGGCGCAGATGTGCCTTTGAGTCAGCCCATCGACACCCCCAGCACCAAGAAAAGGAGCAAGAACAACAGCTTCTCCGGCAGGTTCGAAGGTGAGCGGGGCTGCCCAGGGACCCCAGGGGTCCCCCCCGGGCTGCGGCAGGGCTGGGGCCCTCCTGGTGTCCCCAGGCTCAGGGACAGCCGTGGTGTCCCGTGCCGCGGTGGGGCCGGCAGCTCAGGCGCCCTCTCTCCTGCCAGATGTTTACTGGCTGTGCGACGAGGTGCTGGGAGAAGGGGCCCAAGGCAGAGTCCAGACCTGCGTTAACCTCATCACCAACAAGGAGTACGCAGTGAAGGTAAAGCTCCGCGGGGCTTGGGGCTGCAGAGCCGGCTCCTGCCCACCCCCTGCCTTCAGTTTCTCCTTCTGCCCTCCACATCCTGGGCTCCTGGCTCTCCTGGCTGTGCGGAGCTGGCACAGGACGACGGTTTCACGGAGTAGGGGGGATGGAGAGGGGCAGGAGCGGGGCAGGGCCAGGCCACACAGGTGGCACGCTGTCCTCTGCCACCGCCCAGCTGCAGGACCTTGGTCAACCCCCTTAGCCACGCTCCTACCCCTGTAAATTAGGGCAGACGCGAGATTAAATTAACGCTTGCGCCACGTCTAGGGACTTGGGGCAAGCAGGGGCATGTGGTGTGGCAGGGTGGCCAGCCCCCGCTCGCCCCAGGGAGGGTTTTCTGCCCCCGCGAACACTAGAGGGGTCGGGGTGAGCCAGCTGCTTTTGGGGTCGGGGATGGTGGTGCCGCGTCCCTGCACCCCACAGGCTCCCAGTCACGGCGTTGGGGGGCTGGGACAGGCCCTGTGTCCAAACGCAAGGGGCACTTGGCTTCCCCTGTTGCCCCCGGGTGCTTTTGGGTGCCCAAGCAGGGAAACTGAGGCAGGGGGAGGGCTGCATGGCGGTTGGGTGTTCAGTGTGCCCCGAAGGGCTGGGGGTCAGTGGGACCACCCAGCTCTCCCCCGCGGGTGGAGACCCCCTGCTCACCCCATGGCACGTCCACCAGGCACCCGCTGTGCCAGCGCCCGGCGGGGCGAAGGGCCGTGCTCCGCAGCCGGGGCGGCTGCGCCGGGGCTCGGCCGCGGAGCTCGCCTTGGCCGCGGGCCCCGGGAGGGAGCGGCTTGGCCCCACCACCGGGAACAGCCTGTTCTGCTGCCTTAACCCCTTCGGGCACCCCCCGCCTGCCTCTGCCCGGCCCCGGGGGTCCCCAGCGCCGGCTGAGTTGGAGCGCAGTGGTTGCCGGCCCCGGTCCCTCTCCGGCAGCAGTGCCTCTCCCTGAGTCTCGCCCGCTTTGTCTTGCAGATCATCGACAAGCGCCAGGGCCGAGTCTTCAACAGGGTCTTACGGGAGGTGGTGATGCTGAATCTGTGCCAGGGACACAGGTACCGCAGGGCAGCCGCCGTCCCCATCCCCCACGGTGGGCACAGGGTGCGGGCTGAGACCGGGCTGACGCTCGAGACACCCATGGGCGGCAGGCAGGCCGCCCTCCTGCACGGCTCTCCCTCTGCGTGGCCTCGCCGGGAGCATCCCGAGGCGACGTGGAGCCGCTTGCCATGACGAAGGGGCCGCGGCGGCCGAGTTGGAGCGGTGCCGAGGGGCGAGCCGAGCTGCCGCCGCGGCGTTCGCCGTCCCGCCGCGGAGAGCTGCTGAGCGGGGCTGTTTCTGGAGCGGGGCGAGCGAGCCAGGAGGGTCTGCGAGCCATTAGGGAGCAGGGCCCGGCGCTGGAAGCCCCTCTCCCCGCTGGAATGTGGCCGGGGGCCCCAGCCGCGTGGTTTCAGTCGCTGGAAACCCGATTTTCTCCTCCGTTGGCCCTCCCCCAAGGAGCCATGCGGGGTGGGGGGCTGCGGGGAGGGGGGGACCCTGCGATCTTTTTGGGCGGATGCCGGGCTGATGCCGCTGTCCCCGCAGGAACATCCTGCAGCTGATCGAGTTCTTCGAGGAGGAGGACAGTTTTTACCTTGTGGTTGAGAAGATGAGGGGAGGTGAGTGCGGTGCCGGGGCAGGGGGAGCGGGGGCGGCGGGAGCCCCCCCCAACACCCACGAGCCCCCACTCTGCTCTCGCCCGGCCACAGGCTCCATCATGACCCACATCGAACAGAGATGCCGCTTCAACGAGCTGGAGGCCAGCATGGTGGTGCGGGACATCGCCAGCGCCCTGCACTTTTTGCACATCAGAGGTGAGCCGAGCCACCCCGGGGTGCAGCCGTGCCCCCCCCCAGCCGGGGGGTGCTGCCCCCCCCTCCTGCCCGGGGAGCAGGGGCCGGTGCCGGCCGCGGGCGCGCAGGGTCAGGCCCGGCTGCGTCGTGTTGTCGTGGTGCGCAGCCTGCTCCTCCGGTTTGGCCGGGACTCGGGGCCAGCAGCAATTTGTGCCCTTCGCCGTGACGCGGGCGGTGATTTGGGGTGGGGAGGGAGGGGTCCCTGTGCCGCCCCCAGACCTTCTGCTGTGGAAATCTTGGGGGGGGGCAGGCTTTTCCACTCATTGCCTCTTCTCCCCCCTCCCAGGAATTGCTCACAGGGATTTAAAACCAGAAAATATTCTGTGCGAGCGCCTGGACCAGGTGAGCGGGGAGCAGGGGGTGGTGCCGGGGCTGGGGGAGCCCTGGTTCCCCGCGGGGGATGCTGCTGCGGCAGCTGGGGCTCGAACGCGGGGCTGAGGGTACCCGGGGGCTGCTGGGGGGGGTCACTGGCCGCCTCTCCCCCCTCCCCAGGTCTCCCCCGTGAAGATCTGCGACTTCGACCTGGCAAGCGGCATCAAATTCACGGACGATTCCTTCCCCATTTCCACCCCGAAGCTGTTCTCGCCGGTGAGCGTGCAGACCATGGGGCAGGGGGGGTATAATGTCGATGGGGGGGGGGGGGGTGGAATGTCCCTGGAGGGCCCCCCTCAGGCTTTGGGCTCCCGTCGCTGCGGGACCCCCCTCAGCAGCGGCGGGCGAGATGCGGTTCTGTAACGCGGGGGGGCCGGGCAGCGCAGGGGGGCCTGGCGCAGAGCCCGGGCTGCCGTGAGCCTTAGCAACAGCCGGCCCCGGCGGAGGCGGCTGCGCGGAGGCTGCGCTTTCGGGGAGAAGTGGGTCAGGCGAGGGGCTGGGGGGGCCACAGTGATCCCCCCCCGCCCCACTCAGGTTGCGGGTGAGAGGGAGCCGGGGCTGCTTGCGTGCGGTGCAGCCCCTGCAGGGTGGACAACCCAAAAGCTTCTGGGTGCCCCTGTGTTGCAAGGAGCTGTCTCACATTTGGGGGGGGGCACATACCAAGCCTGCCCCCCCCTGCAGAAAGCCCTGCTCCCCTTATCACCAGCAGCAGGGCCCCCCCGTGCAGGGTGTTGCCCTGTGCCCCACTGTTTTCGGGGTGCTCACGGTGTTTCCGGGGTGCTCACATGCTGGGGGGGGCCAACGCAGGGTGCCCAACAGCCGAGGTGGGGGCCAAAACACCCTCCCCACCCTCCTCGTTCCTCTGCGTTTCCCCTCCGCCTGGGGGAGAACCTGAATTTCTGAGGTGTCCTGAGTTTCCCGTTCTCAGCAGCGGGGGCAGAGGGGGGTGGGTGCTGCGGTCCCTGCCGGGTGGAAGCCCATGCAGGGTGCTGCGGGTTGGGCTTGTGTGGGTGTTTTTCTTCTTCTTGCGGTGGCATCAGCTGCCGAGGCCGGCGAGGCCTCTCGTTTGGAGGCCTCTCGTTATGTTACGGGGTGATTATCTGCTGGCTGCAGCTCTGCTCTCCCCTGGTCACGAGGCGGTGCGGGCTGCGGGTCGGGTCACGTGCGCTGGAAAGCCCCAGAGCCCCGGGAGCCGTGGGGGAACCATGGGGGAACGGGACCGCTGGCTCTCGCCTCGCGCCAGCGGTAGCTCCTCCGGCACCGGATCCGGCGCCCGCTGCGGCGGCCCTGCCCGCGTCAGGCAGGGGAACAGGCAGAGCCGGCTCCGTCCCCGCCGCCGTGTCCCGGGCGATGGGACGGACGCTGCCCCGCTGAGCCGGCCCGGTGGCGGCAGTGCCGGGGGGGGTCTGGGGGGGGCGTTGTACCCCTTCAGGGTTTTATTTTTTTTGGGGGTGGCAGGGCTGTGACATCCCCTGCGTGGCGATGGGAAACCTGGCCGGGATGATCTGCCCTGCCAGGACCAAACCCGGGAAGCGGCCGTGTCTGCACCCTCATTTTGGAGGGGGTAGCCCCTTAGTTCTGGCAGACCCCCCCCCCCCCGTCTCTGAGCTCTGCCCCATCGCTCCCCTGTCCTTTGGGGCTCACCCCCGCCTCTCCCCGCAGTGCGGCACCGCCGAGTTCATGGCCCCGGAGGTGGTGGAAACTTTTTACAGCCACAAGGAGGTGCCCAGCTACGACAAGCGCTGCGACCTGTGGAGCCTGGGCGTCCTCCTGTACAACATGCTGAGCGGGTACACCCCCTTCATGGAACGCTGCGGCTCCGACTGCGGCTGGGACATGGGCGAGATGTGCAACACCTGCAAGGTGCGTGGCGGACCCCGGCAGTGCCGAAACCCGCCACTGGCTTGGCAGCACCCCTCCCAGCTCAGCCCCTTTTTTATTTCCCCCCCCCACCTAGAAAATGATCTTCAAGAGCATCCGGAAAGGGAAGTACGAGTTTCCCGAAAAGGACTGGGCGCACATCTCCCCTGCGGCCAAAGATCTCATTTCCTGTCTGCTGGTGAGAGATGCCAACAAGCGGCTCACCGCGGCCCAGGTCCTGGAGCACCCCTGGGTGCAGGGGGTGAGTGCTGCTGCCCCCCCTACCCCCTCCCCCACTCCCGAAAGCCGGGGTGGGGGGACACCCCATTGCGGGGTGCTCGGCTCTGACGCGGCTGTGTTTCGTTGCAGTATGCCCTGGATAACAGCCTGCTGACCCCCATCATCTTGTAGAGGTGAGCGTGGGTGGCCCTGGGGTGGGGGTGGGGGACACATTCCAGCCCCCCCAAATCCTGGCTCCTCTCCCCAGTGAGCCGCTCTCGGCTCTGCTCGGCTGCGGCTCTCGCCATCTGGGCAGCGGTTGCAGCACGTGATTCGGGCTGGAGCCGTGTTTTTGGTGCCTGACCCATCTGGCGTGGCATGCGCGCGAGGGGACACCCCGATATTTGCCCCCCAACCTCCCTGCAGCCCCCCGCATCCCACCCTGAGCCGCTTTCTCCCCGCAGGAAGAGCAGTGCCAAAGAGCTCACCTCCTTTGCCGCAGAGGCCGTTGCTGTCAACCACCAGCTGACACAGCGCGACAAGGACGAGGAAGAGGAGGTGGAGGAGGAAGCACAGCCCATCACCATCAGTGCTACCTCATGGGCCATGCACCTCTACCTCCCCTCTGAGTCCAAGCTGGCCAAGCGGCGGCAGAAGAGCAACCTGGTCAAGGCGGTGGCTGCTGGGCAGCACCTGGTAGCCCCCGTGGTCCTGGTGGCTGACCAAGTCTGAGCTGCACCCCTCGGACCTCTTGTACCCCACGTCTCCCCCATCCTATATTTTTCTTCCCTCCCCCCCAACCCCCCACCATTTCTGGCTACTGACAAGATCAGGACTCGTCCCTGCGGCTGGTTTCTAAGATTTTGCTGATCTTGTAGGTCTGGGGTTGGGAGGGTTTGTTGAAGATCTGTTTTTTAAGGTATTAAATCATTAAGGTTGTTTCACCCAGGACATCTGACTGACACACGGACTTTTGTTTCCCCGACTCTTGGTTTCTCCTCTGACATTTTTTCCTCCCTCCCTGACACCAAAGGACTCTCTGTATCCGCGGCCGCTTTGCCGAGTTCAGCTCATTTCATGCTGTGAACAAAAGGCCCTCGGTCGCGTTTTCGACAACGGGAGTTGCGTTTTAACCTCGTCCCTCCCTTCGGAGCTGCGGGTCTTTCTCCGATGTTGGGGTCGATCCCACAAACCCCCCCTCCTGGGGGTCTGGGAGGCATCTCCCGGGCGCAGGGACCCCCGCCGTCCCGTGCTCGGGGGCATCCCCGGCTGCGCTTCGAGGGGCTGCGGCGGGCAGGGAGCAGCTCGGGCCGGGGAGAGACGGTGCCAGTGAGGGAGCAGCTCCCGTCCCACTGAGCCGCCCTCTCTCCTCGGCAGCCTGCTTTCAGAATAAGCTATTCACCCCTTTTTTTCTTTTTTTTTTTTTTTTTAAATTTTTGGTTTTAAACTGCTAGCTGTGCTTTTCTGCAGGGCATGGAGAAATGTCTTCCTTTCCCCCCGCGCTCCGGCCGGCGGCTCCCCAGGGGCAAGGTCAGAGCCGGGGGGATGCTCAGGCGCCTGGGGCCGTGCGTTGCACCCCTGTTTGTGGAGGGGGGGGCTCACCAGTGGCTGGTGGAGGTGCAGGGCAGGATGAGGTCTCCAGGGCGGCTGGAGCAGCCAAAAAATAATACCCCTGCGGGAATAGCGGGGTGCTCTGTGGGAAGGGAAGGACCCCCCTTTAAAGAGCGCTGGGACTCGCTGCAGGGCAGTGTGACCTGGCGTGGCTTCGGGCTGTCCCCGAGGCTGCCGTGGCCGGAGGGTCTGGGGGTGCCGAGGGTGCCGAGTGCCCCAGGATGTGCCGGTGGGCGAGCGGCCGGGCTGGCGGCAGCACCCGAGGGCCACGGCACTGGGGAGCAGCTTGGGAAGGGCTCGGGATGCGGGGCCGGAGGGTTTGGGGTCGCGGCGGCAGCGCAGGGTGGGACGGGCGGCTGGGGAGAGCTGGGCATGCGTGTTCATGTGTGTGCATCCATGTTCATGTGTGTTCACGCATGGAGTCACGCTTTCCTCGGAGCTTGCTTTGGGGAAGGGAGGGAATGCTCGCGGGGGAGGGCCTGGGGGTGCTGAACTGGGACGAGGCCCTTGGCTGGTTTCTGCGGAGCGGGGCCGGATCCGTCCGGGTGAGGCAGCAGCGCCCGTGCTGGGGGCCGGGCTGGCCTCCAGCTCGTCCGAACCCCCCCTGGCACCACGCCGGAGGGGCAAAGCCCCGCTGCCCGCCGCGCGTCGTGCCACCGAGCTGCGCCCGCCGCCGTCCCCGCGCCTCACCGGGAGGGAGGGTGCCCCTTCGTTAGCGATCTCCTCTCCCTTCCAGCTGAATGCTTTGAGCTTTATACTCTGAAAAAGCAGCCTCGGCCCATGGCGTGCACAGGGGAAGGCTTTGGGAGCTTGCTGTGAGCCGGGGAAGAGACTCCCCCCAGGTCTTCAGCTGAGGACACAGTCACTGTCTCTGAAAGCAAAACAAAGTTCTCCTTTTTATTTGAAGACTGCTGACAGCAAAACTATGCAATATCTGTTGTTTTTTGTTTCAGGGAGGTGTGTGTGAGTGAGCTTGGGAGATGGTGATCTCGGGTGTTGATGGAGCTTGGGGCAGGGACCGTCTTTTCTGGCCCTTCCCGGCCCTTCTGCTGAGCAGCATCGGTGGGTTGGGAGGGTGCTCCCCCCAAAACCGCCTCTGCCCTCTCCCCTGGGTGCCCCCGGTCCCACCACACAGGGTGGGGAGGAGCAGGGCAGCGGCAAGGGGAGACCCCCAGCACAGGCACCGCGACACCCCGGAGAAGCCTCCTTTAAAGGAAGAAAAAGAAATCCATCTTGATTGTACATTGTTACTTTTTATAGCTTATTCTGTCTTACCAGTTGTCGATAATTCCTTATTGTCTTACATTAAGAAATACTTGGTTGCTGTACAGTACGCGATGCCTTGAGCTGGTGTTGTGGAAGCTGTTGTTAATGCTGCACGCCGCAGCCCTGTTTTTAAAAAAGAAAAAAATCTCGGGAAGGGGATGGCAGGGGGAAGTCTCTCCCGTGTGTTTTTGGCCCCCGTGCTGGTGTTGGCAGACTGAATTTCCCTCTCTTCCCGTGCGTAAGGCCGAGCTCTTCCACAGAGAAACGCGGTGCACGCTCTGCTGGCGGCGGGTGCGTGGCCGGGGGGCCGCGCGCTGGGCCGGAGCTCGTCCCCGTGGGCGCGTTGCCCACGCGTGGGCATCCTCGGCCGGGTCTTTGCGGCGAGGCGGTGGACGTGCCGGCGAGCATCCGAGCTCTTCGCTGGTCGCTCGGCCCAGGCTTGGCTTTGCGTTGCGGCTCGGGGGGGTCGGTTTTGGACCCGGCGCTCCTGGCGTGGCACTCGGGGTCCGGAGGGGACCTGTGCCGCGGGGCTGGCGAGCTCCTGGCAGCTCCGGCGTGCGGGGCAGGGTCGGCGTTTCTAGAGAAGTTTTAAACGCTTCGAGAGGCGGGGGATCGCCCAGGCCTCCTCGAGCCCTGACGCGCGGTGGTGCTGGGGACCCGTGGGTGCCTTGGCTCCGCACCGGCACGGCTGGGGCGATGCTCGTGCCAGGGCCGGGCGTCCCCTCGCCGCTGCCAGCGCCTCTCCGGGGCGGTTTCCAGACAGATGCTGCCCGGCCCGCGGTCTGGCACCAGCTAACCCCCCTCACCAACAGCCTTCTTCCTCCTCTTCCTCTTTTAAAGCCTTCCTCCCCCCTGTAGAGCATCTGTCTTGGAAACCAACTTCAAAAAGGTGGTGTTGTTTGGGTTTTTTTGTGGGGATTTTTGGTTTGTTTTTTTTTTAAAGCTGGAAATTTTAAGTGTTTTGGCTTCCTCTTCTTCCCCCCCGCCCTTCCTTCAGCCGACTAACTCAACTTAGAACTGGTTAGAAACGTTTACTGTGAAGCTAACTTTTTTTTATCAAAACAGGAGAAATTTTCTCCACTTTACAATTGATGAAGACTGCCAAAGCTGGTTTGACGAGAGTCATGTTAACGCACTCTTGGTTTGTAACTTTGGCCAATGCTCGGGGGCTGGCTGGAAAACAAAAATGAAAACTAAAAAAACCCACAAAAAAAAACAAAAAAGGAAAAAAAACAAAACCACCCACAAAAACAAGCACTTTACTGTATGTACCAGGTGACCTGATACAGCTGAAATGAAGTTTTCCTTTGTAAAAATTGTTGATGCCAGAATGCATTGAGACCGATGTGGTCGGCACGTGGCTGCGGGCAGGCTGGCGGGCACGGGGCCAGTGGTGGCTGTGGAGGGGGGTAGTGAGCCCCCCAGTCTTCCCACCATCTTGTGCTGGGCCCAAGGGTGCTGGGAGGGCAGGGCTGGAGCTGCGGGGTGCTGGGTTGGGATCCCAGGAATCCCGGCTGGCAGCGGCTCCAGCCCTGACTCACTTTTCCCAGGGGGGTGGTGAGATCTGCCACATCCCCAAATGGGGGCTGGAGGGTGACGGCGCAGCGCCGGGCGCTCTGCCCGCTGCCCTGGTTCCCTTCATCGGGCAGGTTGCAGAGGGGGAAACTGAGGCAAGTGGAAGGTGTGTGGTGGGATGCAGGGGGGACTGCGGATATGGGAAGCAGCAGGGACTGGAGGCTGGGGATCAGGATGTGGGAGAAGGGCAGCAGGAGCCAGGGAAGATCTTGCTAAAGTTATTTTTTTACATATTTTAATTTTGAAGGTATTTCCTGGCCTGGTAAGTAAGTTTTCCAGTCCTGCTGCCCCGCTGGGGGATGGAGCTGCGAGCCTTCTGGATGCCACTGCCACCCCACCCGGTGTTGCGGGCCTGGCAGACCCCCCCCATACGTGGCACCCCGGTTTTGAGGATGGGGCTGCGAGCTCTGCCACGGAGCAGTGGCTGCTGCTCCCGGCTCCACACGCTGGCGAGGGCAGCTCCAAGCCGAGGAGACCCCGCAGCGCCCGGCTGCCGAGCAGTCCCTGCTCACTGCTCGAAAAACGGCGCAGCTGCGGCATCCGCGCAGGGCGGCTCCAGGCGTCTCCTCTCCAGGCTGCTCCGGGGTGGCCCGTGGTGGGACCAGAGCCGAGGTCCTCTGGATGTAGTGGACAAAGCTATTGCTTCCTCCTGTGCCTGGGGTCACCACCTTGTGACCCGGGACATTTTAGGAGCAGCCAGCTCTCGCCTCTCCTTTTCTTCTCCCCTGGTGTACCCTGCTCTCCTTTCCATCTTGCACACCGTCTCACCTGTCCTTGTGCCCGCAGCTATCTGCTCCAGAAACCCTTCCTCCCACGGCCCGTCCTGCAGATGCTCTGCCTCCCAAGCTGCGGGGCGCGTCCCAGGCAGGCGGCGAGTCAAGGGGAGCTTTGCTGCAGAGGCTGGTTTAGGTTTTAAATTCTGTAAAATTTCTTCGTATGGTCCCTCTTTCCCCATGCTCCTGGCTTCACCAGCGCCCGGTAGCTGGAAACCATCTCAGAGCACGTGCGGAGAAGGGCAGCTCCAAAAATAAACCAGCGTTGGGTTAAAATAACCTGTGCTGCTCTGATGCTTGAGCATCGGCCCAAAAATAGGCTCTGCCGCTGGGATAAGGGTGCTATAAATAAGTCTGCCGTGATCTGTATTGGAGAAAAGGCCCGCGGCAGGAGCAGAGGCGATGCCACCCACACCACGAGAGCGAAGAGGCCGCTGCAGAGGTGCCGGGGTGGCCCAGGTGCCGCAGCAGGTCAGCCAGGCTTCGGGTGACGTGGTGGTTTGTGTCGGTTCTCAGGATTTAATGGAGCCACCAGGTCATGAGCGGATGCGAGCGGCCGCGGCACCTGGGCGGCCCATGGAGACGCACTTGGCTTCGGCACGGGGCACTGCTGAGGGTGGGTGAGCGCGCAGACGAAGCATCTTCAGTATTTTGGGTCTAAACCTGGCTAAACTGGTGGCAGGAGACAAACTGAATGATTAAGCCATGTTTTCATTCACCATCTGCTTGGAAAGAAGTCCTGAGGTGAGGAACATGCATTCCCTCAGCCCCAGACTGGTCTCCTAAACAGCCAGTGAGCCCCAAAGCCACGCTGGGCATGTGGAGACGAAGGCATGAAGGGCTGTTTTGGATAAAAAACAGGTTTTATTTTTCCTTTTCGTGCTTTTAAAATGGATTATGGGACAAGGCAGAGGAAGAAAGGGTCACTGAGCATTTTGCAGTGAATCACCGCGTCTGTCCAGGCACCCGAAACAAACCCTTGCGGGCTTTTTGTTTGTTTGTTTTGGTAGACGCTGCCATTTTGGTGCCATTTTGTGGCTGGTGCGCAGGCGTGCGGGTTCTCCCTCTGTGGCCTGCTCAGGGAGCGACGTGCAGCCCGGGTCTGGCCCTGCACCCGCACGCTGTGCGGCGCGTCCGTCCCTCGTGCCAGGACAAGCCTTGGAGGCATGAGCACCGCGCAGCACGGCCATCTCCTCCACTGCCTGGAAAACTCCTTGGTGAGTCTTGCGTTTGTGGGCTCAGACGGTGAGGTGTGGCTTTCGGAGAGCCACGGGCCGCAGGTTGGGCTTTCCCACAGGGTTTCAGCTCTGGGTGGAATTGCACAGGCCGTGCGAGCCGCGGGTCAGCGGGAGCAGAGCAGCGTCAGGTTTTCCCAAAGCCCGGGAGAGCGTCTCCAGCTGCGCCCCTTGCAGATTCTGCTGCTGCCTGTGACGGAGCGCGTCACGGACCTCGCGGTGCTTCTCTCCTGTCTGAAGGTTTAAATACAGGCTCGTCGCTAAAGCACGGGGTTTGGCAAGTCCCACTTTAGCCCTCCTCTGGCTAACCCCCAAGATGTGTCTGCCTTTGCCACACAGTCCTCCTTGGAGCTTCGTTTAGTCTTGGCATAAACCCTTTGAGATGAGCTGCTCAGCCAGGTACGAGCTACCTCTGCATTCCTGTCTTTTGCTTGGAATACGTATTCCAGATCTGGTTTTTTTTGCTTTGCCTCTACAAAGTAAAGCAACACCAGGTGTCCCCTGCCATCAAACTCTGAGCACTCCGGTCCCACCGGTTTCATGCCAGCTGCTCGTAGCTCACCCTTGTGCAGCCAAGACCCTTTATTTCCAGACCTGTAGTTGGTCGGCTTTCATCTAACACCGGCTCAATCCCACCGATTCCTCCACCCAAGGTTATTACTGTGGGTAGGCATTTTATCAGCTTGTGATTACCCGTCTAAAACAGTGCCGCCTTTTGCCGAGTGCTTTATTGGCCAAGAAATCCGTTGGCTGTCAGATCCAGAAATAACAGCGCCGTGCCATGTTTAGGAGCATTTGTTCTCGGATTTATTTTGGGGATGTTAAAGTCTCCCCTATGGCACTATTCTTTGACCTTATTTCTTTTGTCTAATGCGCTGCTGATCGCTGCTGCTGTGGTCCGGGGACGCTGTAGCAACCACCTTGTCCCATCCCACAGGACCAAGGCAGCAGTGCCCCACGCAGATTTCTGCGCCATCCATATTATCCCCTCTTATTTCTGTAGCTGTGTTTCTTTACACTGGTCCTGAGTTGAGCCTCTGGCTACTGCCACAACACAAATCATCCTTATTTATTTCATCACGTTGTGATAAATGAGGTAGTCCCAAACAGCGTTTCAGTTTAAGTATCCAATTTATTAGGTGAATAAAGGCAAGCAAACAGCGCTGGGAGTGCTAGGGGTCTCTGCTCAACCAAGACACACACACTGTCCAGTTCCCGTCTCCAGTTTATATATGGTCTGTTGATACATATTCATAGAGAAGGTTCTGGACTTTCCCATAGGTTCTCCTTGTTCCTAATACATATTCATAGAGAAGGTTCTGGACTTTCCCATAGGTTCTTGTTGTCGCTAATACATATTCATAGCAAAGGTTCTGGGCTTTACCCGTGTGCCCTATGGGCTTCTCTTATGTAACACTATGTAACAACGAAACTGGTTTAAACTGGGAACATAGCATGACAAAATGTTCCAGAAGATGTTGGTTTTGTTGATTTTCTAAACAGCATAACATATCTCCCTATACCAAGGTATTTGTCAGGCAACTTTGCAAGATACAGAAACACTGTCTATTACCCAGACCACTGTTTTCTTTCAGTCTGTGGTTATACAAGGGTAGGCAAGACAGAAAATCACATCTTATCATGCTGCCCTAGCTTTCATATTGACACGAATCAGATGAATGTTTTTCACAGTCCCCCATTTCCTTTTTCATGGTATTGATTTGTGTTTTTCATTTCCAATCGGGTCAATATTTTGCCGAATTGGTATTAATTTTGGGTCTTCTTTTGTTCTTATTATCATCAGGGAATGGACTCTCTCTTTCCCTGCTTCTGGGTCGACAGGTACCACAGATATCTGCATTCCTTGTATAACTGAATGTATTAATCTAGTAAAACAAGGTATTAAACATGGAATTATTAACAATCCTCCAAACATCCCCAACACAACTATCCCAATTTTAACAAGCCAATCACTGCCCATAAATTCTCCCCATAATCCTCTTAGATTGATTCCATCCCAAGTTTGAACTGGGACATGTGCAATTTTCTTCATTTCTGTTAGAAGCTCATCTGCAGCTTTTCCTTCATCATCAGTCTTTAAACAACAATTACCGAGGTTAAACTTTCCACAAACTCCCCCTTCTTGTGCTAACAAATAATCCAAAGATAAATGATTTTGATACAAAGCAGTTCTCATCTTGGTATTTTGCTTTGCAATTAGTCCAAGTGCATCTCCAGTCTTATTTACAACTATTTCCACTACAGCTTGCAATCTAATTATTCTATTAAGCATCTATATTGGGGTCCTATAGCCCCAGGATCCGTCTTCAGCCCACGTAGCTGGATCATAATAGGCAATGATTCTCTCCAGTGGCCATAATGATCTTTCCAATTTGCGGGCTCCTTCTTTGGCGCTTTTTCCTTAGCTCATCAGCTTCAGCATACACTGAGACTCCTAGTTGCTCTCCTCGATTTATGGGTAATAGGAAAAAACTGGGTCTTATAGCCCCTAACACACAAGATCCTGCCCAATTCTCTGGCAAATATGCATAGGGTAGTTTGCCATATATCCAATAATGTCCTTCAGGAGCTGGCCAACTGTTTGGTATGTTTGTCCCATTGGTCCAATTTTTAAATTGATTATTCATTTCCAGTCGGCTTCCCCATTTATCCCAGTTATTCTGAGTTTCATTCCATAGGTAACCTCCTTCACACTCCAAGTTACCTACTTGTCTTCCTTTGTCTTTTAGATTTTGCCAACAGCTCCTTCCAATTATACTCGTTTGAAGTGCCCATTGTTGTTTCCTATTACCCTTCCCCATCGTTTTCCGTACTTGCGGATCACTTATGTTGCTCTCACAGAATCACAGAATCACAGAATAGTAGGGGTTGGAAGGGACCTCTGTGGGTCATCTAGTCCAACCCCCCTGCCGAAGCAGGGTCACCTACAGCAGGCTGCACAGGACCTTGTCCAGGCGGGTCTTGAATATCTCCAGAGAAGGAGACTCCACAACCTCCCTGGGCAGCCTGTTCCAGTGCTCCGTCACCCTCAGAGGGAAGAAGTTCTTCCTCATGTTCAGGCGGAACATCCTGTGCCTCAGTTTGTGCCCGTTGCCCCTTGTCCTGTCACTGGGCATCACTCTCCATAGCTTCCCATGGCCATCGTTCACCTTGATTTGTTCTGCCACAAACATAACAATTAGTTACATTTAATGACTTAGCAATGTTTTCAGCAACGTTTATAAATAGATTTTTAGTAACTGTGGGAATCTCATATTTCACCCCTGTTTCTATTTCGTTATAAAAGGAGTTAAATAGCAGTCTATGTTGTAGTGATTCTTTCGTGTTTCCTTTTATTTCAATATTAATAACTACACCAGGATCTTCTCCAGGCCCATTTATCTTCAGCCCAATTTTAGTTATCTTCCTCTGTTTCCAAATTCCTAAATTTATAAGAGTTAAGTTTATCAGATTGCAGGTACTGGCTGTACAATCACTGTCTGTTTGCACCCTTGTGATCGAAGCTCATAAATCCCCACACAGGCTGTCATATCCCCAGCCGGCAGTATCCCAACAGACACAGGACCATCCCCTCCTTCCACATAGGTGTGCCGACTGATGTCTCGCAGTTCGACTTGGTACCTAATCAGGGTTTATGTGACATTGACGGCGACCAGGACAGATGTATTTTGGTGTATCACTATAATACCGTCTCCATTCTAGAGGTCCCCAGTGAGTATCTGGATCATCATCTATAATGTCGCATGCATCAAAAACTATCGATACCGATGCACTCAAGTCATCTATAATCTTACTTGTTCCAATTAATCTGCCCTCTTCTGAATTTGTCCTCATTTCTACCCCATATCGGTAAGGGAGTTCTTTTGGATCATAGCATATGGTTCTGTTTCCTTCTTTGCATCAGGCATATCGGGTTTGGTTATGAATGCAGCCTCCCATTTTCTGGCCTTTACAATCATAGATGGTATGACAAACCAAAGCGTGGGAGCTTACCCATCCCCTTCTAGGAGTAACCATACATTGGCTGCCGTTGTTTGCTGTAGCCTGCGTTAAGGAACTCACCCCAAGTAGGACTAGAAGAGGTCCAGTAAGGGCCATAGTGATCGGCGGTCACAGCCCGAAGGGATTGCAGCCCTTGGCAGACCTTTCAAGCCGCAACCCCAGTTGCCTATCTGGTCTTGTCCTCTTCCTTAATTTAAGGGGTGTTCTCCTTCTTTCGAGGACTCAAATGAAGGTGACGGTTACCTCCTTCCCAATTCGTGTGCTATGTAAAAATTTGGTGTATACTGCGGACAACCTGTAGTTCTCTTTGGGGACTGATTGATCTCTGTTGTTGATTCCCCTAATAGGTATGCATTTAAAATCTCCCCGTTGACAAATTTTTACAGGAGTAATTACAGTAAGATTCCCACAGGAACTTAACTTATATTCTTTGATGAAGGCCTCTTCAGGTTTGTCTGATGGCTATCTTGGTTTCTGCTGGTTCAGATGTTATTTTCCACTCCTTCACTGGACCTTTCACTCGCAACACACGTGTCCATCCTTTTTCAGCAGTCCTCACAGCCGTTTCTGTAGTTAATAAAACAAGAAAAGGTCCTTCCCAGAGGGGAGATAAGTTTCTTTCTTTCCATGCTTTTATTAGAACCTTGTCTCCTGGTTCGAACTGATGAATTGCAAATCCTGAAGGTGGTGTTTGGGCCACCATCCCAATCTCTCTTAATTCTTTTAATCTTTTCCCAATAGTAATTAGGTATTTTTGGATACTATGATCCTCAATGACATTATTCCCTAAAGGCATTCCCTGAGAATACGGCATACCATATAACATTTCATATGGCCATAATCCAGTCTCACTATGTGGTTTAGTTCTTATGTCCAAAAGTGCCAATGGTAAGCATTTTGTCCAAGGCATTTGAGTCTCAATCATTAATCTTGCCAATTGTTGTTTTATTGTTTCATTCATTCTACTTTCCCTGAGCTCTGTGGGTGCCACGGAGTGCGGTATTCCCACTGGATACCTAATGACTGACATAACAATTTTATTATTTTAGAAGTAAAGTGTGTGCTCTGATCTGAATCAATGTACTGGATTATTCCATATCTGGGTATCAAGTTTTCTAATAAGATTTTTACCACCATTTGTGCCATAGCTCTTGCTACAGGATAGGCTTCTACCCATTGTGTTAAGAGATCTGCTATTACCAATAGATATTTTGTCCTTCCTACTTCAGGCAATTCAGTGAAATCAGCGTGTACCCTCTCAAAAGGTCTGTAGGCAGTTTTTTTTGTCCCCCCTGTGGCTGCTTGTTGAAACACTTTCTTATTTATCTTCTGGCAAGTTAAGCAGCCTCGTGTAATTTGTTTTGCTATTTCAAAAATCCCAATGCAGCCGAATTGTTTAAGAAAATGATCACTTAACGCCTTTGTACCGCAGTGTGTGTGTGCATGCAAACGTTCCAATATTTGCCTGGCATAGGCTTTTGGCAGCATCTCTCGCCCATCGGGCAGTGTCCATTTTCCCTGTTCTAACTTGGCTCGTATCTTCTCTTGTGTGTTCCTCAGGGTAAATCTCTTTCCTTCTCCCTCTCGTTTTGCTTCGCTGGTGTCCCCCTGTATTACACTAATTTTAGCGACCTGAGTCTTCAGGGCTGCCTCCTGGGCTTCTTTATCTGCTAAATTATTTCCTCTGGTTCAGTAATCTAATCCCTTTTGGTGTCCTCTCACATGTACCACTGCTATCTCCTTTGGTTCTCTTAATGCCCTTAATATTCTTGCTATTAATTCCTGATGTATAAGATTCCTCCCTTGAGTGTTGATTAAACCTCTTTCTTCCCAAATTTTCCCAAAGGTGTGGATTACCCCATATGCATACTTAGAATCTGTAAATATAGTCCCGCTTTTCCCCTTTAATAATTCCAGGGCTCTACATAGGGCATAAAATTCACAAGCCTGAGCTGACCATGATGGACTCAAAGGTCCTGATTCCACTGGTTCTAGGTCCTTATTAATTAGTGCATATCCTGATTTTCTCTGTCCTCCCACCACTCGGGAGGAGCCATCTATAAACAGTGCTTCTCCTTTCCCCAACTCAGTATCCCTTATATCTGGCCTCACTTTAGTTTGGGTCTCAATTACCTCTAAACAGTTATGTTGTAATTCCTCTGATGGTTTTCCAAACAGGAATTGTGCTGGAGTCTGAGCCGAGGTCACCTTCAGTTCTAAGTCAGGGGAGCCAATTAGTATTGCTTCATATTTTAGAATCTGGCTATTCGTTAACCATTTTTCTGCTTTCTGTTGTAAAACACCCCTAACATTGTGTGGGGTATACACCTTTAAAGGAGCACTAAAGGTAATCCTTCTAGCTTCCTCTATTAATAAGGCTGTAGCGACTAAAGCTTGGAGACAGGCAGGCCACCCTCTGCTTACTGGATCCAGTAATTTAGAACAATACGCCACAGGTTTTTTGATTCCTGCCCAGTCTTGATTAAGAACCCCATATGCTGTTTGGTTTGATGTGTTCACAAAAAGATAAAAAGGCTTTTCTAGGTCTGGGAGACTTAATACAGGTTCTTGTATTAATGCCTTTTTTATCTCCTCAAATTTCTGATTATCTTCCGTAAACCACTTAAGCTGGTTATTAGTTAATTTTTCATATAGAAATTTCACCTTTTCACTATAGCTTTCAAACGACGGTCTACAATATCCTAATAATCCCAATATTTGCTGAATTTCCTTTTTAGTTTGTGGAAGTCTTAAGGATAGGATTCCAGTTACCCTGTCAGGATCTACCTTCTTTTTTCCCTGACTCAGCCAATGCCCTAAGTATTTTACCTCCTGTTCTACAAACTGTAACTTTGATCGGGACACCTTCAATCCCTTTTCTCCTAGGAAATCTAACAATTTAATAGTGGCTTCTTGAGTTCTCTCTTCAGTTTCCCCTGCTACCAATAAATCATCCACATATTGCAATGATTTTACCTCCCTGGGTAATGTAAAATCTTGTAAAACTTTCTCTAAAGCTTGTCCGAACAGATTTGGTGACTCTGTAAATCCCTGTGGTAGCACAGTCCATCTTGTTTTCGTCCCATTTTGGGGTCCTCCCACTCAAAGGCAAAATAATCCCTCGATCCCTTATCCAGAGGACAGGCCCAAAAAGCATCTTTCAGATCTATGACACTATACCAAGTGTGCCTGGGAGAAATATGACTCAGTAAAGTACTGGGATTTGCCACCACAGGGAACTTAGTGATCGTTCACTGATTTACAGCTCTTAAATCCTGTACCATCCTATATAACCCATCCGGTTTCTTTACGGGAAGGTGACATACATGGTTCCAGAGTTCCGTATTCCATAAGCCTATCAACTAGTGGTTTTAATCCTTTTCGGCCCTCCGTTGGTACAGGGTATTGTTTGACTCTAATTGGACGACGCGGATCTATTATTTGAACATTTATGGGGTCCATTTCTGTCTTTCCAGTTTCCCCCTCCTTATACCATACTGAGAGGTTAATGGCCTCCTCATCCTCTTGTGTTAAAGAGTATAACTTCATTTGCAGTCTATCTCCTTGGCTCTGAATGCTCAAGTTTAACTTCAAAATTAAATCCCTTCCTAACAAATTGTACTCCGCCTCAGGGAGCAAAAGTAAATCATTAAGGCAAATTTTCTTCTCTGTTTCAACTTCTACATCTTTTAAGACTGGTACTTTAAAAGGCTCTCCTCTTGCTCCTATTACTGACATATAACTTTTCCCTTTTTCAGTTCCTTTTGGAAGTTTTTGAATAGTGGATTTTTCAGCCCCTGTATCCACTAAAAATAAGACTTCCTCTTTATGGGGACCAATTAATAATTTTATCAAGGGCTCCGCTGATGTTGAAGTCCCCAGAAGATATAGCCCCTGACACCCCTATTCTTCTTTAAATATTTTCTCATCTTGTTCCCCTTTACAGCAGTTTCTCTGAATATGTCCTCTTTTATTACAATAATAACAAATGGGAATTGTGAATCTCTCTCGGTAAGGCTGTCCCCTGGGTGTTTTCCCTATCCCTTTTTACCCCTTTTCTTCGGACAGGGTCTTATTTTTCTGGCTCTGAGGAGAGCTGCGGCTCGCTGGTGTGGGCAGGGGAACACCCGCCATGCTCCTGGCAACGTGGTGCTCCAGGCCCCGTGTCGGCAGCAGCGGCCCCTCGCTCCGAGCTAATTATTCTGAGGAATTGCTGGGCACAAACCGCGGTGTCTTGGGGACGGCGGAGGCCTGGGACTCTGCTTTAGGGGAAAGGTTGGCTTGTGAGAGAGGGAAGGGAGCGACCCCCGCCTCTTCCCCTCCCTGACTGCACCTCTCCAGGGCCCAAATCTCCCTCACTCCTCACCCCCCAGCACCGACCCCTCTTCAACCCCACAACCCTTGCTCTCCCCTCTATGAATTGCCCCCCTCAGAACGATGCCCCTAATGGGATGGCCCCCTCTTCCCCCAAAACTGCCCCTCGGGGATCGCTCCCTCTTCAGAGACGGCTGGGGTCCAGCGGAGTGCTTCCCCCGGAGGGTGGGTGCGGCTGGGGGCAACACCCCAAACCCCCGATCTCCATCGGAATCGGTCTTCGTCTTTGCGGGGGAGAGGAGAAACGGTCTGCAAGAGAGCCTGAGCTCCGCCGGCAGATGCGGGGATCAGCGGGAGCACTGGGCATGGAAAGGGAAGGGCGGTGATCCGAGACACCAAATTTCTGCCGCAACATTTTCTTTTTAAAATAACCTTTACCCAATATTTTCTGAAGCCCTGTATTTCGGGGGCTAATCCGCCACTGTAAAACAAAGCGCCGTGATTCTGGAAGAGCTGTGTTGAGAGTGACATGTGGGCGTGAGGTCCCCAGCCGGGGTTGAAGGCCGAGCTGCCATTTGAGAGTCGCAGCGCTGAGCTGCTCGCTCGCTGCGGAGCTGGGGTTTGCCTCTGCCTGGAGAAGGCAAAACCGATGTGGCCGGTTGTCATTTGGCTGCTCCTTGGGGCAGCTCCGGTGAATCGACGCGTGCCACTCGCAACCCACCGCTCTGGGAAGTGCCTGCGCGGCTGCTCGGCCGCACCGACAGCGGACAAAAGAGCCTTTCGCTCAGAGATGGGTCCTGCTTTAATTGGGGTGGGGGGAGGCTTGGAATCGATATTTTAAGATTTCTCCACAGCGGAGCAGGCGGAGGAGGGAGGTGGTACGCAGAGGTGGGATAGTGGTGGTTCTCGAGTGGTTTATTTTCTTACTGGGATTACCATAATGCCTGGAAAGGGAGCAAGACTGCTGGGTATACAGATAAACTCGGTGACAGGTGGAGATGCCAAGGTGAACAGCGAAGCAGTGAAAATTCGTGGGTAGGAAGGGTAATGAAAGACATTTTTTTGCAGTCCTTCAAAAGCCTTTGGAGTTAACTTTGGATCCTCGTGAAGAGAAATTATTAACCCCATGGAAGTTCCTGTGACCCTTATTGCTGAAAGTCAGTTCACTTCGATTCTTCCACGTGCTGAAGGAATGACAAGAAATCAAGCATTGCTTTCTTAGTTCTTTTGCTCCGCTTCTGCTCATTTCTCTGCATCTTTTCAGTAGTCTGCTTTATTTTGGCCGCCGTGCCGTTATTTGAAAGTAACCCTCTGTTTGAATTCTGAGGAAGGTGGGTTGCTGTGCTGAGCTCAGGGTACCCTTCTGAGAGCTGCACGTTTGCAGCGGGCCGTGCTCCCTGGGGTTAGCAGAGAGGTGGTTGCAACAGTGCTTCGGAAAACGGGAGGGGAAAACAGAAGCGAGCCCTACTGCTCCGCCGGGTGGGCGTAGTGGCGGTGTCTCTCCCAGCTGACACCAGCCCCATTTCTGCCTTCTGCAGACCTGAGCGGTTGGGGAAAACTGTTGGGCTGTGTAGGAGAAAGGATGCGCATCCCTGCTTTTCTTGGAGTGTCTTTAGAGCGGCTTGAAGTGTCTTCTTCCTCGTGCTAAAATCAACACTATGAAGAGAGAGGGATTTTCAATCCCTTTAGGGCTCAGCGGTTTAAAAAAATCAGACTGACTTGTCCTTGAGTGAAATGGAGGCAAAAATTTAAGATTTTTGTTTTTTAAAGAATACCCTTTCTGAAAGCTGTCTGCTCAGTGAGGGTGTATGCTATGCTGACTGTCAGAATGAAAATTTGAGAGTGCAGTGACTGTATGTTAATTTTTAGTAGCCAGTAATGCCTCCGATTGTCTCAGCACCGTCGCTGCTTTTGTAGGAACATGGATTTTTGTTCCATCTGGCAATTCTGGTGTTGTGAACAAGGTTTTGTATTTGTTCTTGACATTTTTCTTCAGAATTGTTTGATAGAAATATGCATGCGTGGACTTTTTTGTCGTAACCGCTGTGGTTTGTCCCTCGCTCTCTTAACCAGTCGGAAACAATACAGCCCGGCTCGTCAGCCAGGCAGCCCGTCGCGGCAGGCAGCCGGGCACATCCACGGCGCTTCGCTCTGTCATGTCCGTGGAAGGCCTCCTTGGCACGGGAGGGGAGTGAAAAGCGACAAAATGACAAAGTTTGTTCGAAAGGAAAAGAAGGCAGCATCTGTGCCAGTTCCTACTGCAGCAAAACCTAACTGAAATGCCGCTTTAGTGATGGGCTTTGCTTGGGGTCCACGTGCCGGAGGTTGCTGTCTCGTGCCTTCTGTCTGTAGGGTTTTCCGCCTGTAGTTCTTGATGCTGCTCTGGAGAAGGGTGCATCAAACTGCTGCAGCCAGAGCCCCGGAATTTTCCAGCTTCTTCCTTTTTACAGTCGGTTGGTGAAGTGGTTGCGGTAATTGCTTCTGCAGCCCGGTCTCCTCCGCTTCCCCACGCTGCTGAGCTGTGTGACCTTCGCGGCCTGTGCTGTGTTTAACTTCGGGAGCTGCCTGATGCAGACACCAGGAATGCGATTGCTTTGCTGGGAAAAACTCGGCTCTGCGTTTTCAAACAATGGAAGTTTAAAAATGGCTTTTCTAAGGTGTAAGGCAGGTACAGCAGCTTAACCATACACCGGCCTCCCAGCAGCGTGGGGCTGTGCCTCCTCCTGAGATGGGAGCTGGTGTTTATCAGTGAGGGAAAGCGTCTTGTTTACATGAGAGCACTGGAATATTATTTTCAGTCTCAGGCCTGGTTTGTGGGAATTCTTGCTTCCTATTTCTTTAGGACCCATAACATGCCGCTTGCTGTTAATTACTATGTAAACTCACAGCAGTGTGAAAAGGGTTTGTGTGCACCGACCGGTGCTAGTTTACTTCGAGTGAGGTTTTCTCTGCCTCCTAGGCTAAGCCCGAAGCCGGTACTGCATGGAAGGAGACGGCAGCATGCCCGGGGAAGGTGCCGGTGTCCGCAGCTCCCGCAGACACTGCACTTTGCATGTTTGGAGAGCTTGCTCTGCCGTCACCGAAGCTGCCTTCCTGGCGTCTGGGGAGGAGGGTGGGCAGTGTGTGGTGACAAGTCTTCCCTAGGTGTGCTCAGTATGTCACTGTGGGGAATTGCACCAAGATTTGGGCTCTGTTTGCTGGAAGAATGTGGATTCCTTAACCTTGTTGTTTCTTAGCTTCTTGACCTCATGAGTGGTCCATAGTCTGCTGTGAGGACTTTGCAAAGCAGCCACGTATTTTCTGTTCCATGATCCACAAAATCTTGCCTTTGGGGAACCATTGCTATGTCGTACAGTGGGACAAGGCTGAAAATGAAGTTGCTTGCAGCCATGGTGTTTCTGCAGTAAACGAACAGATAGCCCGACCCTCCCTGCTGTTGCATAACATTTTTGCTTTTAAGCTAGAAACAGTTTGCTTTCCCTGGGGGTGGCCTTGGGGAATAGCAACCAGCCCGGGATTCTTCTGGATTCTGTAAACGTGAACATCGTTAACATCAGGGGTTTTTTTCTTGTTTGTTTTCTTTATGTTAGGTTTGTGCTGGCGGTGGGCAGCGCGGTCTTCGATGCGATGTTTAATGGTGGAATGGCCACAACTTCTACAGAGATCGAGCTGCCTGATGTGGAGCCTGCTGCCTTCCTGGCTCTGCTGAAGTAAGCTGCTTCTGATCTACAGTGCCACTGAAATCAACAGATTTATCGTAGGGAAGGATATCTTTAATGAAAGCAGCGAACCGTTTTGTAGAGTGGAGATTGTTAAGTTTCTAAACAAAATGCCTCTTGTTAATCTGTTCAAGGGTGTTTAAATGCCAGTGTTAAATCCTTCTTTTCCTGGGTAAAAGCCTGGTGTAGCTACTGCACAAAACTGTCTGACTCGCTTTGTGTTTTGGTTTAGCAATGGTTAATGGTTAAAGCAATATGCCCTCCTGCTGCTGATTCACAGTATGGGCAGTTCGCAGTTTTGTAAATATGTAGTTAGATATAGCTACACCACGCAAATGCAGCAACAGGGAGGTGTTCTGGTTAGCAGTTGGGATAACTGCACCTGCTGGCCCTTGGAGTGAGGTTGATCCTCACCTAGTCAGACTTTGTCTCATAAATTCTTGTTCCCGAATTGGTTTGATTTGATCCAAATGCTGTTTGAGAGGAGTGGGGAAAAGTAATCCTCTTAACGCTCTGTAAGTTGCAAATACTTGGAGCTCACTTAGGTTATGGGCAAATGAGCAAGTTCTAACAGGTCAGCAAGGGCGTGAAAACAGTGTCAGCCGTTCTGTGTGGTGTCTCTCCTTGTACGTGTTTTATTCCTCTTTTGGAGCCCTGGTTTTGAATTCATGGTTACAGCGCGTTGTAAGTCTGTGTGCCAGGGGAAGGAGCAGGAAAGGGCTGCAACATCCTATTCACCGATTTCTTTAAGCTCGGCTGGTGCTGTGTAACATCCAGCAGCCATCCTGAATGTATGCTGAGAAGTCATTGTCCCCTTTCTGTGGGATTTCTGTACCCTCCTTCCAGGGGTTTCCAGTCCTGTGCTCTTGACATGTTCGCCGCTTGCTTCCTTTTGGGAATGGTGACTATATATAGCTTTGGCACACTTTTTGCTTTACCCTCAAAAAGTGCTTTTTGCATGGCTGTGCTATCTTGGAAGATTTTAAAATTGATCTTTGCTGGGATGAAAGGCAAGAAATAATAGGGAGCGCCTAGCCCCCTCCCCTTTGGTTCATTTTAAACCAGACACCAGCACATGGGGAATCCCTCTAATTGGCGTAGGTCTCTGTCAGCCAGGTAGATCTCTCTGGAGGGCAGAGCTAGTATCTACCTTTAAAACTTGGTGAGGCTAAAATATCGAGCGAGTTGGAGGCAAAGTCGTGTTGCTTCCCTGCCAGTGCTGAGATTTCAGCACTTGCGTAAACAGTGAGATCTTGGAAGAGAACCATCATCTGAAAAGACCGAGGTGATGAGTTTAGGTGGATTTCAACAGAAACATTTATTTTTTGTGTAGGAGAAATTGTGTGTGGGTTATCACAGTGCCTCTAAAGCTTGCAGTTATGCTGTAGTAGCTGTGCACATGGCCCAGTGATCTCTTGGATGCTTGAATCTAGAACCAAACCGTCGCTTTTAAAATGCTCGGAGCTGAAATGCGCCGAAGGCTGTTTGGGTGGCGTGTTCCAGCAGGATGCTTATCAAGTACGTGGTGTGAACCTTCCTGGAGTCAAACCGGTCTCTCCAAACAGTGATCTGAAATGGCAGCTGACCCTTACATACGTCTCTGACTTGGTCCAGGCTGTGACCTAATGCTGTAGGATCAGGGGCTTATCAAGGGACAAAGTGTCCATCCCGAATGTTCAGCAGAAGGTCCCTTCGACACTGGATTGCGACTGTAGGCTAGTGGCCTTTAATAGGTCTGCTGTAATTGCAGAAGAGACCCTTTTTTATTATTATTGTTTTGTTTTTCATGGTAACCCAAAGAACATCCTTTTTTATTATTATTTTCATGGTAACTCAAGTAACATTTTTGATTGTCTGGGGTTATAATGTAAATCTACTTTTACATTGATACTATGCTTTCTTCAGAATTAGAGCCTCTCTTGTTATCCCTCTTGGCGTGCACTGTTTGGACTATTGTAAAGATAAATACTAACATAGTCATTGCAGTAAACAGAACTAGTTGTTTTTAGAGCAACTCTGTTCTTTAAAGCTTGTAATAAAAAGGATTACTTAGTGAAAATAGGACTGGTGAAGGGTTGTGTGCAAAATACATTCGTGAGCCTGTGGCTTGATGCTGGTATTAACAGATGCTCTGGAGCAGCACAAAAGCCCGCTTTCAGCAGCAAAGAGAGCGCTTCCCTTCCTCTGAATCCCCCTGTTTGTGCTTCCCTGAACGGCGTCCTGGCCCGCTTTAGCTAGAGGAGCAGGAGCTGCGCTGCTGCCCCACAGCACGTCCCTCCAGACGGGGACAGTGCCTGGTGTGCCCCTGGCAGAGCCCTGCTGCCGCGTGAAGCCCCCAGGAGCATCGCCCACACGAGCTGTTGCTGTGCCCCCTTCGTATAAACGCAGGAGAGGAAATTGCTGGAGTTTCCAAGAGATCCCGTGGAGTAGGAATGCCAAGCCCAGTTCATGCACTGAATATTGCACCTCTGTGCTTTGTGCCTTTCAGATCCTGAGGGGCAAATGCTCCACTGGTTAAAGGAAAAACAGTAAACAAAAACTCTGCATGGGATTAGGACTAACATCAAGTGTGTAGCTGGTTTTACTGAACTCAGCCTGTCGGTTCCTGTTGTGTCTGATCAGCATGCTTGGGTATGAGGAGGCTCCGTCAGGCTTCCTCTGAAGACCTTTGTTTTTCCGCGCGGTATGAATGTCCTTCCCTGTTTTGGCCTAACAGTGGAGGCTGATGCTTTGCTAGCGGCGTGGCAGTCCTTGTTTTTCATTGCAATTAACGCTTGCTTTGTGCTGGAGCTGTATTGTGTGCTGCACTTTGACATCTGTGTAACGAAATGAAACAGTTCAGTATGGAAGTGAAGAGAGGAGAGGGAGTGGGCGACGGATAGAACACCTCATCCGCAGTGGGTGTGTACGTTGGAGTGCTTCTGATCACTTTTGAATTAGTATGTGAAATGGGACTTCTCTACTGAAGTAGACAGGCAGGATGGAATTTTTGTCCTTGTTTAGTCTAATTGAACAGCCAAAAACGTTAATTGTAAGGGGTGCGCTTGGCCAGAGACTGTTCTAGCCTAGCGTAAGTGGCAGGCTGAGCAGCCCAGGGGTTGTAGGCTGCTAGCCAGTTCGAGGTGCTGCAGCAGATATTCCAGCTATTTCATTCATTGAAAGTCATACGAGAAAGAGTGTTTGTTTGTTTGTTTGGTTTTTTTTAAAAAGAAAAGAAAAAGCTTCTCCTTGGTAAACCAGTCAGTGGAAAGGATGCAAAAACTGTTCTGTCAATCAGATATAGGAAATGGGGCTAGGATGATGGGCAGAAGCACAGACATGTTTTTTGTGGATTGCAGGCGTTTTTACCCTGTTACCTTACTGGGTTCACCAGACCAATGTTTGTTTGCATGTTTTCAGATTTCTTTATTCAGACGAAGTTCAGATTGGACCAGAGACTGTTATGACAACGCTTTACACAGCGAAAAAATACGCCGTTCCAGCCGTCGAAGCTCATTGTGTGGAGTTCCTTAAAAAAAACCTCCAAGCAGACAATGCATGCATGCTGTTAACACAGGTGAGTTTGCAGCGGTTTGCGTCGAGTCCCGTGTGCCAGATCCATCACAGTAGGAGAACAGAAGTTTTCTGAGTGTCATGTTGTTGATCATCTAAAATGGAGCAGTTCTCTGTCGTTGTGAATTCTTCCTTACAGGAGTCTAGTGCTGACGAGCATGTTCTTAGAAAGAACAATAAAATACAGCAAATGTTGCTGCCGTTTAAGATCTCCTTTCTCTTTTGGTGTGGCAGGCGATTCCTTCCAGAGTTTGAGCTGGGGAAGAAATTTAACAGGGTGGAAAAATTTCATCTGCCAAGAAGAAAAGTGAAATGAGAGGATTTTCACGTGTTCAGATTCGGGATTGGCGTGCTAAGCTTGCTGCGTCTAGCAGGTCAGACGTTATTTGAAGGGGTTTTTGGCAGTAGTTTCCCTGAAATGGCTATGAAGGACAGAAAACGCAACTTATTTTCGTGAGTGCTTTGGTTTATTTTCCTAGGAGAGGAACAGAGTGATCTCTTCCTCAGGCTGTTGCAGCTCACGCTCCTGCTGTACCAATGCAAACCTGGAGTTTCAGTGCGGCTGTGTTCTTGACTCTCTGTGAGGCCGGTTGCGCATCTTTGTGCCCCTCTGTCTGACCCTATCTGTCAGGGTGGGACTCCTCCCTGTTCCATTTGAGTCTCCTAAGCGGCAAACTAGAAGACAGCGTGTACACCTTCTGCTTATTTTGGAAGAGATCAGACATGGCATGCAGGTTGATGGAATGAGCATCACTGTCCTTCCCATTTCCTAGCCCCATCTCTTCTTTCTGGGCCCTGACACATCAGTGGCTTCGAGGGGGCTGTCACCTGTGTGTTGCACGGTCTGTAGCACTGCCAGGGACACCTTGTTCTGGGTGGTGTAGGAACAAGAAACAAATAGGCAGTGCGTGTGTGAGTTTCTTTCCTTTAGGGAATGGATGTCCTTTTGACTAGCTCTGAGGGAATAGTTCTGATCAGCCAGCTCAGGAAAGCTGCTGTGATTTCTGACGTTAAAGAAACCTTGCAGAGGAGTTTGCACAGCTGCTGTGACTTGGGAACCAGTGTCCAGCATATCTGGCTGCTGGCTTTTTTCCTCCTTGTCAGGAGTAGAAGTGTCTTTCAGGCTCTGACTGTAGTTATTGCATTGGTAGTGGTGTCTACACCAGCAGTTTTCTTGCAGAAATTGAAACGGTGTTGGCTTGAAGCAGTCGCTGCTGAGCTCTTTGTTTGTTGCGATTAGGCTGGCATTTTATTTGAGTTTAAATGTTTGGATCAAGTTCTCAAAGTAGTTCCACGTTACATTGCTGTTGTAGACACTCTTCGCTGCTAGGATTCACCTACTGCTCCAAAATACCGTGTCCCTCTTTACACATTCTCTTTGTAATTTGGCCCTTTTCCACATGCCATAAGCGGGCGAGGCGGCCTCTGAGATGTGTTGGGAACCACACTGCACTTCCCGAGGGAAGATTCAGGACTTAAAGATTCTTGCTTGGATGCTGGTAGCCAAATTGGCGCTCGTGATTGATGCGCAGTAGGACATTTCTAACTCTTCTGCTGCAGCTCTCCCCTGTTTTGGGTTCAGCAGCCTGCAGCCTGAGAGATCAGGAGCTGTTACCCAAGAGCTGGGAAGAGAGCGTTCCTGTAGGCTGCAGCTCTGAAGAGGCATCGTACGCTAGCCAACACCTCACGAGGATCAGAGGTGTTGGCTTTTTGGTGGTATTCTTTATTCAGGGATTTTTGCGGCATGCTGTTTTGCTGTAACCTGACTTCGTGGCTTTGGCAAAGTAACGTTTATATTGATGGTGACTTCCTCACAAGTCATAAAGGTCTTTCTTTGGCAGAAGAGGAAGGTGTCTTAGCTTTTCAGATACCAAAACCAAGATACTGCCTAGCACTCTGTCAGCTGCACTGGGGCAGACGGAGACAGGCTTTCCCGATTCCTTTTGTTTATGGATTATCCGTTATGATTAATTATCAGCAGTGATTCATATCTGGTTTATGTTCACTGTTGCAGTATATCAAGGCTCGGAAATGGTTGAGGCTGGTGTCCTTTGAGAAACTTACCTGTATCTCAGTGACTGGCTGCACGAGGCACCTTGCTTAACGGGTCTGTTCTCAAAATGCTCACGGCTCTGGTCCTTCAGTGTGAAAATTGGCCTCTGTTTGCTGCTTTTACTGCAACAGATCGACAATTTGTACAGTCATTTACAGACCCGAGATGCATCTTGTCCAAAACATCTCCCAACAGATTTAAGATTGTGGACCTAAGATCATAGAGCCCCAAATCTCCTTTGTGTGCATCCTTGCTGAATCCCGCTGGTCCAGCAGCTATGTCATTGACAGCGTTTCAAGCGACTGCTAAGCTCTGGCAGAAATATCAGTGGCAAATAGCTCTCCTAATTGATTGTGCCTCATAATGAACCATGATCCTCTTTCATACCAGACATACATGCAAATGTCGCTTTGATCAACAAAGAAATAATAGCTTGCCTAAAGCTGCTGTGGAGGAGCAAGTGTAGTGTAAGTCCTTCATGTGTCGAAAGAGAGCCACTACGGTAGTAAAGTCTGAGTCGGTCACGGCTCTGGGACGCCAGGAGTGCGAGGCACTGGCAGTCCTCCAGCCCCAGGCGCAGGTGACAACTGCTGAAGCTTCCGTGGTCCCTGAGAAAAGGGAGAGTTGTTTCAGCTCTCTGCACTTGAGGCCTTGGCGTTGAGGGCTGGCTATGTGAGCTCTACAGCCCGTGAGCAAGGGTGAAGCAGACGACGCTCCATAGTGCCTGAATTCCCAACCCAAACCACAATTCTAAACCTTACCTGTGGCAGTGAGTTCCAGTCCCAGCGTCCTCTTGCGCTAGTGTTAGGCGTGATGCTAAGGCAGTTCCTTCCTAAACAGCAAAACAAAAGCATTGGAAATAAGAGGTCACCTTAGGGACTCGTGCGTGCTCCCACCTCATTTCTGCTTAGGCTAGGCACAGGGCTGGTAATGTGTCTTGGTGGTCCAAGGGGGATCTGAAGTGGCAGTGAAATTGTTACAAGACTGCACTTAAGTTGAGCAGAGACATTCCGAGCAACTCTGCAGGCTGCGTGCAGGCTCAGTTTGGAATAGTGACCTACTTTGGAGGGAATTCTTTCAGGTAACTAGATCAGAGTTGCTGTTTCTGTGCAAAACATGCAAATACACTAAGCAGGCTGTGTGCCCCGCAGGGCTTTGCACGCGGTGTGCCTGCTACGGCGTTTTTGCTAATACCTGAGATCAGTGTGGCTGTGTTCTTGCAGAGTAAGCTGTCTCCGCATATTCCTGGAGTGAGCAGGCCTGGAGTCACTGGGCAAAGCTTTCTTCTAAACATAAAAATGATGTAGGAAGAATAACCCACGCTCGCTGACGTGGTCAGTATGGCACTAGAAAGCGCTATAGCCACGTTAACTGAGGTGATGTTGAAACAAAGACATGCCTGAAGACGTGCACAGCTACACCAGAACTGATGCCCAAGGCAGATTTTTCTGGTGTTTGCCTTGTCATGCTTAACTGCTTGTGAAAGACTGCTGCAGCCCAGTGAATTTGTGATGCAGTCAGGCATAGGATTGCTAATGAAGATGGGCTCGGGGAGAGGAGGGGGGAGTCCGTCCTTAGTGCAAACTTTAAAATACCTTTGGTGTTAACGACTGCTTCTTCATTACTAGGCCAGACTTTCTGATGAGCCTCAGCTGGCCAGCCTTTGCCTAGAGAACATCGACAAGAACACATCAGGTGCCATCAATGCGGAGGGGTTTACAGACATTGATCTGGGTAAGCTTTTTCCCCTCCTCCCTCTGCGTGCTTTCATAATGTGTGAAGGCTCGCTGAATATCAGAGCTGCAGCTTCCCTCTGAGACATCCTGATTATTTCCACTGCAGTTCTGACCACTAGTAGAGTGCCGATTGGAGTGGCTACCTACAACTATATTTGTAAGCCTTGTTTGTGTTGAGAAACTCATAAATGACCTAATATCACAAGAGCAGCCAGTGAATCTCTGGTGGACCTCCAGTTTAGAAATAAGAAAGTGGTAACTGTCACAGCTCCTGTTACAGAGTTGTGTGGAACAATCTGGATTAACTTACCGTGGGAAGTGCAGTGATTATATTCCAGCAAGGACTCTCTAAAAGCTGTAGAGAAACATTTCTCTGTGCTCCTGCGTCACAAGTTCCTGTGCAGGTACTTTGTCCCAGCTCTGGATGGTGGAAGGGTTCAGATTGCCAGGCACTGCATGAAGAGCGGTGAAGAGAGAGTGAGCCTTGAACATGCAGTGTGTTTTGTGGATCAAATGGTCGTTGTGGTCTCCTCTTAACACCGTTTTCAGGGAAGGAACCTGCTTTATTCCCTGTGTGTGCTAAGGACTGTCCGTTTTCCTTAATTCAAATCTCGAAATTTATCTTCTGAAGTGACAAGTTACTGGTAATACAACACAACCCAAAAAGGCTTCAGAGAGTTGCCACAAGCCACCTTCAGGGCAGTAGCAGGGTTAAAAAACTGTAGCTAGAAGTAGGGTCTTTTATAACAGTTATCAGCTGGCTTTAAAGTACACCCTGCTACGGCATAGGATTGTTCCATTCCTATTCTTTAAAATGTGCACTTAAAGGATTAAACTGTTTGATGTTTTGAAATGTGTCTATTCTTGTAGATTTTTACCTGGCAATGCTCAGAATGTAATAACTTTTCATTTTCCCAGAGATACCAAGACACTCCAGGTGTGGAACATATACCTGTGGTCCAGATCGACCTTTCCGTCCCCTTGAAAGTTCCAGGTAAGTGCAGCTAATCTTTAAATTAATTACAGAAATTCAGTTAAGCAGAAGTAGTAATTCCTCTTTAGGTTTTTAAGGGCAAGGAGCATAACTTTCATTAGACTCTTAAAGGTATCTTCTTAACTTAAATGTGTTTGAAAATAATACTTTGCAGTCCGAGTGTGGTTCCTCTCAAGACAGAAGTAATTCTGTGATTAAGTGTACTGTGCAGCAAAGTCTCTAACACGTAAACTAACCACTGCTCTGCCTAGGAAACAGTCACCTTTGGAACGTCTTATAGGGCTGAGGGAGGTGATCAGGAGGCATCAGGTGGAGTCTAATGGTAGAGATGCTATTTTAATACCTTGTTACAAATATCAAAAGATGGTTGTGTATCTAATAGGCGTTTTGATATAGCACTGAAAAGCTGTTGATAAAGTGCAGTACATTGCAAGCAGTCATGGTATAAGTATAGTATGGTATAAACAAGTTACTGAAAAAAGTTCCTACTATATTTTATGGCCTGCTGTAATCCACCATGTTGAGTCTGACACCATTGCAAAGGCATCTCTCCGAGCACTGTCTAGAGAAGTGTTTTCACCCCAAAAAAGGAGAGAAGCTCATCAGAACAGAAGTCACCCGAAGGCAAGCCTACATGTGGAACCACAAAGAAAAGCCTCTGTTAGGCTTCGACGCCTTGCCAGCCAGCTGTTACATGGCTGGGGAGAGGATCTGCAGGGTAAGAGATGAAAACAACAACTAACATGCCAGACTGCCTCTAACAGAAAACAGGGTAACTCCCAAGAACACATTTTCTCCCCAGCGCTTAAAAATGTTATTTCTCCTCGTGTCATTTTTTAACTCTGTTCTAATCAACACCACTTGCACTCTTTGCGACACACAAATCATCTCTGCAGCTGGCACTGAGAGCACTGCCTCGAAACTTCCTGATTAATAGACTGGACTACCATTTCTGCATCTTCACCTTCCACCAAAGGAGGCATCAATGATCCCATCTACAGCTGGTCTATCGTCATTTCTTGACTTAGCTAGTTCAGTAGGCCAAAAACTTCATGCAACTTTCGTTTGAATTGTTATGACACAGCACTGTGCTCCAAAAGAGCACCCGCATTGAAAGGATGAGTCAATCACATCTAACGTACTTCCAATCATTAATCTGATTATACAGACTGCCCGATGCCTTACTGCCTCATTGGCACTGCTTGCTGTTTCAGGATGTGCGTGACAAAGCAAAAGCCATGCTGGAGACAACGTCATAATGAACCAAACAGTTCAAAAAAAAAAAAAAGTTTAAATGCATTGGGAACAGGCTTTTGGAAGGGAATTCTGCCTTTCCAGAACATGCGTCTATAGTCTAAGCACGGAAGAGGACACGCCACACCCCCACACCCCCTCTCTTTTTAAAATAGCTCCTAACTATCCCTTTTGCCTTCCCAGCATCTTAAAAAGACTCCCTTTATCCATTTTTTCCACTGATGTTTAAAATCCTGTGCTTTTAAAGGCGAAATTTAAAACTACTCTGAAACCAATGAGCAATATCTGCATTTTCACATGAAAAACACCCTCACGAAAGCTTCAATAAGCATCTGTGTCATTAATACACCAAGTATCAAATTTTATGCTCATTTTACAAAGGTCCAAGTGCAACACAGCCTACCTAGAGGAGGATCTTGTCAATGTTAAATCTTTAAGTATGAAAGATCTTCCTCCTTTAACTTCACCTTTAGCCAACGCCACATCTGACATAACCTAGTGAAGCAGGTGCTCTTCGACACTGGATTCTGATGATGTAGGAAAAGAAACCTACACACTCTGTAGAAATGGTATGATGTAGATCAGAGTAACACTTTATGGGGTAGCATATTTAGGAGTATAAATGTTTCCTCTAAAACTTTACTTTCTGTTCCTCACTGGCTATCGCAGAATCCATGCCTTTGCCCTATTCCAATATATCTTTTCTTCTGGTGATAATAATTGGCCTCCATCACAGTTTATTACCATCTAACATTCTGGTTTTCAGGCTGTTTCACACAGACCAAACTACTGCAGGAGTGACGTCAGCCAGATGGTCAGTCAGCCTGCGAGCACCTGTGACGCTGAAAGTGCATTAGTGATTGAAGAGAAAATTCAGAGACCCTTCTGCCGCAAAGCCCTTGAAGCCAATGAAGCATTTTTCAAAAGCTCTCGACAATTTTATTCAATACTGCTAGAAAAATTCAAGACTTCAGAAACATATCACTTCCTGCATGTGTCATGCCATCCAATGGCATCCCTAAGACCCCGTACACTGTGCTGTGAAGTCTCTTCACAGACGTTCTCCTGAAAATTCTGTAAATATCTGTAGCCAGCTTTAGGTCCAAGCCCTTTAAAGTCTAGGGCTGAAGTTACAGTTACTGCAGCGTACACATTATTCTGCCTAAGTTTTAATATATGAAACAGGAAGACGAAAAATCCCCACTAGTATACATCTTAAAGAAAAGTCACAAAACCCACTTCTTCTCTCCAAATTAGCCATCTGTTCTACGTCTATCACTTACAGCTTTCTCCGTCAGAAAACCTGGCAAGTTTTTCATTACAGGATATACTCCCACATCTCCTTATCATTTGACCTGGAAGAATTCCAGGACACCAAATCTTCTGTAAGCACTACATGTCGCCCATCGACCATGCATTCTTCCACACCCAGCTCCACCTCTAAAGCACAGATCCGAAGGTTGTTGTCGGAACAGCAACCCCAAAGGAACAGCTCTGCGAGGCCCCAACACAAGTCCCAGCTACCGCTCGTGGCCGAACGGCATTATCGCTGCCCACTCCACTTGATCCCAGCGCTGCCTGCCCTCCTGGCTCCCTGCACACCAGCAGGACGAGCCCCAGGCTGACTCACACTACGTGGGGACGAGCCACAAAGAGCAGAGCGCAGCTTCCGCAGGCCGCGGCCCCACGGGGCGGTCTGCAACGCCAGCAGACGGGCGGTCCCCGAGGCCCCACGCCCGCCGCCCCACGCACCTTCTTTGGTCTGGGCGTTGGTGATCTGCAGGTTGCAGCTCGCTGCCTTCAGCTACTCACAGAATCACAGAATCACAGAATAGTAGGGGTTGGAAGGGACCTCTGTGGGTCATCTAGTCCAACCCCCCCGCCGAAGCAGGGTCACCTACAGCAGGCTGCACAGGACCTTGTCCAGGCGGGTCTTGAATATCTCCAGAGAAGGAGACTCCACAACCTCCCTGGGCAGCCTGTTCCAGTGCTCCATCACCCTCAGAGGGAAGAAGTTCTTCCTCATGTTCAGACGGAACTTCCTGTGCCTCAGTTTGCGCCCATTGCCCCTTGTCCTGTCACTGGGCACCACTGAAAAGAGCTTGGCCCCATCCTCCTGACACCCACCCTTATGATATTTGTAGGCATTTCTAAGGTCCCCTTGCAGCCTTCTCTTCTTCAGGCTGAACAAGCCCAGTTCCCTCAACCTCTCCTCATAGGGGAGATGCTCCAGTCCCCTCATCATCCTCGTAGCCCTCCGCTGGACTCTCTCCAGTAGCTCTTCATCTTTCTTGAACTGGGGAGCCCAGAACTGGACACAGTACTCCAGATGAGGCCTCACCAGGGCAGTGTAGAGGGGAAGGAGAACCTCCCTTGTCCTGCTGTCCACACTCTTCTTGATGCACCCCAGGATCCCATTGGCTTTCTTGGCAATTTCACGGCCCATGATCTGGCATTTGAGGTCGCACAGGGAGATGTGGAGGCCATCGAAGGTGACCGTGTCATAGGTCAGTTTGGAAAAGAACTTGTAGTGGACAGCAGGCATGGCTGGGGTCAGGTGGTGCCTGCTCTGCGATGGCGTCTGCCACGTCACAGGGTGGATGGGAGGACGATGGGGAGAGGCCCCACGGCCCTGGCTCGGCCTTTGCCCCCTCTCTCGCACTCAGCACTCCCAGGCCCGACTGCTCGCGATGGCGATGGCACCAGCGAGCCCCTGCCTCAGCGTTCAGAACATGGAAACCAACCCCTGCGCCTCACGTGACCCAGCGCATTGTGACATCAGGCCCGTATCCCTGGGCGGAGGTCACAGAGTCACAGAGTCACAGAATGCTTTGGGTTGGAAGGAACCTTCAGAGGTCATCTAGTCCAACCTCCTGCGGTGAGCAGGGACATCTTCAACCTGACCAGGCTGTTGAGCCCCGTCCAACCTGGCCTTGAATGTTTCCCGGGATGGGGCCTCCACCACCTCTCTGGGCAACCTGTTCCAGTGTTTCACCCTCCCTTCGAATAAAGCCATTGTTCCTTGTGCTATCCCTACAAGCCCTCCTGACAATATTTTCCCCGTCTTTCCTATAGGCCCCTTGAAGTACTGAAAGACTGTCACAACGTCTCCTGCAGCCTTCTCTTCCCCAGGCTGAACAGCCACAACTCTCTCAGCCTTTCCTCACAGCAGAGGTGCTCCAGCCCTCGGACCATCTTTGTGGCCTCCTCTGGACCCGCTCCAACAGCTCCGTGTCCTTCTGGTGCTGGGGGCTCCAGAGCTGGACACACGACTCGAGGTGGGGTCTCACCAGAGCAGAGCAGAGGGGCAGAATCACTTTATCCTGCTCTGCTGAGACCCGATCCTGGAGTACTGGGGCAGTAGTTTGGCATTAGAGTTGCTTTGCAAACCAGCAGCACGTGTATGTGTGTGTGTGAAGTAGCGAGTGGTCAAATCATTTTGCGAACCACAGGTGAAACTGCCTTCAGGCTGCCCCAGTTTCAACGGCACAGCTCATACGCAGGAATGCAGGAATTCCTCTTGGAATGCTGTGCTTTGTGTCCCAGCCTCTCTCCTCGGCCGCCACAGGCCAGTTGCCAAGTTTTGGTGACAGCTCCCCATCATAGCCGCATGGTACCGGTTCTGGCACTGGTTCCAGCCCAGTTAGGAGCAGCAGTTTCCCCACCCCGGGGCAGACAGGAGGAGGACAAAACAACCCAAAAGCACTCCAACACCCCCTATACCCACTACTGGGTCAGGATGGGGCAGCACACCCATGCCAACATCACCGGCCCACCGGTGCTGGCCCCGTCCCTTCCCCTGGGGCAGGAAAGTCACCACTCCCCTCCAAGTCATGCTTGGGATGGGAAATTGTGGGGATGGGAAACTGTTAGGATGGGAATCTGTAACTGGGATGCCAATTCATCGTTGGGATGGGAAACCATTATTCAGCACAGGAAACCATCAGCAAGATAGGAAATCATTGAGATGGGACGTTGTTGTGGTAGGAAAAACCAAACCCTCCCATGCCCTTGTCTCCTACCGGGTGGTGCACAGATCAGGAGAGGTGGGCAGCAAGAAGGCCAAGCGTCCCACACCTGCCAGCACCCACAAGATGCAAGAGACCTCTGTGCAGGACAACACCCCAGCAAAGAAAAGGAAGAAGATGGGGGTGTGCTAGGTGCCCAAACACTCAAAAACCCTCTGGGAGGGGACGCTGCACAGGGACAGCTTGGCAGTGGTCAGGCAGGAAGCAGCAAGCAGAGAGCATCAACGGCAGCAACGTGCCTGCCAAATGACCTAGTCCCTGGGGGGAAGCTGGGGGCAAAGGTCCTTTGCGCAGCAGGAGGGGACAGGTTGTGTTGGGAGACTGACATGGAGTAGCCAACGAGTACGGCTACCCATAACCCAGCGGTCCGGCACTGGCCCCCACAGCACTCAGGCGCACAGGAGATCTGGAGGCAGAGACCTGCACCCACCCGCTCCAAACTCGGCCCTCTCCCACATCCCTCTGTCTTACTTAATTCATTTAAAGAGTTGGGTGTTGGCTTTGCAGAGCTTCTCTCTGTCTGTGGTCATTTGCGCAGTGGGAGGTGGGGTGGGGGGTTAACGCATCCCCTGCCTCCTCCGCAGGTGAATGAGCTGGGCTGGGGATGGCCACCGAAAGGACGGGTAGATGGGGCATCAGGCTGGGTGGCGGGTGCCCGGGGGACAAACCACACTGAATCGCATCAGCACCAGGCGGATGGAGGCCTCCGTCACTGCCTGTGTACCGGCACCACTGCCCCGGCACCAGCATCACCATCACTGCACCGGCACTGGCATCACCATCACTGCACCGGCACCAGCATCACCATCACTGCACCGGCACTGGCATCACCATCACTGCCCCGGCACTGGCATCACCATCACTGCACCGGCACTGGTATCACCATCACTGCACCGGCACCAGCATCACCATCACTGCCCCGGCACTGGCATCACCATCACTGCACCGGCACTGGCATCACCGCCGGCTAGCTGGACCCAGCCCTGGGAAAGGTGCTGCGGCTGCTGCGGGGGGCTCGGCACGGACTGGTTGAGCTGTCCCAGTCCCTGAACAGGGCAATTGTAGTGAAAGCCCTGTAAGACTGAACAGAAAATCACACTGCTCGTGCTGTTGTAGTCACTAAAAACGCTGCCTGGCTCAGGGGGGCTCTGGGGTTGGGGTGCCCCGTGCCTGTGCCCAGGGGTTCTGTCTACTTCATCTCCTTCCCCTCCCCAGCTCTGGAGTCACCCCCGGGGCTGCCCCTGGCCGGGCCCCCCTGCCCCCCTCGTGCGGCCAGCAGGCAGCAGAGCCCCCAGTGCCCACCCCAGGGCCCCGCTCCCCTCACGGGCAGCCCCAGCCCTCACCTCAGCCGGGGCCTGCAGCAGAGCCTGCCCCTGCCACACCAACATGGCCGGCAGCAGCCCCTGCCCCGGGCCTACAGCTCCCAGCATGCCCCGGGAACCAACATGGCCACCCAGCAGCCCCTGCCCCAGGGCAGGCCCCAGGACTACAGCTCCCAGCATGCCCCAGGAACCAACATGGCCACCTGGCAGCCCCAAGAAGGAGAGAGGGATGGGAGCAGGACAGACGGATGGTGAAATAAGTTGGGAGCTGGGCAGGGCGTGGAGAAAGGAAACCCCTGGTGAGGAGCAGGCACAGGGACAGGGAGTGGGGGACGCAGGGCAGGGGCAGGGGGTGGCCAGGAACATTGTGATGAGCAACAGGACAGGGGGACAGAGAGCAGAGGAGGGCAGGAGGAAGGACAGTGAGTCAGGCCGACACAGGCTGGGCGAGGGAGCAGAGCAGAGGGAAAAGGATGGGAGGAAACAGGAAGGGCAGAGGGAGGGGAGAGGCAGGGACAGAGAGGAGTAAACATGGAAGAGAAGCAAACGATCTGCAGAACAGCCAGGACTGTGAACCAGCAGCTCAGTGCCTCTTCTCTGAAAAGGTGTGAACACTGCAGCTGGTGACGCCAGAAGCAGCTGCAGGAGCCAGGGGCCTGCTGCTGCCCCACTGTAATGGAACCGTTCTTCCCTTGGAAAGAAGGGCTATTGTCTGTGTTTAATTAGCCCCCCTTCCATCAAGTATTTTTTTAATTAGTGCAGGACAAGCATTATGTTAACATTTAACCTGAGTTCAAAGACAGGATATCGTGGCCACCTGCACTATCCTTCTAATCAAGGACAAAGGCTCCTTCTGGAAGAAACAAAGGAAAGTTGGCAGAAGAAAGTAGCCTTAAGTTGTCCTTAGGTGACATGTGACCAGATGTGGATGAAAGCAGTTAGGGTACTTCACCCGGGAGGACCACCAAGGACCACCAGAAGAGGAACACACAAGCAGAACGGGTCTGAAAAGGAGCCAAGAAAAATGTCGCCACAATGTTATGGAACTCATGTAGATTAGAATGAATATGTATTAGATAGACAGAATATGCATGAATTCAATGTGTAAATGTAATGGAGAAGATGGCATTGGCTGTGCTTGGTTTGTGGGAAATCCACCGAGCACCCAGGCCTGAATAAAGCAATATCTCTCCTGGTTGTGTGAGGCTTGGCTGATTGCACACCGGGTAAAGAATGCGCTTTTCGGACAACACTGTCACCTACTCCGCAATCGGTGACATCAGAAGAAGAGTCACAGGCAAGGTGACCTCACATACCCGATGAGCTACTCAGGGACATGGGACATCACCAGCACCTGCACAAGCCTGGGGCCGGCTCTGATGCCAAAAGCCACTCCGGCACCAGTGACCTCACGAGGCCCTGCACGGCAGGAGCCTCCTCACTGCCCACACCCTCGATTTTTCACCTCCACCTCTATCTCCCACCTCCCCGTGCTCACCTCTCTCCCAGGCACCTTTCTCACCTGCTCCACGGCCTCCCAATGCCTCTATGTGTCTCGGTGTTTGTGTGGCAGATGTTACCTCAGAAGAATGGTCCCAGCTGGGTCACCTGCATCTCCTTCTCTTCTCCCTCTGCTGCCATCATGACCTCATCCACAGTCTGATGTGACCTCAGAGGCCCCTTCATCCTGCCTCCCTTCTGCTGGTAAATCCTGTTCCTGCAAGAGAAGTGACAACCGGTCGGTGTCCCCTCTGAGGCACCTGACCCGCATCTTCCTGAGCTGGATAGATGGTGGGTCCTGTCACCACCAGCCCCGGCTGTGCTTGAAGTCTTCTCCTGGCTCAGGGGCAGCTCTGGCTGTGCTTGGTGCGTGCCGTGCTTGCTGAAGGAGAACAGCAACACCCCGAGTTTCTCCTGGGCAGTGTCCTGCTGGCAGAGCTCATACCAAGGCCTGTTTGCCGCGGGTCCCGAGGCTGGTCCAGGGGTGCTCCCTGTCCCCCAGCTTGGCCGCAGGTGCCACATCTGGCTCCTGGGAAAGCCCGTTCCCAGCTGTGAGCCAGGCCAAGGGCACACGGCACAAACAGCCCCCACCCCTGAGGGCCCCAGCCCCCAACAGACCTCAAACTACTCAAACTTACAAACAGGCTCTCCTTCTGACTGCTCTGTCTTCAGTTTTAAGGAACGAGACAGTGTGCTCCCAGATTCTGCAGTCCAACCTAAACTGTTAAGAGGGAGATTTGGGATCCAGAACAAAAGAATTTCCATTACAGAATCTCAGCCACCACCTCCCTTATTGTCATCACTCACCCACAAAAGCTGCGTTGTGAAAAATCTTACAGCTAAGTAAAATTATGCTTTCCTCCCCAAATCTTTGTTCTTCTCATACCGTCAGACTGATGCGGGTTATCATTATTAATAATTATATGAGTAATAATTATTAAATTATTATCTTATTAATAATCATTAAATTACTATATAAAAATAAATATTAAAATTATTAATACATATTTGATTATAATCATATAATTATTCTGTAAGCGCCACCAATGCAAAGGGGACATGGCAGCCCCCAGGGGAAGCAGGGTTGCCCGGGGAACGTCCCGATGCTGTCCCTTCCCAGCTGCCCATGGCAGCACAGCGCACGCAGACCCTGGGTGTCCTTGCAGCAGAGCCCCAGCTGCCCCGCTGGAGCACAGACACCCGGAGGGGAGGAGGAGGAGAGACGCTTTAGGCAGCCTGTCCCCTCCCCAGACCCCCCCCGGGCACGGAAAGGCCCCCGGGGGCGCCCTGCCAAGCCGGCGAGTCGCCTCTCGTGCCGCGGTGCAGAGGTGGCCACCTCCTGCGTGCTCTGGGCTGGCGCAGCCTTGCCCTGAGCTGGGGGGAGGTTCCCTGTGCCTCAGTCCAGAGTCCTCACCTGCAAAGCCTCTTTTTCAGGGCCCAAATCCTCATTTTTGGGGCCCCAACCTGTCTGTTCTTGCCCACAGCCGTGTGTTTCCCTGTCCCACTTCACCGCTCTGCACAGCTTCCCGAGGAGGGGACATGAGAGGGAGGTGCTGAGCTCTGCTCCTGGGGTCCAGACACAGGACACGTGGGAACAGCTCAGAGCTGCACCAGGGCAGGTTCAGCTGGGCACGAGGATCCGTTTCTGCACCGAGAGGGCGGCCGGGCGCTGGGACAGGCTGCCTGAGAGCGGTCGGTGCCCCCGGCCTGTCCGTGCCCACGGGGCCTTTGGGCAGTGCTCTCAGTGACTCGGTTTTACCTTTGCTCAGCCCTGAAGGTGTCGGGTGTCGGGCAGATGGACTAGATGGTCATTGTTGGTCCCTCCCAAATGAAATGATTCTATTCTATGCTATGTTTTTTCACCTGTGTGTTGACAAGGCGCGGCCTCCATCCTGAGAACTCACCTCAAATGACAAGGTCATACTCAGAATTACAACATTAATTTAATCAAGTAATTTTGCAACTGAATGAAGTAAATCTGCAAATTTACAAGCGGCTCACAGAACAGAACTAGCTGAATAAAAAGAAATGTCTATGCATTATATCAATCCTAAATTTGTGTGGACTGTTGGAGAAGAAAAAGAAATCACAGTTGAAGTTTCTAAACTTTCCTTGTAAGCTGAGGCTGCCCCTTGGCAACTGTGCATTCCCCTTTCCTACCTGATTCTTCACAAATCTGGAAATTCAATTTCTGGAGAGTTTAGAATCAGACAATCATAGAATCATTTAGGATGGAAAAGACCTTTAAGGTCATCGAGTCCAACCACAAACCTCACACTGCCAAGTCCACCACTAAACCACGCAGACCCCATTCGCAGAAGACACTCTCCTGTTTTGGTCATTCAAGCTGCTCTAGGATTTTGCTACAAGGAAACAACTCTTCATCGTCTCCACAGTCACACAGAAGCAGTGTTTTCATGGGAACTTCTCCCTACAAGGCCACGCAGGAGGCGGGTACAGAGTGGGACCTGCCTGCAGGCTCCTGTGTCACAGGGAGCTGCTGAGGTTGTCCTGCGGCCAAGGGATCAGCACAGCACACACAGGCTTGAAGGCCACGCTCCATCTACAATGGTCTTCTCGTCAGGGTCAGCGTTCAGGTTTCCCCGGGAGAAGACTGCTCTTGCCCCCGATGCCACTGTTGAGGTGCTGTGGCCCAAACGTGCCCTGCCAGGAGAAGCCCCGTGGCTTGTCACAGCACAGTGGTGTGTTTGGATTAAATGAGATGTGGTGGGACATCTTGCTGAGCTGTGGTGCTGCCGTAGAAGGACACAGGCTGTGCCACAGGCAGTGATGGGGAAGATGAGGACGGGGGATGTCCCCTGTGTGACGGAGCAGCTCAGATACAGGGAGATCCTCAAGGAGAGGGGCCAGAGGCTGCGTTAGCTTGTGCAAGTGAGGATGTCCAGAGGCTGTGGAACATCTCCAGGGACGGAGCTCCACCAGCTCCCGGGGTAGCCTGTGCTGCCACTTGTCACTGGCACAGCACCCTTTGCCCTTCCCCTCGCTGAGCTGCATGAGGTCCCTGCCAGCCCATCTCTCCAGCCTGCCCAGGTCCCCCGGGATGGCAGCACGACCCCCTGGCCTGTGCCGCTCCTCCCCATCCCGTGTCATCTGCCACGTTGCTGAGGGTGCGCTGGGCCCCACCATCCAGACACCCAGTGCAGGGAGGTGTTACACAGGATCAGGCCCGGGCCTGGCCCCTGGGTGGCACCGCCAGCCACCGGCCTTGCCCTGCGCTCGGTGCCGTAGAGCAGCACCCCCAGGCCCAGCCGTCCAGCCCGGGCTCAGTGCCCCTGACTGTCGGCTCGTCCAGCCCGCTTCCACTCGGGGGACGTGAAACCCATATCTAAAAAGAAGAGATGGCACGATGGGCACATGCCAGCACACTGCTTTCAAATCCCAAGACACAAACCTCCCACACCAATTGCCCCAACACCTACAGAGACGAAAACACCCTACAAATCTCACAGCCAAGGCCAGCAAGTGCTTTTGATTCCAGCTTTGGCTTTTCTGCCAGTCCCCACTGCTGTGCCCTGAGTGTTTGCCCGGCCCGCATCTCTAGGGCACTAAAACTTTCCTCCTCCTCCTCCTCCCTGCTGAGGGGTCGCAGTCTGTGGTGTCCATAAACTCGCTGCGGAGATCACAGCCCCACCGCGGGGATCTGCTCCGCTCTCTCTGCCTCAGCAGGGTTTTCCACTTAGCAGCCCTGGGTATGGGAGCCCACCTGGGGCTGGCGTTGGTGGGCCCTGCAGCTGCATCATTCTTTGGAACTTGGTCACGATGTGGAGGACCTGCTCTCCACCTCCTGGTTCTCCTTGCTGAGCGATGGCAGTCCGTCTTCTCCACAAAGCGGCTGCGCAGACCATAGCCCTGACTCAGGGACCTGCTCTGCTCTCTCTGCCTTGGCAGGGTTTGCTCCAAAGTAGCGCTGGGTGCGGGAGCAAACTGGGAGCTGCTATCGGAGGGCCCTGCAGCTGCCTCATCCCTGGCAGCGTGGACACGACTTGGAGGAGCAGTTCTTCTCCTCCCTCTTGAGTGCTCATAGTCTGTGATGTCCACAGGCGAGCTGCGGAGATCCCGACCCCACTGCGGGGATCCGCTCCGGGCCCTCTCCCTGGCACCGCTCCTCTGGTCGCGGGCAGCAGGGATGTGTCTGTGCTCCACTGTGCTGCTGTCCTGTGTCCCGGTGTGCAGCATACAGTCGCATGGCGGCGGACTGCAGACCGAGCACGCAGCTGTCCTTCTGAACAGCAGCCTTGCACAGCTGCAGAAGAAGCGGTGCAAGCAGGAGCCCACTCTGGAGGCGATGCTGAGGCTGCTTGGTCTGGTGGGGAACAGCCAGCCTGAAGACACCTCCCATGTGCCTGCCCTGGTGAGCTGGCTGGTGCTGGCTAGTGCAGAGGAGCTGCTGTCCTCTGGAGAGTCCTTCGTGCCCACCACCACGTCCTACAAAGGGAGCAGTAAAAAGGTGAAAACGTCTTCCTGAAAGGACCAGCACAGTGGGGAACAGTGAGGAACCCCCAGAAGCTCTGTCAGGGGACAGCTCAGGGCCTCCCAGAGGTTCTCCGGGATGGCTGCAAAGGCAGAAAGGCCAACGGCGGACAAATGGGACGGATCTCTGTGGGATGATCTGGGAGGCAGTAGAGTTGTGGCTGTGAAGCCAGCTGCAGTGTGTGAGGGAAAAGAGAGCAAGGCCAGGATTCCAGAAAGCAATCCACCGTCCATCTGGTGCCCTGACCCACCCCCCCAGAGTTACCTTAGTCTGACGAGGCAGACCCTGTCGCCTCACAGAACCCACCTGCTTGCTGCCGGCTGCCCACTGACTGAGGAAAGCCTGGGCATGTGATGGTGCTGGTGAAGGAGAAGTCCTTTCTCGAGTTCTCAAATCGAAGTACCTGGAGAAAAAAAAGAGTGATCTGCATTTAGAGCTGCTCTTGCAGCCTCCCCTGGGGTTCAGTCACTTTCTTGGAGCAGTTTCCATGACAAAGAGAAGAGGTAACCAAGAGTACCAATGGGAAATTTGATTGGGGTCTGCCCACCTTGTCTGCCCACGTCAGAGCAAGACCTTGTCTTTACTCCACTTATGGCCTCCATTTCACAGAATCATAGAATCCACAGAGCAACCTCTGCCAGTGTCTCACCACCCTCACTGTAAAGAACATCTTCCTAACATCTGACAGAAACCTACCCTCATTCAGTTTAAAACCGTTACCCCTCGTCCTGTCACTACGCTTCCTGATAAAGAGTCCCTCCCCATTGTTCCTGCAGGCCCCCTGCAAGTCCTCTTCTCCACACTGGCCAGCTGCAGACAGCAGACAGGGAGTAGTGTGCAGCAGGGCAGCAGCCTGCAGCCCAGGAAGGAAAGATAATGATTGACGTGGGGTAGGTCAGATTCAAGAGAACTGACTGATGCCGGCAGCAATTGTCTTCCGTGACAGAAAGAGAAACACTCAGAGGATGCGGAGAAAACCAGCAAAACCAGGGAAGGAAACATATTCTAAACAGATGTCATTACTTGTTATTACCTGACATAAAACAGCAGATAAGCTTGCTGCCTCAGAACTTCGTTGACATCTCTACGAACCACAGACGTGTCGTCCATCTTGTACCACAGCCCATTGCTGGCCTGCAAAGAAAGGATATCTGGAGACGAACTGCATGGCCTCTTAACAAAAACAGGCAGAAAACTGCAGAACCAAGAGTACATCAAACCAAATCCAATCCAGACTGTAAGGAGACCTTCTCTCACCAAGAGTCTTGGCTACCAGTAACACTGCCGTGAAAGTTTGTCTTCCCCAGCACATGTTTTTCCCTTGTTAGGAGGGAAGTTGCTCTTTACCTGTGCGTAGCAGAAATAGTGTCCTGAAGAAGAGCTGCCACCACTGTGTACCAGGACAGCATATAAGGAGTAGAGCAGAGGTTCTCCAGCGGTCTGAGATGTGTATGGGCGAAGATCCAAGTACTCAGGATATTCCACAACCTACGGAGAGACCGAGGGGGCTCAGAAATAATCCTGAAATACTACACGAAAGAGCCTTCCAAGACTAAAGGCTGGAGGTGTAGAAATACATCTTTGGGGATCACAGCAACTTGCTTTTCCCTAAAGCAACATGTAATTCTTTGGGTGACAGGAAACTGCTCTCGGCCAAAGCAGCTCTGCTGGAGCAGAGCACATGCTTGTCTTCCCACGGGAACTCTCCTCTCCACGGCAAGGAACAGGAAAAACCCAACCTGACCAACTTGTGAGAGTACTGCTTTGGGAAATCTCCTGCTCCAGGCAGAGAAAGTTGCACCGCAGCTGCGTACACACCTTGGTAATCTTCTTGCCGGTGAAAGCTTCAAATCTTTTCAGACAGACCGTGAGAACCTTGGGCAGGTGAAGGATTGTAAACCCCTTGGAGGCGGCAACCCTCTTGTTGCACCTTGAAACCAAGCACAGAGCCACGTGCTGAAATGCACCCTGACACGCACCCTTTTTTCCCCCCAGAAGGCCAGACCAGCTGCCACGTATCACACATCCTTACGCTGTTTTAAGGCCGTTCAGTACCGTCAGGCCATATAAAAACCAGCTGCAGCTCATCATTGTGCGTGCTCGGTGCCACGCAGCACCTTCAGGCAGGATCTAGCGTTAATCTGTCATTAGTAATCATCTTACCTGCTGCATTTAAAGCAGTTTTCGCCATCCAGCTGCTCCAGTTTCACAAACTCCTCCAGAGCTGCGGTGACAGAGGAGGCTGCCTGGAGGAGTGAGAAAGGACAGCAGTGAGATGAGGGAAGTGCCCTCGCCCAAACACTACCAGCTCCCGCAAAAACCTGGCTAGAAGAGGCTGAGGAGACTGACCATGAACCCACAAGAGGTGTCCAGAAGGAGGCCGAAAGAGGGGATGAAGCTGAACATTTCCCTCATTTCCCAGGGATTCCTGGGGCTATCAAGAACCACCTCTCTGTGGCACTGCACAGTTCAGCTACCGATGGTGTGCAGGGCCATCAATAACGAAACCAACACAGCCCGTCAGGGTAGAAGTCAGACGGTGTTGGGGGAGGACAGATGAGAGCACATCAAGGGCACAGAGGAGATAATTCGTCCTTGTCCAGCATAAAGCCAGCACTTCAGGCAGACACAGCCACGGCCTCCCTGGAAGTACACGCTCCATTCCACTTCCCACCCACCACCAAGCTCTGCTGCGGTCGCAGTATCTGTTTTTAAGCCAACAGCGTTTATTCTGGAAAGCTAAAGGGGCTTTGGGACGTGTTGAAGCAAGGTTACAAGCCCTCTTACTTTGATATCCAAAGGAACATCCAGGAAGAACTCGTAGGAGTCAGAAACAGCTTTGCAGCTCAAGCACGTGACTGAAAGGCAAAGCGAAATGCTCAGAACAGGGGAGGTCGACTGTCCGTGCCTGTTCATATCGTACCTGCTACGCCGGTCACACAAACAGCTGTTTGTCACAGGCAGACAGAAGGGCACAGACAATGCCAAGGAGAGCGACAGCTGTGGAAAGGTACCTCTGGATCTCAGGAAGCCCCCAAATATTTGATAGATGATGGTAGTTGATTGGGAAGAGCTGTCCAAGCTGGAAATAAATGGTAAGGCAGAGAGTTATCTCCTCCAAGGGTTTTGCTTTGTCTGAGAAACCTGGGCATAGGTTTTCCTTGATGGCACTACATCAAGGAGTCCAAAGGGCTCGGCAACATTGAAAAGGTAATTTGCTTGTGCTTACTTGCCGCAGTCACGCAGACATGCTCTCTGCATGGCATCAACAGTACAGCGCAAGAACTCGTGGGCGTCTTCCTGCCTGCCAAGCTGGAAATGTTCTCCTATTCCTAAGAAAGAAGAAATTAGTAGTTGTCTCCTACAAGAATGGAAGAACACAAGTCAAGGCACCTGAAATCACTTACGTGTGATGATACTGATGATAACCCAAGGGTGGATGGTACTGCCCGAGGAATGCAGGACCATGTTCACGTGCGCTTCCATTCTGCACATGACGCAGAAGCCTTTGTGACGACCTGAAGGGGGACAGAGTGAAGCAAGCTTCTCAGGGGAACGGGAAACCTCGTGGAGAGCTTGAAGTTCTAAGAACATTCTCACTCCCAAGGAGCCAAGATCCCAGCAAGCCTGGGACATTTGAGTGCGTGAGGGATGCGAAACTGACAGAAGTTTTCTGTGCAATAAGCAAAGAGAGTTGAACTTGCACAAATAGGGACCAAGACCCAGGGCTAGAAAGAGCTGCCTTTCTGAAGATGAACACACCTAGAGACCAGAAGCAGCTTCTAGGCTTGAGTGTTCAAAGAACACCAGCTCAGGGGGCTCACAAAGAAGGGCAGATTTTCTCCTAAACCACGTTCCAGTTTCTGGGAATTGCTGGGAAGCGCCCAACAGATTTACAAGGAGATGTTCGCAGAGCTACTCACATGCCCGGCTGTGCTCCTGAGAGAGCAGGTAGTTGGCCAGCGGGGCTGTGTACGTCAGGCACTGCAGGACGGAGTTGAGGAAGCACGTATTGTCCAGGTTGTGGAGTCCTGCTCCAGGCCCCTCCCTTCGCTGCCATCTCAGGCAAACCTTCTCCGGGGGAAAGAGGATCCGTTGTGGCGGAGCCATTCCCTCGTCAGTGACTGCAGGGAAACAACATTTGAATAGAGATGAGGCAATTTGCTTGCATGAAAGCATATTTTAAGTCAAGTTCTGTATAGGAGCAGCCAGGACACCCAGCTCTAACCTCCAGCACAGAAACTTCGGGGGAAGCCTAACACTGCCATTGAAATTTAATGGTCAAGAAACAGTTTTGGAAAACAGTCTGTTCCCCTGCTTACTTTCCCAAAAGTCCAGGAAACCCACACGCTGAGTTCAGTGCCTCAGGCTACCTCCCTTTCCCTCTAGAGTCTTGCATTTGATTATCAGGTCGAGTCTTCCCTTGTCCTGATTGTAACGTGATGAAAACAAGCAAGTACCTAGCACAAGGTAACCCTTCTGATGGCAGATCTCTCTATGAGCAATGTCATCACTCAAAGTCTCGTACACAGTAGCAGAGGAGTGACAAAACGCGTTTTCCTGTGTCTAATCCAAAGAACATGGGTAAGTCTGGCTGCTATCAGGAAATGCCCCAGAATTCGCCATAGGTGTTCAGCACATCAACATCCAGGGATGCAGCACCAGACACACCCATTGCCTTTGGGGATTCACAAAGCCCAAACCCGCTGGTGAAGCCGTTACTCACAGGAGTCATTCCCCATTGCGACCAGCGTTCCTCTCAGCAACAGAGGCAAAAGCTTTGGATGAAAACGGATGTGAGGACACACTCCAGAAATAGAAGATCAGCGCCTCTCCTGTCACCTGGTTGCAAAGAAATAATTGTAGCACAACAAAATGATAAACATCCCCCCCAATGCAACCCACAAAACAGCGTCTGCCATCCAGACTGGTTCAGTGGTAATTGTAACCACTGCAGAGCTGCAGGCGGGTGGCCCTTCTGTCCTTGTCACAGGACTCCAGTCAAGAGCAATCACAGAATCACAGAATCACAGAATCACAGAATCACAGAATGTTCGGGGTTGGAAGGGACCTCTGTGGGTCATCTAGTCCAACCCCCTGCCGAAGCAGGGTCACCCACAGCAGGCTGCACAGGACTGCGTCCAGGTGGATCTTGAATATCTCCAGAGAAGGAGACTCCACAACCTCCCTGGGCAGCCTGTTCCAGTGCTCCGTCACCCTCAGAGGGAAGAAGCTCTTCCTCATGTTCAGATGGAACTTCCCATGCTTCAGTTTGTTCCCATTGCCCCTTGTCCTGTCACTGGGCATCACTGAGAAGAGTTTGGCCCCATCCTCCTGACACCCACCCTGCAGATATTTATAAGCATTTATGAGGTCCCCCAATCACCAAGGCCCTTTTGAGACGTTGCGTTGAGTGTCACCTGCTCTGAAGAGGACCCGCTGCTTGCCTGTGGGCAGTGTCAGCAGCAGAGCCCTCTGCCTCTCCAGCCCACGCTTTCCCACCCTGTACACACAAGTGACCAACTTTTGGCTGCTACTTTAACAGCTGTCTTTGTCATGCTCCTTTTTTGTCTCCCTTCCTACCACATCAGTCAAGGTGGGCAGCTCAGCATTCTAGACCGAGCTGAAAGCCTCAGACTGCCACCCCCTACTTCCCTATCCTAGGACATGGCAAGGAAATGTGAATTAGCAAACAGGAACTCGACTCGTAGCTCACATCTGGTCAGCCTATAAAAGTGTAGTAGCTCAGCCTACAGCACGGAAGGTATACAACAGCCTATACTTTCACCCCATATGTACCTCCGCTAAGATCTGTCCCGAAAGTCAAATCATAATTACCTGTGAAAGAGGGTGGAAGTTGAGGAGAAGTGCGCAGTAAGCGATAAGCGGTCAGAAGAAAGCAGCCTCGCAAAGGAAGGAGCTGAGTGACCCTGAAGGCCAGCTCAGCCCAACTGACGTTTGCTGGCTCGCTTTCCAGGACCCCAAGCCCTGGCCAGGTGAGCTCACAAGCACCGGGCGGGTGCCGCCCCTTTGTGACACGGGGCCGCACGGCAACGCGTCCCCTAGGGGACACCTGGCCACCAGAGCCCGGCCACCTCCCCACGCTTCCCCACGCACTGCTGGGCAAAGGGCTGTTCGTCTGACGGCAGAGCTCCCACCTCTTCCCCGAGCCGCACTAGCCAGGTGAACAAAACCCTGCCCAGGGCCACAAGCGTGCCTGTTCCCATCTTTGGCTGGCGCACTTGGGCTGCTGAGGGCTTCTCTTCCCCTCTGGCCAGGTACAGGACTGTGTCCGTCGGACTCGCGCAGCAAAGCACCTGGGCTCTTACAGGCTCCCTTCCAACGAGCTTTTTCTGCCCCCAGGACACAGCCACGGGCGGACTCTGAAGCAGTGCTGCCAAAGAAACACCTTCAGCCCCTGCGCTGGGCTGGCCTCGGCTGGCTGCCCGGCCCCCTGCCAGCTGCCCTCTCGCCCTGGAGCTCCAAAAAATGTTCATGGGCAGCTTTTTAGCATCAGGTTCAATGCCTTGACCTGCTGGGAGGGCAATGAGCATTGCTCCCGCCCGGACGAGACAGCTGGTGGTTATTCCTGTCCCACCTGGACTGGCCCGCTCGGCCCCTGCCCTGCTCATGGCATTGAGTTTTCCCCAGCCCTGCTCAGGGCAGTGGGTTTTACTCCTGCTCAGCTCAGGGCATGTAGTTCTGCCTCTGCTCTACTTGGGGAGGCTTTTTTTCTTTTTATGTTTTGCTTGAGACATCCAGTTTGGCCACAGCTTTGCTTGGGTGGCTTCTTTCATCACATCTCTCTTGGGATGACTCAGTTTCTCCTGTCGCTGCCTTGCAGAGGATCATTTTGCCCCTTCCCCACACAGGGTGCCTGGATTTACTCCTGCCCTGCTCCAGTGGCTCTTTATGCCCCTTGCCCAAACCCAGGGCGGCTGGCTCTGCTCCTACCCCGCTTGAGGCATTTAGTTTTGTCCCTGTCCTGCTCAGGGCTTCTCTCGGTGCCCCTGGCCCCCCACGGGGTATCTCGCTTTGCCCCTGCCCCACTCAGAGCAGACAGTGTTGCCCGTCCTTAGCTGGGGTCTCGGTTTGCCCCAGCCTTTTCCTGCCCCCAGTCCCTCCTACTCAGCCTTCTCTCGTTTCCCCAGTCCCGGTTTGGGCGTTTCTCCTGACAAGGCAGTGTCCCTGTGGTGGTGCAGCCCCCCCCACACCCAGTGACCCAGAACCAGCCAACACTGCATTCTTGCTTACACTGCAACCATCCTGAGACCCTACGAACAGCGGTACCAAGGAAGCCCTTTGAGCTCTCTGGTCCGCAGCGGGCTGCGCCCAGTGACTCCCTCGGAGCGGGACGCTTCTCCGAGCATCTCAAACTCTGCTGGCATCACCTGGGCTGATCTCCTCGAGACTCAACCTTTGCCCGCTGAGAAATCATTTGATCTGAAGTGAGTATTTCACTGAACTCAAGGGGAATTTTTGTGATTGCGTGTGTGTGTGTGTGTGAACCGATTCAAACATAATATTCTGTGACTGTAATATCAAAATTCTTTCTAACCACTCAATAAATGCTAAGCTTACCAGTGACTGACAGCTGCTAATTCCCTGTGATTCTCTCTCTCTTTAAACTGTGAGCACACCCTGAATTGCCGCTAAGCATATTCCTGAGTCTTACACCGCTGTGGTCTAAGGCCGATTCTGGATCCAGCTGCACCAAGGCTTCTCTCTGAGAAGGAGTTTAGAGAGCAAGGGGGTCCAGTCCAAACCTGGGGACGTAAGAGGAGCCTCTCCCTATCCCCTTAACCTTTTCTCTTGTTCTGTATAAATAATTTTCCACTCAAAACCTCCTTCAATTTTGTACTACACTCATTTAATAATAAGTAATGGAGTGAACCCTGCCAATGAACTTTGTAAAATCACATTTCCTAAATTTTCAGTAAAACCTTTTCTTGCAAAACCTCTGAGTGACCATTTAAGTGACCTCACCACTCATACGCGACAGTCCCGTCAAGGCAAGGGCCATGGAGGTTTCCTCGTGGTCCCCTCCCAAGCGCAACCCCATACCTGGCTTGGGTCTGCGGTGGCACCGTCGCTGTGGGGCTGGCAGGGATGGGACGAACACACGCCTTGCCCGGGGGCTCCTCGTCCCTCAGCTTCGGTCCCCAGCGACAGGCGGCCACTCTGCAGGCAGACAACCACAGGCAGCTCTCTGTGTGCTCTGAAGGCCCTTCTGCCTGGGTCCTGGAGGGCTTCATGGTCCACAAGGTTGCAGCCCGAGTGCCAGGGGCCCCCCAGACACGCAGCACTTGCAGTGCCTTGCTGTTCTGAGTGGTGTGGGCAGCCACAGGGTCCTCGGGAGGGGCAGCAGAATTGCACGGCCATGAGCTCATTGCGGGTCAGGCCTTGGGTGCTGGCAACATCCGACGGCGGCAAGGGAAGCAGAGGATCCTGGCAGCTGGGTGTCGAGCAGGGTGTGCCTCTGCTGCCCGCTCCTCACCCACACACGTTAGCTACAGCTCTTGTGCTTGGGCAGCATGGCGTTCGTTGCCCTTCCCAAAATGCCACAGCAGCTGGGCTTGGTTGGGTGAGAGCAGCCAGACGAGATTTGTGCCCAACAGGCTCCCCAGGAGCGGCCATGCAGCCGGGGAGAGGATCTGCTTCTTGGCCGTCGCTGCCGGATCCTTTGCAGCATCCCAGCTCTTCACTCCAGCACCTCGGTACCGCCTGCGACGCCGTGGGACCAAGCACAGGGGAGTGATCCACAGCAGGGCAGCACAAGCGGCTGCTCTTCAGCCCACTTTCAAGACTCCTCCTTTCCACCTCTTTGGCCTGCTTTCAAGGTGCTGCTCTTGATCTCGATGCGCTCGCAGGAGGAGAGGAGGTGGAGATGGAGTTGAGGAGGGAGGGGCTGAGGAGGAAGAAGTACATGGGGGTTTGGAGGCGGTGGTCGCAGGTGACGGCGGTGGTGATGAGGCCATTGCCCAGGAGAGCAGCCTGGCAGATGTCCAGGAAGAGCCAGAAGTGCAAGAACTACAGCTCCTTGGTGTGTGCAAACGCCAGGAGGAGGAACTGGGTGGTGGAGCTGCTGTTGGCCATTAGCTTCCTCTGGGCATGGGGGACTGTCCAAGAGGGAAAAGACAGCAACAAGTAAGCACTGCAGAGAGCGGGGTCTGGTGCCTCTGTGCTGTTGACTGGTGCCTTCAGCCAGAGGCTGATTAAACTGTCTTTATCTCAACCCACGAGTTTTACTTTCTGTCCACTCTCCTCTCCATCCCACTGTGGGGCAGGGGGAGAGCGAGTGAGCAGCTGCGTGCTCCTAGCCGCCGGCTGCCGGGTTATACCATGACAAGATCCAATTTAGGCAGACTCCGCTGCAGCAGCATTTGTCGTTGTGGATGAAGGAACAAGCTGGCTTAGATCCTCAGCCTCCACAGCACTGCTAAGGCAGTCAGGTCTCAACACAGTCTGACATGCAGGCAATTTGTTAGGAATGCTGAGAGTGATCTTCTGGCTCTTTGGTGGATCAGTAATTGAAGGCCTGGCAGTGGTGTAGTTTTGAACACAAGCTGTTGGCAAAGCTGGAGACGGCCTTTTGAGGGTGACAGTAACCATATTTGGAGCCTCTTTTAGGGGTCCATTTCCATTTAAATGACTCGAACTCTGTATTTACAAAGAAGAGATAGCAAGATATATATTTGCAAACACACAGCATTTTAAGTTTTAAGCATGGAATTTTCCTACTAAATAGTTCTACAAATTGCTTCAACACCTAAGAACGAACCCCACCCCCCCCTGCAAACAGAAATGCAAGTCAAACAAGTGTGTTGAATTCGTACTTTTGGTTTATTGCATATTGGTATCAAATGAGCATCATCATCGAAACTCACCCAAACAACTTCACATTGACTAAATCTATCCCCAAATATATTTTTTTTCCCCTTTAAACATTCCCTGAAAGCACTGGAATAATTGTTCTGTGACTCAGGAACAAGACAATTTGTTTTCACTGTCTCAGCTAAAGTGACACTGAAGGGGAGAAAAATATTTATATTTTTTTTAATTTTTTCGTCATTAACAGGCTACTCTCTCAAGAGTGTAGTTCTCAGGGATTTAGAAAGCTGAGTTGGATGTATAAAGTAATGAAGCAGCTTGGATGCATAATTTAGGGTTAGCTACTCTTTGAATAATTCTGGCTGTAACATAAGAACTGTGAAGAAACCTGCAGTGTGGGAGGGAAAAGAAAACTCAACAACAACAAAACCCCACACCAAATCCAAAACCCACTATCAATTTGGTGCCATTATCTGCCCCCCTCATATCACCTTTGTCACATGAGGAGGAAGTCGTGGTCCCGTGAATCCAGGGTGCTCATTCAGCCTCCTGCTGACCAGAGACTGAACAGCGACCAGATGGAGCTGCTTAGTAACAAGCACCTTCTCCCAGTGTCAAATCGTAGCACCCTGGGAAAAGAGCAGTGGTCTTAGTTTGGATTTTTTCTTCAGCCTGTTCTTTGTTTAAACCCCATCCGATCATTATTTGGGAACAGTTTACATGACACAGAAGACTTGTACGGAAGACTTCACCAAGACTACAAAAGGAAAATAAGACAACGGTCTTGCTACAATGACTGTCCTTTCCAGAGCAATAACTCATTCTTACACCATCTACGGCCTTAATTTCTCCTCTTTTCTAAACTAGCCAGCTACAGAGAGCAGATACATAGCAAGGTTCCCAAGGGCAGCAGTTTAAGGCCGAGCAATGAAAGATCATAAATGACACGGGGAATTTCAGGTTAGACAGAACTGAATTATACAAATAGTAATCTTTTCCTCGGACAGCAAGAAGAAAAATATCCATAACAGGGAAGTAAATACATTCTGAACACATCTAGCATTGGTTATTACCTGATATAAGAAAGTACATAAGCTTGCTGGCTGACAACTCTTTTGACACCAGGAATCTGAGGCATCGTTCATTTGACAACAAAGTCCACTGCCGGCCTGCAACTAAAGACAACGATACCTTTAGATGGACTGCTTGTTTTCCAAATGACATCGCAGGCAGAACACTGCAGACAAACCACACCAAAACTCATCAAACCGAACACATAATGCGGCTCTTTCCCCTAAAAACCGTGGTTGCAGTAACATTTCAATTTCTTTGTCAGCACAGATTTTACCCCGTTAAAAACCAAGCCGATCTTCACCTTTATGAAGCCGAGACGGTGTCCTGCTGTGAAACCCCCACATACAAGAACTGCACAGAAAGCACAAACGAGTGGTTCTCCAGCTGGCTGGGACACACACACTGGAAGACCCGCTCTGACGAAAGCCCACCTGGAGTCCTGCGTTCGGCTCTGGAGCCCTCAGCACAGGATAAACACAGACCTGCAGCACAACCCGTAGTTTCTTTCGAACTGTGGATTGTGTTTTGTATTCTGCTGTCTGTCGGATGTATTTTGCTGAATGGTATATTATTTATTATACTGTAAGGACTGTAGTGCATCTGTCGTATCGTAGTCTATGTATTGCATTGCATGTGTTGTACTGTATTTTCTATTGTCATGTAGGTGCTGTGTTTTGCATTATACTGTATTATATGTATCGTGCTGTGTTTTGTACTACGTTATGTATTCTACGTATTTTGTTGAATGTACTGTAGGTATCGTATTATAGTGTATGTGTTGTATTGTCTGTATTGTAACGCATTTGTTATTGTAACATATTCTGTAGTGTAATGTATTTTATATTGTATTGAATGCATCATATTAGGGTTTATTTTGTATTTTGTATTGCATTTTATATTTTATTGTAATGTATGTTGCATTCTATTATAATTCTTATGGTATCATATTTTGTATTATATGGTGTGGTATGTATAGTATGGTATGTATTGTACTATATTTTGTACTGTATTTGTTATTCTATAGCATGGTATTTATTTTGGATCATGCTGTAGGTTATGGTACTTATGGAATTGTATGTATCATATTCTATATGTTGTATTGTCTGCACTTTAGTGTATGGTACGTATTGCATTTCATACATTGTATGGGATGGTATTCATTTATTACCTCTCTAGGAAGTCTGTTCCAGCGTTTGACTACCCTCTCAGTAAAGAAATGTTTCCTCCTGTCAAAAGGCCAGTTCCTCAGCCAGCGCAGTGTGCACCTGTTCACCTCGCACCTGGACAGCTTGTCCGGAAGGACGCTGTGAAGGACAGCATCAAAAGCCTTCCTAAGATCCAGAGAAGCCACATCCACCGCCTTTTCTCCAGGTGCTGAGGTGTGTGTGCCAGTGTTTCACCATCCTACTGTCGAAAATATCTCCCTTACACCCAGTCTAAATCTACCCCCTTTTAGTTTAAAACTGTTACCCCTTGTCCTATCGCAACAAGCCCTGCTGAAAAGCCTTTCCACATCTTTCTTTTAGCCCCCTTTTAAGTACTGGGAGGCCACAACAAGGTCTCCCCAGAGCCTTCTCTTTTCCAGGCAAAACAGCCCTCACTCTCAGGCTTTCCTCAGAGGAGAGGTGTTCCTCTGCATTGCCCTGCACTTGGCCTTGTTGAACCTCATGAGGTTCACACAAGCCCACTTCTTCAGCTTGTCCATGTCCCTCTGGATGGCATCGTGTCCCTCAGGCATGTCCACTACTCCACTCAGCTTGGTGCCGTCTGCAGACTTGCTGAGGGTGCACTCGATCCCTCTGTCTACATCACTGATGACGATATTAAACAGTACTGTTCCCAATATGCACCCGTGTGGGAGATCACTTCTCCCTGATCTCCATCTGGACCTTGAGCCATCGACCGCTACCCTCCGGATGCGACCATCTAACCAACTCCTCATCCACTGAACAGTCCACCCATCAATTCCACATCTCTCCAATGTAGAGAGCAGGATGTTGTGCGGGACTCTGACATTCCAGAATGTGTCTAGAGAAGTATGAGGAGGAAGTAGAAGAGGAGAAGGTAGAAAAAGAACAGAAGGAACAGGAGAAGGATGATAAAGAACAGCAAGGTAAACAGAAGAAGAGAATAACAGGAAAAGGAAGCAGAAAAATAGAAGGAAATAGGAGGAGTTGGAGGAGGAGGAGCAGGAGAAGGAGGGTTATGAGGAGACAGACTATGAAGAACAAGAACAGGAGGAGGATGAACATGCAGAGGACAAACATTGTGAGGAGTATTAGAAGGAGGGGGAGAAAAAGTAGGAGAATGAGGAAGGGGAAGCAGAGGTTGAGGAAGAAGCAGATGAAGACAAAAAGGAAAAGAAAGAAGAAGAACAGAATGATGAGCAAGAACCGTAGGAAGAACAGGATGAAGAACATGAGAAAGAACAAGAAGAACCGCAAGAACAAGGGCAGGAAGAGTACGAGGAGGAACACAAAAAGGGAAAATAGGAAGGACAGGAGCACGAGGAAAAACAGGAAGTAGAGGAGGAAGAAATGGAGGAAGAGAATGAACAGAAGGAGAAGAAAAAGAAGGATGAAAGACAGCAGGAGGAAGAACAACGGGAAGAGAAACAGGAGCAGAAGGGTGAAATGGAAGAGGAAGAACAGGAAGAGATGGAAGAAGAGAAAGGACAGTGTTTTGATTTCGGCTGCCGCCGGCAACAAAAGCACCACGCGGCCGCCCCTCCCCCCGCCGGCGTGCGGAGGAGGATGAAAAGAAAGAGGCAGAAACTGGTGGGTCGGGATAAGAGCAGTTTAACAGAACAGCAAACAGAGGGAAACAGGAACAACAACGATACAAATAAGGAGAAAACACAACAACGAACCGTACAACTCAGACAGCCGCTCTCCTGAAACAGGACTGGCGCTGCGCCCCCCCAAGCCGCGAGTGCGTTCCCGCCGCTCCGCCCCCCCCCACCGGAACCCAGCGTGACGTCACAGGGTATGGAATACCGGGCTCTGTTTGGCCAGGTGGGGTCAGCCCCCACCCCCTGGCTGTGCCCCTTCCTGGAGTCCGGTGAAAATTAACCCTGTCCTGGCCGAAACCAGGACAGACAGGAAGAACATAAGGAGAAAGAGCAGGACGAAGAACATAAGGAAGAGAGACAAATCGAGGAGGTGGAGGAAGAGAAGGAAGAACAGAATAAGGAGCATAATAAAGAAAAGGATGAGGGGAAAAAAAAAAAGAGAAAAAATAAGAGGAAGAAGGCAAGGAGAAGAAAGAACAGGAGGAGGAAGAGGAAGAACAGGACCAGGAGGAGAACAGGACCAGGAGGGAGATAAGAAGGAGTGTAGGAGTGGGAACTCGGAAAACAGCTGAAACGATACCATCCCAATGTGGGTACGATCGTTCTCCTCTATTAGTCAGCAAAACAGGGTTTCTATAGCAAAGCAATAACAGCATCTGATTGGTTAGATACCCTTAACCATATATAGGCAAAACTGCTATAACTCGCTGTGATTGGTGCAAAGCTTCATCTCTCGACGCGGAAGCAGTGATATGACAGGAAGCAGCACTGTGGCAGGAAGCGGCGACGTAACAGTCCCCCTGTTCCAGTGTTCCGAGCTCTACCTTCCCAACAGGGTTCCGTGTTCTCCGCTCTCAAGGCCCATCTCTAGTTTGAAACCTGGGTTGCTCAATGGCACCAAACTATGTCCCCTCTCGCCCAGCCAAGACTCCACAGTATGTGTGGTTTTGTTTGGCGTGTATGGTATTGTACGCATGGTAGGTGTGGTACTGTTACAGAGGAAGAGTCAGAGATCACTCAGGTCTGAGCTGGCAGTTAATTCATGGAGTTCTAATCAGCACATTTAGGTATGGAGAATATTTAGTAAGTACAGTTGGACTGGCAGTCAATACTCTGCTGTCCGCTATACTGAAAGTCAGTATGGGATACAAACACTGTTGCGTCTTTGGTCCCTTAAAAGCAGTCTGTGAATTGTAAAAGTGAAGCTGGGAACTTATAAATGAGGGTTTCACCCTAAAAAGGAGGGTTTGGACCCTAAAATCAGGCTTTGGGCCCTCCAAATGCTGCTATCACCATTGAGCTCTTGTGGGACAGAAAGAGATCCTCTCAGGCAGCAGTTGCGTCCCACTGCGCAGGCTTTGAGCCAGCCCTGGTGACTCAGCTGACCAGCAGATTGTCACTGGAGGACGCTGGGGCTGCAAGGGTACACTTTTCCCAGCCACCACTTACCTGCAGGGAGATCTGCTTTAACGTCCCCAGCCAGGAGGACATGCACTGCACAGGCGGGTATTCACAGAGGTGTCTCTTGGACTTGCCAAGGCAGGAATCACCTAGGGCAGAGGACAACAGCACAAGAGCAGGGAAGTGCTGGCCTGTTTTTCAAGCCAAGGCAGCTATTTCACCTGGAGGGGGTCTCCTGAACAGTGTCAGAAGTGCTAGCTGACTGAAAGCATGCACAGCTCACTCGAGGGCTGGGCTGAGTGCTTTGTACCCCACTAACGCAGGGCAAAAAGAAAGCATGCTCAACTCGCCTGAACGAGCGGCTGCAGAGCTGTTACTGCCTTGGTCCAGGCAGGATCTCCACGTGTGCCCTGGGACATACATGGGTGTGTACGCTGGAGCCACACGCTTCCCATGCCTGGTGACAGAGAGCTCCACGTACGCAGGAGGAGCTGGAGAGCAGCAAGGCAGACGCTCAGGGCCCTCAGCACCAGGGCCGAGCCCTGCTCCCACAGCCGGACGGGGCAGAGCCATCTCCCCGTTCCCCTGGGCAGCTGACCCCAGCGCTCCGCAGGCACACTGCCCGGCCGGTGTGGGCAGCGACGTGCGGAGCAGCGCTGGGCCGAGGGCAGCCGAGGCGGGAGAGCAGCTCTGCGCTCAGTAGGACCAGGCTACTCTCTGCTCTGCCACCAGAGCTAAGACTTTGCAAAGTCAAAATGATGCTTTGGACACTAGAAGTAAAGCTCTGGAGCCTAAAAACAGGCTTTCTGCCTGTAAAATGAGAGTTTTGACCCTCAAAATGGAATTGTGGGCCCTAAAAGAAGATTGTGAGTGATAAAAGACAGGTTTGGATCCCATAAATGAGGGTTTCAGCCCTAAAAATGGGGCTCTGGGCACTAAAAAGGATGGGCTAGATGCTACAAAGGATGCCTTAGAGCCTGAAAAAGGAGGGGAACGAGTTGGTTCCTCCATGGCCCCCAGAAATGGAGATTGGGTCCCAAATAGAGGGCTCTGGGCACTCAAGTGGAGGCCTTCAGTTGTAAAAGAGGGCTTGGGACCCTCCAAAGCAGAGTTTAGACCCGCCAAAGGATGGCTTGGGGTTTAAGAATGGAGCACTGGGCCCTGAAAATGGGGCTTTGGAAATTAAACTGAGGCTTTGAACCCTGAAATTCTGATGGTTTTAAGCCCTGAAGTGATGCTTTGGGTTTGAAAATTAGGGGTTTGTGCTGTTAAAATGGGATTTTAGACCCTCAGAATGAAGCTTGGGACATTAAACAAACAAGACTTCTTACTCTGAAGGAGCAGTTTTGATTCTACAAGGAGGCTTTGGCTCTTGAAAAGCAGGCTTTTGAGGCTAAAAATGAAGGTTGGGTCCACAAATGGAGACTTTGGACCCTATAAAGAATGCTTTGGACTCTAAAACTGCGACTGTGCACCTTCCAAATGATGCTTTGGGACTTTAAGATGAGTCTTTGAACCTTAAAAGGCGGGTTTGGAACTTGGAAATGAGGGTTTGTACCCGAACAATGAGGGTTTGGGTCCTAAAAAGAAGGCTTTACAGCCTAAAATAAAAGTTTGGACGCAAAAGATGAGTCCTGGAGACAAAGCACCACCCCCACCCTGTCCCTTGGCGATGACAGACTCACAGCTGAGGATGGCGGCACTCTTGCAGGGCCCGGAGCTGGCAGCAGCGGGACAGGGAGTGGTGCAGAGGAGGTGCCAGGCGGCCACGCTGTCACAGCCCTCATGGAGGCAGCGGCAGGTCTGGTCCCGTCTCAGCAGGGCGGGCAGCTTCAGGAAGGAGATGATGTGCAGGAGCTGTGGGGATGGGGGAGAGCATCAGCACTGGGACCCCCCTGCTTTGGGGGACAGACCCCAGCCCCACACCCCCCCGTCCTCACCACCTCAGGGCAGACGCTGGACTGCAGCCACGTCCTGCCCCTCCTCACCACCCTGCAGGCTGCTGCGGAGTCACTGGGGCTGCGGGGAGGGGATGTGGGGGAGCCGATGGCCCCAGGGCAAGCATCACCCCCACCCAGCCTCGCCCCCCCCCACCGCCACCCCGGCGGCGTCAGCATCATGGAGACGGGGGGTTCCAGAACACGGGGACAGCTGGGGGGTGCAGAGGAGACAGAGAGGAGTGCTGGAAGTGGGGAGGAGGGGCCCCGGGCCTGGTCCACCGGCTGCTCCACCTCGGGGCAGGCCCCAGGGGAGCCATGGTGAAGCTGGGCCTGGCTGCAAGCAGGGCCCGCCTCCTTCCCATGTAGTCTTGGCCAGCAGAGGTCAAGAGGGCTGTCAGTCTCCTTCCCTGAGGTGCTGCTGCCTCTGATTGGTCCCCGGGTGGTTGGGCTGCTGAGCTGCAGTGCCCGCCCTTCACCTGAGGTGAAGACCTGCCATTGGCTGCCTGGGCTGTCACTCTGACCAGATGCAGTACCCACCCTGCCCTTAGGTGATATTGCCTCTGATTGGTCCACAGGTGTTCAGGCTGCCCCACTGGGTGCCTGCCCTTCCCCTGAGGTGATGACCTCTAATTGGCTACCTGCGCTGTCACTCTGCCCAAATGCAGTGCCCACTCTCCCCTGAGGTGATGCTGCCTCTGATTCGCTCCCTGGGCTGTCACTCTGCCATGGTGTGGGGACCACCCTCCCCTGAGGTGCTGCTCTCCGCTACTGGCTGCCTGAGGGGCCGCTCTCCCCTCCGCCGGTGCCTGCCCTGCTCCCAGGCGATGTGGTGATGGACTCCACAGGGTGTGCTGGGTGCTCCCGGTGACCCTGTGGGCACGGCAGAGCAGGGACCTTCCGCTGGGGAGGGAGCGGCAGCCATCGCCCCGTCCAACCGCCCGCCCTGCAGGGCTGGCCCGGCCTGACAGCAGAGCATGGAGGGCACCGCACAAAGGGCTCCTGGGCACGGAAAGGCCGGGGGCACCGACCGCCTCTCAGGCAGCCTGTCCCAGCGCCCGGCCGGCCTCTTGGTGCACAAACGGATCCTCGTGCCCAGCTGAACCCGCCCTGGGGCAGCTCTGAGCCGTTCCCACGTGTCCTGTCCCTGGACCCCAGGAGCAGAGCTCAGCACCTCCCTCTCACGTCCCCTCCTCGGGAAGCTGTGCAGAGCGGTGCAGTCACCCCTAAGTTTCCTTTTCTCCAAACCAGACAAACCCGGAGTCCTCAGCCGCTCCTCGCAGGACATGCCTTCCAGCCCCATCACCAGCTCTGTTCCCCTCCTCGGGATGCAGTGGGTGTGGGACAGGCAAATACAAAGCTGTGGGTCATAAAATTCAGGTTTGGACCCAAAAAATGAGGATTTCAGCCCTGAAAATGAGGCTTTCTAGGTCAGGACTCTGGACTGAGGCACAGGGAACCTTCCCCCAGCTCAGGGCAAGGCTGCGCCAGCCCAGAGCACGCAGGAGGTGGCCACCTCTGCACTGCGGGCAGGGCCGATGCTCCAGGATTGGATTCTGCACATGGGAACCGTGGCCCAGATCTGCAGCCAAGGCTGAATGGCCCCAGGCTCATGAAAGACCACTCCACAGATCTCCTCCAGGCAGTGTCTGTGCCTCAAAGCGCTCTCCCAGCCAGCCAGCACACCCCACCGGTGACACCAGCCATGCTGGGGAAGAGCTCCCCACGGATGGGCTGAGGAGCAGACTGGGGGCTGCTCCTCAGCAATGCCTCCGCGCCATGCCCTACCTGCTCAGCCTCAGCCCCTTGCCACGGGGTCTGAGGGGAATGTCTGGTCCTGCCCCACAGCACAGCTGGGGAGCCCTCGGGGCTCTGGGAGCAGCTACCAGGGAAAATCTGGGCCGGGCTGCAGAACCCAGAAGCTCCCACAGGAGCCTGGAGGAGAAAGGAGATGAGAAGACCCTGATCTGAGCACTGCTGGCAGGGCTGGGCTGAAGGGCAGCTGTCCTTGCCCAGTGCCCACCTGCAGGGCTTGGGCTCCCCCATCAGCCTCACCTCGTCAAAGAGGGGCAGGAGCTTCTCTGCCAGCTGCACAGCGATGGGGCTGGCCTCCGCCTTCTCCAGGTGACCCATCAGTTTTTGGATGACCACCAGGGCCTTCATCTTGATATCTTCATTTTCATTCTGAAGGAGCTCCATAAGGTCTGGCAGGAAGACCCGCATTTTTCTTGCCTGTACGCAAAAGAGAACTTCCTTTTTATGAGAAGGTCCATGCCTGGAAGGCTCCCCAGGCAGCTTCCGGGACCCACCATGGCAGGGAGGGCACTTGGAGCAGTCACCCCTCCTCCTGACTCCCAGCCAAGGCAAAGCCACCACCTTACCCACTGCCCCAGCCCCTGGCTGCTAACATGGCTCCCCTTGACTGCGCCCTGCTCTCCATCTCACCTCTCTGAGACAGCGTGATTACGCCTGTGAGCACCAGGGAGACCATTGCCAGGCTTGGATCCATCAGAAGGTTCCAGACTTGGCACATCTGTGCAAACTCCTCATCTTCCAATTCACTGGAGGCCAGCAGCAGAAACAAACCCAGCAGTGAGCGACCAGCAGAGCTGGTGGGGCTCCCCATAGCATGCAACTCTTGGTTCTCACGGGCAGCACAGACAAGGGCACCGGGGCTTTTTCTGGTAACTCACAGCCAGGCGAAGGACGCAGGTGTCCTCCATGTATGTGTAGAAAAGCCTGTTCTCCCAGTCCTGCAGTTGGATGAACAGCTCCTTCAAAACGTTCTCCAAAGTCTGGGGCACGGAGAACATCACCTCCCACATGGCCAGGGCAGCGCTGCAAGGCAGAGCGCTCTGTCAGCAGGGCTGCCTCGGCCACAGAAGCGCAGCCTGGGTCAGCCCCACAGGACGCAGACCCGGCCCCTCGGGTGGGATGCCCTGGGCAGCAGGAGAGGGCTGAGGTGGTGTCCCCATGGGGCTAGGGGAGCATGGTGACGGGGCTCTGGCCTGGCTCGGCCAGCTCTGGCTGGTGCGGGCCTGGCCGACCCACCCGAGCTGGGAAGCGTGGTGGGATGGAGGGCCCTGCTCCTCAGGGGGGTCCTGCGGTATTCCCGGGAGCAAGGCCTCAAGGCTGTCGGGACCAGTACCTGTCTCCTCGTGGAGCGACTTTCAACAGTGTCCTGACTACCTCCGCAGGGGTCTTGTCAGCCATCAGAAGAATGAGAGATTTGAGGCTGTGCAGGGCTGGTGCCATGATGATGCTTTGCAGGTTTTCACGGATACAGCTGAAGATCTTTGGCACCTGGAGGGGACACAGGTGAGGATGGTGCTGCCACTGCAGTGCAGCCATTTCCTCAGCTGCCCTTCCCATCCCTCTCTGCTGCCTTGGGGTGGCTTCAGGTGCCCAAGACAGCTGGCTTTGGGAGGGAGGGATGGAGAGGAAGGCAGAACAGGGCCTGCCAGGGCTGAAGGGCAGGGCAATCCAGCCACAGGACACTTACATCCGTCAGCCAGGAGGCTGGGTCTTTCATGGCCTCTTCCAGCATGCTGCTGGCACCCTCCTTCTCAGAAGTGCTGGCTTCTGTCACAGCCTCGATGGCAGTGCGGATGACATCTGTTCTTTCAAAAGGTCGGAGGTATTTTCCAAATGCCTAGGAGGGAGGAAGGATGACACATCACACCGAGTGCCCGGATGGTGCTGCTGACCTGGACAGTGAAACCGGCCCTGGTGAGAGATGCCCGGCAGTGCTGGTGGCAGTGCCCGCAGGAAATCTGGCAGCAGGGGCTGCAGTCACTGCACGGGGGAGGATGAGAAGAGAGGGCCCCAGGGTGAGGGAGGAGAGTTGGGCGCCTGGGCACAGTGTGCTGGCCCTGCAGAGAACCAGGGCTTACTGGTGGCCAGGAGGGCTGGAGCTGCTGCTGGGACACTGGAGTGCAGCCCTCAAAAAGTCCCTTCTCGGGGACAGCAGGAACCCTCTCCCTAGGGACACTGCCAACCCCACTGATTCTGGGTCCCTTTGCTCACAGAATTCCCCTGCCGATGCCTCGGACAAGAGTCCCAGCAAGGGGGGAGCTCATTACCACGGTAATGTCACTGGTTCTGTTCGAAGAAAGCCAGGAGGTGTTCTCGGCTTCAAAAGCCTGTGGAGCTGTTCTGAGCCTCTGGCAGTGTCCTGCCTGAATGGGGGGAAACACAGAATAGTCCATAAGACACAGCGTCTTTGCCAACAAGCTTCCTAAAGGGTGAAAAGAGCTTGGAACTGGGAATGGCTGAGGAGGGAGGGTACATCCCAGGGTCAGGGCAGGCGGTGGTGGATGGGTGTTAAACACAGGGAGGTGGGCGATGGGAATAAGACAGGAACATTCCTCAGGAATGGTGGGGAAGGATTAGGAAGAAGGGACAGCTTCTTGCTACATGCACTGGAGGGACCAGCTGCATCTGCTCTTCACTGACAGGGAAGCAGTGGTCTGGGGACACAGCAATCTTTGGCAGCTGCAGTTGCAGGGCCCATGCAACAGCCGGGTTTGAGATGCTGAGAGGGTGAGGAAGGAGAGCAGCAGAGAACTTAAAATGGAAACTTTTTAAAAAGAAAAAAAAATTAAAATACAGGGAAAGAAAATAAAAGAGAAACTTCAAAAGAAAATACAGCAAAACACTATCACCTAAGGAAACACATAAAATAATTGAAGACAACAATTTGAAAAACTTACACTTCAAACGAACATTGAAATTGGGAGGAGGATTAAGGAAGTAATGGGCAAAACTGAAAACTGATGGCAGCAAACTACAACACATATAGAAAAACAATGTAAAAACTAGAGATCTCAAGTAAAACAAACAATATTTACAAATATCAGCAATGATTTAAACAACATAGCCTTGAATAAGATCTAAATAGGGAGGAGGATGAATGAAGTAAAGGGAAGAACTGAAAAAGTATGGAAGCAAAACACAACAGATGTAGGAAAACAATGTAAAAAGCCAGGATAAAGACGCAAAACAAGAAAGAATGACCGAAACAGAAAGGAAGACCAAGAAATGAATTTCAAAAAGTGAAAAACCAACAGAGATTAAAGCAAAAAAAGAAAAAAAAAATAGAAAAATACAGGTAGAGCAAACTAAAAGACAGATTTTGAAAGAAAATCTAAAATACTCAGGACCTAAGGAATGAAACAAAATTACTGAAGACAATGATTTCAAAACCTTAGACTTCAAACGAACATTGAAATGGGGAGGAAGATGAAGGAATTAAAGGGCAAAACTAAAAACTGAGGGCAGGAAACTAAAACAGATATAGAAAGATGTTGGCGTGGGTTATGGATCCATTGTAACAATGTCACCCCAATATGAGGATTGGTCGTTCAACCTTTATTACTCAGCAAAACAAGTTTTATATAGCAAAGCAATTACAGCATCTGATTGGTTAGACCCCTAACCATATATAGGCAAAACTACTGCAACTCGTTGTGATTAGAGCAGAGCTGCATCTTGATGCGGAAGCAGTGCTGTGGCAGGAAACGACAGCGTGGCAGGAAGTGACAGTGCGGCAGGAAACAGCGACGTGACGGTCCCCCTGCTCCAGTGTCCCGAGCTCGTCGCTCTACCTTCCCAACAGGGTTCCGTGTTCGCTGCTCTCAAGGCTCACCTCCGGATCGGAACCTGGGTCGCTCAACGGCACCAAACTGTGTCCCCTCTCGTCCAGCCAGGACTCCACAGAAAGACAATGCAAAAAGCTAGAGATCTAAAGTAAAACAAGCAATACTTACAAATATTGGCAATGATTTGAAAAATGTCGCATTAAATAATATCTAAATAGGGTGGAGCATGAAGGAAGTAAAGCGATAAACGAAAAAGAAGAGTGCAGCAAAGTAAAATAGATGTATAAAGACAATGCACAAACCAGGGCACTCAGGAAAAACAAATATAAATGACTAGAATAGAAAGCACGATGAAGAAATGAATATTGAAATGTGAAAAAATGACTAATATTAGGGAAATAAAAAAAACATAAAAAAAATACAAACACCAAACAAAAGCGGAAACTCTGAAAAAAAATGTAAAATACTATGGCCATAACGAAAGACATAAAATAATTGAAGATAACAATTTTAAAACCTTAGAATTCAAATGAGCTTTGAAATACAGAAGAACATTCAGGAAGTAAAGGGCAACAATTAAAAATTCCGGGCAGCAAACTAAAACTTCTGTAGAAAGACAACGTAGAAAGCATGCACAGCTCCCTCCAGGGCTGGGCTGAGTGCTTTGTACCCCACTAACGCAGGGCAAAAAGAAAGCATGCTCAACTCGCCTGAACGAGCGGCTGCAGAGCTGTTACTGCCTTGGTCCAGGCAGGATCTCCACGTGTGCCCTGGGACATACATGGGTGTGTACGCTGGAGCCACACGCTTCCCATGCCTGGTGACAGAGAGCTCCATGTACGCAAGAGGAGCTGGAGAGCAGCAAGGCAGACGCTCAGGGCCCTCAGCACCAGGGCCGAGCCCTGCTCCCGCAGCAGGACGGGGCAGAGCCATCTCCCCGTTCCCCTGGGCAGCTGACCCCAGCGCTCCGCAGGCACACTGCCCGGCCGGTGTGGGCAGCGACGTGCGGAGCAGCGCTGGGCCGAGGGCAGCCGAGGCGGGAGAGCAGCTCTGCGCTCAGTAGGACCAGGCTACTCTCTGCTCTGCCACCAGAGCTAAGACTTTGCAAAGTCAAAATGATGCTTTGGACACTAGAAGTAAAGCTCTGGAGCCTAAAAACAGGCTTTCTGCCTGTAAAATGAGAGTTTTGACCCTCAAAATGGAATTGTGGGCCCTAAAAGAAGATTGTGAGTGATAAAAGACAGGTTTGGATCCCATAAATGAGGGTTTCAGCCCTAAAAATGGGGCTCTGGGCACTAAAAAGGATGGGCTAGATGCTACAAAGGATGCTTTAGAGCCTGAAAAAGGAGGGGAACGAGTTGGTTCCTCCATGGCCCCCAGAAATGGAGATTGGGTCCCAAATAGAGGGCTCTGGGCACTCAAGTGGAGGCCTTCAGTTGTAAAAGAGGGCTTGGGACCCTCCAAAGCAGAGTTTAGACCCGCCAAAGGATGGCTTGGGGTTTAAGAATGGAGCACTGGGCCCTGAAAATGGGGCTTTGGAAATTAAACTGAGGCTTTGAACCCTGAAATTCTGATGGTTTTAAGCCCTGAAGTGATGCTTTGGGTTTGAAAATTAGGGGTTTGTGCTGTTAAAATGGGATTTTAGACCCTCAGAATGAAGCTTGGGACATTAAACAAACAAGACTTCTTACTCTGAAGGAGCAGTTTTGATTCTACAAGGAGGCTTTGGCTCTTGAAAAGCAGGCTTTTGAGGCTAAAAATGAAGGTTGGGTCCACAAATGGAGACTTTGGACCCTATAAAGAATGCTTTGGACTCTAAAACTGCGACTGTGCACCTTCCAAATGATGCTTTGGGACTTTAAGATGAGTCTTTGAACCTTAAAAGGCGGGTTTGGAACTTGGAAATGAGGGTTTGTACCCGAACAATGAGGGTTTGGGTCCTAAAAAGAAGGCTTTACAGCCTAAAATAAAAGTCTGGACGCAAAAGATGAGTCCTGGAGACAAAGCACCACCCCCACCCTGTCCCTTGGCGATGACAGACTCACAGCTGAGGATGGCGGCACTCTTGCAGGGCCCGGAGCTGGCAGCAGCAGGACAGGGAGTGGTGCAGAGGAGGTGCCAGGCGGCCACGCTGTCACAGCCCTCATGGAGGCAGCGGCAGGTCTGGTCCCGTCTCAGCAGGGCGGGCAGCTTCAGGAAGGAGATGATGTGCAGGAGCTGTGGGGATGGGGGAGAGCATCAGCACTGGGACCCCCCTGCTTTGGGGGACAGACCCCAGCCCCACACCCCCCCATCCTCACCACCTCAGGGCAGACGCTGGACTGCAGCCACGTCCTGCCCCTCCTCACCACCCTGCAGGCTGCTGCGGAGTCACTGGGGCTGCGGGGAGGGGATGTGGGGGAGCCGATGGCCCCAGGGCAAGCATCACCCCCACCCAGCCTCGCCCCCCCCCACCGCCACCCCGGCGGCGTCAGCATCATGGAGACGGGGGGTTCCAGAACACGGGGACAGCTGGGGGGTGCAGAGGAGACAGAGAGGAGTGCTGGAAGTGGGGAGGAGGGGCCCCGGGCCTGGTCCACCGGCTGCTCCACCTCGGGGCAGGCCCCAGGGGAGCCATGGTGAAGCTGGGCCTGGCTGCAAGCAGGGCCCGCCTCCTTCCCATGTAGTCTTGGCCAGCAGAGGTCAAGAGGGCTGTCAGTCTCCTTCCCTGAGGTGCTGCTGCCTCTGATTGGTCCCCGGGTGGTTGGGCTGCTGGGCTGCAGTGCCCGCCCTTCACCTGAGGTGAAGACCTGCCATTGGCTGCCTGGGCTGTCACTCTGACCAGATGCAGTACCCACCCTGCCCTGAGGTGATATTGCCTCTGATTTGTCCACAGGTGTTCAGGCTGCCCCACTGGGTGCCTGCCCTTCCCCTGAGGTGATGACCTCTAATTGGCTACCTGGGCTGTCACTCTGCCCAAATGCAGTGCCCACTCTCCCCTGAGGTGATGCTGCCTCTGATTCGCTCCCTGGGCTGTCACTCTGCCATGGTGTGGGGACCACCCTCCCCTGAGGTGCTGCTCTCCGCTACTGGCTGCCTGAGGGGCCGCTCTCCCCTCCGCCGGTCCCTGCCCTGCTCCCAGGCGATGTGGTGATGGACTCCACAGGGTGTGCCGGGTGCTCCCGGTGACCCTGTGGGCACGGCAGAGCAGGGACCTTCCGCTGGGGAGGGAGCGGCAGCCATCGCCCCGTCCAACCGCCCGCCCTGCAGGGCTGGCCCGGCCTGACAGCAGAGCATGGAGGGCACCGCACAAAGGGCTCCTGGGCACGGAAAGGCCGGGGGCACCGACCGCCTCTCAGGCAGCCTGTCCCAGCGCCCGGCCGCCCTCTCGGTGCACAAACGGATCCTCGTGCCCAGCTGAACCCGCCCTGGGGCAGCTCTGAGCCGTTCCCACGTGTCCTGTCTCTGGACCCCAGGAGCAGAGCTCAGCACCTCCCTCTCACGTCCCCTCCTCGGGAAGCTGTGCAGAGCGGTGCAGTCACCCCTAAGTTTCCTTTTCTCCAAACCAGACAAACCCGGAGTCCTCAGCCGCTCCTCGCAGGACATGCCTTCCAGCCCCATCACCAGCTCTGTTCCCCTCCTCGGGATGCAGTGGGTGTGGGACAGGCAAATACAAAGCTGTGGGTCATAAAATTCAGGTTTGGACCCAAAAAATGAGGATTTCAGCCCTGAAAATGAGGCTTTCTAGGTCAGGACTCTGGACTGAGGCACAGGGAACCTTCCCCCAGCTCAGGGCAAGGCTGCGCCAGCCCAGAGCACGCAGGAGGTGGCCACCTCTGCACTGCGGGCAGGGCCGATGCTCCAGGATTGGATTCTGCACATGGGAACCGTGGCCCAGATCTGCAGCCAAGGCTGAATGGCCCCAGGCTCATGAAAGACCACTCCACAGATCTCCTCCAGGCAGTGTCTGTGCCTCAAAGCGCTCTCCCAGCCAGCCAGCACACCCCACCAGTGCCACCAGCCATGCTGGGGAAGAGCTCCCCACGGATGGGCTGAGGAGCAGACTGGGGGCTGCTCCTCAGCAATGCCTCCGCGCCATGCCCTACCTGCTCAGCCTCAGCCCCTTGCCACGGGGTCTGAGGGGAATGTCTGGTCCTGCCCCACAGCACAGCTGGGGAGCCCTCGGGGCTCTGGGAGCAGCTACCAGGGAAAATCTGGGCCGGGCTGCAGAACCCAGAAGCTCCCACAGGAGCCTGGAGGAGAAAGGAGATGAGAAGACCCTGATCTGAGCACTGCTGGCAGGGCTGGGCTGAAGGGCAGCTGTCCTTGCCCAGTGCCCACCTGCAGGGCTTGGGCTCCCCCATCAGCCTCACCTCGTCAAAGAGGGGCAGGAGCTTCTCTGCCAGCTGCACAGCGATGGGGCTGGCCTCCGCCTTCTCCAGGTGACCCATCAGTTTTTGGATGACCACCAGGGCCTTCATCTTGATATCTTCATTTTCATTCTGAAGGAGCTCCATAAGGTCTGGCAGGAAGACCCGCATTTTTCTTGCCTGTACGCAAAAGAGAACTTCCTTTTTATGAGAAGGTCCATGCCTGGAAGGCTCCCCAGGCAGCTTCCGGGACCCACCATGGCAGGGAGGGCACTTGGAGCAGTCACCCCTCCTCCTGACTCCCAGCCAAGGCAAAGCCACCACCTTACCCACTGCCCCAGCCCCTGGCTGCTAACATGGCTCCCCTTGACTGCGCCCTGCTCTCCATCTCACCTCTCTGAGACAGCGTGATTACGCCTGTGAGCACCAGGGAGACCATTGCCAGGCTTGGATCCATCAGAAGGTTCCAGACTTGGCACATCTGTGCAAACTCCTCATCTTCCAATTCACTGGAGGCCAGCAGCAGAAACAAACCCAGCAGTGAGCGACCAGCAGAGCTGGTGGGGCTCCCCATAGCGTGCAACTCTTGGTTCTCACGGGCAGCACAGACAAGGGCACCGGGGCTTTTTCTGGTAACTCACAGCCAGGCGAAGGACGCAGGTGTCCTCCATGTATGTGTAGAAAAGCCTGTTCTCCCAGTCCTGCAGTTGGATGAACAGCTCCTTCAAAACGTTCTCCAAAGTCTGGGGCACGGAGAACATCACCTCCCACATGGCCAGGGCAGCGCTGCAAGGCAGAGCGCTCTGTCAGCAGGGCTGCCTCGGCCACAGAAGCGCAGCCTGGGTCAGCCCCACAGGACGCAGACCCGGCCCCTCGGGTGGGATGCCCTGGGCAGCAGGAGAGGGCTGAGGTGGTGTCCCCATGGGGCTAGGGGAGCATGGTGACGGGGCTCTGGGCTGGCTCGGCCAGCTCTGGCTGGTGCGGGCCTGGCCGACCCACCCGAGCTGGGAAGCGTGGTGGGATGGAGGGCCCTGCTCCTCAGGGGGGTCCTGCGGTATTCCCGGGAACAAGGCCTCAAGGCTGTCGGGACCAGTACCTGTCTCCTCGTGGAGCGACTTTCAACAGTGTCCTGACTACCTCCGCAGGGGTCTTGTCAGCCATCAGAAGAATGAGAGATTCAAGGCTGTGCAGGGCTGGTGCCATGATGATGCTTTGCAGGTTTTCACGGATACAGCTGAAGATCTTTGGCACCTGGAGGGGACACAGGTGAGGATGGTGCTGCCACTGCAGTGCAGCCATTTCCTCAGCTGCCCTTCCCATCCCTCTCTGCTGCCTTGGGGTGGCTTCAGGTGCCCAAGACAGCTGGCTTTGGGAGGGAGGGATGGAGAGGAAGGCAGAACAGGGCCTGCCAGGGCTGAAGGGCAGGGCAATCCAGCCACAGGACACTTACATCCGTCAGCCAGGAGGCTGGGTCTTTCATGGCCTCTTCCAGCATGCTGCTGGCACCCTCCTTCTCAGAAGTGCTGGCTTCTGTCACAGCCTCGATGGCAGTGAGGATGACATCTGTTCTTTCAAAAGGTCGGAGGTATTTTCCAAATGCCTAGGAGGGAGGAAGGATGACACATCACACCGAGTGCCCGGATGGTGCTTCTGACCTGGACAGTGAAACCAGCCCTGGCGAGAGATGCCCGGCAGTGCTGGTGGCAGTGCCCGCAGGAAATCTGGCAGCAGGGGCTGCAGTCACTGCACGGGGGAGGATGAGAAGAGAGGGCCCCAGGGTGAGGGAGGAGAGTTGGGCGCCTGGGCACAGTGTGCTGGCCCTGCAGAGAACCAGGGCTTACTGGTGGCCAGGAGGGCTGGAGCTGCTGCTGGGACACTGGAGTGCAGCCCTCAAAAAATTCCTTTCTAGGGGACAGCAGGAACCCTCTCCCTAGGGACACTGCCAACCCCACTGATTCTGGGTCCCTTTGCTCACAGAATTCCCCTGCCGATGCCTCGGACAAGAGTCCCAGCAAGGGGGGAGCTCATTACCACGGTAATGTCACTGGTTCTGTTCGAAGAAAGCCAGGAGGTGTTCTCATCTTCAAAAGCCTGTGGAGCTGTTCTGAGCCTCTGGCAGTGTCCTGCCTGAATGGGGGGAAACACAGAATAGTCCGTAAGACACAGCGTCTTTGCCAACAAGCTTCCTAAAGGGTGAAAAGAGCTTGGAACTGGGAATGGCTGAGGAGGGAGGGTACATCTCAGGGTCAGGGCAGGCGGTGGTGGATGGGTGTTAAACACAGGGAGGCGGGTGATGGGAACAAGACAGGAACATTCCTCAGGAATGGTGGGGAAGGATTAGGAAGAAGGGACAGCTTCTTGCTACATGCACTGGAGGGACCAGCTGCATCTGCTCTTCACTGACAGGGAAGCAGTGGTCTGGGGACACAGCAATCTTTGGCAGCTGCAGTTGCAGGGCCCATGCAACAGCCGGGTTTGAGATGCTGAGAGGGTGAGGAAGGAGAGCAGCAGAGAACTTAAAATGGAAACTTTTTAAAAAGAAAAAAAAATTAAAATACAGGGAAAGAAAATAAAAGAGAAACTTCAAAAGAAAATATAGTAAAACACTATCACCTAAGGAAACACATAAAATAATTGAAGACAACAATTTGAAAAACTTACACTTCAAACGAACATTGAAATTGGGAGGAGGATTAAGGAAGTAATGGGCAAAACTGAAAACTGATGGCAGCAAACTACAACACATATAGAAAAACAATGCAAAAACTAGAGATCTCAAGTAAAACAAACAATATTTACAAATATCAGCAATGATTTAAACAACATAGCCTTGAATAAGATCTAAATAGGGAGGAGGATGAATGAAGTAAAGGGAAGAACTGAAAAAGTATGGAAGCAAAACAAAATAGATGTAGGAAAACAATGTAAAAAGCCAGGGTAAAGACGCAAAACAAGAAAGAATGACCGAAACAGAAAGGAAGACCAAGAAATGAATTTCAAAAAGTGAAAAACCAACAGAGATTAAAGCAAAAAAACAAAAAAAAAATAGAAAAATATAGGGAGAGCAAACTAAAAGACAGATTTTGAAAGAAAATCTAAAATACTCAGGACCTAAGGAATGAAACAAAATTACTGAAGACAATGATTTCAAAACCTTAGACTTCAAACGAACATTGAAATGGGGAGGAAGATGAAGGAATTAAAGGGCAAAACTAAAAACTGAGGGCAGGAAACTAAAACAGATATAGAAAGATGTTGGCGTGGGTTATGGATCCATTGTAACGATGTCACCCCAATATGAGGATTGATCGTTCAACCTTTATTACTCAGCAAAACAAGTTTTATATAGCAAAGCAATTACAGCATCTGATTGGTTAGACCCCTAACCATATATAGGCAAAACTACTGCAACTCGTTGTGATTAGAGCAGAGCTGCATCTTGATGCGGAAGCAGTGCTGTGGCAGGAAACGACAGCGTGGCAGGAAGTGACAGTGCGGCAGGAAACAGCGACGTGACGGTCCCCCTGCTCCAGTGTCCCGAGCTCGTCGCTCTACCTTCCCAACAGGGTTCCGTGTTCGCTGCTCTCAAGGCTCACCTCCGGATCGGAACCTGGGTCGCTCAACGGCACCAAACTGTGTCCCCTCTCGTCCAGCCAGGACTCCACAGAAAGACAATGCAAAAAGCTAGAGATCTAAAGTAAAACAAGCAATACTTACAAATATTGGCAATGATTTGAAAAATGTCGCATTAAATAATATCTAAATAGGGTGGAGCATGAAGGAAGTAAAGCGATAAACGAAAAAGAAGAGTGCAGCAAAGTAAAATAGATGTATAAAGACAATGCACAAACCAGGGCACTCAGGAAAAACAAATATAAATGACTAGAATAGAAAGCACGATGAAGAAATGAATATTGAAATGTGAAAAAATGACTAATATTAGGGAAATAAAAAAAACCATAAAAAAAATACAAACACCAAACAAAAGCGGAAACTCTGAAAAAAAATGTAAAATACTATGGCCATAACGAAAGACATAAAATAATTGAAGATAACAATTTTAAAACCTTAGAATTCAAATGAGCTTTGAAATACAGAAGAACATTCAGGAAGTAAAGGGCAACAATTAAAACTTCCGGGCAGCAAACTAAAACTTCTGTAGAAAGACAACGTAGAAAGCAAGGCCACTCAGGAAACCCTCTGACATAAAAAGAACACATGAATAGGGAGGAAGATTCAGGAAGTAAAGGGCAACAATTAATAACCCATGGCAGCAAACTAAAACAGCCGTAGAAAGACAAAGTGGAAAGTAAGGCCACTCTGGAAACCCTCAGATTTTAAAAGAACACTTAAATACGGAGGAAGATTAAGGAAGTAAAGGGCAAAACTAAAATCTGAAGGCAGGAAACTGAAACAGATATAGAAAGACAATGCAAAAAGCTAGAGATCCAAAGTTAAACAAACAATACCTACAAATATAGGTAATGATTTAAAAAACTTAGTCTTGAATAATATCTAAATAGACAGGAGGATGAAGGAAGTATAGGGAAAAACTTAAGAAATAAGTGGCAGCAAAATAAAACAGATCTACAAAGACAATGTAAAAAGGCAGGGCATTCAGGAAAACCAACCAAAAGTGACTACAATAGCAAGGAAGATGAACAAATGAATGTCGAAAAGTAAAAACCAACAGACATTAACAAAAAAAAGAAAAATTAAAAGAAAAATACAGGGACAGCGTACTAAAACAGAGATTTCAAAAGAAAATCTAAAATACTAAGGACCTAAGGAATGACACAAAATAATTGAAGACATCAAATTGAAAATTTTAGACTTCAAAGAAACCTTGAAATAGGGAGGAAGATTAAGGAAGTAAAGGGCAACAACTAATAACCCATGGCAGCAAATTAAATCCAGTGTAGAAAGCCAATGTAGAAAGCAAGGCCACTCTGGAAACCCTCAGACTTAGAAAGAAAACTTAACTAGGCAGGAAGATTAAGGAAAAAAAAGGCAAAACTAAAGACTGAGGGCAGGAAACTACTACAGATATAGAAAGACAATGCAAAAAGCTAGGGATCTAAAGTAAAACAAACAATACTTACAAATATAGACAATGATTTAAAAAACGTCGCCTTCAATAATATCTAAACAGTGAGAAGCATGAAGGAAGTAAAGGGATAAACTAAACAAAAGAGAGGCAGCAAACTAAAGCAGATGTAGAAAGACAGTGTAAAAAGCCAGAGTTCTTAAGGTGCCAGTATTTAATGTCAATGTCTCTGTATTTCAAGGTCAGGACTGCAACAGTTCTGCTGTCTGTGGACACCAGTGAGAGATGACCTGCTTTTCATTAGTTCAGGCACTGCACCTACACTTAGTCACGGAGCTGTTTGGGTTTTTTTTTTCTGTTTTCCCCTCCAAGGCGTAATAGACAACAGGGCACTCTTTAAGTGACATTAAATAGCACTTCTTCTGATTTAAATACAAAAAGTTTACTCCTCTGGCACGTTCATCCACAAGAACTCTAACACCTCTTGATAGAAAGAATAATAAGAAATATGAAACTTTAACAAACTAGCTTCAATGGTATTTTCTAGTTTTAGTTTTAACAAAGCAGCTGTGTGGAAGTTGCAAGCTGTCCTTATAGGTTAGCAAACTTAGCAAGGACAAGACAGTGACAAGAGCAGGAGCTGCGACCAAGAACCAGCGAAAACCAGCTTTGCAGTTTTGCAACGAGATAGAACGAACCGAGTATGCGCAGTGCCCCGGATGTAAGTCACGGGCAAATGAGGAAGACTACCAAAAGAGATGAAGTAATGACGAAAGACCACCAGAGACCACGCAGGAGCTGTAATACACCTGCATAAAGAGAATTTGAATATATTCATTAGCTCTCAGAAATACAACGAATATGTATACTACTTCTTGTAAAATGATTAATATGCATATTGTAGTTGTATTTAACCTGAAATTAAAGGGGTTTTGGTGCACACGTTTGGAGGAGAGATCCCCCGTGTGCCCGGTGCCGTAATAAAGGACACCTGGTTAACAGTATACATTGTACTGTTAGGTTATTACCGGATCTTTGAATCACTATAACCAGTATTTTCCGTTTTGACTAGAAAATGAAAATCTTCAACAGCAGATAGCCCTGAATTAAATATCAGTCAAATCTGGACCCAATATGAGGTGTGCGTTATGATATGATACAGATCTGGACTTGACTCTTCAAAGCAATCATGCACTAAGGAAAATTTTATGTTGCTACGCAGAGTTTTAACTAGAGTCCTGGCAACTGAATTTGGGACATGAAAGGTATCAGCACTACAGTGCCACGTGCAGTAAAAAAAGCTGCTCTTGCAGTTCAATTCCAACGCCGCATCCTCAAACAAAACAAAGCTGCTGTGTTTGAGGAACATGGGTGGAAATCTCCCTTGCCACGCCGCAGTGACTCAGGGTGATTTCTTCACCTTTTAACCTCTTTCCTCAGGCTTAGTGAATCTTTCCCAGAGTCTGAGGCAAAGGCCCACACCTTTCTCGTGTTTGTAACAGGGGATGTCTTAGTCTTCATATGGTGGTTTGTCGTGGGGTACCACTTACACCCTGGATTTGCCTTCATAAATGCATCCCTGCACTAGAAATGAAAGGAAAAGTACCAGTCAGGCCAATCATGACAATGGACTGTCCAGAGGGCAACAGAGTGCACTGCTTGTAAGAGGATTTCAGACAGTAAAGAATCCTTCAATAGCTTGATTTTTAACAGTTTAATCACATGCTTAGAGTCTGACTGCCAACACAACCGAACAAAAGAAACAGGACGATAAGAAGAGCTGTATTTCAAAAAGCGAGGTTTCTCTTTCCTCACCTGAGGGTCTATGACCCAGAGCAGGCTGAAGTTCTGATCCTGCAAACTGCTCCCCACTGCTTCTGTGCTCACCCTGGGGAACAAATACAGCTGTTCCCATTCTTTTGCAGGTACAATATTTCCAGTTTTACATTGCAGTTTGAATGAAATGAAAACATACATTTAGCAATACATGCAGAATGATGCCCCCAGACCAGGCACAGAAAAAAAACCCACGACCAGGATCACCTCATTTTCAGGAACTTCGGATACATCATCCCCGTGTTCCCACCAAAATGTATGACGCTGCGTGGCTGCATCAGATCCACAGGGAACATGTAGAACTGTCTTTGGCCTGGAGCACACAGCACACAGCCCAGTTTCTGCTATATTCTCAGTCTGAGGCAGCGTCATGAACTAAGCCAGTCTACACAGAGGGCAGGGAGGAAAGGTCTGGATCCTACACAGGTTGGGAGGCAGGGGGAAGGATGGGAAGTTTCTTCTGTGGCTGCACATGTGGCCACCCACCCAGCTGCCCTCAGTCCCAGCTACAGCACAGAGACACACTGATGTGTCATGCACACGCCTGCACAGAAACACACGCAGAGGGAGACCACCCCTTGGGCATCGAACACGGAAACAGCGCTGGAAACCTCGTCCTCTGGCAAAGTCGCGGCAGGGTTTCCCCAGGTCACTGCACAGCTCGCCTTGCGGCAGGATCACCAGCGCCTGTGCGTCGCTCGCTGTCATTTCCATCTACATCTACCAGCCGGCACTTGCTGCCTCCAGACTGCAGCAGGGATAAAAACAATTCCCTCTGCAAGAAGCACAGAAATGCCTATAATTAATTAAAATCTTCTAGTAACGCTGACCCGCAGACACGCTGTATCTTCAGAACAGGGTGGCTGTAGGAAAGCTGCACACTCAGGGCTGCGACCCCTCTCCCCTCGCCCCTTGTCTCTCTCCCTCAGCCCAGGCTGGGAGCTCATCTCACCAGGGAAGGACACCAGGGAAGGACACCAGCCTCACCGAGGGACAGGGAGGGGAGGAGGGAGGAGGGGGAAAGGCAACGCACAGAGGAGCAGCTTTGCCTTCCCTTGCTCAGCCCACAGCCCGCTGGTGCCTGTGGCCCTGTCCCCTTCCCCTCCCCAGCTCTGGGCTCACCCCCGGGGCTGCCCTGGCCGGGCCCGGCCCCAGCGGGGAGCCTCAGCCGGGGCCTGAGCAGAGCCTGCCCCTGCCACACCAGCATGGCTGGCGTCAGCCCCTGCCCCGGGCCTACAGCTCCCAGCATGCCCTGGGAACCAACATGGCCACCCAGCAGCCCCTGCCCCAGGGCAGGCCACAGGACTACAGCTCCCAGCATGCCCTGGGGCACCCCTCCCTTCCCTGCCCTCCACTCCCCAGAAGCATCTTCTTCATTTCACAAGGAATGAAGTTTCACTCAGTAAACCTCAGAGTTGCTCTTGTTTCTTCTCAGCTCAGCAGCCATTGCAAAGCACACACCCAGGCAGGCCAGGAGAGCACGGGGTCCCATCTGCTCCCTGTCCCTCACACAGCAAGGAGGGTGACAGCCACCAGCCCCTGTGAGCTGACAGCTCGCCAACAGCCACCGCGCAAAGGGACACAGCCCCTGCTCAGACACCATGGGCCTCTGGAATGGCTCTCCAGAAAGGTGCACAGGAGAGGGACAAAAGCAGGACCAGGTATCTGCAAGATCAGAGCAGAATGAGGAAGTCAAGAGCATAACTTGGCAACACTCCAAAAGTGAGAAAAGACACCAAACTCTTCTGAAGATGTCACATCATCTTGTCAGACCAGTGCCAGTGCCTGCACTCTGGCAGGACCCAGCAAAGTCTCACTCCTGAGATTTCATCATCTGTGGTGGCAAGCCCCTGGGCAGGCCTCGTTAGCCATATCCTCAACAGCTTTAACTGACACCTCCAGCCCTTGGGACAGACAGACAGACAGACGAGAGGCTGACCGAGGCTGTAAGGAAGAAAGAACCCCATGCTACGTCTACATCACCAAACATCTCCAGGCACATCAGACCTCAGCGCGCTTCACATTTCTTCAGAGCTCTACTTGGCTACTGCCGAAATAACAACTTTGTCTCTCTCCGTCTTTTCTTTCGTAGCACTGCCCTTTGCCAACAGCAGCCTGCTGCAAACTCCTTCCCGTAATTTCGCTCACTGACTGCAGTCGTGTGCACATAGACAGGACCCAGTAAGGAGTGGCACAGCAGGGAACGGGATTTTTGCCAAACTTGACAAAGACACCCTGTGAAAATGACAGCCCTTCTATCTGAGAGAGCAAAAGCAGCTTAGTAGCGGGGCGGGGAAGGGGGGAAGCTGAAAGAGGTTCTGTAGCATTTTTCAGTATTTTCCCTTGGAACAAACTGAATGAAATCAAGGTGCAATCATGCCTTGTGACTTTGGCCAATGAAGTCCATTAAAACTTTGAGGAAATAGTTTACACTTTAAAAAAAAGTGACAACCAAATCAAACACCACAGCCGCATTTCTAGCAATTACTGGAAATCTGCTGACATAAATGTTGCACATTGCAAAGCTAAAGCACAGCCGCACAGAGCTGTTTGGTGGTTGGAATAACCGCCAAATAACAGAAGAAGAGGAGAACATTTTGCAACTTCCAGAACTACAGTTGATTTGGATGGAGTCAAGAACTAAAGCAGCCACAACAGATGAAGGACATCATGTAACATCCATCATGTAACACATGCAAAAACTTTAGTTACTGAGACTCTGGTTAAAAACTGGGTGCAGGCATGACACATCCCTCCACTGCTGCTGAAACCAAAGCTCCATCACTGCTCCAGGGTTTCCACTGTGTCCCTAAACACGCGCTCCTGCACTTCACGTTGGATCTACCCAGCTGATAAACGATCCAGGACCATAAACCCAAACAGAAGGAACAAGGAAAAGTGTGAATTTTAGTGGAAGATTTCTGATTTCTCTTTCAGCTGAACATCAGATGCTTCCGAAAAGGAAACGCTGGGGCATTTCCCCTATAATTAATTAAAATCTTCTAGTAACGCTGAACCACAGACACTGACCCACAGAAACTGACCTCCACAAACAGGAGGTCACAGACGCTGACCCACAGACGCTGACCCACAGAAACTCACCTCCACAAACAGGAACAGTGACGGCTGCTGGCAAGCTTCCGTCGGATGAGTCGCATCAGACTGCGATTACTGGAGGAAACCTGGAACAGGGAGAGGGGAGAAAAACACCTCTGTGTTACCCCAACATCTTCCTCTGAAGGAATTGTGTCCCATGGGACGCACTCGTTAATTGTCACAGCACATGTCACTAGCAGTCACATGTCAGCTCCTCGTTTTATTTCATGTTCCTGATTTCTGCGCTGCGTTCCTGTGCACTGCGCGGTGTGCAGCGTGTGCTGCGCTGTGGGATTCACTGCCCTGTCTGCTCTCTGTCGCATTCCCTGTGCTGTGCTGCTGCATTCTGTGGTACCGACTGCCCTGTACCCACGGTCTGTTTGACACTGTCGGTTCTGTGCTGGCTGCTGCGCTGTGAGGGCCCAGGGGCGGTCCCCCAGTCCTGGGCCCAGGCCGCGGATTGGTCGAGCCAGCACTGGGCGAAGCCACCAACGGGCACCGCCCACAGTGGGCGGAGCCATCAACGGCCACCAGCGGCCACCAACGGGCACTGCCCTGTGGCAGGCGACTGCCGGCCACACCCGTCGGCACGGCGATGCCCAGGGACGCGGCAGCGCAGGCGCCGGCAGCGGGTGGAACGAGGCGTCCTCGGCTTCCCCGGGGCTGCCTGTGCCCGGCAGAGCCCCCGCAGCTGCCCGGCCCCAGCGCCTGTCCCCGCAGGCGACCGCCCGCCCGGGGGTCCGGCGGAGGGGTACGCGGGGCTGTTCCCAGAGGGGTGACAGCCAGCCGGCCGGCCGGGGTGCCACAGGCAGACGCGGGGCTCTGCCGGGGGGCCGAGCTGCAGGAGGGGGTGGGCAGGCGGAGGGGTGTCTGGGAGGGACCCTGAGCCGCGGAGCTGGGCTCTGCCGCCTGCGGCACGCACAGCCCAGCTCGGCGTGGGCACGGCCAGCGCGGCAGGGCCAGGGGCCGTCTGTGTGCCGGGAGCAAGGCTCAGGGGAGGGCTGGGCAGGGGTGGCAGCAGGGCACTGCTCGGGGCTGTCGACGGAACCCTCCTCACCCTCCCAGGGACCTCGGTGGGATCGGGAGGAGGCCCCGGGTGTGTGGGTATGGCCCCGGTCAGCCAGCGGGACGGACGGAGAGGGCTTCAAGCGGGAATGGAGGGGTCGGAGGACACCCACAGGAGAGCTGGAGGTGATCTAAGGGTTGGCACGGCGTTTTTTGGGACGATGTGTGTTGTGTCTTGTCTTTTGTGTTGTGCGCTGTATCTTCTGCTGAGTGTTGGGTGTGTCGCATGGCATGGTGTTTACTGCATGATAAGGTATTTGTGGTGTGGTTTGGCATTTTGGATGGTGTGGATGGCATTTTGAATGGTATAGGATGGTATAGGAGGGTAAGTCTTCTATGGTGCAGTGTGTGCTCTACGGTATGTATTGTGTGGTATGTATTGTGTGTTATTGTATTTTGTATGGTATGGTTTCGTATCTGGTATAGTATGGTTTTTTATTTTGTATGGTAGGGTATCTTGTATTGTAGCTACGGTATGGTCTGTACTGTAAGAATAATATTCAGTTTTGTATTGCCCGTATGGTACAGCGTTGGGCATGGTATGGGGTATGGTGCTGTGCTGTCTTCGTTACATTCTGTGTGGCGTCAGATTTTGCATTGCGTTCAATGTATGCACTGAGTGGTGTGTACAGCGTTTTCTATATTGTGTATTTTGTACAGTATGATGTATTTTGTGTTGTTTGGTATTGGGGGTATGGTCTTGGGGATGTGGTATTGGGGTGTATGGTGTTGTCTGGCATGCAGGGTATTGTTTGGCGTGAACAGTGTGCTATATATTGAAAGGCAAGTTCAGTTATAGTGTCATTGTCTGTGTTGTATGGTGTGGTATCTATTGTACTGTATGGTATGTATTGTATATGTTGTATGGTATGTATTGTGTCATAGAGTATGTATCGTACTCTATGCATTGTATTTTATCGTATTTATTTTATTTTTTGTATTACATTCCATCATGTATTTTCTGCTGTATTGTTTATTGTTTTGTGTAGTGTATTGTGTGTATTGTGTGGTATGGTAGGCATGGTACGGTACTGTGGGTATTGTTTTGTGTTTTGTCTATTGTAGGGCATTGTCTGCATCGTGTTGTATGTTTCTAATTTGTATTTTATTTTTCTATTGCAACTGCATTGTATTTATTGTATAGTATGCAGTTGTAATCTATGCAATGTGTTGTCTACCTGTTTCTATTGTATTTATTTTGTATGGTGTACTTCGTTTTGCATTGTATTTCATATTGTATTATATGTATTGTGTGTAGAATACAGAATGGTATGGAATGTATGGTATGTGATACATTACACTGGGTTTTGTGTTGTACTGGGTTTGGTCTGTTCTCTGTGTTGTGTTGTGTGTATTGTGTGGGTTTTGATTCTCTTTTGTATTGCATTGTATTGTTTGTATTGTAAGTTTGGTGTTCTATTTTATGGTATAGCATTTATTTTATTGTATGCAATGTATTGTAAGGTGTGGTATTTATTTTTTGTAAGTATTGTCTGCATTGTATGGTTTGGTATGGTTTGGTTTTTATTGTATTTTATGTATTTTTTTTTGTATTATATTGAAATGTATGGTATCTAATGTATGGCATGGTAGTGTATGGTATGGTAATTTAAGGTCTGGCATTGTATGGTATGGCATTGTACTGTATTTTGCATTTAATTTTATGTATTTGATGTACTATAGTGTATTTTATGTGTTTTCTTTAATGTATGTTACGGTATTTATTTTATTGTATGTATTCTATGTATTATTTTGGGTGTAGTACATGGTATGGTATTTATTATATTGTATTTTCTAGTCTACTGGGAATTGTATTGTGTCCTGGTTTCGGCCAGGACAGGGTTAATTTTCACCGGACTCCAGGAAGGGGCACAGCCGGGGGGTGGGGGCTGACCCCACCTGGCCAAACAGAGCCCGGAATTCCATACCATGTGACATCATGCTGGGTTCCGGGGGGAGAGTGGGCGCGGTGGGAACGCTCTCGCGGCTCGGGAGCGTGCGGTCTGTTTTTTGTCGTGTTTTCTCCTTATCTGTATCGTTCTTGTTCCTGTTTCCCTCTGTTTGCTGTTCTGTTAAACTGCCCTTATCCCGACCCACCAGTTTCTGCCTCTTTCTTTCCATTCTCCTCCGCACGCCGGCGGGGGGAGGGGCAGCCATGTGGCGCTTTTGTTGCCGGCGGCAGCCGAAACCAAAACAATAACAGACTCCAAGCAGGATGCCTGCCTGGCTGGCTTTCCTTCTCATCTTTACCCATAAGCATCCAACCTTGTCATCACAATCCTTGAGCCCCATACAATCGAAGCAGTCCCTAACATATAGTGCCACCCCACTGCCTCTCTTTCCTCGCCTGTCCCTTATGAAGACCCTATAGCCATCCATTGCAGCACTCCAGTCATGAGAATCATCCCACCACGTTTTTGTGATGGTGACCAAGTCATAACTGTCCTGCTGCACAATGGCTTCCAGTTCCTACTGTTTATTGCCCATGCTACATGCATTGGTGTAGATGCACTTGAGCTGGGCTGTTAATCTCATCCCCAACCCTGGCATGCCATGCCTGGGCTCATCTCTAGTGGGCCTGGTTATTCTCCCTTCGCCTTTCGAACCTAGTTTAAAGCCCTCTCGATGAGTCCCGACAGCTCTTGGGAAAGAATCCTTTTTCCCCTTTGTGACAGCTGGACTCCATCTGTCACCAGCAGGCCTGTCGCCATGTGAGCCTCCCCATGATCAAAGATACGAAAATTCCACCGACAGCACCACCAGTCTCTGAGCGACCTGGTAATCAGGTGAGTTTTCCTGTCACTTTCAGTGCTCTTCCCTGCCACTGATGGGATTGAGGAAAATACCGTCTGTGCCCCTGTTCCTTCAACCAATCGCCCCAGGGCCCTGAAGTCCCTTTTGATGGCCTTGGAACTTCTCTCTGCTATCTTATCACCACCAATCTGCATTACCAACAGTAGGTAATAATCAGAGGGCCGCACCAGACCAGGGAGTTTCCTAGCAACATCCCTAATCCGGTCCCCAGGAAGGCAGCAGACTTCCCTGTGGGATGGGTCCGGTCGGCATATCGGGTCCTCTGTTCCCCTCAGAAGGGAATTGCCTATAACAATGACCCTCCTTTTTTCTTAGCCAGGGCAGTCATAATACATGGGGCTGATCAACTCATCCTAGGCAACCCCATGGATGGACCTTCATCTGCATCCTCATTTGGCTGGCCCTCACATTCCAGAGCCCCATAACTGTTGCTTAAGGGCAACTGGGGAGGTGAGGGAGGCCGGGAAGGGATTCGTTGAGCAGGGACCCATTTCTATTCCCCTCTGTCTCTTAGGTCCCCTCTTTCTGCTGGGTGGCAAGAGGGTAGGGGGTCCTCTTCTTCTTGTGGAGCTGCCGCCTGCTGGCTTGGTCTCAGGGATGGCAGGGTGCAGCTTCACCACTCAATCTCCTTACCGCCAAAGCCTGAGGATGGGAATCGTGAGGTCCCAGGGCAGTCACATGGCATTGGAAGAGGAATGTAAGGTTACATGCATCAAATCAGTGCACAGGCCACAAGGAGAAGATAGGTGGGAATGATATGATGGGGTCAGCTATGCTTCAGGATTTCATGGACGTGCAGGAAGAACATGGCCGTGAGGGGGGCTGTGAGGTCACCTCTGCCTCCGGAGTTGAAAAGCCAGTAGCAAGAACAAGTCTGGGAAAGGGACTGTGAGATCACCTCTTTGTAGAAGCAGGTGATAGGTCAGCCCTTGTATCGTGGCTGGGATAGGTGTTTTTAGGCTCACATCTACCAGTGTCCCTGACAGACCAGGCACCTGGTTTGCAAGTTGGTTGTGGGAATCCCTTTTTTGAAGTGCTTGGCAGGTCCATGCAGGAAGAGGGCTTGCATATGTGTTGTGGCCTTTTCTTTTCCTTCCTCTTCACCTCAAATTCTTCCCCTTCATCATCCTTGTACCCTTCCATGCAAACAGTCCATCTCTGTTTACCCTTTCCTCCATGGCCCTAGTCTTACTTCCTTTGTATCCTGATTTAGTGTTTCTGAGTTTGTCTTCATGGGCATTTCTAATGTGATCAGCAGTTCCATTAAAACGGTACCTCATTTTATTCTTTGTATTGTCCTGCAATGCCTCATGCTGTTATCTTGGTTGAGGCAACATGAGTCAGGTGAGCCATCTCTATGAGCACATTAAAAGCTGGTTTAGTGGAGATTCACTCTTAAAGGACCTTGAGAACCTCTTGGATTAGGCAATAGAAACTTCATGAAGTCTGACAAGGGGAAGTGGCCAGTCCTGCATTTGGGGGTAGAATAGCCCCATACATCAGGGCAGGCTGGGACTTGCACAGCTCAGGAGTGACCCTGAGAAGAAGGGCCTGGACATTACAAGGGATGCCATGTGAGCCAGTGGTGCCTGTTCAGGCCAACTGCATATGGGCCTGCCGAGGAGGAATGTGGTCACTTAGAAAAGGGAGTTATTATCCCCCTTGACTCAACACTGGTGTGGCTGCATCTGAATTATTGGTGTATGGCCTGGGGGCTCCCTGGCCTGGAGGAAAGGGGATGAAAGGGAGAGGCTCCAGAGGATATCTGCCAGGATGGAGTTTGGAACCTGTATAGAGAGGCTAAAGGTGCTGGGCTTCTTCAGCCTGGTGAAGTGGAGGTTCAGAGCACTACAGTAGTAGCCTGCAACTGCTTGAAGGATGGTTTCAGAGATGATGGGGTTTTGTTAGTAGTGGGAAGAAAACGAGATCTCATCAAATTGCAGCTTGGAAGGTTCAGATTGGATAAGAGGAAAATGAAATCTCACACAAAGGGCAGTCTTGTGGGGTAAGAGGTCACCCAGAGGGAGTCTGGATCATCCCATGGCTTTGTGTTTCTAGGAACAGCCAGTGAGGATTAAGAGACGTCAGTGAAGCTACAGAAATGCTAGGGTGAAAGCTAGATGGGAAAGCAAGTTGAGCTTCAACAACCTGAAGGGAAACAGGTGCAGTCATGGGACAGTGTAGGACAGCCAGCAATAGAGATGGCCAAGGATTTTAGCAAGACTAAGGGGTCACACAGGGCTGAGGTTTTTGTCCTCTTGGCTATAACATTTGTCTCTCCAGCCAAGGCTGGTGAGACGAAACTTTATTTTTCGGTTCTCAGGATCTGTCTTCACAGGGCTTGTGGGTCAGGGCTTGGCCTTTCTGCTTCATGAAATGAAGCAAAGGGTTTTCTCAGCATTGCAGGCACCTTCACAGTGCCTTTGCCTGTCTGCAGTCAAAACCTCCAGTTACCTGCTGTGACAAGTCCATTGGAGCCTTTGTCAGCAAAGGCTTTCAGTGAGCTTTAAGGTTCTTTGGGTTTTGCTTCTGACTTCGACTTCTTGAGAAGTTTATTCAGTCTTCTCTCAGTGTCTGAGGTTCACAGAGTCAGCCCCAAATACACCACAGGGCTCCTTAAAATACAGAAAGCTTTAAAGAGTCATGTCTTATCCTGTAACTCTCTTCAAATCTTCAAGACTTCTACAGCTAATTGGAGTCATTTCCTAGTGTAGGTAAGAAGGCAGATTTTAAAGCACACATAATAAGAAAAACCTTTTAATGTCAAGGTTTTAAGTGCAGGATATCTCTAATGAGGTTGCCTTTCTATGAGGGATAATGGTATGAGAAACATATATAGATAGATACAAAAAGGCATCTATACTGGTGTATTTCTCTATATTTAGATCTATAAACATAATGAAAAATTGTCTAAAATAAATAGCTAGACTACTGAAAGACATATAAGCTTCAACTGCCTGAAACTCAAAGCAGCAGCCTAGGCAAGAGGAATCTGAATGAACAAAGAGTAAGGGGAGGAGTCAACTGGAGAATATGGAAAGGGCCTTTGTCAAGACAGTCTTGTGAAAAGATGACTTCAGAAACATTGTATCAGGACAGGGGAAAGTACATGAAAGATCAGAGATATTAAATACTGTGTATAACAGTCAAAATAGTGGTAAAGAAGTTACAGGGGAAGATCCATATTTCTTTGGAATATTCCTTCTGAAAGGTCATGGGATGGGTTGAGGTCTTTTGCGAGTGAGGTCTAGCCAGTGTTGCAGCCATCTCTGAAAGAAGCCAGAAGAGCAACCCAGGGAACCACAGGCTGTGCAAGCTCACATTGGTGAGGACTAAGCCATCCATATCTCTTGGGTGATATTTCTGGGCACCTAAAAGAGAAGAACATGTCCAAAAGCAATTAGGATGGACTATGAAAGGGTAAATCACACCTCAGGAATCTGACTGCCTTCATGATGAAGGAACGGCATTTGTGCATGAGGGGAGAATAGTGGATGCTGCTCACCTCAACTTCAGCAAGATTTTAGACATGGTGAAAGTTGAGCCCTGGAAGAAGAGAGGGGTGGGGGGAAGGTGGTTGAAGATTTAGTTTATTTCTCATTATCCTACTCTGATCTGATTGGTGATAAATTAAACTTTCTTTTGTCCCCAAGTTTGATCTGTTTTGACCGTGACGGTAATAGGTGAGTGATCTCTCCCTGTCCTTATCCCGACCCACGAGGCTTTCATCATATTTTCTTTCCCCTGTCCAGCTGAGGAGGGGGAGTGATAGAGCTGCTTTAGTGGGCACCTGGCATTTATCCAGGCTAAACAGAAAAAACATGGTCTCCCTCAATATTTCTCTACCCAAGTTAGGACATTACAGTCTGGAAGGGCAGACAGACAGAATGGGTAAAACACCAGTTGGATGATCAGCCTGAGAGAGCAACGGTGAAGGGGTCATACCCTACCTGAAGACCACCGGGACAGGCTGGGCCATTGTGGGGCCACACAGAAAACTCTCTGGGGCCCTGTGCAGTTTAACATGAGTATCCATGACCCAAAGGAGGCAACTCTCACCATATTTAACAAGAACAAATGCCAGACTCTGCACCTGGGATGAAATAATGCCAGGCACAAGACTAGACTGGGAGAGGAGTGGCTAGAAAGCAGCCCTGCAGAAAGGGATCTGTGGGTGCTGGTGGACAGCAGGCTCAGTAGGAGTCAGCAGGGTGCCCTGGCAGACAAGAGGGCAAACCGCATGTTGGGGTGCATCAAACACGGTATAACCAGCTGTCAAAAGAAACGATTATCCCACTGTATTCAGCACTGGTGCAGCCTCACCTTGAGGACTGCCTGCAGTTGTGAGCCCCACCATTTTAAGAGGAGGTTAAGATACTTGAAGGTGTCCAGAGGAGGGCAACAAGGCTGGTGACAGGGCTGGGAGGAATGCCCTATGAGGAGCAGCTGAGGACAGTGGGCTTGGCTAGTTTGGAGAAAAGGAGGCTGAAGGGCAACCTAATTGGTCTCTACACATTCCTGAGGAGGGAACATGGGGAGGGAGGTGCTGATCTCTGCTACCTGGTATCCGGTGGCAGGACAGGTGGGAATGACTCAAAGCTGCACCAGGGGAGGTTTAGACTGGACATGAGGAATAATTTCTTTACCAAGAGGGTAGTCAAACACTGGAACAGGCTTCCTAGAGAGGTGGTTGATATCCCATGCATGTCGGTGTTTAAGAGGCCTTTGGACAGTGCCCTTAATAACACGGTTTATCTTATGGTCAGACCTGAGGTGGCCAGCTATTTGGACTAGATGATTGTGACAGCTCCCTTACAACTGAACTATTCTATTCTATTCTATTCTATTCTATTCTATTCTATTCTATTCTATTCTATTCTATTCTATTCTATTCTATTCTATTCTATTCCACTCCGCTCTATATTAACATACCTGTACAAGATGGATCCCTCCGCCACCTGGGCTCAGACACTCAGTCTCCTCGGCAGCTGCCCCCAGATACCAGCCTCCCCAGTTGCAGGCACCCGGACGTATGAACTCCTGAAGCCGCAGCCCCATTACACGTGCTGGTACAGACCACCCCAGTCGCATGCACACACACATACACACACAAACTCTGAAGTCCAGTCACTCCGGTCTCTCAGTTGCTGGCACTAATGACATACTGGCTGTCAGAACCCCTAGTCCTGCTGCAGTTGCTGCACTCACACCCCAGTGCCCACATGTCCATGTAGAAGATAGGTTCCCTCACACAGAAAAGAGTTAGAAATTAAGTTTAATAAGAAGACAAGACAGGCTGCACTGGTCTGGGTTCCTCCCATAAACTTCCCATAGTGCAATCCAAAAATGTTCTTCCCCTTCATCACATCATGTGTCCTACACCCCTAGGCAACAATCCTCTTTGTCCAAGTGGCCATCCAGAGAGCTGCTCTCAGGTATTTATCTTCATGGGTTTCATACCTGGACAAGGGGGCTGATGGCCCTCCCAGGGCAGCCCTGGAAGGAGCTGAGACAAGATGTTCTTTTCTCAGGAGCCCGTAGTTTGGATTCAGACCTGCCACTGTCTCTGTGCTCTTCTGGGTTTGTGGAGATGGGCTGTTGATGAGCTGGTGCCTCTCCTGTGGTGGGTCTGGGAGCAGCTGGGGCAGGGTATTAATTGAGTTACTCCTCCTGCCATTGTTAGTGCCTTCTTTGTGTGCGCAGATGAGCTCATTAACACTTCAGCAAACACAGTCTAACAAGAACATAAACCTCCTGAGGCATCTGTATTTGGAGGTTGCATCCATATGCGTTGGTATTATTTAACATATGTGAGCAGATCATTGGAATTACTGTCCAGAAATGCCTCATGCTTAGGGGAAAATCTGTACTGCTGCACGGGCAATGGCTTTGTGCAGGGCCAGTATCACAGTCTTGTTTCTAAGACTGTAGATAAAGGGATTTAAGAGTGGGTACAGGACAGTGTTCAGCAAACCTACGATTCTGTTAGTCTCCAAGGAAACCTCTTCTGAAGGACACACATAGAGAGCAATGCAGCTCCCATACGCAATGGCCAAGGTGGTGAGATGGGAAGAACATGTAGTAAAAGCTCTTTTCCTCCCAGTGGCTGCTGGAAGGCGTAGAATACAGAAAAAGATGCCCATGTAAAATGCCAGAGTTAAACATAAGGAACCCAGTATGACAAATGATAATAAAACAGAGTCTATTTTCCAAAGCAAGCTGGTGCCTGAGCAGGACAGTTTGAATAAGGGGGAGCTGTCACAAAAAAAGTGGTGGATCTTGTTTGAGCCACAGAAATTCAGCTTGAAGAGGAGGACCAGATGGTAACTCAAGAGTGTGATGCCTATGACCCAAGCAGCAACAATCATGTGGATGCAGAGCTGAGGCTTCATGATGGCAACATAACGCAAAGGCTGGCAGATGGCAACATAGCGGTCAAAGGACATGACAACAAGTAGAACAAACTCTGTACAGCCCAGGGCAAAATAGAAATAGGACTGGGCAAAACAGCTGCTTAGTGAGATTGTTCTCCTACCAGAACCCAGCATCACAAACAATTTGGTGCTTGTACAGGATGTAAACCAGATTTCCAGGAAGGATAGATTGCTGATGAAAAAGTACATGGGGGTTTGCAGGTGCTGATTCACACACACAAGAAAAATGATGGTTGCATTCCCCATCACTGTGGTCAGGTATATGAGAAAAAGGACCAGAGAGAGAAATAGTTGTAGTCTTTGATCAAGCCCTGAGAAACCCTCTAGGATGAACTCAGTAACCGCAGTTTCATTTTCTGGTCCCATGCTGGATTTCAGTACCTCCTGGCGAGACAGGAACATGTCCAAATACTCAAAGGTAACACTTTTACAATCTGGATGAAAAGTTCTAAGCTTCCTTTTCTGCTTCTTTCCTTTCTTGCAGTCTTCCTATGTAACACAGACAGAGACAGTCCATCAAACATTTCTCACACCCTGATTTTTATGTTTCACATTTCAGTTAGAGTCCTCAGAGATTTTGTTGTCTTGTTTCTATCTTTTTCAAACACACACAAAGCTTTCTTTCTAGAAAACAGAAGATTTTAAAGAGGCTGTTAGCTATTTCACCTCTTTCCTGGGAAACTGCAAATTCACTCAGACCTATGGCAAACATCTGTCACCTCTATGTGCCAAATGCCTCTCTTCTATTGTACAAATGCTAAAATTAAAAATCAAATCAAATCACATCAAACCAAGTCATATCTGTATGTTGAAAGATACTGTTTCTACTTTTTCATACTTGCCTTTTTAGACTAGGAATCCCTGAAAATCTGCTGATTTCCAAAGAAGAAATACCAACTATCTCTTCTGTAATGCCCTGCTTTCTTCCACAACTTCTTGCTCCCTGTTCAGGAAATGCAGTTGTTTCCAAACTGTTGCTCATTGCTATTACTATCAAATGTCCTGACCTAAACACAGAGCAAGAGAAGAGTATCTGGCAGAGATTTGTAGACTTTCTGTTGCATGCCAGTGAGAAGTTGGGAGGACACAGCCTCTAGCATTTTCTCTTGTCTCCGTTGACTACAGAGGGAGCCTTGGGAAAATAAGTTCTCACAGGTACCTGCAGCGAAGTAGATGAAACTCACTATCAAGTCTCAAGTCACTGATTTATTAAGGGATTATTTGTTTAAAGCAAAATACACATCTATCAGAAGGAAGCACAAGAAAAGCAAATGAAGTAAAGACTGGAGCCTTTCCCTTCACCTTTACATTTATTTTTAGACATAGAAAGGAGCAGAGCAGATGCCTCCAAAAATAGGATGATTCAAAATGCAAAGGGGAGGAGATGGAGAGGAGGAGATGATGAGTTTGAAGCAGTGCAACAAAACTTCTCGAAAGTTTGTGTTGTCCCCTCAGGCTCTGTCCCAGGGCAGAATGGGTAGCACTTACACAACCAGCAAAATGGGAAGTTCAGTAGAGGGCAGTGCTCCATGTTGGCTTTGATATTTTAGCTTGGGGCTCAGGTTACTATTAGATCCCAAATACCTGGCTTGTTCTTTGTGAATAGTCTGGCATAGGGGAATCTCTGCATTGAGTTAATCTGGAAGAATTACAGAGATTAATGCACTGTCTTGCATTTTGAGAAAAAGCCCAAGCTCGGTCACCTACAGCAGCCTGAGTGTAGTGAGTCAGTGAATCAGAGGGGACAGTCCCAGTTGTCGTTTTCTGAGTCAGTTCAAAAGCTCAAATGCTTCTTAATCTGCTGGTGACACCTAAACTATCTAAATTTGTTCTTCTCCCTAATGCACTTTCTTAAGGTAATCTGATAGTGTCCAGACAGTTTCTAACAAAGCACCTTCTCTTCAGGCCCTGCATTATCAAACATGCAGCTGGTGTATGCGACAGCTAGTAAAGAAATATAGGATATGCAAGTGAAGGATATCCATGTGAAGAAGGCCTTACTGTGGCTTTGCACAGAGGTTATCCTCAGGATGGTTCATATAATACAGGCATAAACCACAGCAGTCAGCAACACAACGGAGGAGAGAGCAACACTCATGTTTCACAGTAGCTGGTGCCCATGGAGGATGCTCTCATCAAAGGGAAGGTGCTGCAAAAGAAGCAGCCTCTACACTGGGTAGAGAGAGGGTCTAATGACATATAAGATGGTGGGGCTGAGCATGGACAGAGATGCCATTCCCCAGGAGATAAAGATGAGCGTGGAGAACAACCAGGAGTTCATAAGGACAGAGTAGTGTGAGGGGTTACAAATGGCCCTACAGCAATCAAAACACATCACGACACATGGATTAAACTCATCTATGCCCGGGAAGACAGAGAAGAACATCTGGGAGTTATAAACACATTGTCCTGGGTTCTGCCAGGACAGGGTTAATTTTCACCGGAATCCAGGAAGAGGCACAGCCAGGTGGGCTGACCCAACCTGGCCAAACAGAGCAGGGTATTCCACACCATGTGCCATCATGCTGGGTTCCGGTGGGGGGGAGCTGGAGGGCGGGAACAAACTCGCGGCTCGGGAGCACGCAGCATCGGTCCGGGAGAGTGGCTCTCTGGGTTGTGTGGTTTGTGTTGTGTTTTCTCCTTATCTGTATCGTTGTTGTTACTGTTCCCTTTGGTCGCTGTTCTGTTAAACTGTCCTTATCCCAACCCACCAGTTTCTGCCTGTTTCTTTCCATTCTTCTCCGCACCCCAGCGTGGGGAGGGGAGGCCGCGTGGCGCTTTTGTAGCCGACCGCAGCCAAACAATAATATTAAATATGGCTCCCAAGCATGGGGTGGGGATAATGCAGGACTGAGCAGCATGTATTAAAACAGCTTTCTTAAATTTTCTTAAAATTTATCATACGCATTTACTGTGTTAGTTAAACGGTTGCCAGTAAAAATGTTTCTGACTTTGATCAAATGGCTCTGGTATTTAAATCCGTACATGCTTTATGTGTTTGTTGTCGTGTTTTTCATCATCGTGGGAAAAAGGATCAGGATTACGGTTTTACTTTACTGTATGATATCGACTTATGACATGATAACATCGTTGTGCATGAAATTAGTCTCGTATTTGCATGTGGCACTGCGGTCATTTCCATACCTTGGATCCTATGTCTTAGAATTTGTTAATAATCAAACCCAATCTGTGGGGAAAACTGGAGGGGATACCTTTCCCCACTCTTTCGCCTCTCCTCTCTCCTTGAGGCTAGTCCTAATGGCTTTTGAGAATTTCAGGTACCCGTGGGATGCTCAGGCCAGCACACTCTTATTGTTCTGCCTCCTCAATGAGTTGCAGGTTCTGTTTAGCGTTAAACAAGTAGTTAAGAACATTGTGCAGAGACGTGCCCTGGGACTGGATAGCTCTGAGTGGCTGGGTGTGTGGGACACCATGGGCAAGTACCCAGGGTAATGGACACCCCCGGTGTGTTTTAAACTCACCCCTGAACAAGTACAGAATCTGGAAAAAATAGTAAAATATCTGCAAAAAGTGTGCTGCTAGCCTGGGAACTCCAGAGAGACACAAATCACCACAATGTGCTGGGGTCTGGCCCACGCCTACCGAGCTGCCCTCTTCAACCTGATTCAGCTCCTTAAAGGCGAAAAGGGGGGAAACGTAGCGGCAGGCACTGTGGCTGGCACTGCCCCCCCAGCAGGCCCTGCAGCCCCTCCAGCCCAGCAGGCAGTCACAGCCCCCCCGACCGGCACCACCGCTGCCGCTGCCACAGCTGCAGGGGCTTCCGTGGTTTCCCCGGTGGGCACGGCAGCTGCTCCAGCTCCAGTTCTAGCAGCTGGCATCGCGACTGAGCCCAATGACCAACCTGTGCCGGTAGCAGTCGCCCCTGTAAAACTAAAGAAAGACGCAAAGAGAGCAGATAGCTCTGGGAGGGATGATGAGGGGGGCCCTACCACCACAGTCAAATACCTTGTTTCCATTCCTGCAATGGTGACTTTGATACGTGGCTTTCGAGTGCAGACTCTTTGCAGGGATGCTGACATTTATGGATTTACCTGCTTGACCTCAGAGCTGGCTCTCCTTGGAACTAATAGAACGAGAGATGTTCTGAGCACAAGACAATTCCAACCCCAGTTGTCCCATGAACCTCTGCTGTAGAGACCCTCACTTCCAGCTGAATCCCTTTTCCTGGAGCACATGGCACGGCACAGGCGCATGGAAGGCTTGTTGGGTAAGGGTCTTCTGGTGTCTCTGGTCCAGCCTCCCACCAAAAGGTGGGAAATCATGAACCTCAAAGTCTGGTCAGCTGTGACTGTGGAGCTGAAAACCAAAAACCTCCAATCATGGAGATCAAAGACCCTCTCTGAGGGTGCTTCTGCAGAGCAGCACCACCCTCCTTGTCTGTTTTTCCTAAGGCCCTGTGCAAAGCTACATGAAGGAAGTTTGTGGCTGTTGCCTGTGCCATAACATTTTTAACAGAAGAAAAGTTTGCCTTCACCTTCATGTCTGCAGGTAGATGCTGTCTGCTTTTAGACTGTCTTCTGCATCTCCCCTTCAGAAGACTGAAGAGTTCCCTCAGCCTCTCCACACAACTTGTGCTTCTGGCCCCTAACCCCGTCATGACAGACTTCACCTGGACGTTCTCCAGTTTCTCCATCCTCCTTTCAAACTGGGAGACTCACTGGCTCATATGGCATCCATCGTCACTCCCATGCCCTTCTCCCCAGAGCACTCTTCAGCCAGGCACATCACAGCCTTCCCAGTGCACCAGGTTTATTCTGCCCCCCGTGAGGACCTTGCCCCCTTTGCCTTTTAAAATTTCAGGATTCTTCAGTTCGCTAAGTCCCCATGTGTGTTAAGGTCTTTATGGACTGAAACTCCAACATGTCAGCATTTAAGGTTTGTTGGCCAGTGCCTCATACAAGATGAGCATATGGAGAATTGCAGGACACTACATGTAATGAAAGAGAATGATGTGCTTAATGGAGATGCTCTCCAAGGTTGAAAATTACCACAGCAACCATCTCAGAAACACCAAAAGAAGGAACAAACCAAGAAATTCACGATCAATGGGGAAAAGATTCAGAGGGCAGGCAGTTCTTTCTGAAGAATATTAGGATATAAAAGAGAAGAACTTGGGGCAAGGAGAGCATGTCATCAGGGTTGTCTGGGGGCACCTGTGGAGTAGCCCAGCACTTGATATGAATCACTTCAGTGTATCGGGGAGAATCTGAGAGCTTTCCTTAATTTGAAAACATGAAGGTGAAGGAGGGACAGCATCAATCAGGCTGGAAGGAACCTCAGGAGGCGTCTTGACCTACCTCCTGCTCAAAGCAGGGTTAGACCAGATTTCTCAGACCTTTATCTAAATAAGTCTTGATTACTTTCTGGGATAGAGCTAGTTCACACTCCCTGGCAAACAACTTCCAGCACTTGACTATCCTCATGTTGGAAAAATCTCTCCCTCTATCTGACCCTTTGTGGTTTCAACCCATTTCCTCTTGCCCTTTCGTCTTGTATCACAAACTTGAGCCTGAATTGGTCTTCCTGAACCTGAACAGTGCCATACTGCTCCTTGTTCCTGCAAGATCTTCCTTTCTCAAGCCTGAACAATCCCAAGATGTCAGCCTCTTCTCACAGCACTTGTGTTCCAGCCATGGCCCTCCACTGAACTGTCTCCAGTTTACCAGTCTGCCTTTTTAGGGGCAAAAAACTAGAGAATTATTCTGGATGTGGTTTAAAAAGTGCTGAACAGAGGGGGATTATCTCTTCCACTAGCTGTGTTTCAGCTCACACAGCCCAAGATGCAGTTGACCACCCTTGCTAATGGCCCATATTTGGCTTATTGAATCCCAAGGACCACCAGTGCCTTTCCCATGGAGCTGCTTCCCATGCAGGCAGTCCCTGGCCTCTATCATTGAAGAAGCTTAGTCCACCTCAAGAACAGGACTTTAGCTAATGTTCCTACTGGCCCAACCCACTGGTCTGTTGAAGGAAACTTTGGGATGGCAGCCCCGACTTCACTGTAGTGTCTGCTCTCCTCAATATGCTGTCATCTACAAAGGTATGAAAAAGCACTCTTTCACACCTCCAGGGCCTCTTAAACAGGACAGGCTACAGTATAGACCCCTGCAGGACACTACTAGCTAGAATCACAGAATCACAGAATCACAGAATGGTAGGGGTGGGAAGGGACCTCTGTGGGTCATCTACTCCAACACCCCTAAGAGTACCTCACATGGACCATGTCCCTCCAGGCCAAAAGTTCAGCTGTTTTTTTACAACCCTACTTATCTACCCCTGCAGACTATAATATCCTAATTTAGACACAAGACAGGGATGATGCTGAATGCCTTTCTGACTACCAGGTAAAAGATACCACTCTCTCCCTCTATCCGGCAATCCAGTCCTTCGATTACAAAAAGCAAGGAGGATAGCCAGGTGCAGCTTGCCCTGGGTAAATCCACCCACCTTTTCTTTTCACTCAGAAACAGGACCTGAGCGGACATGCCCTGGGGCACATCCTTTGCCTCTCCTGCTCATCCTTTGGGAATTTTTGAAAGTTTCATGAAACTTTTGGGTGCCGCCAGTTGTCAAAAAATTCTCTCAGTCTCCACGACCTTTCAAAGATAATGGAGAGTGGCCTCACTGTGACATCAGCTTGCCCTCTCAGCTCCCTCAGCTGCCACCCTTCCGGTCCCACTGGCTGGTAAGTATTCTATTTGCTCAAGGACCCCTGATTTGATCCTCATCCATTTCTTGTTTTTCCCTTTCTGCTTCATGCCTGAAGTCAGAGGGCTGGGAGAACTTGCTGGGGAAGACTGAGGCAAAGAGGACATGGAGTATCTCCCATCTAGCTACACCTGTTGCTACTAAACTAAGCAGAGGTCACACAGTATCTTTGATTCTCCTTTAACTGTTCCCAAAGTAGTAAACACTTGTTATGGTACCTTTGAATTTCCTTTTAAGTTTAGACTATGTTTTGCTCTGGATTGTTGCTGTGCTTGTAGAATGCTGTCCTTGAAGACCAGCTGCATTGAGCTGTGCCACCACGTCTTGGCAGTTTATTCCATCAGTGTCACAGCCCTGTCTCCAGCATTAACAGCTCCAGCTCATCCTGTCTGTTGCTCTGTCTGAAGGTATTGCTGCACGTTTGGGCTAAAGCACCTCAGCTGTGGCATCAGAGAAGACGTGACTTGCCATAAGGAATCCTGGTACCAAGTGTCCAAGACCCCATGTGTGCTATTGATGGCACAAGAAGAGGTGATTCTCACGACCAACGCTTTTTCTGATAGGAGAAATAATGCAGCTGCAAAGAAGTGCCCCTCCCCAGTTGAGACAGGGAACTTGAGGGATTCCTTCTGCCTGTTTCACAGCAGGTTCTCTTGGAGCTCTGGGGACACCTGGAGGAAGCCCAGAGGGGGCAGAGAAAGATATGCCTTGGGCTCACCCTCTGCTGCTGAGCTGAGCTGGGCTCCTGGGATGGAGTGAGCTCACGGTAAGCGGGCAGCACTGCAGAGAGACAGATCTGCCCATAAGCAGCAGCTCTGTAAAGCACCATGAAGCTGAGATCACTGCCTGCAGCAGGCACCGACGGGAAAGCTGAGTGTTCAACAGGGAAAGCATCTTCACAGCCCTTAACATGGTAAGTCTCTGGCCGCAGGGTAAAGCTGCAGTTCCCAGAAAGTTCTAAAGCTGGCTCGTTCCTTGGCTGGTGCAGAGGGGAAGGATGTGCTCCAGAGCAAGGCTTAATTATCGCACTATCAGAGGGACAGCTCATGACAGCTTCCTTCTCCTGGGGAAGTCTGTAGGATGTGAAGGCAGATGTGAAGCCAGTGGGGCCCAGGGCTGTCCTTCAGAGCAGGATCCCTGCCTGCCAGTGTACCGTATGCCGGGACAGGGACTCTGCTGCCTGCCAGGATCAGCACTCAGCCTGCCCGGGAATGTCCTCACAGAGCTGTGGGCAGAAGCTCTGGGTGGAAGCAGTGACCCCCAGTAAGCCAGGTTCATTCCGCGGTTGAGAGGGCACTATGTGGGTTAGGGCTGCTTACAGCTCCAGATCACCAACAGAACATTTTCAGAGGGTTCTTTTCAAGAAAGACCTCAAGGTACCATTCACCTTAAAGGGAAGGAATCTGTGCTTTGAGTTTTGTTCTCTTGGATTGCTGGGTGAGCAGTGGGAGGAATTTATTTCTGCTTTGTGGAGAAGGCATGGAGACCCCACTCCTTGTTACCATTTGTATGGGCTTCTCCCGAGCCCCTGCACACACAGAGATGTCCCTGGGCAGTCCTCAGCAGCAGGAGGTGTCTGCAGGGCAGGACGGAGCACACAGAGCAGGTGGGATGAGGTCTGTGAGCACTAACAGGGACAAGACCTGGGGACAGCAAAAGAGATCCCAACAGGGACAGTTCCAGACAGCAGAGGCATGGGCAGGTAAGGACAGGGAGCTGCTCCAGGTGCCCTGCGGTTCACTGCCTGTGAGCTGGAGAACACAGCTGGGTAAGGAGCAGGCTTCAGTGCATGCTGGAGTACCTCTCCTATGAGGACAGGCTAAGAGAGTTGGGAATGTTCAACTTGGAGAAGAGAAGGGTGTGGGGTGACCTTAGAGCAGCCTTCCAGTACCTGAAGGTGCCTACAGGAAGGATGGAAAGGGACTTTTCACAAGGGTGTATAGTGATAGGACAAGGGGGAATGGCTGTAAACTAAAAAAGGGTAGATTTAGATTAGATATTAGGAAGAAATTCTTCACCATGAGGGTGGTGAGGCACTGGCCCAGGTTGCCCAGAGAACCTGTGGCTGCCCCCTCCCTGGAAGTGTTCAAGGCCAGGTTAGATGGAGCTCTGAGCAACGTGGTCTAGTGGAAGATGTCCCTGCTCATGGCAGGGGGGTTGGAACCAGATGAACTTTAAGGTCCCTTCCAGCCCTTACCATTCTATGATACTACGATTCTTTGCCCATCTGCGACATTCTCCTTGTTTCATTTTTTGGGAGCATAGTCGTATTTCTCTTTTTCTCCCTACCTTTCTGTCATAGTCTTGATCTCTGGAGTTTGAGCCGGAGTGCAGGTCAGCTTCTATTCTGACTCTGACTCTGGTACTCCTGCCCCAGAGCTATCCTCATGGAAACTAAGTGTCTAAAATGTGTTATAAATGGTCACTCAGCTGGTGGTGTTGGGGAATGAGCTGGCTCGTTCCTCATTCAGCTCAGGGAGGGGAATTCCTATGAGAAATGGCACAGTAGTTTCCTCAGAGAAGTGTCTCCCAATGTGTCACTATCCTTTCCTCCTTAGATAGATCACCAGGCCCAGAAAAGGAGAATGACCAACCGCAGCTCCATCACCCACTTCCTCCTCCTGGAGTCTGCAGACACGAGGGAGCTGCAGCTCTTGCACTTCTGGCTCTTCCTGGGCATCTACCTGGCTGCCCTCCTCAGCAACGGCCTCATCATCACTGCCATAACCTGTGACTACCGTCTCCACACCCCCATGTACTTCTTCCTCCTCAACCTCTCCCTCGTCGACCTGTGCTCCATCTCCACCACTCTTCCCAAAGCCTTGGCCAATTCCCTGTTGGACACCAGGGCCATTTCCTATGCAGGATGTGCTGCACAGGTCTTTCTGTTTCTCTTTCTCACTTCAGTGGAGTTTTGTCTTCTCACTGTTATGGCCTATGACCGCTATGTTGCCATCTGCAAACCCCTGCACTACAGGACCCTCCTGGGCAGCAAAGCTTGTGCCAAAATGGCAGCAGCTGCCTGGGGCTGTGTTTTTCCCTATGCTGTGGTGCACACTGTCAATACATTTTCACTAACTCTCTGCCAAGGCAATGCTGTGGACCAGTTCTTCTGTGAAATCCCTCACATCCTCAAGCTCTCCTGCTCAGATGTCTACCTCAGGGAGGCTGGGATTCTTGTGGTTAATGTCTGTTTTGCATTTGTTTGTTTTATTTTCATTGTGTTGTCCTATGTGCAGATCTTCAGGGCCGTGCTGAGGATCCCTTCTGAGCAGGGACGGCACAAAGCCTTTTCCATGTCTCTCCCTCATCTGGCCGTGGTCTCCCTGTATGTCAGCACTGGCACGTTTGCCTACCTGAAGCCTCCCTCCCTCGCCTCCCCTTCACTTAACCTGGTGATGTCTTTTCTCTACGCGGTGCTGCCTCCAGCAGTGAACCCACTTATCTACAGCTTGAGGAACAAGGAGCTCAAGGATGCCCTATGGAAACTGATGACAGGTTGCTTTTCAGAAGAATCAATGAACTGCCAATCTTCTTCTGCATATCACTCATAATGTAACTCACTACAGCCTTTCTTTGGTAGAGTGTTGGGTTTGGTTTCTTTGATTTTTAGCTTTTCGTGGTTGTATTAATGATGCAAAGTCATTCTTCATCCTCCTTCTGCCTGTCTTGTGTGACCCAGAGTCTTTGTTTAAAGAAGCAGCTTTTCCCACTGTGCGTTTAAATAAAATACATGACCTTGCACCAGCTTGTATTTCTGAGATTCTCTCTCCAAGGTCTTCTCTGGAGCTGCAGGGACAGCATCTGTGTACTGAGGTGGAGAGGCCATTAGCCATTCTGAGCTGGGTTTGCCTCCCAGCCTGACCAGCATGGCCCTGGGCAGCCCAGCCCACTTGCTCTGCTAAGCAGCCCCACCAGCTGAGGTGCTTTGGGGTACCTGGTCAGGGGGTGCAGGAAAGGTGAGCCAGCCAAGCACAGATGAGCTTTCCAGGGAAAGGGCTATGGAGCAGGAGATGGGATGTCCCAGACAAGAACAGGGTATTCTGTGTGTGTGCAGAGGAGACATGGAAAGAGAAAGCCTTTGCTTTGCGTGACAGCTCGGGACAGGCTGTCCTGTCTGTGGGGCAAAAGGACCTTCCTGAGTATCCCGTGGGCAAGTTGTCTCATGTGGTCATGGAGAGCATGTTTGACAGCTGGGGCTGCAGGCTGCCTTGGGTTGAGATCTCCTCAGCATGCCGGCTGAATGAACATTCTCACTGGCCTCCATTTCCTGCTGTGGGACCAGTCCCAATAGGGCTTCTGTGCTGGCCTCGGCTGGGTAGAGGGCAGGGAGGTGGTAAGATTCACGGAGGGGCTGAGATGGCTGGGCTGGTAAATGTTCTGGAGAGGAAATCACCAGGGAACAGCTAAAACAAGTGAGTGCAGTGTTGGGGTAAGCTGCAGCGTCCTTGCATAGCCAGGCTCATGCGAGAGGTGTGAAGGACCAGCAGAGCAGGGTCTGGTCAGTGCCTGTGTTCACTGGACACCACAGGGAAGCTGCCCCAGGGCAATCATCACAGAGCAGCCAATAACAACCATCATTTCCAGCACTGGCCTCTTACCCCAGCTCAAAGCGGTTATTTGTCCCTGCCTGGAGGGAGACCAAAGGACTAGGTCAGAAGTCCATGTCTGTGTTGTACAGATGAGCATGCACATCATGTGAGTGTGAGGGAGATGAACCCGAGTGAGGACAAATGCCATCAGCTGTTCCTGGGGGTTCCATGAAGGGACAGAAAGTCTCTCGAGGTCACTTTATCTTGAAAGCAGCATCCCCATGGAAAATAACTGAATGCAGCACTGGGATGAATGATGACGTTCCCTGAGCTGCACTACCAGTAAGTCTCTGGGTGCAGTGCAGTGCAGCTGCATTTTGTGGAAGGATGTCCTAAAGCTGGCTAATCCCATAGCCTACGGGATCTTTCAGGAGGACTCTTGCACTCTTTCTAGTGTAGAGGAGAAGGATGTGCTCAAGAGTAGGGATTCCCCACTGCATTGTCAGAGGGACAGGGTGTGACGGCTGCAATGGGATATGCTTCCTTGAACTGAGGTCCCTGCATCAAATCCGTGGAGCATCTCAGACAAGTGCAGAGCAGGGTGATATATTGCAGAGTTGAGGTAATGATAGTAATAGTCATAATAATGAGGTTGCAAGATAAACTATATACAATACAATTTTCTCACCACTGTATGACTGCTTTGCAGTGAGACCCTGAGCAGCAATCACAGAACCTGTGACAAGGGCTGTGAAGATTTCTCCAGCAGCGAGCTCTCAGCATCCTCCCACTCCCAAATGACTTTAAGCTCTCTCTGACTCACTCTCAACTCCATGCCTGCACGCAGAGCCCTCAGCCTTGTTGAGATCTGCAGAGTTGCTGTTCCTGGGCAGAGCTGTATTTCTGCAGCACCTTCTGCTTGCCATGAGCTCACTCAATCCCAGGAGCCTCGTTCAGCTCAGCAGCAGAGGACCAGGCAAGGTGTCACTTTCTCTGCCCCTTCTGGGCTCTCTTCAGTTGTCCCTGGGGCTCCAGGGGAACTTGCTGTGAAACAGGCTGAAGCAATCCCTGATGTTCTTTCCCTCAGCTGGGGAGAGACACTTCTTTGCAGCTGTGCCATTTCTCTTACCAGAGTCAGGCTTAGGGCTTATGATCACTTTTTCTTGTCCAGTTATTAGGCAGGACACCTAGAAAGTGACAGTCGGGGATCTCCTTTATCCCTGCTGAGGGAAGGGATGCAGCATAGTCAATTGAGGCATGTGATCCTGGGGCTTGAAAAGGACTCGGCTCCCTCCCATTCACACCACAAACCCACAAGATGTGGGTTCCTCTTCCCTCAGTTTTGGTGCACACAAAACAGGCACCTGCATGTGACCTCCTTGTCTCAGCTCAAGTAACAATGAAGGTGGAGATCAGGAGGGAGCTGTTCAGACACAAACACCAGCTCATATTTGAGGTTATGGATGTGCTTCTAGGTAACTGCAGGTAACCGCAAGCTCTGATGAAGCAGTGCTGAGAGGCACAGCAGCATCTGGGGGCAACTTCTTGGAGGAGAAATTTCTGGTGGGAAATGAAGTTGGTCAGGTGAAATGACAGCACATGCACCCATTTAGGACAACTGGACCTGCAGATATTCCTTACGTACAAGGCAGCCTATAGAGGTACTCAGCTGACAAAATGAAGGCATGTACCACAGAGAGAGTTTAGCTTCTCTCTGTCTTTTCGCTCCAATGATTTTACTAAAACTCCATGATGGTGATCTTATGAACATCCTCACATTGCCTTATTGAATTTAGGGAACTTGCTTGATTTAATGCCAAACACAAGTGTGCAGTGTTACATGAGTTTCCAAGGTTCCCACACGCAGCTGCATGTGGTTGGCAGGGTCAACACCGGTCCTATACAGGAAAGCCATCGCCATTCAGAGCGACTGTGTGACAGACATCCCAGAGCACTGCAGACAGGTTCGGTGAGTTTGTGCAAGCCACTGGTTGCCACCACTTCAAAGTGGGAAGGTCTGTCCCTTGTCTACCCAGAAGATGTATGGCAGTCCAGGAACCCAAGCTACATCACATTGGAGTCTCCAGTCATGGCCTACACTCTCAGAATGCTTTTTTTCTGTCTCCCAGACTTACTCACCCTATGGATGATGCAGCCATAGAGCAGAGCAACAAGTTTCACAATGTGCCTATGTCATGATTTAACCCAGATGCCAGCAACTAATCACTAGACAGACGCTCACTCACCTCTCCCCTTTCCCCACAGTGGGAAGGGGAGGAAAAATGGACAAAAGGTAAAACTTGTGGGTTGAGATAAAGACAGTTTTACAGGACAACAAAAATGTACTAATAGTAATAACAGTAATAATACTGTTAGTGATAATAAAAATGATGAACACACAAAAAAACCTATACACAATAGAATTTTCTCAGTACCGCTCGACAAACAGTTGCATAGCCAGATCCCGAGCAGTGATCATGGAACCCGTGGGTTTCCTGGAGCTCACAAATTTTGTGGATTTTGCCAAACTTACGAATTTTGCATAACTTGCCAAACTCATGGAAAAAGACTGAACTCCTGGAAAAGTTCCATCTCCCGCAAAAGAGAAGGTTCAAACTCATGGGAAAGACAACAAAAAAAAAGGATTGCTGCCCCCCCCAGAAAACATCCATTTGTAAAGTGAGGAAGACATCCATGGTGTGGAATATTTCCATATGCCACTTGGGCTTGCTCTCTGGCTATGGTCCCTCTCAGCTCCTGCAGACCCGATCATTAACTGAATCTGAGAAACTGGAAAATTCCTTGATTTCTTAGCAACAACTGAAAACATCAGTGTATATCAACATTCTTCTCATTCTAAATCCAAACCACAGCAGCTACTGAAAGGAAAATTAGCTCTATCCCAGCCAACACCAGGATGTGATCCACTCCTTAATCTTTACCATATACATCATGCTCATGTCCCACACTTTCCAATAAATCACCACCACTTTTGCTGTCGTTTGATATATAGACACAGATACCATTCTGTTAGTCTACAAACTATCCCTCTAAAATGTCTGCTGAGTTCATTTAGTCCATAACCAAATAAAGATGGGCTCCATTTGTCATAACAGTCTTTCAGGGCAGGAGATATGGTACGAAGTCCACGCAGCCGGCAGATCAGAGCTGGGCTTCGGTGCAATGCAGCGGGCAGGTGACACTGGGCGCAGCAGGAGGATGGTGTGTAGTGTTGGAGTGTCGCACACTGCATCTGGAGTTATTGATATGCCTTTGATATGGCATATGGCAATGGGTAGAAATAAAGACATACAGTGTTATACAGCAATTAACATCACAAAGTTGAAATTATTGGCTTTTCTCACCAAATATCAAATCCACATAAGGTACGCAACAGAATTGCCCATTCTTCCGCATTGTCCCCCCCCGACCCCCCCAAGTGCACCCGGGTCCATGAGCAAAAATAATCCCATGGGTGGATATGCCTTTCCCAGTGGCAGGACTAACCCAGACTGTTTTGCTTAACATCTTCTTCATGTGCACTATGGGGAATTTTTGGGGTTGCCACCTCACCACAGGACCTGCTTTTGAAGATACTGTTTGGGGTGGAGGCATAGGACAAGACATATGTTTCCAGCCATCTGGTGGTTGCTTCCATCATTGTGAGCACATGGTGCTTGCCTTGGCGGGTTTGTGGGAGTGTGATATAACGGATCTGTCAGGCCCCCCCTTTTAGTATTTCAGCCATCATCCTCCATACCACAGAGGCTTTACTCACTTGGACTGCTTGATTGCAGCACATGTTTTGCCTTCATGGACTACCTGAGCGACAGTGTCCATAGTCAGTTTCACCCCTCTGTCACAAGTCCATCTATATATTGTGTCTCTTCCTTGGTGGCCTGAGGTGTCAGGGGCCCACCAGGCTATGAAGAATTCACCCCTATGTTGCCAGTCCAAATCCACCTGACCCACTTCAGTCTTGGCAGCCTGATTCATCTGCTGGGGGTTTTGATGTCTCTCAGTGGTTTGACTCTTGCATACATACAGATTTATACGTGCAGTTCCTTTTCACTGGTCACATTTTAGTTTTCTTAAGTAGCCCCTGATTTCATCCCTATCCACTATTAGCTGTTTTCCTCTGGAGTCCTGCCTTGAAGCACAAGAGCTTAGGAAAACTTGGTAAAATACAAGACAAATAGGACATGAAGTATCTCAGATTTATCTATGCCTACTCTTACTAAATGCAGTTCTGACCACACATTCCTTTCAGTTCTTCCTGAACTGTTGCCGAAATAGCAATAACTTATTATGATGCCCTTCACTTCCTTTTCAAGTTTCAACTGGGTTTTGACACAGAAGATTGCTGTGCTTGGAGAATGCTCTCCTTGAAGACCAGCTGTATTGACCTCTGCTGCCCTTCAGTGCTGCTGACCATGACATGTGTCACACACCCACCTAGATTTGGGATGGTTTTGCTCTGCTGGACCTGTCCGCCACATGGAGCTGTATGTGACAGCCTTGGCATCTCACATAATGCTGAAGGCCTCCATTTGCATAAAATAGAGTAACTGTCCAGAATTTGATTAGGCAATGTGGGGATGGAAACTGTGATTACAGTCAGTGGATATATAATCAACCCAGCTGAGGGAAAAAAAGAGAGAAACATAGCTCTCCCAATGACACAGGACACCATTTGCTCAGATGGGTGCAGCATAGGCTGCCAAGAAAACAGTAAATAGGGACAGATGCAATTCTCTTGCACATGGCTTGGACAACCTCTGGCACCTCAATTTCATCTGAACAGCCAGCTCCTACCTATATCTTCATTACTCGCCATGGAGGCTGAGACTAGGTACTCACATGCAGGTGCCTGTTTAATGCACACCTGAAGGAAGGCAAAAGGACTCCCACCTCCTCTGGGTTTGTGACAGGCATGGGAGGGAGCTGATTCCCCTTCCAGTGCTAACAATAGACATGCAGGAGGAGATGCCCCTGTTGATTCAGCTGAATCCTATCCCTCATCAGAAGTCAAGAAGATCCCTGTCCTTCATTATCTGCATGTCCTGCCTAATCATATGACAAAAAGGTGATTTTAAGAACTTACTCTGTCTCAGAAAAGAGAATAACACTGCTGCAAAGGAGTGTCTCTCCCTGGCTGGGTGTGGGAACATCAGGGATTATTTCAGTGTGTTTCACAGCAGTTTCCCCTGGAGCCCCAGGGATACCCGGAGGGAGACAAGAGGGAGCAGAAAAAATGCTGCCTCAGGCTAGCTCTCTGCTGCTGATCTGGGCTGTGCTCATGGGATGGAGGGAGCTCATGGAAAGTGGGCAGAGCTGCACAGAGATAACTCTGCCCTGGAGTAACTTCTCTGCAAAGCACAGCAGGGCTGAGGGTACTGCTTGCAAGAACTGAGGGGAAAAGAGAGAGATAGACACGGGTTAAAGGCAGTCAGGAATGGGAAGGTGGCTGAGACCTCACTGAAGGAGAGATCTTCAAAGCACTCTGCATGGTGAGTCTCTGGATGCAGCGCAATTCACCTTATGTTCCTGAGAGGGATCTCCTAGAGCTGGCACATCCCAGAGCCTATGGGATCTTTCAGGAGGACTCTGACAGTTTTTGTAGTGAAGCGGAAGAGGATGTGCCCCAGAGCAGGGTTTCCCTGCACAACTATCAGAGGGAAAGCACGTGATAGCTGCCTTCTCCCAGGGACTTGTGCAGGGCGTAAATCTGGGTGTGCAGCCAGGGGTGCCCAGGGCTGCCCTTCACTCTGCCCAGGGAACTCCTCTCGGTGTTGTGGGGAGAAGATGACGATGGAAGGAGTGATCCCTGGCAGGTTTCTTCTGCTGTTGAGAGCGAGCTGAGTGAGACAGCGCAGCTCTCAGATCCAGCTCATGCCCAGGTCATTTCTGAGGGGACTTTTCATGAGTACGGTCAGAGCAGGGTTTCCTGCTTGAGTCTGTGGTCTCCTGAATCTATGCTTCTGCTTTTCTTTGGCTCGGCTTGGTGGGAATGGAAACTCAGATGTGCAGGTTAGAGAATTGGCTGAGACCCCTAAACCATCACCCTGGGTTTTACTGGGAACCTCAGCAAGTGCCTTCACCCCCACCAGCCAACAGATAAAAACGGCGTCTCCTTTCCAGTTTCATCAGGGTTTGTGTGACCTGCTCGTTAGCCCCTGTACACACACAGAGGCTGCATGGTAGAGCTGGGCACACAGGGTCTGGGCTGGGGTCTGTGAGCGCTGGCAGGGAAGAGACATGGGGCTGGAGAAACAACTTCTGGCAGGGACAGCTGCAGGCAGTAGAAACATCGGCAGGGAGGGAGGGAAATGCTAAGCAAAACCCTGCTGCAGGGGAGATACTGAGGATTTCTGACACCCAAACACCCTCCCCAGGGGAGATGGAAGGGATCTATAAAAACAACCCCTCAACAAACATGACAACATCAAACACTAGCACCGTCCTCTGCCCCCACCTTTCCCATGAACTCACTGTTGCAGAGCAGGACTGACACCTCGTCCAACAGCAGGCAGAACCCCTACTCCTCACCATACACTGACCCAACCAGAACTCCAGCTACAGAGCTGCAGGAAGGTCTAGAAAGGCAAAAAGAGTTGGTGTGCGTGGCAGCATAGGATTTTATGGGAAATGGCTTAGCTATTTCTTACAGAATTCTTCCCTATCATCTCACTGCCTTTTCCTCCTTGGACAGGTACCCATGAGCACAGGAAGCAAATGTTCAACAGCAGCTCCATCACCGAGTTCCTCCTGACATTCGCAGACACATGGGAGCTGCAGCTCTTGCACTTCTGGCTCTTCCTGAGCATCTACCTGGCTGCCCTCCTTGGAAACGGCCTCATCATCACTACCGTAGCCTGTGACCACCGCCTCCACACCCCCATGTACTTCTTCCTGGTCCCTCGCTGACCTGGGCTCCATCTCCACCACTGTTCCCAACGCCATGGCCAATTCCCTGTGGGACACCAGGACCATCTCCTACTCGGGATGTGCTGCACAGCTCTTTCTGTTTATCTTTTTGATGTCAGCAGAGTTTTCTCTTCTCACCATCATGACCTATGACTGCTATGTTGCCGTCTGCAAACCCCTGTACTACAGGACCCTCCTGGGCAGCAGAGCTTGTGTCCACATGGCAGCAGTTGCCTGGGCCAGTGGGTTCCTCAATGCTCTGCTGCACACTGCCAATACATTTTCCATACCACTCTGCCAAGGCAATGCTGTGGACCAGTTCTTCTGTGAACTTCCACAGACCCTCAAGCTCTCCTGCTCACACTCTTATGGCAGGGAGGTTGGGCTTACTGTGGTTAGTCTCTTAGTAGGATTTGGGTGTTTTGTTTTCATCGTGCTGTCCTATGTGCAGATCTTCAGGGCTGTGCTAAGGATCCCCTCTGAGCAGGGACGGCACAAAGCCTTTTCCACATGCCTGCCTCACCTGGCTGTGGTCTCCCTGTCTATCACCACTGGCATGTTTGCCTACCTCAAGCCCCCTTCTATCTCCTTCCCATTCCGGGATCTCTTGGTGGCATTTCTGTACTCAGTGGTGCCTCCAGCCGTGAACCCCCTCATCTACAGCATGAGCAACAAGGAACTCAAGGATACAGTGTGAAAAGAAAAGACTTCAGAAAAGACTGAATATTTTTCTGAAGCAATAAACTCTCCATTATCTTATGCATATCACTCATATCTTATTACAGGCTCACACTTTGTCCTGTTTCACGAGTTTTTTTAGCATTGTTTCTTCTGTTTCACGAGTTTTTTTAGCATTGTTTGCTTGTGATAATATTTTACACAAAGAAATTTCATTATTCATACCATTTCCAATTCTGTACCTACCTTTCTAGTGTTAACCAGAGACTATTGAAAGCCTGTTGAAACAAGAGCCATGTTCTCGGTTAATTTCTAAGAAATAAAGGAGCCTGCAGTGGCTTCTTTTTCTGAGATCCTTTCTCTGAGACATTTTCTGGTGCTGCAGGGGCAGTGCCTCTGTGCAGAGCTGGAAAGGAAAAGTCTGGGCACAGCAGCACTGCCAGGGACCACCAGCGCTTGGTCTTTCCAGAGCTGCTTTTTTTTAAATTCCACTCTCCCTTTCTAAGACCCTGTGATGGTGTAAGCAAGGATTGCTCTTCCAGCATGGTCACAGTCCGTTTATGTGGCAGACCTGTGACTGCAGACAGTGACAGGCAATGGCCACTTCTTTGGCAGAGCGGACCTCCATCCCAGAGTCTCCATCATACAAGGGGATCGCAGTGCCTGAAACCTAAGGTTTTCTTCCAAAGTTTCTCTCAAGATAAAGCCCAGAAAAGGACCCTCAAGAGGGATACATGATTAAACAGTTAATTTGGTGGAGTATTTGGGGTGGGAGCATGTGGCAGTGTTTTTGCACAGCCAGACCTCCTAGGGGAGATAGGAAGGACCCCCAGATCGGGGGTTCACTGTAGACCCCACTGTTCACTGTACACGTCAGGAAAGATGTCCCAAGGCGACCATCACAGACCACCCAATAACAGTCACAATTTCCAGAGCTGAACTGTCATCACTGCTCGTACAGGTCGTTTATCCCTCCACAGTGAGACATCAAATGCCTCGGTCAAAAGTCCATATTTGTGTTCTACAGTTGTAAGATCATGAAGCAAATCCTCCTGGAAGAAAACTCAACATGTATGGAAGAGAGGGAGCATGATCTGAGACAGCCAGCATGGCTTCACAAAGGGCAAATTGTGCCTGAATAATCTACAGGCCTTTTACCATGGAGTAATTGCATCAGTGCACAAGGCAAGAGCTATGAATGCTGTCTACCCAGACTTCTGTGAGTTCTTTGATATGTCCCCCACAACATCCTTGCTGCTAAATTGAAGAGGTATGGGTCTGATGGATGGACTGTTAGATGGATATGGAAATGGCTAGATAACCACATACAAATAGGTATAGTCAATGGCTCAATGTCTAAGTGGAAACCAATAAAGAGGACTGTCCCTCAAGGGTCCATGCTGGCACGAGTATTATTTAATATCTTTCACAGCGCCATAGTCAGTGGGATTGAGTGCACCCTCAGCAAGTTTGCAGAGGACACTAAGCTGAGCAGGACAGTTGATTCACTTGAGGAAAGGGATGACATCCAGAAGGACCTGGGTGTGCTTGAGTAGTAGGTCTGTGCAAACCTCATGAAGTACAACGAGGCCAAATGCGAGGTCCTGCACCTGGGTTGGGGAAATTCCCACCGTCAGTAAAGACTGGGAGATGGATGGATTGAGAGGAGACCTGCAGAGAAAGACTTAAGGATATCGATCAGTGAAAACTTGGACGTGGGCCAGTAATGTGCTCTTGGAGCCCAGAATGTTGACTGTATCCTGGGCAGCCTAAGGAAAACCATGAGCGATGTGATTCTCCCTCTCTACTCCACTCCTGTGAGAACCCGCCTGGAGCACTGTGTCCAGCTCTGGGTTCCCCAGTACAAGAACGACATGGACCTGTTGGAGCAGGTCCAGAGGAGAGCCACAAAAATGATTGGAGGGCGGGAACACCTCTTCTATGAAGCGAGACTAAGAGGATTGGGGTTGTTCAGCCTCAAGAAATGAAGGCTCCAGGGAGACATCCTTGCAGTCTTTCAATCGATGAAAGGGGCTTTTAGGAAAGATGAAGCATGACTTTTTTATTGTTATGGTTTGGCTGTGGCCAGCAACAAAAGCGCCACAAGGCCATCCCTCCCCCCGCCATGCTGCGGAGGAGAATGGAAAGAAAACAGGCAGAAACTGGTGGGTCAGGATAATGGCAGTTTAACAGAACAGCAAACAAAGGTAACAGCAACTACAACGATACAGATAAGGAGAAAACACAACATAAATCGCACAACACTGAGAGCCGCTCTCCCAGACCGAACCGGATCCGTGCGCTCCCGAGGTGCGAGTGAGTTCCCCCCACCCCTCTCCCCCCCAAAGGAATGCAACATGATGGCACATGGTATGGAATGCCCTGCTCTGTTTGTCCAGGTGGGGTCAGACCGCCGGGCTGTGCCCCTTCCTGAATTCTGGTGAAAATTAACCCTGTCCTGGCCAAACCCAGGACATTATCCACCCCTTATTCCATACCATCTACATCATGCCCAGGTCCCCCACTGTCCACTTGATCACCACCACTTCTCCTGTCTCCACATATCATTCCCTTAGTCTATGGATCATCACTCTAAAGGGTCCGTTGAGTTCATTTAATCCACGACTTCGGGCTCCATCTGTCGTCATGGTCTTCTGTGGCAGGAGAGGTGATGTGTGGTGATGGGCAGTCACTTGCTGCATCCGGAACTCACTGCTGATATATCTGGTGCGGCCCGTGCCCACAGTCTGCAGGTTGGAGATGTTGATCTCGATGAAGTTGCTGGGTGCCAGTTGTTGAAAACCAGGTCCAGTCCCATCATCGCTGTGCTCTGCTAGTTTTCATCAAAAAGTCCATCCTTCTTTAATCTGGACGATTCTTACTATGCTACTACTGGTACAAAATACAACAATTATAACAGTGATAACAGACAGTGACAGGGTTATTTAACAATTAATTTTACACAATTTATTTATTTATGGACAATTCTCACCCAAAATGAAATCCCCATGAGGTACACATTGGACTTCCCCATCCTTCCGCATTACCCACCATGTACAACCTGGTCCTTGAGCAAAAGCAATCCCGCGGACGGGCTTGCCTTTGCCTAAGGCAGAACTGACCCAAACCGTCTTCCCTAACATGTTCCACATGTGCCTTTATCCCCTTCTATGGGGCGCTGAGGTTTTGATTGGGCAGGACCAGCCCGGTTGGTGGATTCTCTGGTGTTAACCAAACAGGTGGCCTTTCCTGAATGAGTATCCAGATTTTCAAAGTCCCACACCCCATTGCTCTCAAGGTGGTTTTTAGCAGCCCATTGTACCGTTCCATTTCTCCAGAGGCTGGTGCATGGTAGGGGGTGTGATACACTCACTCCCTACCATGTTCTTTGGCCCAGGTGTCTATGAGGCTGTTACGAAACTGAGTCCTGTTGTCCGACTCAGTTCTTTTGGGGGTGCCATGTTGCCGCAGGACTTGTTTTTCCAGGCCCAGGATGGTACTCTGGGTGGTGGCATGGGGCACAGGGTAGGTTTCCAGCCATCCGGTGGTGGCCTCCACCATTGTGAGCACATAGCGCTTGCCTTGGCGGGTTTCTGGCAGTGTGATGTAGCCAATCTGCCAAGCCTCCCCGTATTTATATTTTAGCCATCGTCCTCCATACCACTGAGGCTTTACCCACTTGGCTTGCTTGATTGCAGCGCATGTTTCACATTCATGGATAACCTGCGCAATGGTGTCCATGGTCAAGTCCACCCTTCGGTCACGAGCCCATATGTATGTTGGGTCTCTTCCTTGGTGGCCCGAGGTGTCATGGGCCCACCGAGCTATAAAGAGTTCACCCTTATGTTGCCAGTCCAGATCCACCTGAGCCACTTCAATCTTAGCAGCCTGATCTACCTGGTGGCTGTTTTGATGTTCCTCAGTGGCCCTACTCTTAGGGACGTGGGTGTCCACATGACACACTTTTACAACCAATTGCTCCAGACAGCGAGCAATATTTTGCAACAATGGGGCAGCCCAGATGGGTTTACCTCTGCGATGCCAGTTGTTCTTCTTCCATTGCTGCAGCCACCCCCACAAGGCATTGGCCACCATCCAGGAGTAGGTGTCAAGATAGAGCCCTGGCCACTTCTCTCAACTGGCAATATCTAAAGCCAGCTGGATGGCTTTCACCTCTGCACACTGGCTGGACTCACCTTCTCCCTCGGCAGTTTACGTGACTTGTCGTGTAGGGCTCCATACAGCAGCCTTCCACCTCCGCTGCTTCCCCACAATGCGACAGGACCCATCCGTGAACAGGGCATACTGTTTCTTATCTTCTGGCAGCTGGTTATACAGTGGGGCCTCTTCAGCACGTGTCACCTCCTCCTCTGGAGATTCTCCAAAATCTTTGCCTTCTGGCCAGTCCATGATTACCTCCAAAATTCCCGGGATACTGGGGTTTCCCATTCAGGCCCGCTGGGTGATCAGCGCGACCCACTTACTCCACGTAGCATCGGTGGCATGATGCCTATAGAGGACCCACTCTTAGAACATCCAGCCCAGGACCGGCAATCGTGGTGCTTGGAGGAGCTGTGCTTCAGTGCCCACCACTTCTGAAGCAGCTCGAACGCCTTCATATGCTGCCAGAATCTCTTTTTCAGTGGGAGTATAGTGGGCCTCAGATCCTTTGTATCCCTGGCTCCAAAACCCCAGGGGTCGACCTCGAGTCTCCCCTGGTGCTTTCTGCCAGAGACTCCAGGTTGGGCCATTCTCCCCGCCTGCGGACGTTTTTAACATCTTAGCCTGACCGGACCGGACCAAAGGCTGCAGCATGAACTATCTCCCGTTTAGTTTGTTCAAATGCCTGTCGTTGCTCAGGGACCCATTCAAAATCATTCTTCTTCTGGGTCACATGGTACAGAGGATTTACAATTTGTCTGTAATTTGGGACGTGCATTCTCCAAAAACCCACAACACCCAGGAAGGCCTGTGCTTTCTTTTTGCTGGTTGGTGGAGTCATAGCTGCTGTTTTGTTGATGACATCCATTGGGATTTGACGGCGCCCATCCTGCCATTTTATTCCCAAAAGCTGGATCTCTTGCGCAGGTCCCTTGACTTTACTTCGCTTGATGGCAAAACTGGTTTTCAGAAGGATCTGAACTATTTTCTCCCCTTTCTCAAAAACTTCCTCCGCTTTGTCACCCCATACAAGGATGTCATCTATGTACTGCAGATGTTCTGGAGCTTCACCCTTTTCCAGTGCAGTCTGGATCAGCCCATGGCAAATGGTGGGACTGTGTTTCCACCTGACCCTGGGGCAGTCAATTCCAGGTGTACTGAATGCCCCTCCAGGTGAAAGTAAATTGTGGCCTGCACTCTGCTGCCAAAGGGATGGAGAAGAATGCATGAGCGATGTCAGTTGTCGCATACCACTTGGCTGCCTTTGACTCCAGCTGATATTGAAGTTCTATCATGTCTGGCACGGCAACACTCAGCAGTGGTGTGACTTCATTCAGGCCATGGTAGTCTGTTGTCAGTCTCCACTCTCCAGAAGATTTTCTCACTGGCCATATGGGACTATGAAAGGGAGAGCGAGTTTTGCTGATCACTCCTTGACTCTCCAGCTGGCGGATCAGCTGATGAATGGGGATAAGGGTGTCTCGGTTAGTGCGATATTGTCTCTGGTGCTCTTTTGTGGTTGCGATTGGCACCTGTTGTTCTTCAACCCTCAGCAACCCCACAACGGAAGGATGCTCCGAGAGACCAGGCAAAATGGACAGCTGTTTAATTTCTTCCGTCTCCAAAGCAGCTATGCCCAACGCCCACCGATACCCCTTTGGGTCCTTGAAATACCCTCTCCTAAGATAGTCTATCCCAAGGATGCACGGAGCCTCGGAGCCAGTTACAATGTGGTGCTTCTGCCACTCCTGCCCAGTGAGGCTTTCTTCAGCCTTCAATACAGTCAGGTCTTGGGACCCCTCTGTCACTCCCGAAATGCAAATGGACTCTGACCCTTTCAAATGTGATGGCATTAAAGTACACTGTGCACCAGTGTCCACTAAAGCTTGATACTCTTGTGGATCTGACGTGCCAGGCCACCAAATCCACTCTGTCCAATAAACCTGTTTGTCCCTTTCCTCCACCTGGCTGGAGGCAGGGCCCCTGTTATGGTTTGGCAGTGGACGGCAACAAAAGCGCCACACGGCCACCCCTCCCCCTGCCGGGGTGCGGAGGAGAATGGAAAGAAACAGGCAGAAACTGGTGGGTCGGGATAAGGGCAGTTTAAAAGAACAGCAAACAAAGGGAACAGTCACAACAGTGATACAGATGAGGAGAAAAACACAAACCGCACGACCCAGAGAGCCGTCCTCCCGGACTGCTGCTGAGCCCTCCCGAGCTGCCCCAGCCTCCCCCACCGGAACCCAGCATGACGGCACAAGGTATGGAAATCCCTGCTGTGTTTGGTCAGGTGGGGTCAGCCCGCCTGGCTGTGCCCCTTCCTGGATTCCAGTGAAAATTAACCCTGTCCTGGCCAAACTCAGGACAGCCCCTCTAATGCTGGTGAGAGAATTTGCTGCTCACATGCTGTAAGAATGACTTGGAGGTCCTCTCCAGAGGATCGGAATCAAGATCAAACTACCTACCTGGTCTGGAGACCTGGGTGCAGGAAACTGGAGCGGAATTTTTTTTATCAGAATCCCCTTTTGTGATTGTTTTACCTCGCAACTCACGCACTCGTGCCTCTAGACTTGAGGTGGATTTTCCATCCCACTTCCTCATGTCCTCTCCGTGGTCACGCAGATAAAACCACAGGGTGCCCCGTGGTGTGTAGCCTCTGTATTCCCTCTCCTGATCAGAGGAACGCTTGCTCCTAACAGCTGAGATGATGGCCCGTACAGGTGGGGAGTAGGACATGCTCTCTTCGAGTCACTGGACCTTCTGGGACAATTTCTCCACAGCCGAAACGAGGGAGGAAGAGAGGCTTTCTTCATATTGCCGGAGTCGGGTAGCCACCTCATCCACTGTTGGTGCCTCCTTACCTTTCCAGTTTACAGGTGCCAATGAGTTGGCATATGAGGATGGTGCGCTCTGCACAAATTTCCTCCACATAGATGGTGTGCACTGGACTTCATCTGGGTCTGTGTGTAACTGCTCATCGTCTGGTTAATAGTAAACCAGCTCCCGCACGGCTAATTCCCTCAAGTACTGAATACCCCATTCCTTATTGGTCCACTTGCCAGGATAACATACAAAATCATCACTGAAGGGGTACCTCTCCCTCACCCCTGAGAGAAGTCTCCTCCAGAGGCTGAGGAGTTGTTCCTTTTTCCTAATGGCCTTGTCAATGTCTCCTTCCCTGGCCAGGGATCCCAGATGCTTGGCTTCCTTGCCCTCTAATTCCAAGCTGCTGGCCCAGTTATCCCAGCACCGCAGCAGCCAGGTGACAATGTGCTCACCTGGGTGGTGGCTGAAATCTTTCCGCATGTCTCACAGCTCGCTCAGGGACAGGGACCAGGTGATGATCTCTGTCTCTGTCTCCTGTGATGACCCTGGCTCATTGTCATCCTTCTCGGAGCGATCTGCTTTCTTTGTGTCTTTCTTTAGTTTTACAGGGGTGACTGCTACTGGCACAGGTTGGTCATTGGGCTCAGCCGCGATGCCTGCTGCTGGAAGTGGAGCTGGAGCCGCTGCCGTGCCCACCAGGGAAACCGGGGCTGCCCCTATGATTGTGGCAGCGGCAGCCGTGGTGCTGGTCAGGGGGGCTGTGACTGCTTGCTGGGCTGGAGGGGCTGCAGGGATGGCTGGGGGGACAGTACCAGTCGCAGTGCCTGCCGCTTCATTTTTCCCCCTTGCCCCTTTAGGGCAATGAATCAGGTTGAACATGGCTCGGTAGGCGTGGGCCAGACCCCAGCATGTAGCGGTCATTTTCGTCTCTCTGGAGTTCCCAGGGTGGCAGCACACTTTTTGCAGATACTTTGTTTGTCCGGATTCTGCTCTTGCTCAGGGGTGAGTTTAAAAAACATCAGGGGTGTCCACTGCCCTAGGTACTTGCCCATTCTGTCCCACACACCCAGCCACTCACAGCTATCCAGCCCCTGCGCAGGTCTCTGCACGATGTTCGTAACTACTTGCTTAACCCTAAACAAAACCTGAAATGCATTCAGAAGGCATAACAATAGGAGCGTGCTGGCCTGAGCATCCCACGGGTACTACAAATTCTCAAAAGCCGTTAAGACCAGCCTGAAGGAGGGAGGGGGGGCGAAAGACTGGGGGAAGGTATCCGTTCCAGTTTTCCCCACAGATTGGGTTTGATTATTAACAAATTCTAAGACATAGGATCCGAGGTACGGAAATGACCCCAGTGCCGCATGCAACAGTGATCTCTACCCAGATCTCGTCCCTGAAGGTAGCACAAGGAGGGGGCCATGAAAGGCTGTCCAGATCAGAGAAGAGATGGGGAGAGATCAGAAGGGATGTCACCTGGGCTGGGAATTGTCTCGTAGAGAAATGCTGGCTTTTGGCTAGTCAAAGTCTATGTTCAGACCATGGGTACCTCAAGCATGGACATGATGCAGAGCCAGACGTCTTTGTTGTCCTGGTGCTCCAGCAAGGCCTGGGAAATGGAATAAAAAGGACTGGAGCCCCCCACACCCCATCTCTTTGTGCAATTGTTCCTCCTGAAGGGTGTCATCAAGAGGGAGGCTCGGACCCTGTGTCACAGATTGCACTGAAAGAAGCAATATGCGACAGCCAGGTAAGTTTGCTGCTGTCCCTCAGTTCCTGTGTGAAACATGTGACCTTGGGACAGTCTCTGATACCCCATGGGCTGGTGTGTACCCCAAAAGTCTCTCTCACTCTCATTGCTTTGTACCTTTCAGTTACAGCCCTGGCCGTTTAAAAATGATCCATGTAAGGGCTGATTTTTCAGAAAAAATCCCACAGGGGTTCAGCAATCTCTTTCTTGTTTGTCAAATGTGTGGAGAAGGCTGCAAGAATCTTTGCCCCGTCACCTTCCCAGGGACAGAAGTAAAGCTGACCAGCCTGTAATAGTCCCAATCTTCCTTCTTTCTTTTCTTGAAGATGGGTTTGATATTTGCCTTTTCTGAGGACCTTGGAACCACCTTAATCTTTCTGGGATTTCTGAGATGTTTGAGAGAGGTCTCACCATGGTTTAAAAAAGGACTATGCCAAGCTTCCTCAGGAGGGCTGTTCTGGCCATCATACACCCAAGGATGAAGGTATCATAGAAAACAGTGGCACTAGTGAAGTGAGCGGAGCAGGTGGAGAAGGCCTTCTGCCTGCGCATGCTGAATGGGAGGTCTGTGCCAGGATGAAAGCTCTCATGCACACAAGATGACCATGCAACCAAGAAGGGGAGGATGGTCTCTAAAAAGCAGGTTATGGAAGAGCAGGAGTGTCTTGGTGTCACTGTGTGAGAGCTCCAGCAGTGGGGTGAATTCGCAGAAGAAGTGGTCCACTCCACTGGGGCCATGGAACTGTACCTGGGACATGACTGAAATGATGACTGTAGATGATAGAAATACTCCTAGCAAAGGTGCAGGTGTCCTCTGGAGACACATGTCCAAGTTCATGTGTCTTGTAGAGAACAGGGGATGGCACACAGCCCAATACTGATCATAAAATGTAATCCCCAGAAGCAAATCCTCCGTATTGCAAAAGGTGCAGGACACAGTACTAGCAATGTGATAAGCAGAGATGGCACTGTGCCCAGCCACGAACCTGGCCATCATCTGGGGCAGGGTAGTGGATGAGTAGAAGATCTCCAGGGAAGACAAACGCACCAAGAGAAGCTTATCAGAATGTACAGATGCTTTGCCACCACCAGCATGATGACGAGGGTTTTCGCAAGCACAGACACCATGCAAGTCATCAGAGAGAGAAGGAAGAGGTTTGTCTAAGGACTGTGAACATTCCCCATACAAGATACGGGGGACTCCATGATTGCCCCATTGCCCTTTCTCCAAGGAAGCTTCTAGGTCCTTCTTTTCCCCTCTATACTTGGTTCAGAATTAATGAGGTAAAACAATTTGTTTGCTTTTAGTTTCTTGGGTCTCAGATAGACAAGTCAATGTAAGTACATTTATGATGTTTAACTAGAGAAGGAGTATAGCTCCTTATTTACATGGTCTCTGCGTCACACTAGTGAGGTAGATAATGAAGTAGCAGTGCAGTGTCCATATTTCTTGGTGGACAATATTAGCACAATTCAAACGAGCATGAAAGAGGGAAACCCACCAGGCGAAGAAAGACAACTACAAAAACTGAGAAGGAAAGTCTGGGCAAGTAATGAGTTCATTTATGAGTCACACATTGAAGAAAGTGGACATAGTATAGCTTCTGGACAACATTAGGTCATCAGTTTCCACACTGCTTCCTTGAACTCCTGGTTCCTCAGGCTGTAGATGAGGGGGTTCACTGCTGGAGGCACCGATGAGTATGGACCAGCAGCCACTAGATTCAGGGATGGGGAGGAGATTGCGGGGGGCTTTAAGCAGGCAAAAATGACAGTGGTGATAAACAGGGAGACCACAGCCAGGTGGGGGAGGCATGTGGAAAAGGCTTTGTGCCGTCCCTGCTCAGAGGAGATCTTCTGCACAACCCTGAAGATCTGCACATAAGACAGCACAATGAATAAGAAGCACCCAAAAAAAGACAAAAGCACTAAACCCAAGAAGTCGAAATTCCCTGAGGTAGGTCTCTGTGCAGGCAAGCTTGAGGATCTGGGGGATTTCACAGAAGAACTGGTCCACCGCATTGCCCTTGCAGAGTGGTAGTGAAAATGTATTGGCAGTGTGCAGCAGAGCATAAAGGAGACCACCACCCAAGGCAGCTGTAGCCATGTGGACACAAGCTCTGCTACTCATCAGGGTCCCATAGTGCAGGGGTTTGCAGATGGCAACATAGCGGTCGTAGGCCATGACAGTGAGAAGAAAATACTCTGCTGAAATGAAAAAGACAAAAAGAAAAACCTGTGCAGCACATCCTGAGTAGGAAATAGCCCTGGTGTCCCACAGGGAATTGGCCATGGCTTTTGGAACAGTGGTGGAAATGGAGCCAAGGTCAAGAAGGGAGACGCTAAAGAGGAAGAAGTACATGGGGGTGTGGAGGCGGTGGTCAAAGGCTACGGCAATGATGATGAGGCCGTTGCTGAGGAGGGCAGCCAGGTAGATGCCCAGGAAGAGCCAGAAGGTCAAGAGCTGCAGCTCCCGTGTGTCTGTCAATGTTACAAGGAGGAATTCAGTGATGGTACTGGTATTGGACATTTGCTGCTTCTGGGCTTGGGCACCTGTCCAAGGAGCAAAAAGGCAATCAGAATTTAAGACAGAGTTCCCTGAGCAAAACCTGTTCCTCTACTCATGGAAACCCTCCAGCCTTCCTTGTCCCTTTCAGGTAGTTTTCTCTTGTGCCTTTCATGTGGTCTGCACAGTCATGGAGGAGGGTGCTACTGGGAGCAGGGAGCTCTTCTGTGAAGGGTCAGTCCTACCCTACAGACATAAGTAAACAGGACGAAAGAACAGTCTCAGTTTAAATCCAGTTCTGATACCAATGAGCATTTCAGCATTGTTGCTCCCATTTCACCCAACAGCAGAGGAGAGCTGTGGGGATTTTGGGTTGCGTATTTTGTTCCAGTTACCTCACCACATCTGAGGAGTGTTTTTAAAGCAGACAGCCATGGCATTTCTGTTGCACTCCAAGTGAAACCTTGTCGGTGGTGACGGGCAAATGGACTGTCCTTTACTACAGGGTATGGAGAGCTAGTCTGTCCATCAGTCCTTGTCTCAGCTGTCCTGTCCTTGCAGTTCTTTGAGCTGGAGTATGGCAGCATGCCAATGTTCCCCTGAGAAGAAACTACACACTGCTGAGAAGTCCAATTTCCATGTACAGATCTCCAAACCCCTCCCTGCTATCTAACTGCACCTGAGGAGGATCTCAGCTACCCCCTCCCAGCCAGGGACACACGGGTCTCATTGCAGGTGCAAACACAGAGATGACAACCTGCCTTGCAATGGCTTTAGCACTGAGCTGTCTTCTCCATGAGGCACAGAGAGTCCACAGGAGAGCTGTTCCCTTCTGGAGGACAGCCTACGTGCCAGCAGGACCCCCAGGGAAAGAGTCAAAAGTCCTAAAGATGGATTGTCCTGATGTGAGGGTCAGCACATTGCCAGCCCCACACACTGCCATGCCCAGATCCCTCAGGTAAGCTTGGGATAAAGGCGGCAAGGACAGGAAGGGAAACAGAGAAATGCCCCGATGCTTCTGCCAAGGGAGGAAGGACAGGCACTCAGGGGTTTTTTCTTACTGGGGTCAAGCTAGCAAGAAGAAAACTCTGCCTGAAAGCCCATGACCCTGGGTGAAGAGGCTGTGCAGAGCAGGAAAGGAGACCAAGCAGTTCCTCCGGGAAAGTGTTTGTACTGCAGCGGATGGCAAAGAAGTACCATCCTCACACCACATTTTGGCAGCCGCTCCCTCTCCGTCCCTGCCCGTGGCTCTGTTGCCTAGACATGTCTCTTCTGGGAGCTTTTTCTCTGTCCCCACATGTCCTCCTTCTCTGTGCTCACAGACCCCATCCCAGCTGCTGTGTTCTCCGCTGTGCCCTGCAGACAGCTCCTTGCAGCAAGGCACTGCCCAGGGACATCCCTGTATGTGCAGGGGCTCAGGAGAAACTCAGAGAAGCCCTAAATAGAACTGGGGTCTGAGTGTCTTGTCTAGAGTGGAGAAATAAATTCCCAACTCCCACTGCCCACCCAGGCAACCAAGAGGAGAAATCTCAAAGATTGACTCCTTCCATTTAATGTAAACCCTAAATTGAACTTCCCCTTCAAAAATCTCCTTGGAAATAACTTGGCGGTAATCTGGAACTCTGAGCATCCCTAGTCCATGCAGCACTCTCCCAACAGTAGGACCCTTCCCTGTCCTGTCAGGACCTGCTCCTTCCACACAGAGCTTCCCCCTCCAGCACCGTGGGGTTCTCCCCAGGCAGGCTGAGTGCTGACCCTGGTAGGAAGCAGAGTCCCTGCCCTGGCACACAGCCCCCTGAAGTACAAGGACTCTGTTCTGAAGTACAGCCCATGGCACAGCTAGCTGCACACCCACCTTCATAGTGCTGCAGCTGTCCCCAGACAGGACAGCAATTGTCCTGTCATTCTGACAGGGAAGCCATGCTCTGGAGTACATCCTGACCGGTCCTGTCCGTCATGGGATGTGCCAGCTCTTAAAGACCTGTCCAGGATAGTCACCTGCATTGCCCTGCTGCCAGAGACTTACTGTGTCCAATGCTGTGAAGATTTCTCTTTGAACAGGCTCAGCTCTGGCTTCCCACTCCAGACTGCCTTTAACTTCTCTTTACTGTGCTCGTCTGTCCTTGGTTCCTGCAGACAGTGCCCTCAGCCCTGCTGTGCTTTGCAGAGGAGCTGCTCCTGGGCAGAACTGTCTCTCTGTGCAGCTCTGCCCACTTGTCATGAGCTCTCTCTGTCCCAGGAGTCTGGCCCACATTAGCAACAGACAAGCAGCCCAGATGAGCAGCACATTCTCTGCCCCCTCTACGCTGTCTCCAGGGGAACCTGGGGCTCCAGGGGCACCTGCTGTGAAACAGGCTGAAGGAATCATTGATTTTCCTTCTCAGCTGGTAACAGATGCTTATTACCAGCAAGGTCATTTCTCTTCTCCAAGACAGAGTCAGTTTTAAAAAATCTCTCTTTTTTTCCTTATGATTAGGGAGGAAAAGCAATCAATGAAGGGCAGGGATCTTCTTCACTCCTGATGAGGGAAGGGATTCAGCTGAGTAAATGGAGGCATCTCAACCTTCATTTCTATTGCTAACACTGGAAGGGAACTCAGCTCCCTTCCATGCATACCACAAACCCACAGGAGGTGGGATGCCTCTTGCCTCCCTTCAGATATGCATTAAATAGGCACCTGCATGTGGGTTCCTGTATCATAGGGAGAGCTATGTTTCTCCCTCTCTCTCTTCCATCAGCTGGGTTCATTAGATAGCCATTGGCTATAACAACCATTTTCATTCCCACATTGCCAAATCAAATTCTGGGCAGTTACTCTATGTAATGTCCAAATAGAGGCCTGTAGTGTTATGTGAGATGCCAAGGCTCTCACACATAGCTCCACGTGGCTGGCAGGTCCAGCACGGGAAAGCCATCCCCTTTCAGGGTGAGTGTGTGACAGACACCCGAGACAGCACTGCTGGCATATTCGGTGTCTTTCTGCAAACCACTGGTTGCCATCACTGCAGTGTGGTAAGGTCTGTCCATTCTGTATCCAGCAGAGGTAGAACAGTCCAGGAATCCAAGGCAAACCACACTGGGGTCTCCACTCGTGTACCTGCATTCTCAGACTGATGGTTTTTCTCTCCACTCAACCTTTACCTTGAAGATACAGTCAAAGAACAGACAAACACTTTCCAGAGTGGGCCTGTCAGCAGCACCTTGTCATTCCTGAACATCACCTTCATGTCTGACAAAGGCCCTCAGGGACAGCAGAGGCACCACTGACACGAAACCAATCTCTGGCCAGGGCTGCACTTCCCAGCCCTCTTTCCGTCTGGCCTTGGGGACAGCAGGGTTTGTTCACTCTCTTGGCATTCAGTTTCAGCTTTATCTTTCCATCTGCCAATCACCCTGGCATGGCTCTGCTCTCAAGCAAAACCTTTGCACATACGGGGTCTTGGGCACTTGATACCATTTTTCTGGTAGACTAGTCAGAGCTTGGCCTGGTGACGCACCTGAGGTGCTACAGCCCAAGTGCACACTGATGCTCCCAGCCAGTGGCAGAGCCAGGACAAGCGGGAGCCTGTGGTTTTTGACATTAAAGGAGCAACAGCCAAGGCACAGTAGAATGCCACAGACTTTGGGGTGCTGTGATGGATGGGTCCAGGCTATTCAGGACAGACAAGCTGGAAGGATCAGGAATGGGACTCCCTCAAAGTGAGGAAGCTTCATGGATGTATGGAGCTCCCCTATGGGCATATGAAAACTTTGGTGAGCCCTTGTGAGTGAGGATCAGAGGAGGGGCAGTAAAGGTGATATTGTATTTGTAGATGAGGAACCCCCAGTCAGGCTGGGGAAGTGGGCATCGTGTTTTCTAAGCACCCCAAGGAAGACTCTCGATACAGAAGCCTGCGTCTCACTGCGAGTACAATGCCGCTGGCATTGTATGGAAGAGGAAAAGGTCAGCATACAAAAAGTCCAGGTTGTTTCTGGGGCGTCTTGGGAGAACTTGTTAGCACAGCTGCTAGGTGGGCTAACGAGGGTCACAGAAACCTGTATCTGACACTCGTCAGCAAGGAAGAGCTGGTCAGGGATATGAAGACTGGCTCTTGTGACCCTGAACTCATGGGGTCCCATCTCCTAATGGGAGTGAGGGAGGAGAATAGAAGACTGCAGATGCCAGACATCAGTGCAGCAGACTTTGGCCTGTTCTGGGGAGTTTTATTGGGGATCTCATTGTCAGCAGCATGGAAGGGCAGTAGAGCTCTGTGCAGCTGGTCTTCAAGGACATCATCCTCCAAGCACAGCAATGGTCTCTATCAAAACTCCTTTGAAACTGGAAAGCGAGCTCAAGGCCAGCATGATAAGCTGTTAGTACTTCAGGAAAAGGTAAAGAAAAAACAAACATGATGTATGGTCACTGCTGAATTTGGTAAAAGTAGATGGAGGTAGAGCTGAGATATTTTGTGTTCTCTTTGACTCAGATATCACCAGCAAGGTCTTCCAGGGCTTTGTGCCTCAAGGCAAGGCGCCAGAGAAAAACAGTCAAGAGTGGATAGGAATCGAATCCGGGGCTACTTGAGAAAACTAAAATGTTACCAGTCAAAGGGACAGTGTGTAGAAATTTGTGTTTACACAGAAGGAGAGAAACGGTCATCAGCTCGCTGGTCGATGTCCATGGCTTATGAAAAAATCATGACAATTTACAGACCAGCATCAAAGTTGTGAAAAAGAAGATTTCTTATATACCTATTACACTGAGGTCTTTCCTGCAAATGTTTCAACTTCTGCCTAACATCTTCATTCCGGGGTAGATGCAGTGGCCTACAGAGAGGTGGCCACTGCCTCCAAGATGCCCAGGGATAGCAGAAGCCCCCACATGGGACTGGGAAATGTGACCCGGGGCTGATGGGAGCATTTCTGAAGCAGGAGCTGGTGGACAGGCAAGGTGGGGCAAAGCATCTCGGTAGAGACAACTCATTTCTCTCCCTTCATTACAAATGAAGCCTGGGCAGTTACAGCCAAGCTGTCCAGTGCTGAAAGAGAATGGGAAATGAAAGGGTCTAGATGCTGCAGATTCTACTTAAAGACACTCCTGTAACCCAGATACATTGGAATTAATGCAGATTTGGCTGTTCAAAAAAGCGAATTTCATTCCCTTTGTCTCTTTGCTTCCCTCCTTGAATCGGGGGAGCCTGTGATATCAGTGTGTGACTCACTGTGAGGGAATATGGACAGAGTCTGGTGCAGTGAGTGTGTTGGGGTCTTGGGATCTGTGACTGACAAAAAAAAAAAAAAGCGTTCTCTTTTATTTTAAAGCCATCCATTGTGGAAAGTGGTTTTCAGAGGGGATAAGCTAGACTTCATATACAGCTGTTGACTGAATTTTGTTTTATAATGAACTGTGCCTTGCTTTGGTTTGGGTTTTTTTTTGGAATTAAATGTCCTGCTGTGTCTGCATGCAGCTTGCTTTCCACCTAAACGAGGTGGGAGTTGGTGCCAATGGGCTGACACATGTAGCTAAGGACTATAGAGGAGAAAGCTCATCTTTGAATACAGGTGCTGTAAGTCCCAGGTGGCTGATGAGAGAAATGTGGGGTTGGAGGTAAAGACAAAGACTGCCCAGAGAGTGTCTGACATACTAGGTCTTGACTTCCCTGCATAGTCAGACTCCATCAGAAGATGCTCACGATCAATATCAATTCGAGTTTGCTGATATCACCGAATCTGTAAGCAAAACAATACAGAAGAGTGGAAAACAAATAAATTGTTTCTTACTAAAATTTAATACTGAGAACTTTTTACTTTGCCTACACTCCTGAAACCTCTCAAATTAAACACACGAGAAAGAGACTTGGCTTGTTAGGGCATTTTGCATATTAATGAGCCCTCTTGTGCCAAGTTCCTGAACTGCAGACACTGAATGAAGATCAAAAAAACTGCTAGAGAAGCAAAAGTCAGAAGAAAATCTCCAGGTTTCTGAGGATGTTAGTGAGCCCCACTGAGGGTCATCACTGAAGAGCCCATGGAGGGAATGAAGAGACAGTGTTCCTGTCCCTGGGGGCTGGGGAAGCAGGAAGTCAGAGGCACTGATCACAAGTTGAAAATCCAATGTTCCATCAATTGTGAAAGCCCTTGAAGTGTTTCATGAAGCCAGACGGTCAAGCCCTGACCCCCATACCCTGGGAAAAGGGGGATCCTTTTCCTCAATGGGTATTCAGGGCTCTTCCAGGGGCAATAAGATTTGGGGGTGTGGGATGCCGAGTGCCGGACAGTGGTAGGACTCCTCCCAGGCTGTCTGGAGGGTGGGTGAGGAGCAACAAAGCACTGGGGCTATAAGGAACTGGTGCCCTCTCAGGGGCCTCAGTGGAAGAGACAGCAGCCATAGTCAAAAGGACAAGGATTTCAGTTATGTTGGGGGGTCTCAGTCACAGTAAAGAGGCCATCCCCACCACATGCTGTCCTGCACTCTCCTATGCCTGTGCCTGTTTCTCGTCAGATTTTTACCACCACTGCTGCTTTCCCACCACTCTCTGATTTCCTCTGTCTGGGCTTTACTGATGACTGTCTGTCTTCACAGACTGTTTCTTCAAACAGAAAACTGTGCTTTTCTGAGTCTTTTTTCCAATGCCTGTGAGTTCCCCATATTCAATGCGGCTTCTTCCCAAGCCCTGCTAATGCTCCTCAACCACCAAAGATGTCCCAGCCTACACACTCACTGGAATGCTCTGTTTAGCTCCATGTCCCAGCACTGAAGTGCACATGCTCCTTCTTCTGCTGCCTCAGAATCAAAACTCCACCAATTTCACTTCAGTATCACACACTCCCAGCTACTTCACAGCTTATTCCTGTCATTTAAACACACACCCCACTCTTTCTCTGCACTCCCCTATGTCTCACAAACCCTTCCGCTTCCCCTGCATTAAAGAGCAGCCAGGAGGTTTGTGCATCCTCCAGGTTCCTGGATGTTTCCTGAGGTCCATCCAAGTGTGGGGAGTGAAGGAAGTAAAGAGAGGTGTCTCGGCCTCCCCACCAGCCCTAGGGCTGAGGGCCAGCCATGGCAGAAGGAGACAGAGGCCAGTGTCTCCCTGCATTTCACCCACCTCTCTCCCTCTCAGATGTTGCATAGGCAAGGAAGTTAATTGCTTGTGCACGGCAATGACCCAGCCTTGCAGAGGGCTTTGTCAGACCACCATGACACCCCCCGCCCACCGACTCTTTTTGAGATCTTTTGGGAAGCTATGAGAAGAACAACTGTGCATGCACATCACTTCTCCTCTCCCAATAAGGGATGACAGGTACCTGAATGGTGTAAAAGAGGAGTGGGCAAGCCCCTTGGTGGGTGCCCCCCAAGCCCTGGACCCCCTGCCTCCGCTGGCCGGATCAATGCTCGACCCAGGACTGGTAATATCTTTTCTCTTATTTTTTCTTTTGTTTCCCTCTCTTTCTCTTTCTCTGACGTTTTAGGCACAGAAGGGTAATGTTGCAAGTCTGTCAATATGCTATATTTTGTAGTTTGTTGTAAGTTTTTCCAAATCAGTATCCATTCTAATGCCATGGCCTTAAAAGTAATGTTGTTACAAAGCCACAAAGTTAACTTCTTTTGTAATCTCACTGAATGACAAGTAATGTTTTGTTTTTAATCAAGCGTCTTGGGTCATTGTCATGACTCCTGGGTACCACACAGAGAAAAAGCTCACCTCCCCTTACCCATTTAGTGGGATGGGACAGTGCCACAGGATGTGGGTGCTTGGGTAATCAAAGGTCATTGCCTTTTATTTCTGTAGTGTCTTGCCATGCCCCATACTGTTACCTTGTTTGAAGTATTGGCCCACAAACCTTAAGTGCTGACTTGTTGGAGTTTAAGTGCAGAGGGACGTTGACACACTTCTAGAAACGAAGTCCCAACTCAAAGAGACAAGCGCAGCAAAGAAGACAGAAAAGCTCATGAGTCAAGACAAAGAAAGGGAGTTCACTTACCCGTTACTATCAAAAGCAAAGAAGAATTGACTTGGGGAAGATATTTTCATCTATTGCCAACTAAAAAAGATTTGGATAGTTAGAAACTATGACAAAACTGTTAAGGTTCATTGCCCCACCTGATCCCTTTTTCCCAGGCTCAAATTATTCCGTTATTCCTAATTCTGCTGCCCACCGCAGCCCAAAGAGAAGCAGTAGGGATGGCGAAAGTGGGGTCAGTACGCAACTTCTCCACCTCTCCATCCCTCTGACCATTGTCCTCTGCTCCAGCAGGGCTCTTCTCCTTGGGATCCCACAGTACTTGCATTCAGGGCTGTGTCTTGTTCATTTCTCTCAGTCTTACTCTTCTCCTCTATACTCAAAGAATCACAGAATCATTCAGAATGGAAGGGACATGTGGATGTCATCTAGTACATCCCCATCTGAGGAAGGGTCAGTGATGGCAGACTGCTCAGGACTGCATGAGTATCTGCATGGGTGGAAACTCCACAATTCTCCAGGAAACCTGTTCCACTGTTTAATGACTCTCGTAGTCAAAAAGTGTTTTCTTGAGTTCAGATGGAATTTCATGTATTTTGAGTTGTGTCCATCACCCCTTGTCTTGTGCCTGGGAACTACTGAGAAGACTTTGGCTGCCTCAGCTTCATGTCCTCCTAGGTATTCACACACATTAGTAACACTCACACACACACTTCTTTAGCTTTATCTTCTCCAGAGTGAACAGTCCTATATGTCTCAACCTTTCCTCCTACAAAAGATGCTGCAGACTTGCTTTAGTAGGCCAGATAAGTTTCTTGCACTGGGGAGCCCAGCACTAGACAGAGCACTCCAGATGTGGCCTCACCAGTGCAGAGTAGAGGGGAAGGATCAACTCCCTTGTATGTCGGCAATGCTTTTGCTAATGCAGCCCAGGAGGCTGTTGGCCTTTGTCATGAGGGGACACTGCTGGGTCTTGCTCAGCTTGCTGTCCACCAGGAGCCAAAGGTCCTTCTCTGTAGAGCTGCTATCTAGCCAGTCATCCCAAACATGATGTCCAGACTGTGGTTAGATCACAGGCTGTCCTGCCTCAGGAAGGCATTTTTTGCCCTCTCTATGGGAGCATCATTCATCAGTATGTTGCCACCTGCCATCCATTTCAGCTTGCCTCTGCTGGGAAGCAAAGAACCTTTCCACACAAGGGATCCAATCTCTTAATACAAGGTTTCCATGTGACAAAGCTGCTCTTGTCCCTGGTACCCCATCTGAGGTGCTGCAGCCCAAATGGCCACCAAAGCCCACAGCCTGGGGCACAGAGAGCAAGTGCCCTTTGTGCCATGACAGAGCTGTGACATCAGTGGAATAAGGGCTGAGGTAGAGAAGGACAGTTCCCGTGGCCTTTGTGCTGTGTGGAGATATATCATCTTTAGGAGAGACTGACAGGAAAGGCAAGGAGGGCAGGATGCCCTCGGTGATGAGAGGGCTACACAGCTATACAGAGCTCCTCCATGGGATAGGCAACAGGTTAGGTGGGAACTTCTGTGTGTGGGTCAAAGGAGAGGCCAGAAAGGATGGCATTGTGGTAGGTGTTCAGTTTGGTTTGATCCCCCCAGCAGCTAAGCACACACAGAGTCTTTTGCTCACTCCCCTGCTCACCTGGACCTGGGACTCACAGAATCACAGAATCACAGAATAGTAGGGGTTGGAAGAGGCCTCTGTGGGTCATCTAGTCCAACCCCCCTGCCGAAGCAGGGTCACCTACAGCAGGCCGCACAGGACCCCGTCCAGGCGGGTCTTGAATATCTCCAGAGAAGGAGACTCCACAACCTCCCTGGGCAGCCTGTTCCAGTGCTCTGTCACCCTCAGAGGGAAGAAGTTCCTCCTCATGTTCAGACGGAACTTCCTGTGCCTCAGTTTGTGCCCACTGCCCCTTGTCCTGTCACTGGGCACCACTGAAAAGAGCTTGTCCCCATCCTCCTGACACCCACCCTTCAGATATTTGTAAGCATTTATAAGGTCCCCTCGCAGCCTTCTCTTCTTCAGGCTGAACAAGCCCAGTTCCCTCAACCTCTCCTCGTAGTGGAGATGCTCCAGTCCCCTCACCATCCTTGTAGCCCTCCGCTGGACTCTCCAGTAGCTCTTCATCTTTCTTGAACTGGGGAGCCCAGAACTGGACACAGTACTCCAGATGAGGCCTCACCAGGGCAGTGTAGAGGGGAAGGAGAACCTCCCTCCTCCTGCTAGCCACACTCTTCTTGATGCACCCCAGGATCCCATTGGCTTTCTTGGCAGCCAGGGCACACTGCTGGCTCATGGTTAACCTGTCGTCCACCAGGACACCCAGGTCCCTCTCCGCAGAGCTGCTCTCCAGCAGGTCCACCCCAAGCCTGTACTGGTGCATGAGGTTGTTCCTCCCCAGGTGCAGGACCCTGCACTTGCCCTTGTTGAACCTCATCAGGTTCCTCTCTGCCCAGCTTTCCAGCCTATCCAGGTCATGCTGAATGGCAGCACAGTCTTCTGGTGTATCTACCACACCTCCCAGTTTGGTGTCGTCAGCAAACTTGCTGAGGGTACATTCTAACTCTTCATCCAGGTCGTTGATGAAGAAGTTAAACAAGACTGGGCCCAGTACTGACCGCTGAAAAAAAAAGGTCGTCCTCTTCGACCGAGCGCGCAGCTTCGGGAGGGACGCACATGGAGCGGTGAGGGAGGAAGGGGACACCCGCCTAGCCAGCCAGATCAGCCGAATCAACCCTGGTGATCAATGGGGTGACAGATGTCGCAGCCAGATCGCCCTCACATCCCAAAAGAGGAAGAGCTGGTCAGGGATGTGAATACCAGTGTCTGCCTTGGCTGTAGTGACCATGAAGTTTTGGTCTCCCAGATCCCCAGGAACGTGGGGAAGGAGAGTAAGAGAACATGGATCCTGGAGTTCAGGGCATGAGAACTCAGCCTACTGAGGGCTCTGGCAGAGAGGACCCCATGGGGGCAGTGTCAGGGCCCTGAGAGCATCCATAGCCCTTTCTGACCCTGACCAGCCTAAGCTGGAGCCCTGGACCCACAACTCTGTCCATGGGGCCAGGAGACCACTGAAGCCCAGGCTGGAGTTTCAGCCCCAGCTTGATCTGTGCTCTGAGTGTACTGGTCTCATGACACAGCCATACACACAGCCTTGCCTGTCAATGGGCATATTTGATTTGGGCTTGCAGACTCACTTAAGAACTTGATTACTGTTATGGTTTGGCAGCGGCCGGCAACAAAAGTGCCACTCGGCCGCCCCTCCCCCCACTGGGGTGTGGAGGAGAATGTAAAGAAACAGGCAGAAACAGGTGGGTCTGGATAAAGGCAGTTTAACAGAACAACAAACAAAGAGAACAGGAACAACAACGATACAGATAAGGGGAATATACAACAAAACAGACCGCACAACAGAGCCGCTCTCCACGACCACTGCCACAGCACACTCCTGAGCCGCAAGTGAGTTCCCGCCGCCCCGCTCCCCCTCATCGGAACCCAGCACGGCGGCACATGGTATGGAATACCCTGCTCTGTTTGGCCAGGTTGGGTCAGCCCGCCCGGCTGTGCCCCTTCCTGGATTCCGGTGAAAATTAACCATGTCCTGGCCGAACCCAGGACAATTCCTTATGGGCAGTACAATGGAACGATGTTGTGGCCCTCCAAGTGAAGGACCCAGCTGACTGAAAGAGGCCTAGGGCCCTTCTGCTTCCTTTCTTCCCATCACTTGTGAGGTTTAGGGAGGTGAGGAAGACAAAGCAGGTGAGGTTTCTGGGTGCCAATAACTGAATGACGGGAGCAGAATCATCCCATGTGAAATGATCTAAAGGTTATGTTAGTTCAAAACTCTTACATTCATGTCCTTTCCTGGAGGTCTTATATCCTCCACAGGAACCCAGAAACTCTGCGATCCCTCTACCTCTCTCTCTAGTAGCAATGAAGATGATAGGACACAGGTCAGAGGTTTCTTTCAATTCTGTTTACAGCCTAAAGTACCCCATGGTCCGGAGATGTGCCAGAAAACTGGCAGATGAACCACAGTCCTCTGGACATAAAGCTGGGTGTTCCCAGGAATCTCAGTAGGCATGACATACCAATAGCTGTGTTCAGGGAGCTGGTCAAATGCCTCATCTCCATTTCTGTAATGGTGGCTTAGATGTCCAGTTCAGGTGTAAACTCTCTCTGTGAATGCTGACATTTATTGAGCAACCTGGTCTGACCTCAGATGTGGCCCTCTTGGAGCTGTCTGCTGGACTCAAGACCTCCTGGGCTGCCTTCAGCCCTTGAATGGTCCTATAGCTCAGAGGACCTCACCTCCAGCTTAGTCTCATCTTGTAGGGCATGTTGCAAGGCACAGGGTCATGAAAGGGTTTGTGAGAAACAGGCCGCTGGAGGTCTCTAGTCCACCTGGCAGACTGGCTGTGACTTTGTGCAGTTGAAGCATGAAGAATTCCAAAGATGGAGATTACAGCAATGCTCCTCCTTGTCCATTTTGTTTTTCTAAGGCTCAGCCTGAAGCTCCCAAGAGGCAGTTTGTGGCTGTTGCCTCTGCAGAAGAGAGCTTGGCTCTGTCATCTCTCCAGGAAGCCGTAGGCTCTTACTACGTCACCCCATGATTCCACTTCAGCAGTCTAGAAAGACCTAGTTGCCTCATACTGCTCCAGACCCTCTCCAGTATCTGCACTTTCCTTCTTAAAAGTAAGACCCACTGGCTGGTATGGCATCCAGACATTTCTTCTTAGGACACTCCTTAGCTGGGCAGGTCCTTGCCCATGCGGCTGCATGGAGTTGTTCTGCAGCTCTTCCTGCTTAACCTTCACGTTTCTTCTGACCAAATCCCTGGGAGTGTCCATGTCCCTCTGGATGAAACCTCCAACAGACCAGCTTCTGAAGTATGTGTGCCAGTTGTTCTCCCGAGTCGTGGTGCCTCTAACTTGATTGTAACTTACATTGGCAGATGTAAGAGACTACAGGACTAAATGGTGACAAGTTGCTAAACAGGGTAGAACGCACCCCAGTAACCATCTCAGAAACATCAAAGGAGGGTAGAAAATAAGCAAATGAATGGCTAATGGGCAAATGTTGAAAAGGAGTTGACTTTTTTGCATGAGAGGGGACAAGGATCATTAAAGAGCACTGTGTGGCAGGTGAGAAGAGTGAAAAAGGAATGAAACGTGAAACAAGGGAAATTCTTGGATCTGTTTGACAATACCTGTCAAGAAGCCCTGCATCTGAGGAACACTGCCTGCAGCAGGACAAGAAAGCTGCAGCTGCTCTGACTATGCTAACATCTGACTTCGTTCCATGGTGTTGAGGAACCTGAGAGCTTTCCCTACTGTCATCAAAGGCAGACCCAGAGGTGAAGGAACCACAGCATTGCTTAAGTTTCCTTTGTCTTGACTTGGAGTCCAGTTCAACCTCCTGATCACAGCACCATCAGCTATGGAGTCAGATCATTTTGCTTAAGGCTTTATCCAGTGAGGGCTCAAAGCATCCAAGGACAGAGATAGCACAACATCTCTGGGAAAACTCCTGCAATGCTTGTGTGTCCTTATTTCAATGGTTGACTGTTGTCTCTCATCGTCCTTACAAAATCCACACTGACAAGACTGTTTCCATCTTCCTGAAAACGTCCCCACAGTGACTGGCAGGCTGTTCTGAGGTTCTCAAGGCCTTCCTTTCTCCGGGCTGAACAGGGTCTTTTTCCTTCAGAACCCCCTCCCAGCAAGTGCTCCAGCCCTTGAGCATCTTGGCGGCTCTTCTCTGAGCTCTTTCCAAGTTATCAACATGTTCCTTGCTGTGGTGGGTTATCTGTGGCCAATAGCACAGCAGCCACACGGCCACTCACTGCCTCCTACCCTTACCCAGCTGAGGCCCAAAAACTGACGCGGTAGTGTACTGGTGCTCTAATGAGTGATGAGCAGGGGGAGAAAAAAATTTCCCTCACTCTTTTCACAAGGCTCCACTTTATACACTCCAGGAAACTGCTGGAGTTACCACGCACACAGTGGAATCATGTTTTGCTTTCTGGCCCTCAGCACCACCAGGGGTTTTCCGTAGAGCTACTCCCTAGCCAGGTATTGCTCAGCCCCTACTACTGCAGGGTGCTTAGTCTATCCCAGGTGCAGGACGTGACATTTGGTGCTCTTCTTGCCCACGAACTTTCTGACAGGACGGTCCTCCCAGCTGTGAAGTTGCCCCTGAATGGCATCCTAGGGCACAGCAGTGGTCATCTGAACATAGCGACATCTACAAACAAGTTGAGAGTTGCCTCCTCCAGTTCACAGATATATGGATTAAACTGCCCAGGTCTCAGCAGTGTCCCCTGTGCTGGCCCACAATGTTCCAGTATGTCCCACTGGCCTCCAGCTGGGGTATAAACCCTTCCCCACTGCTGTCTCAGCCTCATCGTCCAACTGGTGTTTTACCCATCTGTTTGTCTGCCTGTCCAGACTGTAGTGGCCTAACTTCTATACAACAATACTGAGGGAGACCGTGCCACAAATCTTGCTTAAACTGAGAAAACCGACATCCACTGTTCTCCCCTCATGCACCAATGCAGTTACTTCATCATGAAGGCAACGAAGTAGATGAGGCATGATTTGACCTTGGTAAGGCCATGCTGACTGCATTTGGACCCATTCTTCTCTTTAAAGGTTCCAGAAATGTCACCCGAGAGAATTCCTTCGAAGACACACTCCTCACCAAAGTGAGCTTGTACAGCCTGAGGTTCCCTGGGTTGCAATTTTGGACTTTTACAAAGATGAGTGCAACATTTTCTTGTCCTCACTCACAAGAGACCTTCACCAATCCAGTGACATTTCAGAAAGGCATATTCCCCTGTAATTTCATTCCTGCTATTCTGCATGTTATACGCTGTATTTAATTTCTCTGATCTTTCATGTATTTTCCCCTGTCCTTATACAAAGGCCATTTCTGAAGTCGTCTTTTCACATGCAGACTGTCTAAACAAAGGCCCTTTCCATTATTCTCCAGTTTTCTTCTGGCCTCCTACTTTATTCATTCAGATACCTGTCACCTATGCTGCTGCTTTGAGCTTCAGGGACTAAAAGCTTGCCTGTCTCTCAGTAGTCTAATTCTCTCTTTTAGCCAAGTCTTTAATTACGTTTGTATCTACCTTTCTGTATCTGTGTATGTAAAACATTTCTCATAAGATTATCCCTTGTAGAAAGGCAAACTCCTTAGAGGCAGCTTGTACTAACGGTTGAGGAGTGTTTATAAAACTTTATCATGCTTCCCTTTTTCTTTGCTTGCAAGTAGAAAAAACTCGTCTGTGCCTTTGTGGAAAACCTGTAGGAAAAACCCTGCTGTGCCTGTGTGCAGCCAGTTCTCTAAGGAAAGCAGGTGGGGGACGGTGCAATGGAGCTGTAACATTCAGCGCCCAGAGTTTAGTGAAGGCTGATGCAAGGCAAAGTGAAACGAGTCCCAGGTGACCAAGGACAGAAATGGCTGTGTTGGGGAGGTGAGGAGCAAGGCTGCCCATACTGTGTCAGACCTCAAGGGACTGCTCCTCCTCGCTGTCCAGACCTCCTGAGGAGACACTCTGCATCAGTATCAATTGGAGAATGATGCTATCACCTCCTCATTAAAATGAAATCAAATATATATAATGTTTAAAAAAACATCTTTTATTAGGCGCACTTTGAAATGTTCCTCCTCCTCCTCAACGACCCTTTGAAATTATTCCATTTAGCTGTACAAGACTTGAAAGCTTGAAGAATGTTACAGGAAGACAAATAGCTTGTTAGGGCTTTCTGTATTTTAATGAGCCCCTTGGTGTATTTGGTCCTTCTCCGTGAATCTCAGCTACTGAGAGGAAATTGCTCAAAGAGTCAAAGCCAGCAGCAAAACTCCAAGTACCTTGAAGCATTAATGGGCCCCACTGAGGACCTTTACTGACAAAAGCTCCCCAGGGACTTGTTAGAGCAGGTAACTGCAGGCTGTGATTGCAGGTAGGCAAAGGCACTGTGCAGGTGGCTGTAATGTGGAACAAACCCTTGGTTTGCTTTATGAAGCAGAAAGGCCAAGCCCTGACCCCCAGGCCCAGAGAAGGCAGATCCTGTCCCTCACAGGCAGCTCAGGCCTTTTCCTGGGAGTAGTCAGGTGTGAGGGTGAGCAATGCCAAGTGTAGGAAAACTGTACAACACCTCCTGGCTTCCCCAAGCAGGAGTGAGGAGAAAACAAAGACCAGAGCCTCAAAAGAAAATTTACCCTTGTGGTCCTCAGAGACAGATTGTTTTGGTTTCGGCTGCCGCCGGCAACAAAAGCGCCACGCGGCCGCCCCTCCCCCCGCCAGTGTGCGGAGAAGAATGGAAGGAAAGAGGCAGAAACTGGTGGGTCGGGATAAGGGCAGTTTAACAGAACAGCAAACAGAGGGAAAACAGGAACAAGAACGATACAAATAAGGAGAAAACACAACCACGAACCGTACAACAGCCGCTCTCCCGAAACCGGACCGGCGCTGCGCCCGCCCCAAGCCGCGAGAGCCTTCCCGCCGCACCGCCCCCCCCACCGGAACCCAGCGTGACGTCACATGGTATGGAATACCGGGCTCTGTTTGGCCAGGTGGGGTCAGCCCCCACCCCCCGGCTGTGCCCCTTCCTGGAGTCCGGTGAAAACTAACCCTGTTCTGGCCAAACCCAGGACATTATCCACCCCTTATTCCATACCATCTACGTCATGCCCAGGTCCCCCATTGTCCGGTTGATCACCACCACTTCTCCTGTCTCCAGATATCATTCCTTTAGTCTATGGATCATCACTCTAAAGTGTCCATTGAGTTCATTTAATCCATGACTTCAGGCTCCATCTGTCGTTATGGTCTTCCGTGGCAGGGGAGGTGATGTGTGGTGATGGGCGGTCACTTGCTGCATCCGGAGCTCACGGCTGATGTATCTGGTGCGGCCCGTGCCCACAGTCTGCAGGAGATGTTGATCTTGATGAAGTTGCTGGATGCCAGTTGTTGAAAACCAGGTCCAGTTCCATCATCGCTGTGCTCTGCTAGGTTTTCATCGAAAAAGTCCATCCTTCTTTAATCTGGACGATTCTTACTATGCTACTACTGGTAGAAAATATAACAATTATAACAGTGATAACAGACAGTGACAGGGTTATTTAACAACTAACTTTATACAATTTATTTATGGACTATTCTCGCCCAAAATTAAATCCCCATGAGGTACACATCGGACTTCCCCATCCTTCCGCATTACCCACCAGGTACACCCAGGTCCTTGAGCAAAGGCAATCCCGCGGACGGGCTTGCCTTTGCCCGAGGCAGGACTAACCCAAACCGTCTTCCCTAACATGTTCCGCATGTGCACTACAGGGACTTTATCCCCTTCTACGGGGCGCTGAGGTTTTGACTGGGCAGGACCAGCCCAGTTGGTGGACCCTCTGGTGTTAACCAACCAGGTGGCCTTTGCTAAATGGGTATCCCAATTTTTGAAAGTCCCACCCCCCATTGCCCTCAAAGTGGTTTTTAGCAGCCCATTGTAACGTTCGATCTTTCCAGAGGCTGGTGCATGGTAGGGGATGTGATACACCCACTCAATACCGTGTTCTTTGGCCCAGGTGTCTATGAGGCTGTTGCGAAAGTGAGTCCCGTTGTCCGACTCGATTCTTTCGGGAGTGCCATGTCGCCACAGGACTTGTTTTTCCAGGCCCAGGATGGTATTCCGGGCAGTGGCATGGGGCACAGGGTAGGTTTCCAGCCATCCGGTGGTGGCCTCCACCATTGTGAGCACATAGCGCTTGCCTTGGCGGGTTTGTGGCAGTGTGATGTAGTCAATCTGCCAAGCCTCCCCGTATTTATATTTTAGCCATCGTCCTCCATACCACTGAGGCTTTACCCGCTTGGCTTGCTTGATTGCAGCGCATGTTTCACATTCATGGATAACCTATGCGATAGTGTCCATGGTCAAGTCCACCCCTCGGTCACGATCCCATCTGTATGTCGCGTCTCTTCCTTGGTGGCCCGAGGTGTCATGGGCCCACCGAGCTATAAAGAGTTCACCCTTATGTTGCCAGTCCAGATCCACCTGAGCCACTTCAATCTTAGCAGCCTGATCTACCTGGTGGTTGTTTTGATGTTCTTCAGTGGCCCGACTCTTAGGGACGTGGGCGTCCACGTGACGGACTTTTACAGCCAACTGCTCTAGCCGGGCAGCAATATCTTGCCACAATGGGGCAGCCCAGATGGGTTTGCCTCTGCGCTGCCAGTTGTTCTTCTTCCATTGCTGCAGCCACCCCCACAAGGCATTGGCCACCATCCAAGAGTCGGTGTAAAGATAGAGCACTGGCCACTTCTCTCAACTGGCAATGTCTAAAGCCAGCTGGATGGCTTTCACCTCTGCAAACTGGCTGGACTCACCTTCTCCCTCGGCAGTTTACGTGACTTGTCGTGTAGGGCTCCATACAGCAGCCTTCCACCTCCGCTGCTTCCCCACAATGCGACAGGACCCATCCGTGAACAGGGCATACTGTTTCTTATCTTCTGGCAGCTGGTTATACAGTGGGGCCTCTTCAGCACGTGTCACCTCCTCCTCTGGCGATGCTCCAAAATCTTTGCCTTCTGGCCAGTCCATTATTACCTCCAGAATTCCTGGGCGACTGGGGTTTCCCATTCGGGCGCGCTGGGTGATCAGCGCGACCCACTTACTCCACGTAGCATCGGTGGCATGATGCGTAGAGGGGACCCTCTCTTTGAACATCCAGCCCAGGACCGGCAATCGTGGAGCTAGGAGGAGCTGTGCTTCAGTGCCCACCACTTCTGAAGCAGCTCGAACGCCTTCATATGCTGCCAGAATCTCTTTTTCAGTGGGAGTATAGCGGGCCTCAGATCCTTTGTATCCCCGGCTCCAGAACCCCAGGGGTCGACCTCGAGTCTCCCCTGGTGCTTTCTGCCAGAGACTCCAGGTTGGGCCATTCTCCCCGGCTGCGGTGTAGAGCACGTTTTAACATCTTGCCCTGACCGGACTGGACCAAGGGCTACGGCATGAACTATCTCCCGTTTAATCTGTTCAAATGCCTGTCGTTGCTCAGGGCCCCATTCAAAATCATTCTTCTTCCGGGTCACGTGGTACAGAGGACTCACAATTTGGCTGTAATTTGGGATGTGCATCCTTCAAAAACCCACAACACCCAGGAAGGCCTGTGCTTCCTTTTTGCTGGTTGGTGGAGACATAGCTGCTATTTTGTTGATGACATCCATTGGGATTTGACAGCACCCATCCTGCCATTTTATTCCCAAAAACTGGATCTCTTGCGCAGGTCCCTTTACTTTACTTCGCTTAATGGCGAAACCGGCTTTCAGAAGGATCTGAACTATTTTCTCCCCTTTCTCAAAAACCTCCTCCGCTGTGTCGCCCCATATAATGATGTCGTCGATGTACTGCAGATGTTCTGGGGCTTCACCCTTTTCCAGTGCAGTCTGGATTAGTCCATGGCAAATGGTGGGACTGTGTTTCCACCCCTAGGGCAGTCGATTCCAGGTGTACTGGATGCCCCTCCAGGTGAAAGCAAACTGTGGCCTGCACTCTGCTGCCAAAGGGATGGAGAAGAATGCATTAGCGATGTCAATTGTAGCATACCACTTGACTGCCTTTGACTCCAGCTGATACTGAAGTTCTAGCATGTCTGGCACGGCAGCACTCAGCGGTGGTGTGACTTCATTCAGGCCACGGTAGTCTATTGTCAGTCTCCACTCTCCAGTAGATTTTCTTACTGGCCATATGGGACTATTAAAGGGTGAGCGAGTTTTGGTGATCACTCCTTGACTCTCCAGCTGGCGGATCAGCTGATGAATGGGGAGAAGGGAGTCTCGGTTGGTACGATACTGTCGCCGGTGCACCGTTGTGGTCGCGATTGGCACCTGTTGTTCTTCAACCCTCAGCAACCCCACAACGGAAGGATCCTCCGAGAGACCAGGCAAAATGGACAGCTGTTTAATTTCTTCCGTCTCCACAGCAGCTATGCCAAAAGCCCACCGATACCCCTTTGGGTCCTTGAAATAGCCTCTCCTAAGATAGTCTATCCCAAGGATGCACGGAGCCTCGGGGCCAGTTACAATGGGGTGCTTCTGCCAGTCCTGCCCAGTGAGGCTCACTTCAGCCTCCAGTAGACTCAGCTCTTGGGACCCCCCTGTCACTCCCGAAATGCAAATGGGCTCTGACCCTTTGAACTCTGATGGCATTAGAGTACACTGTGCACTAGTGTCCACTAGAGCTTTATACTCTTGTGGATCTGACGTGCCAGGCCACCGAATCCACACCGTCCAATAGACACGGTTGTCCCTTTCCTCCACCTGGCTGGAGGCAGGGCCCCTCTAATCCTCGTCAGAGAAATTGCTGCTCACCTGCTGTAAAAATGACTTGGAGGTCCCCTCCAGAGGATCGGAATCAAGGTCAAACTGTCTACCTGGTCTGGAGAGCTGGCTTTTGGAAACTGGAGCGGCATTTTTCCTAACAGAGTCCCCTTTTGTGATTGTTTTACCTCGCAACTCACGTACTCGGGCCTCTAGACTTGAGGTGGGTTTTCCATCCCACTTCCTCATGTTCTCTCCGTGGTCACGCAGGTAAAACCACAGGGTGCCCCGGGGTGTATAGCCTCTGTATTCCCTCTCCTGAGCAGAGAAACGCCTGCCCCTAATAGCTGAGATGCGGGCCCGCACAGGTGGGGAGTAGGACATATCCTCTTTGAATTGCTGGAACTGTCGGGACAGTTTATTCACAACTGAGACAAGGGAGGAAGAGAGACTTTCCTCATATTGGCGGAGTCTGACAGCCACCTCATCCACTGTTGGTGCGTCTTTACCTTTCCAGTTTACAACTGCCAGTGAGTTGGCATGCGAGGAGGGTGCGCTCCGCACAAACTTCCTCCACATGGATTGTGAGCACTGGAGTTCATCTGGGTCTGTGGGTACCTGCTCATCGTCTGTGTCACAGTAAACCAGCTCCCGCACAGCTAATTCCCTCAAGTACTGAATACCCCTTTCCATATTGGTCCACTTGCCAGGGTAGCATACAAAATCGTCACTGAAGGGGTACCTCTCCCTCACCCCTGAGAGAAGTCTCCTCCAGAGGCTGAGGACTTGTTCCTTTTTCCCAATGGCCTTGTCAATGCCCCCATCCCTGGCCAGGGATCCCAGCTGCTTGGCTTCCTTGCCCTCTAACTCCAAGCTGCTGGCCCCATTATCCCAGCACCGCAGCAGCCAGGTGGCAATGTGCTCGCCTGGGTGGCGGCTGAAATCTTTCCGCATGTCTCGCAGCTCGCCCAGGGACAGGGACCGGGTGATGATCTCTGTCTCTATCTCCCGTGATGACCCTGGCTCATCATCATCCCTCCCGGAGCGATCTGCTCTCTTTGCATCTTTCTTTAGTTTTGCGGGGGCAACTGCTACCTGCACAGGTTGGTCATTGGGCTCAGTCACTGTGCCTGTGGCTGGAGCTGGGGCTGGAGCAGCTGCTGTGCCCGCTGGGGAAACCGAGGCAGACCCTGCAGCTGTGGCTGCAGCAGCGGTGGTGCCGGTCAGGGGGGCTGGGACTGCCTGCTGGGCTGGAGGGGCTGCAGGGCCGGCTGGGGGGGCAGCGCCAGTTGCAGCGCCTGCCGCTTCGCTTCCCCCCCTTTCCCCTTTAAGGCACTGAACAGTGTTGAACAGGGCTCGGTAGGCATGGGCCAGACCCCAGCACATTGTGGTGATCTGTGTCTCTCTGGAATTCCCAGGGTGGCAGCACACTTTTTTCAGATATTTTACCAGATTGTCCGGATTCTGTATTTGTTCAGGGGTGAGTTTAAAACACACCGCAGGTGCCCACTGCTCTAGACATCTGCCCATGCTGTCCCACACACCCAGCCACTCACAGCTATCCAGCCCCGGGGCAGGTCTCTGCACGATGTTCTTAACGACTTGCTTAACCCTAAACAAAACCTGCAACCCATTCAGGAGGCATAACAAAAGGAGAGTGCTGCCCTGAGCATCCCACGGGTACTCGAAATTCTCAAAAGCAGTTAGGACCAGCCTGAGGGAGAGAGGGGGGGGGGGGCGAAAGAGTGGGGGAAGGTATCCCCTTCGGTTTTCCCCACAGACTGGGTTTGATTATTAACAAAATCTAAGACATAGGATCCGAGGTACGGAATTGACCGCAGTGCCGCATGCAAATACAAGACTAATTTCATGCACAGTGATGTTATCATATCATAAGTCGATATCGTACAGTACAGCAAAATCATCATCCTGATCTTCTTTCCCGAGGTAACAAACAGCACGGCGGCAAACACATACAGCAAGTAAGGATTTACGTAGCAGAGATATTTGATCAAAGTCAGAAACATTTTTACCGGCGACTATTTTAACACAGAAAAATGCGTATAACAAAATTTAACAAAATGTAAGAAAGCAGTTTTAACACCCGCTGCTCAGCCCTGCCGTTATCCCCGCCCCACGTCTGGGCGCCAATTTAATGTTTTGGTTTCGGCTGCCGCCGGCAACAAAAGCGCCACGCGGCCGCCCCTCCCCCCGCCGGCGTGCGGAGGAGAATGGAAGGAAAGAGGCAGAAACTGGTGGGTCGGGATAAGGGCAGTTTAACAGAACAGCAAACAGAGGGAAAACAGGAACAAGAACGATACAAATAAGGAGAAAACACAACCACGAACCGTACAACAGCCGCTCTCCCGAAACCGGACCGGCGCTGCGCCCGCCCAAGCCGCGAGTGCCTTCCCGCCGCACCGCCCCCCCCACCGGAACCCAGCGTGACGTCACATGGTATGGAATACCGGGCTCTGTTTGGCCAGGTGGGGTCAGCCCCCACCCCCCGGCTGTGCCCCTTCCTGGAGTCCGGTGAAAATTAACCCTGTTCTGGCCAAACCCAGGACACAGATACAACTGCCATAGTCAAGCGGGCAAAGAGCTTGGTCTTGTGTGGCCTTCCAGCCTTGCCAGAACTCTTGGCCATCTTTACTGTAGGTTTACTTCTACTCTCCCCTTCATGCACCTCTTTCCCCTTAGGCTGTTGATATGCATCTTACATTGCTGTCTAGATTTGAGCAGCCATGCCTGGAGTGGGACAAGAAAGCCACAGCTGATCTGCACAAACATCTTCCTGACACACTCAGTGGTCACCAAGAACCTGAGTGTTTTCCTTCCCATTGTGAAGGGAAGATCATCGGTAGGTGGAAACAGAGAATGATTTCTGCTGGAAACAACCTCAGGAGGTGCCTTCACACATGGCAGGGCCTGCTTTGCTGTCAGACCAGGTTGCTCAGGGCTTCAATCATTTTGGGCTTATGTCTCCCTGAAGCCTTCTCTTGTCCTGGCTTTGCCCCTTTGCTGCAAGGAAGTCCAGTGGCATCCTGGGCTGCATTAGCAAGAGCACTGCCAGCAGGTTGGTAGAAATGATCCTTCCTCTCTGCTCAGTACTGCTACCATTTCTCTTGCTCACTTCCTTCGGCGTTTCTACTCTAAAACGTCACTCGCAATGCAGCCAAAGCTGCCCTCCCCATCTTCTACCAGTCCTGCCTTCTCTTCCAGTGAAAAATAAGCCCAGGAGAGTATCTTCCCATGCTGGATCAGGAATCACTTTCCACCTTCCGTTTAACCAAAGCCGCCTAGCAGAGTTCCATGGTCTTCAAAGTCCTCAGTGACTACTTGGGCCTAAAATTGTGTCCCTTCCTCCAGCTGTCTAAAGAAGACCTCATCCTCTTCCCAGCCTTTATCAGGCAGTTCAGGGATCCTCATCAAAAGACCACTGTACATGGAGTAAACTTGTGTAGACTTCGGTTACTCTGCACTGTGCTGTGCTCCATGTACAGCTTGGCCTTTGGGCTCTGTTGTGCTGAGCATATCCCTGGGCTGATGGATATGTTTGATTGGAACAGAAAAGTCTGCAGAAATCTCCCACCTGGTACCAGAAATTAGGCCAATGGCATGTCCTTACCTTTAAAACTACAATAACAAATTCCCAACTGAATTTTCCATTTTAAAACTGTGGAAATGATGATGAGGATCATTTTCCTGGCAAGATGAAGAATTTGCTGAAGGAGCTCACAGGATCAAAATGGGACAATCCTTCCATAGGTGGGGCCTGTCTGGCTTTCTGCACTGCTACCAAAGGCTCTTTCTTGCAATGCTGCAAACTCAGGATTCCCAGCATCTAAAGACATTATATTGACTACAAGAGCCTTTCTTTGTTTACAGTGTTTGTTCTGTCAAGTCACATTTTAAATGGTACTTTGCAGAGTCTGGGTGCCTTTCTTACTGGGAACATCACAAACCAGAGCCTCCTGGTATAAAACAACAACCAAGTCTTGTGCCTGCTGCTGGCTATCAGGTTCTCAGGCAGGAGTGATATTGGGGTCAACACCCCAGCCGTGTGTCTGCTTATGGTCAATCACCCAAGGAGACTAAAGAGGTCTCACATTTGCCTTCATGGCCATGTGCATCCTAGTGGCCTATGAACTTCTTAGACACCATTGATAACATCATAAGATCCCAACCCATCAGCCTTCTTGTGACCTATCAGCTGACAAGACAGCAGTAACCTCACCATGATCTTCCAAGCCACATGCTTGCTGCTGGCCTTTCCGCTTCTAGGATTGATATGACCAAGCTGTGTGCCTGCTGCTGTGCTGTCTTGTACTGAGGCAGAATGGATATGAAAACCCATAGCCAAGCCCTCTATCTGGATGGGTCTACCTGGTTCTTAGGGAATGGGATTCCCACAATCGGTGTGCCAACCAGGTGCCTTCTGCTGGCCTATCAGAGATGCTGGCGGATGTGAGCCTAAAAGCACATATCCCAGCCATGATATAAGCACTGACCTATCAGCTGCTTCAGAAAGAGGTGATGTCAAAGTCCATTTTCTAGGTATGGTCCTGCTGCTGGCCTATCAACTCCAGAGGCAGATGTGATATCACAGCCATCTTCACAGCCATGGGTCTTTTGCTGGCCCAAGAAATTCTGAGGTACAGATTATCTCATCATAACATTTCCCCTCCTCTCCTCCTTGTGGCCTATGAGCTGGTCAGATACCTAACACCCCACATTCCTCTCCCAATGCCATGAGAATGCTCTGGGACCTCATGATTCCTGCTCTGCCTCTAAGGGTCAAAACAGCAAAAGATCAGGATAGGAGAGGGGGTGAAGGTGAAGGGGTTAAAGTGTGGCAAAGATGACTTTGGGGATGAGGTGTTCAGACTAGGGTTTAGGGATTAGAGCTGACCTTTCTGGCTACCCTGAAAATGCAACCAATAGGGACAGTTCAGTTGTCCTAAATGTGGGCATGTGTTGCCGTTTCACCTGCAAAGGAATGCCCCACCACGCTCTGAGAGGATGCCTCCAGATGATGTCCTGTCTCTATGAATTTCTCATTTAGAATCTGCAGTTACCTGCACGTACTTTGGACCACCTCTGACACTTCAAACGCCACCAGGTCTTTGCACTTGAATATGCCAGTCCTGGCCTCCATCTCCATGAATTACCACGAGAGCTGAGACAAGGAGTTCATATGCAGGACCTATTTTGTTCACACCTGAACTGAGGCAAGAGCAATCCCACCTGCTGTGGGTTTGTGGTGTGCATGGGAGGGAGCTGAATCCCTTTCTACCCACAGCACTACAACTCCAGAACAAGGGCTGAATCACGTACCTCAGCAAGGGTTAAGGAGATCCCTGACTGTCCCTGTCTTGGTGTCCTGTGTAATGATGGAACAAGAAAAGGTCATTCTTGGTCCTAAACCTGACTTTGGTAAGAAGTTATTCTTAGATGTAAATCTTTCTCTGAGAGGAGAAATGCCACTGCTGGAAAGAAGTGTCTCTGCTGAGATGAGGCAACATTGGAGATTGCTTGAGCCTGTTTGAGAAGATGTTCCCCTGGAGCACCAGGGACATCTGATGGAGGGAGCCCAGAGGGGGCAGAGAAAGTATTGGCTTGGGCTGGTGCTCTGCTGTCGAGTTGGGCTGCGCTCCTGGGATGGAGGGAGCTCATGGAAACCAGGCAGCACTGCAGAGAGACAGCTCAACCCAGGAGCAGCTCCTCTGCAAAACGCAACAGGGTGAGGGTCCTGCCTGCAGATGTCGAAGGAAGAGGAACGAGGCAGAGAGAGAGTGAAAAGGCAGTCAGGAGTGGGAGGATGCTGGGAGCTAACTGAGGGAGAAATCTTCCCAGACCTCTACATGGTGTGTTTCTGGATGCATGGCAGTGCATCTGTGGTTCCTGAAAGGGTCTCAAAATGCTGAAAAGTTCTTTGGTATCACAAGTCAATGTAATCCGAGATCACACCTGGATTCTGTTTACCTATTTCCATCAGGCAGGAGTGACTTCTCCATAGCTCACAGCAGGGCCCCATGCTCCTTGGGTCTCCCTCAGCCAGCACCAATGAGAGCTCAGGAAATGGACCTGCCAATGCTCTTCTTGAGAGAGGACAGGTGATTTGGGTGGCAGGGGGAATTTCTATGGCAAATGAGGTAGGTATTGCTCAGAGAAGTCTGCCCTAACTTGCAACTGTTTTTCCTTCCTTGGAAAGGTTCACTTGCCCAGAGGGAATCAAAAATACAATGTCAGCTCAATGACCCAGTTCCTCATTCTCGCATTCACAGACACACAGGAGCTGCTGCACTTGCACTTCTGGCTCTTCCTGAGCATCTACCTGGCTACTCTGCTCAGCAATGGCCTCATCATCACGGCCATAGCCTGTGACCATCACCTCCACACTCCCATGTACTTCTTCCTCCTCAACCTCTCCCTCCTTGATCTGGCGTCCATCTCCAACACTGTTCCTAAATCCATGGCACAATGGCCATATCCTGTGCAGGATGTGCTCTAGAGTTCTTTTTCTTTCTCAGTCACATCAGTTTTATCTTCTCACTCTCATGGCCTATGACTGCTACACTGCCATTTGCAAACCCTTGCACTACGGGACCCTCCTGGGCAGCGCATCTTGTGTCCACCTGGCAGCAGCTGCCTGGGCCAGTGGGTTTCTCGGTTTGCTCCTGCACACTGACAATACGTTTTCACAAACTCTCTGCCAAGGCAATGCTGTGGAGAAGTTCTTCTGTGAAATCCCCCAGATTCTCAAGCTCTCCTGCTGAGACTCCTGCCTGAGGGAGGTTGGGCTTACGGTGGTTAGTCTCTTCACAGCATTTGTTTGTTTTGTTTTCAGTATGCTGTCCTACGCGCAGATCTTCAGGGCCCTGCTGAGGATCCCCTCTGAGCAAGGATGGCACAAATCCTCTTCACGTGCCTCCCTCACCTGGCTGTGTTCTCTCTGTGAATCAGCATGGCCATGTTTTCCTACCTGAAACCTTCCTCCATGTCCTCCCCATCTCTGCACATGGTGGTGGCTGTTGTCTACTTGGTGATACTTCCAACAGTGAATCCACTCATCTACAGCATGAGGAACCAGGAGCTCAGGAATGCCATTAAGAAAGTGAGTCAACAGAAACTTTTGAACAGTGAGAAAATTACCACCTCACTCCATAAATAACTCCCAGATTATAGGATTACAGCCTTTTTTTGTTTAGTATTTTTTATCATTTTATTTATCTTTATTATCATTGTTATTGTCACTCACAGTAATTATGTTCCTACACTAGTATTTGCTTTTGCATCACGACATCTGAAGCATCTATCTATTTTATGTTGCCTGATGCACCTAAACAAGCGTGTTTCACATTGGCCCAGAGCTTGTCTCTTTCATAGCATCTCTGTAATAAACTAGGATCTCCCCAGTGCAATGCTTTAGGAGTCATTGAGGGATGTACCCCGGTCTTTTCCACAGGTGACGTAGAAGACTCCAACCCTTTACAAGGGGAATCTGGAGCTGCCTGGAGAGCATGGTTGTTCTCCAGGGACAGCATATTCCTGGGGTTGTGTGGGAGTGGAAGAGGTCTGCAAAGATGAGGTCTGGGGTCCTAAAGTACAGGGCATGTGCAGACCTCCTCTGGGCACTCTCCAGTTCCTCCCCTCCTGTCCAGGGCAGGAATTCCTACAGAGAGACACACTAGTTCAGATGTGGCCATGCCAGTTCTGAGTTAAGGGGGATGACAAATCAAGTTCTCTAGGTGGCCATGCTTCTCCTAACACAGGCCAGTATTTGATCATGGAGAGCATGCACCCCCAGCTCATATGATGTCCCTTGTAGCACCTGTAACTAGTGGTGTGCCCCAGGGGTCAGTACTGGGCCCAGTCTTGTTTAACATCTTCATCAATGACGTGGATGAAGAGTTAGAATGTACCCTCAGCAAGTTTGCTGATGACACCGAACTGGGAGATGTGGTGGATACACCAGAAGGCTGTGCTGCCATTCAGGGAGACCTGGACAGGCTGGAAAGCTGGGCAGAGAGGAACCTGATGAGGTTCAACAAGGACAAGTGCAGGGTCCTGCAGCTCGGGAGGAACAACCCCATGCATCAGTACAGGCTTGGGGCGGACCTGCTGGAGTGCAGCTCTGTGGAGAGGGACCTGGGTGTGCTGGTGGACAACAGGTTGACCATGAGCCAGCAGTGTGCCCCGGTTGCCAAGCAGACCAATGAGATCCTGGGGTGCATCAAGAGGATTGTGTCCAGCAGGTCGAGGGAGATTCTTCTTCCCCTCTACACTGCCCTAGTGAGGCCCCATCTGGAGTACTGTGTCCAGTTCTGGGCTCCCCAGTTCAAGAAAAATGAAGAGCTACTGGAGAGAGCCCAGCGGAGGGCTACGAGGATGATGAGGGGACTGGAGCATCTCTCCTACGAGGAAAGGCTGAGGGAGCTGGGCTTGTTCAGCCTGGAGAAGGCTGAGAGGGGACCTTATAAATGCTTCTAAATATCTGCAGGGTGGGTGTCAGGAGGACGGGGCCAGATTATTTTCAGTGGTGCCAGTGACAGGACAAGGGGCAATGGGCACAAACTGAAGAACAGAAAGTTCCGTCTGAACATGAGGAAGAACTTCTTCCCTCTGAGGGTGACGGAGCCCTGGAACAGGCTGCCCAGGGAGGTAGTTAAGTCTCCTTCTCTGGAGATATTCAAGACCCGCCTAGACGCGGTCCTGTGCAGCCTGCTGTAGGTGACCCTTCTTTGGCAGGGGGGTTGGACTAGATGACCCACAGAGGTCCCTTCCAGCCCTGACCATTATGTGATTCTGTGATTCTGTGATTCTGTAGCACCTAGGCCCTTCTCCTCAGGGTCACTTCTCAGTCAGTGGGGAGACAGCCTGGCCTAGTATATGACATTATTCTTCCCCTCCTTGCAGGACTGGTCATTTCTTGACTTCTGTTGGCTGAATCTCAGAGTCTCTCAATGTCCCCCTGGACTGAACCTCCAGTGATACAGGTCTGTGAATAAGAAATTGCAGGACACTGAAGCTGATTTAAGGAGTTACTAGTTTTCAACTGACCAACGTAAGAATCAACACAATGACCAACTTTAAGACACCAAGTGTGGATACAAAGCAAGCAAGGCAAGCGCCAGTGGGGAAAAAGCAAGCCGAGCTGGGTTGTTTGGAGGGAATGTATTAGGATAATGAAAGAGAAGAACTTGGGAAGAAGAAAGAGGGAAGACAAACCCCCAAAGATTTATCTTGGATTTTCCAAGGCCTGCTTGCAGTGACCTGCTTAGCAGCCTTGAGTCAATGAGTTGAGTGGAACAAAATCACCACAGCTGAGTGGAGAAAACTTCTGTCTGCTTACTGCCATGGTCACAGGGAACCTGAGTGCTCTGCCGACAAGCGCCAAAGGAGGACACATAGTGGAAGGAAATGCGCAGTCATTCATCCTGGAAGGGACCCTGAGAGGTGTCAAAGCAAAACAAAAGCCCTGTCAATGGAGAAAGGATAAATGAGGCTTGGACTGTTTTTATGCTAGGCTGTGATAGTGGCACAAATATACCTATATCAACACATATAGAGTGTGGTTCCCCACAGGAGCCGGTCTTAGACCTTCTGTCTGTCCAGGAGCTGGCCCCAGCACTCCCTCATCTCCGCAGTTCACAAAGACATAGAATTATGAATTTCCTCCAGGCATCACAGAACCACTGGGGATTCTTGACAGAGGACCCATCACGTTTGCATCTCAGGAAATGGGATGCCAGAGGCCAAGGGAAGGATGGTCTGGCCACTTTCCCTTCGGTTACTGCCCAACTTATGTCTAACTGCTGCCAACGTTGTTCTGGCAGCTCAGGATATGAGCTTCTATTGGAGTCCGAACCACTTCAGTTCCCACTACCTCCATCTTCCCTCTGACACTGGTTATTGTGTGACACAACGGTCTGGACTCTCCAGGCAAGATGGGCAGAAGTTAGATGTCCAATCTTCAGCTTTTCTGCTTGCTGGAAATGTGAATGCAGCAGACTCAGGCCAAGAGGCCCAGGAAACTCTGTTCCCAGAGGGTCAACTCATGAAAACATCCCATAGGATGCGGGACTTCCTCTTGACTGACACATTTGTGAGTCCATTTGTGATGCAGCTTCACCTTTTTTTCCTCTCTCTTTCTAACTTGGCTTTCAGCATTTAAGTATTGAATCTGCTTAGCCACTTTGAAACTGTCTCTCTGAAAACCTGGCTCAGCATCTTTTCTTTTTTTTTTTTTAATTAACCCACTTGCGTATGCAGCATTGAAGTGGCTTTCTGTCTGTGCAACTACTTTGTACAATGTCTGCTCCAAGAGATATCTCAGCCTGCAGTTGGAAATGGATGAAGCCGTAGGGGATAGATGTATTGCTTCAGACAATAATTTATAGGCATACAACACAAAAAGGTTGTGAAGGTGAATGGGCATGCAAGAAACAGGAAAACTGCTCATCCAGTGGAGCGCTGCAGATGGAGGATGGAGCTGTACATAACATGCGGTGATACAAGTAGGGTCAACACATCTAGAAGACTTCTGTAGGGAAGGCTGTGCAAGGGAGTACACTTACTTAATCCAGCTGAAAAGAGAGACCTGGAAGTGTGCTGAAGTGGTGGGGAGAAGTGTCCTCAGGTATCAGACCTTTGATCAAAGAAGGCTGGAGAGATTTGAGTGGCAGAGATTTGAGGTAGTCATTTGAAGATCTGAGTAGGCTGATCTTTGGAAATGAGAAAAAAGTGAAGCTCTGAAGGATGTATTGGAATTAGAATCACAGAATCATAGCATGCTTTGGGTTGGAAGGGACCTTTAGATGTCATCTAGCCCACACCCCCCTGCAGCGAGCAGGGATATCTTCAACTAGACCAGGTTGCTCAGAGCCCCGTCCAACCTGTCCTTGAATGTTTCCAGGGATGGGGCCTCAGCTACCTCTCTGGGCAACCTGTGGCAGTGTTTCACCACTGTCATGGTAAAAAATTTCTTCCTTATATGTAGCCTGAATCTAACCTCTCTTACTTTAAAGCCATTACTCCTTGTCCTATCGTAACAAGCCCTGTTGAAAAGATTTTCCCCTTCTTTCCTATAGGCCCCCATAGAAGTACTGGCAGGCTGCTCTAAGGTCTCCCCGCAGCAAGCTCTTCTCCAGGCTGAACAAGCCCAACTCTCTCAGCCTTTCCTCATAGGAGTAGTGCTCCAGTCCTCGAATCATTTTTGTGGCCCTTGTCTGGACCCACTCCAACAGCTCTGTGTACTTCCTGTGCTGAAGGCTTCAGAGCTGATGCAGTACTCCAGGTGGGGTCTCCCCAGAGTGGAGTAGAGGGGCAGAATCACTTCCCTCAACCTGCTACCCAGGGTTCTCTTGATGCAGCCTAGGACACGGCTGGCCTTCTGGTCTGCGAGTGCACATTGGAGGCTCACGTCCAGCATTTCATCCACCAGTACCCCCAAGTCCTTCTCTCGGCAAGTCTGCTCTCAATCCTCTCATCACCCAGTCTGTATTGATAGCGGGGATTGCCCCAGCCCAGATGGAGGACCTTTCAGAAGGTTATCAGGAGTAGTCAGCATGGATTCACCAAGGGGAAATCATGCCTGACCAATCTGATAGCTTTCTACGATGACATGACTGGCTGGGTAGACGAAGGGAGAGCCGTGGATGTTATCTACCTTGACTTCAGCAAGGCTTTCGACACAGTCTCCCATGATATCCTCCTAGGGAAGCTGAGGAAGTGTGGGCTGGATGAGTGGTCGGTGAAGTGGATAGAGAACTGGCTGAATGGCAGAAAATAGAGGGTTGTCATCAGCGGCGCTGAGTCTAGTTGGAGGCTGGTGACAAGTGGTGTCCCTCAGGGGTCAGTACTGGGCCCAGTCTTGTTTAACTTCTTCATCAACGACCTGGATGAAGAGTTAGAATGTACCCTCAGCAAGTTTGCTGATGACACCAAACTGGGAGGTGTGGTAGACACACCAGAAGGCTGTGCTGCCATTCAGCGTGACCTGGATAGGCTGGAAAGCTGGGCAGGGAGGAACCTGATGAGGTTCAACAAGGGCAAGTGCAGGGTCCTGCACCTGGGGAGGAACAACCTCATGCACCAGTACAGGCTTGGGGTGGACCTGCTGGAGAGCAGCTCTGCGGAGAGGGACCTGGGTGTCCTGGTGGACGACAGGTTAACCATGAGCCAGCAGTGTGCCCTGGCTGCCAAGAAAGCCAATGAGATCCTGGGGTGCATCAAGAAGAGTGTGGCCAGCAGGAGGAGGGAGGTTCTCCTTCCCCTCTACACTGCCCTGGTGAGGCCTCATCTGGAGTACTGTGTCCAGTTCTGGGCTCCCCAGTTCAAGAAGGATGAAGAGCTACTGGAGAGAGTCCAGCGGAGGGCTACAAGGATGGTGAGGGGACTGGAGCATCTCCACTACGAGGAGAGGTTGAGGGAACTGGGCTTGTTCAGCCTGAAGAAGAGAAGGCTGCGAGGGGACCTTATAAATGCCTACAAATATCTGAAGGGTGGGTGTCAGGAGGATGGGGCCAAGCTCTTTTCAGTGGTGCCCAGTGACAGGACAAGGGGCAATGGGCACAAACTGAGGCACAGGAAGTTCCGTCTGAACATGAGGAAGAACTTCTTCCCTCTGAGGGTGACGGAGCACTGGAACAGGCTGCCCAGGGAGGTAGTGGAGTCTCCTTCTCTGGAGATATTCAAGACCCGCCTGGACAAGATCCTGTGCAGCCTACTGTAGGTGACCCTGCTTCGGCAGGGGGGTTGGACTAGATGACCCACAGAGGTCCCTTCCAACCCCTACTATTCTGTGATTCTGTGATTCTGTGTGATTCACTGCGGCTTGCTGAACCACATGAGGTTCACACAGGCCCATTTCTCGAGCTTGTCCAGGTCCCTCTAGATGGCGTCCCATCCTTCTGATGTGTCAACTGCACCACTCAGCTTGGTGTCATCTGCAAACTTGCTGAGGGTGCACTCAATCTCATCATCTAAGTCACTGATGAAAATGTTAAACAGTACTGGTCCCAGTACGGACCCCTGAGGGACACCACTTGTCACTGGTCCATTTTGACATCAAGCCTTTCACCACGACCCTCTGGCTGCGACCTTCCAATCAATTCCTTATCCACCAAACAGTCCACCCATCAAATCCATATCTCTCCAATTTAGAAAGAAGGATGTTGTGAGGGACAGTGGTGAAGGCTTTACAGATCACATCTGTAGATTCTCCCTTGTCCACTGATCTAGTCATGCCATCACAGAAAGCCACTAGGTTGGTCAGGCAGGACTTGCCCTTGGTGAAGTCATGCTGGCATTCTTGAATCACCTCCCTGTCGAATTAGTGGTACACTCACGAAGAAGAGTAACAGGAAGTGTTGTAATGGAACTCCCTCTTGTTGCTGATGATGAACAAGAATTCTTTAATTTAACACCCAACAGCAATTCTTACTTGCCAAAATAGCAATTCTTTCTCAGTAGCTAGCCTCTGGCATAATATTTGTAGAACAGTGCTTTTTCCCTTAATGCTCTTTACTATAATGTAGAGATTACACTTCTTAGACCACATTGCCCTTAAAATTTCCTTCCTCCCTATCTTCTCTGTCAATTTTGCATGGTAAGGGGGAGTTGGAATAGAAGACCTGTTTCATTTCTACCCAAAGAAGGCAAAGGGACAAATTTCTGGTTGTGAATAGGCAAAAAGGCAGCCAAAATTTTCATATGCTCTATACCGACACAACGCTGTTGTCGGCATTTCCAGTCTCTGAAGTGTGGAGTCTACTAGGAAAAAAAGGAATCAGTAGACACCTCCTGCACACAGCATAAGTCCAACCTCAGTTGTCCCATAAGCCTCTGCTGTAGAAAACCTCACCTTCAGCTGAATCCGTTCTCCTGGGATACATTGCATGGCACAGGCTAATGGGAGGGTTGTTGGGTGTCGCGTTAATTTGGCAGAAAATAAACCCCTTTGCTCTCTAATGCTCTTGACCAAAGTGAGAGGCTCGGTGCGGCTAGGTTTAAATTCTGAGTGATGTCCAATTTGCCACTACCAGTCCAGTCGCGTTTAATACGTATATTAAACTACCACGACTCTGGATACACTAATAGCAGTCTGCACCTTCGGTCCAGTCGTGCTCATAAACTGGCACGGCCGCATTCGGTCGCGTTCAGTGAGAAACTGTGACAACTGGCTACTGAAACAGTGCAGTTTTATTTGTGCAACATGTATAGAGGTTTTTTGAATTGCCGGTGATAGTAACTGTATGCAAGAAAGCACATGCAAATACAAAACGCGTGAAAAGATCATAAATAATACAGCCTGGCTATAAACATTAGGGAGTAACTATTCCCGAGAAAAGCGCTTAGTTAAAGTCTCACCCAAGGCGTCCCAAGCGGGGGAGAAGCAAGGCTCAGCCCGTCGGCCAGTCCCGGTTGTCGGAGGCAGTCTGAGGCGGAGTTTCCCTTGACTTGCTCACGGTGTTATCTTCTTTTCTATCACAAACCTCCTGGGGTGATGTCCTGGCATTGCAGGGGAAGAAGCAAGGCTTTGTGAGGCACATGGGAGTGAAGGTGAGACAGTGGTGTATGTGTCACAAAAAGTGTCTTGAAGTTACGAAGAAGACCTGTAATAGCATGGATAAAGAGTGGTCAGGCAGAATAGAAATAGGTTGATTTTTTCATCTGAAGCATTAGATAAAGGAGGATGTGCAGTTCAGTGCTGGGATATGGAGGGAAGATTCAAGCAAGTCTGGAGGCTATGACATCTTGGGTGCTCAGGGAACAGTAGCAGGGCTTTTGGAGAAGCTGGGTGAGCTGTGCTAAAATCACAGGCACTGGGAAATCCTCAGAAAACTTTGAGTTTGAAGACACAGTGAGGACAGAGGGACACCAGTACCTCTTGGCATTTCCCGTGTTAGAGTGAGGCAAGGAATCAGGGCAGATCTGCAAGGGAAGAGGAACAGGCATAGGACAGTGTAGGACAGCCTGGAACGTGGACAGGACAGCTACCAAAAGTCCTAGACACCACACGTGCAAAGGCTTTGCTTCAGAGCAAAGAAATGGCATGGAGAGAACTGAATGTCTGTCTAGCCCTAGGACTACACATCCAGAATGAAATGCCTAAATTCATTAAACTGAAGACATTCACCTCCGCTTGGAGAAACTAGGCTCTTCCCTGTAAACTTTCTGGTGTCTTGTCTCATGTTTGGAAAAGGAAAGGTGATTCTCATGTCCTAATCTTTTTCTAATAAAAGAAATGCCACTGCTGGAAAGAAGACTCTCTGCCCAGATGTGGGAGAGAATATCAGTGATTTCTTCAGCCTGTTTCACAGAAGAATCCCCTGGAGCCCCAAGGACACCCTGAGGGAGGACAGAGACAGCTGAGAAAATGCTGTCCTGGGCTGGTCCTCTGCTGCTGAGCTGAGCTGGGCTCCTGGGACAGAGGAAGCTCATGGCAAGTGGGCAGAGCTGCAGAGAGACAGCTCTTCCCACGAGCAGCTCCTCTGCAAAGCACAGCAAGGCTGAGGGCACTGCCTGCAGGAACCAAGCTAAGAGGAGAGAGGCAGAGAGAGGTTAAAGGCAGTCTGGGATAGGAGGAAAGCAGACATCTTCCTGGGGGAGAAATCTTCACAGCCCTCTGTGGTAAGTACCTGCATGAAAGTGAATGTAGCTGTGGTTCATTGAAAGCTCTCCAAAAGCTGACACATCCCTCAGCCTATGGGATCTGCCAAAAAGGCTTTCACAGTTTCTCTATTTTAGTGGAGAAGCATGTGCTGCACAGCAGGGCTTCCCTGCTGCACCATCAGAGGGACAGGGCATGACAGCTGCCTTCTCCCAGGGACAGGTGCAGGGGTGTGAACGTGTGTGTGCAGCCAGGAGTGCCCAGGGCTGTCCTTCAGAGCAGGGTCCCTGTGCCCCAGGGGCTGTGTGCTGGGGCAGGGACTCTGCTGCCTGCCAGGGTCAGCACTCCGCCTGCCCAGGTTGCTCCTCACAGAACTGTGGAGAGAAGTTGTGGGTTGAAGAAGTGACTCCATCAGCTGAGGATCTTTCTGTAGTGTAGAGGGAACTACCTGTGTCAGGGATGCTCACAGCTCCATATCACCCCCAGGACGTCTGAGGAGAGTCCTTTTGAAGAAGGACATCAAGGTAGAATTTACCTGAAAGGGAAGAAGTATGTGCTTTGAGTTTTCTCCTCTTGGTTGGCTGGGTGGGTAGTGGGAGATTGGAATTTATTTCTGCTTTGTGAAGCAGGCACAGAGACCCCAGTTCTTGTCAGGCTTGGTCTGAGGTGCTCCTGAGCCCCTGCACAGACAAGAGATGCCCCTGGGCAGTGAATGCCCTGCTGCCAGGAGGTGTCTGCAGGGCAGAGCTGAGCCAACAGAGCAGGTGGAATGGGATCTGTGAACATGAAGAGGGAGGAGAAGTGGGGACAGAGAAACAGGTCCTGACTCAAAAAATTCAAGGCAGAAGAGACATGGACAGGAAGGGGGAGAGAACTGTTTCCAGAAACATAACAACAGGAGGGATTTAGGAATCTCCTTGCCATCCCCTGCAGCGCAGATGCTTTGCCCTGAGTTAACCCTTGGTCTCCTCACTCACACAGCAGGGCCTCTGCCCTTAGTGTCATGGGAACATGGTGAGGAGTTGCCTTCCCAGCAGCCCGACCAGCAAACAGGAGGTATGCTCAAGTGTCTGACTGTGTCTCCCTCTTCTGCCTCCCTTGCAAGGGGTACTTTGTTCTCCTCTTCTCCCTGCTGCCATTGTTCTTACCGTCACATGCACTGGTGTGAGGGGGGGGTGGGGGTGTGAAGATTCAAGTGCATCTTAGACAGCAATGCTGCATGTACAGTCATGCACATATCACCATGGAGGAAGAGCATCCAGCTAACACCCTATTGACTTTCAGGGCTCTGAGTACAGCAGTGTGTGTGGCCGTGTGGCTGGTAATGATCTCACCCTCCTTTTTGGTACACCTGTTCTTTAGGACATTGAAATCTTTCCTTGGAGGGTCCTGCTGGACTGCTGGCTGCCCTCTGGAATGGCACCAAACTCCCCTGGCATCTCTGTGTCATGCAGGAACCACCTGGAGAAGACACCTCTTTGATAAAGATCATGGAAATGTTGCTGGGTGGCTGTATGCGGGCAGTTGTAATGAGCCCTCTGTGTCCCTGGCTGGAAGCGGAGAACTGAGATCCTCCTTGGGCACAGCGAGGTGGGCTGAGGGGTTTGGAGAGCTGAACTTGGAAACTGGATTCCTCTGCTCTCAGCCGTGTCCAGTGTCTTCTTGGGGGAACACAGGAGTGCGAGAGAAGTGCCAGCACATGATAGCTGAGAGCAGGGCTGATGGACAGAGCGGCTGTCCTCACTCTGCATTAACGGAACGTCCCTTTGCTTCTCAGGACCCATAAGGTATCTGTTCAGTCCAGCAGAAATGCGAAGGGTTTCTGCCTTAAGCACACTCCTCTGCTCTGATGCAGTGACTAGAACAGAATAAACAAAAACAAATCCCCGCAGCCCAGCTCTGTAGTCAGGTAAATTGGGAGCAACAATGCTGAAGAGCTTTTTGATACTATGAGTAGATGTACTCAGAGATCACCCCATGTTCCTAGTTTCCTACTTATGTAGAGCAGGTCTGACTTCTGCAGAGCCAAGAGCAGAGCCTCTTGCTCCTGGGGAACGATCAGCCAGCACCAACCAGAGCTCACAAAAGGTCTTCCTGAAAAAGGAGAAGTGGTTCAGAAGAAGTGAGGTGCCTACGAGAAATTGAATAGAATTTTCACTGAGATAGGTCTGCTCTTTCTTCTCACTTCCTTTATCAGCTTGAACAGGTCCCCTTACTCAGAGGGACAAAATGTCCAACAGCAGCTCCATCACCGAGTTCCTCCTCCTGGCATTCGCACACACACGGAAGCTGCAGCTCTTGCACTTCTGGATCTTCCTGAGCATCTACCTGGCTGCCCTCCTGAGCAATGGCCTCATCATCATTGCCATAGCCTGTGACCACCGCCTCCACACCCCCATGTACTTCTTCCTCCTCAACCTCTCCCTCCTCGATCTGGGCTCCATCTCCACCACTGTTCCCAAATCCATGGCCAATTCCCTGTTGGACACCAGGGTCATTTCCTATGCCGGATGTGCTGCCCAGCTACTTTTGTTTTTCTTTTTTATATCAGCAGAGTATTTTTTTCTCACTGTCATGGCCTATGACCGCTACGTTGCCATCTGCAAACCCCTACACTATGGGACCCTCCTGGACAGCAGAGCTTGTGTCCACCTGGCAGCAGCTGCTTGGGCCAGTGGGTTTCTCTGTACTGTGGTGCACGCTGCCAATACATTTTCAATACCTCTCTGCCAAGGCAATGTTGTGGACCAGTTCTTCTGTGAAATTCCCCACATTCTCAAGCTCTCCTGCTCAGACACCTACCTCAGGGAAGCTGGTCTTCTTGTTGTTGGCATCTGTTTAGTTTTTGGGTGTTTCGTTTTCATTGCTCTATCCTATGTGCAGATCTTCAGGGCTGTGTGGAATATCCCCTCTGAGCAGGGACGGCACAAAGCCTTTTCTACATGCCTGCCTCACCTGGCCGTGGTTTTCCTGTTTGTCAGCACTGGCATGGTTGCCTACCTGAAGCCTCCCTCCGTCTCCTCCCCATCCCTGGACCTGCTGGTATCATTTCTGTACTCAGTGGTGCCTCCAGCAGTGAACCCCCTCATCTACAGCATGAGGAACCAGAAGCTCAAGGATGCCCTATGGAAACTGACCCAATGAATGCTATTCCACCAACAACAACCTCCCTGACCTCTTCTGCAGATTTCCCAGATTTTATCTTAGGCCATAATTCTGGTTTTTTCTCTTGTAATAATTCTGCTTATGGAATATTCTCTTGGTGTATACTGCTTGTCTTGAGCCTTCATCTTATCATGTCTGACCCGTGCACAACACTATGTCAGATGTGGCCTATCCAATGGCAGCTCTTCAATAAAAAGGCATTTCCAAGATGCAGTGCTTCAAGGCTACGCTTGTCATCTAAAATTCCTGTTAATAAAATGTCAAAGGAATTGGTCTTTTGAAGTGTCTGGTCTCCTTGTGTTTTCCATGTGTTTGGGGTTAAGCTCATGGTACCATTGTGTTCTGTTGTACCAGAAGGTTAGGTTTTAGAGGCTCTGTTGTTTGTTTAGAGTGGCAGTGGAGATGTTGCATAGGCTCCCCATTGTTTCTTCAGGCTGCTGCATGTGTGACAGGACTGATAGCATATATGGGTCTGTCTGGATAGTAATTTGAAGGGGTCAGGAGAGGAATGGGAACCGCCTTGTGTTTTTGGCTGGGAGTGAACGAAGACTCAGAAGGTGAAACTACCTCAAAGGTGAAGTCCTCTAAAAGAAAAGCTTTAAATTGAGATATCTACAAGCAAGCACTTTTAAATGCCACAGGAGTTAGTGGGGTCTCCCCACTGGTAGCAGGCACAGGGGAGACTGGAGAGATGCGGATGATGCCTGGTGAGGCCCAGGGCTCTCGTGCTGTCCTGGGTAGTGAGGCTGGTGGGGGCAGAGAATCACAGAATCATAGAATGGTTTGGGTTGGAAGGGAACTTAGAGGTAACCCAGTTCCAATCCCCCCGCCATGGGTAGGGATACCTTCCACTAGACCCGGTTGCTAAGACCCCCATCCAGTCTGGCCTTGAACACTTCCAGGGAGGGGGCATCCACAGCTTCTCTGAGCAATCTGGTCCAGTGCTTCATCACACGCAGAGCAAACAATTACTTCCTTATATCTAATCTAAATCTACCCTCTTTCAGTTTAAAGCCACTACTCCTTGTCCTATCACTACCTGCCCTTATAAAAAGTCCCTCTCCAGCTTAGAAGAGGGCAAATGCAGTTTGGATTGAGATTCACATAGAATATGACTGCAGGAGAGCCTGAGAGTGACTGGCCTCTCTTTCCTTGTGTCGTTACTGAAGGCTGGGTCTGATGGAGAGGCTGAGACCTCTCTCTGACCCCCAGGGCCTGCTGTGCCCTTCAGAGGATCTGGGGCTGTGATGCAATGCCCAGAGCTCTGCAGCACCCTGCAGTGGGCAGTGCCATTGGGTCAGCCCACACTGGGCTTCTCTCCTCTGCTCTGCTCTGCTGGGCTGTAGTAGAGGGCAGGGGAGGTGGGGAGAGCTGGGGAGGGGTTGGGCTGGGCTAGAAAGAGCCCAGGAGAGAGAAACCCCAGTGTAGAGCCAAGCTGTGTGAGTGTGCTTGGTAGGGGCATGCAGCAGGGTGCTCATTGTGCAAGGCCAGGCATCATGGTGAAGGAACTGAGGCACCCAAGGTGCAGAAGAGACGGGCCTTGTCCTTGCCAGGTTGCCTGGACACCTTCGGGAAACCGTCCAGGAAAACTGTCCCAGATCAGTCCCACACAGCAGTCATTTCCATCTCTGTCTTTCCACAAACACTTGGACCTTAAAGAGTGCAGAGGTGCCTCAGGGATATCCTGCCTCACACACCTTCATGTGCTTCCTCAGCTGGTGTTTCTGCGATCCACGAATGGTAAATGGAGAAACCCTCTCTGAGGATGAGATGGAAAGCTTTGAGAGCTTCTTAACTTTTCTTTAAGTGATTAGACAGTGAGGGACCATGTGTAAGGATATGCAAGATGTGAAGGGAAGTCAGTGAGAAGCAAGGTGATTGTTCAGGGTTTTAGCAAATCCTGACAACCACATCTGAGCCCAGAAATGGAAAGTGATTTGTTCCCGTGAGTGGAGGTGGAGCAGGCGTGCCCTGGGACTGCAGGTGAAGGTCCCTGCTCAAAGTGGGGGTTCCACAAGAAGTTTCCATCATGGGAGCATGCCTCAGCCTGGCAGATGAGGAATGGCCACTGCTGGGGCTGGCTGAATACTGCTCATTATGTTCCATGAGCGGGCTTTCCTAACTTCCTGTCTTTCACTACCCACCCTTGCCTGGAATTCAGGAAACATCCCAGACCCTGTCCCACACACCAGCTTTTTCCATCTCTGACCATATAGCTGAACCCTGATGGATGAGGGACCTTTGCCTCATGGTCACCTCCATCCTTCCCTAAGGCTCAGTGGTATCCAAGTCCATGGCCATCATGAACAGAAAGGAAACCAGTTTCCTACTGACACTCATTACACACCAAGTCCCATAGCTCTTGTCACAGCTGAACTCTCAGCCAAGCCCATTCTCACATAGCTTCAGATAAATCAGGTGCTCATGACCTCTTCCGGACAAATATTAAAAATCTCCATTGACTGAGATCCCACTAACTAGCCTGTGTCCTCACTCCAGTGTTTGGCTCTGAGGGATTTCTCAAGAGCCCAGCTCTCTCAGCCTCTCCTGGTCCATAACGTCCTCCAGAGCCCAACCATCCTTCTGGCCTCTGCAGGATTTGCGCCAGTCTGCCAGGCTTCTTCTTGTGCTTGGGAGCCCCATACTGGATGCAGCAGTCCTGATGCTCTTCTGTAGCAGCTTAGCTTTGACCAGCAGCCAGACACCAGCCCAGCTGCTCAGTCACTCCCTCTAACCAACAAGACAAATGGAGGAAATAAGACGGACTAGTCCATGGATCAAGATACAGACAGGGAGATCACTTAATAATTACCAGTTTATTGCCAGTTAAAATAGATGTGGATAGTGAGAAGCTGTAACAAAAACATGAAAGAGCATTACTGCACCCCACTCCTGTTTATGCAGGGTCAAAGTACTCCTTCATTCCCAATTCTTTTACTCACTCCAGCCCTGAGATGCACAAGGCGGAATGGAAATGAGAGGTTACAGTCAGTACATAACCATTAACCTCTGCCGTTCCTTCCTCCTTTATAGTTTTCCCTTTCTCCGCATGGGTGCTCTCCACAGGATTTCAGCAGTTCATGTCTTTCTGTCTTAATTTTCTCCCTTATACTCAGAGAATTATTCAGGTTGGGAGGGACCTCTGGACATCATCTAGTCAAACCCCCAGCTGAGGCAGGACCAGCTCTAGTAGGTTGCTCAGGACCTTGTCTAGATGCATTTTTGATACATCTGCTGATGGAGAGTCCACACCCTCTCTGGAAAACCAGTTCCAGGATTTGACCATCTTCACAATTAAAACTTATCTCCTTGGGTTCAGGTGGAATTTCATGGGGTTTTATCTGTGTTTATCACCCCTTGTCTTGTCACGGGGAGATACTGAGAAGAGTTTGGGTCCCTTCTCTTCATGTCCTCCCATCGGTTATGTTTACACATTAATACGGTCCCCCTGAGCAAAAATGCTGCAGTCCTTAAACCCAGCTTTAGCCCTCTCTGGATTTGCTTAACAGTTCAACAACTTTCTTGCACTGGGGAGCCCAGTACTGGACACAGTGCTCCAGATGTGCCCTCATCAGTGCTGAGGAGAAGAGAAGGATCACCTCCCTTGATCTGACAACAATGCTTTTCATAATTCAGCCCAAGAGGCTGTTGGCCTTTGCCAAAGGGTGCACTGCTGATTCTTGCTCGTCAGCTTGTTGTTCTCCAGGACTCCAAGGTCCTTCTCTGCAGAGCTGCTACTCAGCTGGTCGGGCCCCAGCATAATGTCCACACTATGGTTGGATCTCAGGCTGTCTTCCCCTGGAACACTCTCAGCAGCAGCTGGTCCTTCTTGGAGAGTAGCTTCACCTCTGTCACAGGCCCCACTCCTTGCTGCAGATTCACCTAGGACAGAAAACCCCTATCCTGTGAAGGCTGCACAGCCCAGGCCTGTTTCTCTTTGGCCTTGGGGAATGCAGCATTTGCTTTCTTTCTGAGAACCTTGTTCATCACTATATTGTCACTTTCCATCCATGCCAGCATGCATAAGCTATGAAGCCTTCCCACGCTAGGGGTCCAGGCTTTTCTTACCAGCTCTCTGTGTTGTAAGTCTGTCCTTGGACCTGATGACATATCTGAGGTGCTGCAGCCCAAATGTGCATCAAAGCCCACAGCCCGGAGCACAGACAGCAGGAGCCCTGTGTGCCATCACAGAAATGTAACATCAGAGGAAAAAGAGCTGAGGTGGAGGGCAGCTTCACTGCTTTTGTGGTCCGATGGAGATACAACCTCTTTAGGAGACACCCACAGGGAATGCGAGAAGTGTAAGATGCCCTCTTTGATGTCAGGGTAGCTCACATAGTACAGAATCATAGAATCATGAAATGGTTTGGGGTGGAAGAGAAATTAGAGACCATCTAGTTCCAACCCCCTGCCATGGGCAGGAACACCTTCCACCAGACCAGGTTGCTCAAAGCCCCATTCAACCTGGCCTTGAACTCCTCCAGGGAGAGGGCATCCACAGCTTCTCTGAGCAACTTGTTGCAGTTCCTCACCATCCTTCTTGTACAGAATTCCTTCCTAATTAATATTCTAAATCTACCCTCTGTTACTTTGAAGCCATTACCCCTTGTTCTATTACTACCTGCCCTTGTAAAAAGTCCCTCTCCAGCTTTCTTGTAAGCCCCCATTAAGTACTGGAAGACTGCTATAAGGTCTCCCTGCAGCCTTCTCTTCTCCAGGCAGAACAACCGAACTTTCTCACTCTGTCTTCATGGGAGAGGTGTTACAGCTCTCTGATCATTTTTGTGGCCTTATCTGGACTCACTCAAACAGGGCCATGTCCATCCTGTACTGAGGGCTCCAGAGCTGGACACAGGACTCCAGATGAGGTCTCACCAGAGCAGAGTAGAGTGGCAGAATCACCTGCCTCACCCTGTTGGCCGTGTTTCTTTTGATGCATCCCAGGATATCGTTGGCATTCTGGGCTGCAAGCACACATTGCCAGCTCGTGTTCAGGTTCCTGTCTCTCACCACCCCCAGGTTCAAATGCCGGGTCCTGCACTTGGGTCAAAACAACCCCATGCAATGCTACAGGCTTGGGGAGGAGTGGCTGGAAAGCTGCCTGGTGGAAAAGGGCCTGGGGGTTTTGGTCAACAGCTGCCTGAAGATGAGCCAGTAGTGTGCCCAGGTGGCCAAGTAGGCCAACAGCATCCTGGCTTGTATCAGAAATAGTGTGCCCAGCAGGAGTAGGGAGGTGATCGTGCACCTGTACTCGGCACTGGTGAGGCTGCACCTTGAGTACTGTGTTCAGTTTTGGACCCCTCACTACAAGAAAGACATTGAGTTGCTGGAGTGTGTCCAGAGAAGGGCAACGAGACTGGTGAGGGGTCTAGAGAACAAGTCTTAAGGGGAGCAGCTGAAGGAATTGGGTCTGTTTAGTTTGGAGAAGAGGATGCTGATGGGGGACCTTCTTGCTCTCTACAACTACTTGAAAGGAGGTTGTAGTGAGGCAGGTGTTGGTCTCTTCTCCCAGGTAACTAACGATAGGATGAGGGGCAATGGCCTCAAGCTGCATCAAGGGAGGTTTAGATTAGATATCAGGAAAAATTTCTTTACCAAAAGAGTGTTCAGGCATTGGAACAGGCTGCCCAGGGAGGTGGTGGAATCACCATCCCTGGAGGTTTCAAAAAGTGTGTAGATGTGACACTTGAGGATATGGTTTAGTAGGAATGATGGTTTTGGGTGGATGGTTGGACTCGATGATCTAAGAGGTCTTTTCCAACCTATGATTCTATGATTCTACGATAAATCTTTCACCTCAGGGCTGCTCTCAATCCATTCTCCACTCAGCTTGTATTTGGCTTTGTATTGCCCTGACTCATGAGCAGGACCTTGCCTTGCACTGCCTCCCACAAGCAAATGTTGAAGACCAGCCAGTTTTGTAGCAGAAGGCTCCTTGAATGAAACAAACACAACTACCTCCTTCTTCTTCTGCCCCAGCTTTTGATGCTGAGTACAACATCGTATGTAAGGGAATATTGCTTTGGTCAGTTGGGGTCAGTTGTTCTTGTCCATCTCAAGCCAACTCACTCAGAGGGAACAGGGAGAGGAGTAGAGAAGGCCTTGACATTGTGCAACAACAGTTCAGCAATAGCCAAAACACTGATGCCAGTATTTCAGTGATATAATCTTCTTATTAGCCAACTCTTTAATTACGTTCATATCTACCTTTCTGGAACTATCTTTCTAATACATTTCTCACAAGATTATCCCTTGTAGAAAGGGAAGCTCATCAGAGGAGCGTGTTTCTGAAGAACTGCACCCGATGGGGAGAAGTCATATTGGAGCAGCTCATGGAGGACTGTCTCCCATGGGAGGAACTCCATGCTGGAGCAGCAGAAGAGTGTGAGGAGTCCTCCCCCTGAGGAGGAAGGAGCAGCAGAGACAATGTGTGATGAACTGACTGCAACCTCCTTTCCTTTCAGAGGATGAGATAGAGAAAATCAGGTGTAAAGTAAAGCCTGGAAAGAAAGGAAGGGTAGGGGGAAGGTATTTATAAGAATTAATTTTATTTCTCATTATGCTACTCTGATTTGATTGGTGACAAATTAAACTAATTTCCCCAGGTTGAGTGTGTTTTGTCCATGATAGTAATTCATGGCTGATCACTTCCTGTTCTTATCTCAACCCACGAGACTTTTGTTGTATTTTTTCTTTCCTGTCCAGCTGAGGAGGGGGAATGATAGAGTGACATTGGTGGGTACCTGATGTCCAGCCAGGCTAAACCACGACACTTTCCCAAAGATGATGCCATGAACTGGCATGAGCAACTCCTCCCAAGAAATGGTCACTTTCTCTAAGAACTGTAGAGAAACAAAGTCAATATTAAGTTGGGACTCATTTGGGACCAAGGTTTGGATGTAAGACTAACTTGGTTTCTAGTGAGAGTGTAGACTGTGAATTGGCCATTCACTATGAGGTGAATATACCTCAGGTGAACACATGAGGTACACATCCAGAGATGTCCCACATATGACATGTAGATGATACCCTTAAAGAGGAGAGTCTGGAGCTGCATGGAGAGCCGAGGGGATCTCCAGGGACCCTGTGCACCTGGAGTGGGCAGTGAGCTCACAAAAGAGAGAGTCAGGCTCAATACTGGGAGAAAAATTTTTAATATGAGGGCAATCAGACATAGGAAGCCATTTCCCAGAGAGTTTATGTTGACTCCATCCCTGGAAGATTCTCAGTCCCAGCTGGATAAAGACAAGACTGAGCTGATGCAACCTTGCTTTGAGTAGGATGTTGTTCTGCAGATATCTTGCAAGGTCCCTTCCAGATGCAATGACATTTTCATTCCTCCCCCTTCATGTCTTTTACATTAGGGATAGCACTCAAGGGTCCTCTGACTCTGGAAACTATTCACAACAGGTACAGGACTGCATCACAGGCACTCCAGACTGCCTCAATGACATCCTCGACCTCACCTTTAATTTGCTGGTTCCCTTTTCTCCCCTCTCAAGTTCTTTACTGTTCTCATCATCACAGTTTCAAAGATGGCCATCCAACCCTGGCAGGCTGGCATGGAGTTAATGGTCTTCACAGCTGTCCGTATGGTTACAAATTTTGGATTTCTTATCAAAACAGTGTTGACAACATATCCATGTTTTAACTCTTGCTGAGCAGTGCTATTATCCAACCCTAACTCTATACCATTTAAGTTATGCTCAGGTCTCACACCTTCTAATGAATCACCGCCACTTTTCCTGTCTTTTGCTATATACACACAGGTATCACTCCCTTAGTCTATGGGGCACCTCTCTAAAATGTCCATTGAGTTCATTTAGTCCATGACTTTGGGCTCCTTCTGTCATAACAGTCTTTCAGGGCAGGAGAGGTGGTGCAAAGTCCCATTAGACGGTAGAACACGACCGGGCTTCAGTGTGATGCGGCAGGCAGGTGACACTGGGCGCAGCAGGAGGATGATGTGTAGTGTTGGATTGTAACACATTGTATCTAGAGCTCGCAGCTGGTGTATCTGGCATGGTCCATGTCCATGGTCCATGTCCACAGTCCAGGGGTTTAAGATATCTGTCTTGAGGAAGTTGTTGGGCACCAGTTGCCGAAGTCACTTCTCATTTTATCACTACTGCACTTTGCCAGGTTTCATCCAAGTTCATTCTTCATGATTCTGGGTGATTCTTACTGTAATACATTTGATATAACATATGGCAATAAACAGAAGTAATGATATACAGTATTATAGAGTAATTAACATCTTGAAATTTAAATTATGATTGTAGACTGGGAGCTACTTGCTTACAAAGGTGGGCAGTCTGTGACTGCTGAAAAATATCTCATCAGCTTTCTCAAGGCATCCTTGAGCTCCTGGTTTCTCATGCTGTAGATGAGTGGGTTCAGCATTGGAGGTATCACTGTGTACACAACAGCCATCAGCAGTTCTAGGGATCTGAAGGAGATGGAGGTGGGTTTCAAGTAGGCAAACACGGTGGTGCTGATGTACAGGGAGACCACAGCCACGTGAGGGAGGCACGTGGAAAAAGCCTTGAGCTGACCCTGCTCAGAGGGCATCCTTAGCACAGCCCTGAAAATCTGAACATAGGAGAATATAATAAAAACAAACACCCAAACTCCACAAACACACTAACCACAAGTAGCCCAGCTTCCCTGAGGAAGTCAGAGTATGAGCAGGAAAGCTTGAGGATGTGGGGAACTTCACAGAAGAACTGATCCACAGCATTACCTTGGCAGAGGGGTATCGAAAATGTACTGGCAGTGTGCCTTACAGCATTGAGAAAAGCACTGCCCCAGGCAACTGCTGCCATTTTTGCACAAGCTCTGCTGCCCAGGAGAGTCCCATAATGCAGGGGCTTGCAGATGGCAATGTAGTGGCCGTAGGCCATAATGGTGAGAAGAGAAAACTCTGCTGACATCAAAAAGAAAAAGACCTGGGCAGTGCATCCCAACAAAGAAATGGTCCTGTTGTCCCAGAAGGAATTGGCCATGGTTTTGGGGACAGTGGTAGAGATGGAGCCCATGTCAAGGAGGGCAAGGTTGAGGAGGAAGAAGTACATGGGGGTGTGGAGGCGGTGGTCACAGACTACAGCACTGATGATGAGACTGTTGCTGAGGAGGGCAGCCAGGCAGATGCCCAGGAAGAGACAGAAGTGCAGGAGTTGCAGCTCCCTTGTTTCTGCTGATGCCATGAAGAGGAACTCGGTGATGGAACTGCTGTTGGACATGTGCTGCTTCTGGGCATGGGGACCTGTCCATGGAGGAAAAGACAGTCAAAAACTATGGTATGCCTCTCTAAGCACAGCCAGCTCCATTTCTCATAGGAACCCCCCGGACTGCCTCCTGCAGGGAGAGATGATAGTAGCACTCAGGCCACCTGCTTCTGGAAAAATGCCCTGGGAGGAATTTCTCTTTTCTGGCTTTGCCCTTCTGAGAAAAGATGTCTGGGTCTGAATCAGTCAGCTCTGAGACAGACCATGCCCTTCTACCAATTTACCCTCTGTCCTTCATCTGCAGGCATGACCATGAGAGTGGGGCAGCTGGGGACTTCTGCTAGGTGCACAACCTCCCTCAAGTGAGGCAGACCCCTCACAGAGGAAGGCTGCTCAGCATCTTTGCACCCAGTGCTTCAGATGATGGCCTGTATCACGAGGGCTTGGGGCTACTCTTCCTTCGTTTTTTCATTCTATTCTATTCTATTCTATTCTATTCTATTCTATTCTATTCTATTCTATTCTATTCTATTCTATTCTATTCTATTCTATTCTATTCTATTCTATTCGGTTCTGTTCTCTTCTAGATGACCTTGCGACATCGGGAGCATGGAAGCGGCAAAAGTCCTCAACATTACGATTGCTCTCAACGTGGACACTAGTGAGTCCTGGGAGACAACAGCATTCCCTGTGCCTTTGAGCAGCATCAGGAGAGCTGGTCTTTCTATCAGTCTTGTTCCCAGCTGCCCTGTCCTGCCTCTCTTAGCAGGAGGTTGATCGCGGTCAGAAGTTACTCTGAGAAAGAATCTAGACAGAGCAGGCCTTTCCAGACATAAAGTGCAGCTCTCCAAGCTCCTCTATCTCATTCTGAGTCCAGACGTTCAGAGAGTAACAGAGAGGTTGTTACTTCTTATGCAGATGACCAGACCAAGCACTCCAGGGTGTTGTGTCCAGACCTGAGTGAGGCCTCAACACTCTCTCTCTAGCCAAAGGCATACAAGGTTCATTTCATCTGACCACATCTCCATGCTGGAAAATGCCCGGCAGCATTTCCACAGCCTCAGTATCTCCACGTCTTCCCTTTGGAGCTCTTAGATATCACAAAGATGCTGTGGGAGAGCTGCGCCCTTGTGGAAAACACCTTGACAAGGCACTGCAGAGAAGCAGTCAAGGGTCCTGAGGTGGTGTGGCTTTCAGAGAGTCTGCTTATTTCCCACACCTCATTTACTGCACTGCCTTGATGACCACAGATTACATGACAGGGAGACAGCAAAAGATGGAGTCTTCTGAAGGGGCAGTTGGCACATTCCCAACCCAACCTACTTCACTGTCTGTGGTTCCAGAAGTCTAAAGAGGCTAGGACATCTCATTCCCATGAAGACACATCCGCAGCAGGACACTGAAGATCTGTGTCTGAACTGCATCTGAAACCTTCATCTTCAGAGACCCTGCAAAAAATGACAGCATCAGCATGGGCAGGTAGAGAAACATGTCAAAATACCATGATGCTCATGCAGATGAAGGCAAAGAGGCAGAGAAACATTTGGGAGAGCCTTTACCCAGCTGTGGGCAGTCACTCTAAGCCCTCTGTTTTGCAGGGGGAGAGAGAAATGGGTCAGGAGAGAGGGTCCTCTGCTCTGCTGGAGCTCTGGCTGCAGAGGAGGGAGCTTATGTCCTGGACACCATGCTCTGCATAGTAGAAGCTGTTCTGGGTGGGAAAGCAGACCAGAGAGCTTCTTCAGAAGCAGGTGTCTGCACGGGAGAAACTGACAAGGAGTTGCCCAAATCCACCCTCCACAGCACTTCTGGCCGCACTTACTCTCTTTCCCTGATACACCTCAAATGCCTGGAGCTATTTGTCCCTGTAGCTGTTTCACTGCCTTTTCCCATCCCACCCTGTGTACACTCAGCTCTGCCCTGCAGAAACCTCCCAGTGGCAGGGCACGTGCTGGGGCATCTTGGTGTCTGACAGTCCAGAGGAGTAGGTTAGAAGAAAACATATGAGAGCCAGAAAACTTGATGCTGGTGCAGTCTTAGACTAAAGGGTGACAGAACATTAGTAGGAATCCAGCAGACCTATTGATCTGTCAGTCTTCGTCTCTAGTCTAAATGCAAGATCTTCTTCTCCATTCTCTGCCATCCCCATCCTCCTCCAGAGGTAGGAAAGATAAAGCACAGGCTTAAGAAAAGCTCTTTGTCTTTAAAAAAATTACTGATCACTCCTTGACTCTCCAGCTGGCGGATCAGCTGATGAATGGGGATAAGGGAGTCTTGGTTAGTGCGATATTGTCGCCAGTGCACCGTTGTGGTCACGATTGGCACCTGTTGTTCTTCAACCCTCAGCAACCCCACAACGGAAGGATACTCCGAGAGACCAGGCAAAATGGACAGCTGTTTAATTTCTTCCGTCTCCAAAGCAGCTATGCCAAAAGCCCACTGATACCCCCTTGGGTCCTTGAAATACCCTCTCTTAAGATAGTCTATCCCAAGGATGCACGGAGCCTCGGGGCAAGTTACAACGGGGTGCTTCTGCCAGTCCTGCCCAGTGAGGCTCACTTCAGCCTCCAGTAGACTCAGCTCTTGGGACCCTCCTGTCACTCCCGAAATGCAAATGGACTCTGACCCTTTGAAATGTAATGGCATTAAAGTACACTGTGCACCAGTGTCCACTAGAGCTTGATACTCTTGCGGATCTGACATGCCAGGCCACCGAATCCACACCGTCCAATAAACGCCTTTGTCCCTTTCCTCCACCTGGCTGGAGGCAGGGCCCCTCTAATCCTGGTCAGAGAATTTGCTGCTCACCTGCTGTAAAAATGACTTGGAGGTCCCTTCCAGAGGATCGGAATCAAGATCAAACTGTCTACCTGGTCTGGAGAGCTGACTGCTGGAAACTGGAGTGGCATTTTTCCTAACAGAATCCCCTTTGGTGATTGTTTTACCTCGCAACTCATGCACTCATGCCTCTAGACTTGAGGTAGGTTTTCCATCCCACTTCTTCATGTCCTCTTCATGGTCACGCAGGTAAAACCACAGGGTGACCCGTGGTGTGTAGCCTCTGTATCCTCTCTCCTGAGAAGTGAAATGCTTGCCCCTAATAGCTGAGATGCTAGCCCGTACAGGTGGGGAGTAGGATATTCTCTTTGATTTGCCGGACTTCCTGAGCCAGTTTCTCCACAGCTGAGACAAGGGAGGAAGACAGACTTTCATAATATTGCCGGAGTTGGTCAGCCACCTCATCCACTATTGGTGCCTCCTTACCTTTCCAGTCTACTACTGCCAGTGAGTTGGCATATGAGGATGGTGCGCTCCACACAAACTTTCTCCACATGTGCTGTGTGCACTGGACTTCATCTGGGTCTTTGGGTAACTGCTCATAGTCTGTGTCATTATAAACCAGCTCCCGCACAGCTAATTTCCTCAAGTACTGAATACCCCTCTCCATATTGGTCCACTTGCCACGATAGCATACAAAATAGTCACTGAAGGCGTTCCTCTCCCTCACGCCTGACAGAAGTCTCCTCCAGAGGCTTAGGACTTGTTCCTTTTTCCAATGGCCTTGTCAATACCCCCTTCCCTGGCCAGGGATTCCAGCTGCTTGGCTTTCTTGCCCTCTAATTCCAAGCTGCTGGCCCCGTTATCCCAGCACCGCAGCAGCCAGGTGACAATGTGTTTGCCTGGGTGGCGGCTGAAATCTTTCCGCATGTCTCACAGCTCGCTCAGGGACAGGGACTGGGTGATGATCTCTGTCTCCCGTGATGACCCTGGCTTATTGGTATCCTTCTCAGAGCGATCTGATTTCTTTGTGTCTTTCTTTAGTTTTACAGGGGCGACTGCTACCGGCACAGGTTGGTCATTGGGCTCAGCCGCGATGCCTGCTGCTGGAAGTGGAGCTGGAGCTGCTGCCGTGCCTGCCGAGGAAACCGCCCCGCCCCTGCGGCTATGGCAGCAGCAGCGGTGGGGCCAGTTGGGAGGGCTGTGACTGCCTGCTGGGCTCAAGGGGCTGCAGGGCCGGCTGGGGGGGCAGCACCAGTCGCAGTGCTTGCCACTTCGTTTCCCCCCCTTTCCCCTTTAGGGCACTGAATCATGTTGAACAGGTCTTGGTAGGCGTGGGCCAGACCCCAGCACATTGCTGTGATTTGTGTCTCTCTGGAGTTCCCAGGGTGGCAGAACACTTTTTGCAGATATTTTACTAGATTGTCTAGATTCTGTACTTGTTCAGGGGTGAGTATCCCACTGCCCTAGACACCTGCCCATGGTGTCCCACACACCCAGCCACTCACAACTATCCAGCCCCGGGGCAGGTCTCTGCATGATGTTCTTAACTACTTGTTTAACCCTAAACAAAACCTGCAATCGGTTCAGGAGGCATAACAATAGAAACACGCTGGCCTGAGCATCCCACGGGTACTTGAAATTCTCAAAAGCCTTTAGGACTGGCCTGAAGGAGAGAGGGGGGTGAAAGGGTGGGAGGAGGTATCCCCTTCAGTTTTCCCCACAGATTGGGTCTGATTATTCACAAATTCTAAGACATAGGATCCGAGGTATGGAAATGACCGCAGTGTCGCATGCAAAGACAAACCTAATTTCATGCAAAGTGATGTTATCATGTCATAAATCGATATTGTACAGTACAGCAAAATTGTTATCCTGATCTTTTTCCCAGTGATGATCAACATCACAGCAATGAACACATAGTGAAAGTAAAGGTTCAAATACCACAGCCATTTGATCCAAGTCAGAAACATTTTTACCGGCGACTATTTAATTAACACAGTAAATGCATATAATAAATTTTAACAAAATCTAAGAAAGCTGTTTTAATACACGCTGCCCAGCCCTGCCGTTATCCCCACACCACGCTTGAGCGCCAAATTTAATGTTATGGTTTGGCTGCGGCCGGTAACTAAAGCACCATTCAGCCGCCCCTCCCCCCACTGGGGTGCGGAGGAGAATGGAAAGAAACAGGCAGAAACTGGTGGGTCGGGATAAGGGCAGTTTAACAGAACAGCAAACAAAGGGAACAGGAAAAACAACGATACAGATAACATGAATGCACAAAACAGACCTCACAACCCAGCCACTCTCACCGACCACGGCCGTGCCTCCCGAGCCGCGAGTGAGTTCCTGCTGCCCCGCACCCCTGCACCGGAACCCAGCATGACGGCACATCGTATGGAATACCCAGCTCTGTTTGGCCAGGTGGGGTCAGCCCGCCCGGCTGTGTCCCTTCCTGGATTCCGGAGAAAATTAACCCTGTCCCGGCCGAACCCAGGACAGTGTTCCTTTGACTAATGCCATCAGTCTGAAGAATCAGTCATCAGATGGCACCAGGGAAGCAAGGTCTGTCCTTTCTCTACCCAATGGCTGCATGCATTGCTTGAACACAAAGCACCCCACACCGGCTCGTTGCTCCCTCCCTTGATTATTCAGTCAAGGAACAGACCAATCATTTTCACAGTGTGCCTGGATACATCTTGTCTTCAAGGATAGCGTAATCCAAGCACAACAATGGTTCATATCAAAACTCCACTGAAATTCAAAAGGGAATTCAAGGGCATTAAGATGATCTGTTGCTACTTCTGGAACAACTCAAGACAAGTCAGAAACACTGTGAGACCACTGCTAAATTTAGTCAGAGTAGGTGTAGCTAGATGTGGGATACTCTATATCCTCTTCGCCTCAGTTCACAGAATCACAGAATCACAGAATTGTCGGGGTTGGAAGGGACCTCTGTGGGTCATCTAGTCCAATCCTCCTGCCGAAGCAGGGTCACCTACAGCAGGCTGCACAGGACCTTGTCCAGGCACCACCTGTCAGTTACCACCAGCGAGTTGTCACAGGCCTTTGTGCTTTGAGGCAGGACTCCAGAAGAGAAAAAGAGCAGTGGGTGGGGATCAAGCAAGGGGTTGCTTCAGAAATTTCACCCTTACTGGTCCATGGGACTGGAGGGACTGCATCCAAGGGTGCTGAGAGAGTGTTTTTCACTACTGGTTCATTATAATTTGAGTAAGAAAGGCAGTCAGACTCTATGAGGTATCATTTGAAATAGAGAGAGAATCATGCAGATAATCCTTGGTCTCTTTAGGTAGTGAGAACCCCAGGTGGTGTAGTATTTATCAGGTCTCTGACACACACACAACATGCCATGCAGACCCCACCCATAGAAGTCATTCCCCTGTTTGGATCATTCAAGCTACTGTAGGAATTTCTTACAAAAAAAGATCTCTGTTCATCATCTCTACAGTCTAACAGCAACAATGTTCTCATGAGAACTTCTTGCTGTAATGTTGGATACAAGTAAGGCCACACAGGAGGCGTAAGGGCCAGTATTGAGTGGGAGCTGCCTGCAGGCAGCGATGAGGAGAGAATCGGAAAGGGTAAAGTGTCAAAAACTCGTGGGTCAAGATGAGGACACATGAAGAGGTAAAGTAAAAGCTTTGCCCACAGACAAAGCAAAATAAGGGCTTCATTCAGTACTTCCTGTCAGCAGGCATGTGTTCAGCCATTTCCAGGAAAGCAGGGCTCCATCATAAGCAATGGATACTTGGGAAGAAAAATGCCGTAACTCCAAACATCCCCTGCTTCCTTCTTCTTCCCCCAGCTTCTATTGCTGAGCATGACATCCATTGGGTCAGTTGGGGTCAGCTGTCCTTACTGTGACCCCTCCAAAACTGTAACTATACCAACTGCTATGAAGACCATTAACTCCATCCCAGCCAGCCAGAGTAGCGTAGCCATCTTGGAAGCTGTGAGGATGATAACGCAGAAGAACTTGAGAGGGGAGAAGAGGGAACCAGCAAATAAGAAGTGAGGCCAAGGACGTCACAGAGGCTGCCTGGGGTGCAGCCCTGTACCTGATGTGAATTATTTCCACAGCCAGAGGAAACCTGAGTGCTTTCCCTAATGTTGAGGACATGAAGGGGGAGAAAAGAAAGTGTCATTCAGGCTGGATGGGACCTTGCAAGATATCTGTAGAACTACATCCTACTCAAAGCAGGGTCACTCTGTGTTGCTCTTGGCTTTATCCAGATGAGTCTGAGAAGAACGCAGAGACGGATGAAGCACACACTCTCCGGGAAAGGGCTTCCCAAGTCTCACTGTCGTCGTGCTGCAAAAGTTTCTCCCTATGTTGAGCCTGATCCTTTCTCATATCAGCTCATTGCCTCCTGTGCTCCTGCCTTGCATCACAGTGACTTCTTGGAAACCTCACTGTAGGCCATGCAAGTCTGTTACATTCTCCCCACAAAGCCCTTCATTCTCCAGGGTGGACAACCCCAGCTACCTCAGCCTCTCCTAACAGGGCAAGTGCTCCAACCCTGACCATCTCTGCAGCCTTCCACTGAGCTGCTGTGCCCGTCCAATTTGCCAATGTCTCTCTGGCATTGCAGGGCACCAAAACCTGGGCAAGTATTCCGGATGTGGTGTAACAAGTTGTAAGCAGAGGCAGACAATCACTTCCACTTGCTGTTCTCCTGCTCTTAAAACTCAGGATGCTGTTTGTCATCTTTTCTGATGGCTCCTGTTTTACCTCATGCAACCCAAGGACCACCCAAGCATTTCCCACACAGCTGCTACCCACCTAGGCAGTCCCTACTCCACATCATTTCGAGGACTTCATCGCATTTAGGGGCAGGAATTTGAATTTGTGTTTATTGGATATCATGAGCTTCCTTTCAGCCCATCCCTCTTGCCTCTCTGCCTTTGCGATGGTAGCCCTGCCCTCCAATGTAGTGTCTGCTCTCCTCATTGGCGTGTCTTCTACAATTGCTAGCTCCCTTAGTATTTTCATTTGCGCACAAGAAATTTATGAAGGGGTGATACTGAAAGCTTTGACAAATTCCAGGTAAAAGACCACCACTGCTCTCCCCACATTCAGTAATCCTGTCCTTTCATTGCAAAAAGCAAAGAGGATGGCCACGCATAATCTACCCTGGGTAAATCCAGTCATGGTAGTTTTTAGGCACCCAGACATGGATGCCTAGTGGACAAGCTGTGGGGCGCAGTCATTAGTTCTGCTGCTCATTGTCTGGACATGCAATGCTTGGGTGCTGTGAATCATCAGAGTATTCCCCCAACCTCCATGACATCTCAAAGAGGAGGGAGAGTGCTTGTATTGGATTTATGAGGCAGGACTTTGGTAGTGGCAGGGCTACAGGGGTGTGGCTTCTGTGAGAAGCTGCTTCCGCTATGTCCGATACAGCCAATGCCATTTGACTCCAACATGGACCTGTTGCCTGCCAAGGCCAAGCCAGTCAGCAGAAATGGCAGCAGTTCTGTGATAACATATTTAAGGAGGGAAAAACACTGCAGTGGGACAGAGGAGTAAGAATATGTGAAACAACCCTGCAGATACCAAGGTCAGTGAAGAAGGAGCGGGAGGAGGTTCTCCAGGCACTGGAGCAGACATTCTCCTGCAGCTTGTGGTAAAGATGCTAGTGAGGCAGGCTGTCCCCCTGCAGCCCATGGAGGTCCACAGTGGAGCAGATATCCACCTGCAGCCCAGGGAGGACCCCATGCCGGAGCAGGGGGATGCCTGAAGGAGGCTGTGACCCCATGGAGAGCCCACGCTGAAACAGGCTCTTGGCAGGACCTGTGGACCCATGGAGCGTGGAGCCCATGCTGGAGCAGGTTTGCTGGCAGGGCTTGTGACCTTGCAGGGGACCTGCGCTGGAGCAGTCTATTTCTGAAGGACTGTACAAGATAGGGAGCCACACTAGGGCAGTTTGTGAAGAATTGAAGCCTGTGGGAAGGACCTACATTGGAGCAGTTCATAAAAGACTGTCTCCCATGGGAGCGAACTCACGATGGAGCAGGGGAAGTGTGAGGAATCTTCCTTCTGAGGAGGAAGGAGCGACAGACATCGTGTGATGAACTGACTACAAACCACACTCAACATTCCCCTGCACAACTTGGGGGAGGAGGCAGAGAATTTGGGAGTAAATTTCAGCCCAGGATGAAGTGAGGGGGTGGGAGGAAGCTGCTTTAAGATGTGATTTTATTTCTCATTATCCTAGTCTGATTTGATAGGTGATAAACTAAATTAATTAAGTGAAGTTAAGTCTATTTTGCCCATGACACTAATTTGTGAGTGGTCTCACCTTGTCCTTATCTTGACGCAGGAGCCTTTTGCCAGATTTTTCCTCCCCTGTCCAGCTGAGGAGAGGGACTGATAGAGCAGCTTTGGTGGGCACCTGGCATCAAGGCAGGCTGAACCCTGACTTTTTCCCAAAGCTGATGCCAAGAACTGGCATAAGCAGCTGCTTTCCAAAAGGGCCTCTTTCTCCATGGATCCAAGAGAAAAAATGTCAGTGTCACCCTGTGACCTATGGGGGGCCAAGGGCTGGACTGAAGACTAACTTGGTTTCCAGCGCGTGTAGATTGTGAATTCACCATTCACCATGAGGTGAATATACCTGAGGTGAATACATGAGGTAAATATCCACAGGTGTCCTGCATGTGGCATGTACATGATCTCCTTATGGAGGAGAGTCTGGAGCTGCATGGAGAGCCCAGGGGATCTCCAGGGACCCTGTACACCTGGAGTGGGCAGTGACTGGAGCTCCACAAAGTAAAAGAATGTCCAAGGTGGAGTCACCCAAAGCGAAAACGTTAAACCCAGGTATCCACAGACAAATGAGGACTCTGCAATCCCGGGGGAGGCAGCAGGGACAGACAACACACAGGGTGAGGAGACTGCAGAAGGATTAATATCCTCCTCGGGCACAACCAAATACCTCCAGTGTCCTTGGAAATTCATCCTAGTCCCTTGAAGCACTTGCCACATCCACAGATTCCCAGGGAGGGGGATTAGCAACAGTGATCTAAATTCAGCTCAAGGCCCTGAAGGTAGCACAAGGAAAGCAGCCATGAAAGCCTGTCCATATAAAAGGAGACTTGGGGAGAGATCAGAAGGAAGGTGACCTGGACTGGAAACTGTCTTGTAGAGAAAATGCTGGCTTTCAGCTAATCAAAAACCGTATCCAGACCATGGGTACCTAAAGCACGGACAAGATGCAGAGCTAGCAGTGCTTGCTGTCTGGTGCTCCACCATGGCCTGGGAAGTGGATGAGAAAAGACTGGTGTCCCTCACTCCTCATCTCTTCGTGCCATTGATCCTCCTGAAGGGTGTCATCAAGAGGGAGGCTGGGACCCTGCGTCACAGCTTGCACTGAAGAAAGTAACACCTGACAGCCTGGTAGGTTTGCTGCTGTCCCTCAGTCTTTGCGTGAAACACGTGTCGTGGAGACAGTCTGAAATACCCCATGGGCTGGTCTGTAACCCAAAAGTCACCCCCACTCCCACTGCTTTGTACATTTAATTTCCAGCCCTGCCCATTCACCATGATCCAGGTAAGGGTTGAATCATGATCCCACATAGAATTACACAGAATAGTAATAGGGTTGGAAGGGACCTCTTTGAGTCATCTAGTCCAACCCTCCTGCCGAAGTAGGGTCACCTACAGCAGGCTGCACAGGACCTTGTCCAGGCGGGTCTTGAATATCTCCAGAGAAGGAGACTCCACAACCTCCCTGGGCAGCCTGTTCCAGTGCTCCGTCACCCTCAGAGGGAAGAACATGGGTTCAGCAATCTCTTTCTTGTCTTTCAAATGCCTGGAGATGGCTGCAAGAGCATTTACCCCATCACCTTCTCAGGGACTGAAGTAAAGCTGACCAGCCTATGATAGTCCCAGTCCTCCTTCTTGCCCTTCTTAAAGATGGGTTTGACATTTACCTTGTCTGAAGACCTTGGAACTTCCTTGATCTTACTGGGTTTTCCGAGATGTCTGAGAGAGGTCTCACCATGACATAACCAGTTTTAACCTTGGCTGCCACGTCCAGGAAATAGTGGGGTCCCAGATGCCTAAGGAATTTAGAAACCTTCTCCAAGGACATCAGCATGATGCCCAAGCCAAAGCTACTGTTGTCTGCATACTTGGGGGGAGGGTACAGGCTGCAAGATGAGTTGATGCTACTTCATTAACAGTAGAAGAATGGACAGGAATAATGTGGGCCTGCTGCTGAATTTCATAAGAGTAGGAGCAGCTGGGGCTCAGGTACTTAATGGGTTCTTTGCCTCTGCCTTCCCCAGAAAGGTCTCACAGGCTTTTGTCCCTGAAGGGGGGGATTCTGGAGAACACCCAGCAATGGATGAGGATCAAGTCATGGGTTACTTGAGCAAACTCAGACACCATTACAGAAAGAGAGATGGGTCATTTGACCAGCTCCCTGTACACAAGCATCCATATGCCATGATCCTTGAGACTCCTGGGAACACCCACCTTAAGTCCAAAGGAATTTGATTCCTCTTGTCATGTCCTGGCGTCTCTCATGAGCCATGCCATGATTTAGGCTGCAAATAGAATCAAAAGAATGCCTCTGCCTGGAGTAATTTTAGCTTCAGTGCTGAAATAGGGGGCAAATGGAGGGAGCTCAGAGCTTCCAGGCTCTCTGCTGCAGGGTTAGGACTTCAGAGAGTGGAAATGTAGATACTGGTCTTGTACCAGTGTGCAGCACATCAAAATCTGGTCTGTTTTGTGCTTTTCACCACTCTGGGATCTGTACCTGGGAATTTCTTTGTAAAAAACCCCTCTTCACACATACACATTAGTAAAGGGGATAAAATACAGAGAGTGAAAATGATTTAGGGGCAATGCTGCCTGAGGAGTGTTAGCATTACATGACAATAATTAGCAACATGAAAAAAAAAGCACTGATATAAAAACCTCATGTCAGTAGTTACATACTGTGAAATGATAGCTATCTTGTCAAGTGAGACTGAATGACAGGAAAAAAAATAATAGAATTAAGTTTGTCAACATCAAGAAGAAATTATTTTAGAGCACATTACTGTTACTGTTTTTTGTGACGGTAGAAATAAGTTCATAGTGTAGTAGATTGACTCCAGCTTCTAGCTAGGCCCCCACCCAGCCGCTCTCTCACTCCCTTCTCTTGGGGAATGGGGACGCAAATTGGAAAAGCAGAGTGATAAGAACTCCTCTGTTGAGATAAAACACAATTTAATAGTGAAGCAAGCTGTGTTCACCAGCAAAGCAAAATAAGGAATTAATTCACCACTTCTGAATGTACCCTCAGCAAGTTTGCTGACGACACCAAACTGGGAGGTGTGGTAGATACACCAGAAGGCTGTGCTGCCATTCAGCGTGACCTGGATAGTCTGGAAAGCTGGGCAGAGAGGAACCTGATGCGGTTCAACAAAGCCAAATGCAGGGTCCTGCACCTGGGGAGGAACAACCTCATGCACCAGTACAGGCTTGGGGTGGACCTGCTGGAGAGCAGCTCTGCGGAGAGGGACCTGGGTGTCCTGGTGGACGACAGGTTAACCATGAGCCAGCAGTGTACCCTGGCTGCCAAGAAAGCCAATGGAATCCTGGGGTGCATCAAGAAGAGTGTGGCTAGCAGGACGAGGGAGGTTCTCCTTCCCCTCTACACTGCCCTAGTGAGGCCTCATCTGGAGTACTGTGTCCAGTTCTGGGCTCCCCAGTTCAAGAAAGATGAAGAGCTACTGGAGAGAGTCCAGAGGAGGGCTACGAGGATGATGAGGGGACTGGAACATCTCCCCTACGAGGAGAGGTTGAGGGAACTGGGCTTGTTCAGCCTGAAGAAGAGAAGGCTGCGAGGGGACCTTATAAATGCTTACAAATATCTGAAGGGTGGGTGTCAGGAGGATGGGGCCAAGCTCTTTTCAGTGGTGCCCAGTGACAGGACAAGGGGCAATGGGCACAAACTGAGGCACAGGAAGTTCCGTCTGAACATGAGGAAGAACTTCTTCCCTCTGAGGGTGACGGAGCACTGGAACAGGCTGCCCAGGGAGGTTGTGGAGTCTCCTTCTCTGGAGATATTCAAGACCCGCCTGGACAAGGTCCTGTGCAGCTTGCTGTAGGTGACCCTGCTTCAGCAGGAGGGTTGGACTAGATGACCCACAGAGGTCCCTTCCAACCCCTACTATTCTGTGATTCTGTGATTCTGTGATTCCCATTGGCAAAGAGGTGTTTAGCCGTTTCCAGGAAAGCAGCGCCTCAGCACAAGTAATCATTCACAAGGACTTCTGGGTCAGGGCTGAAGTAGCTCATCTGGGAGAGCATTAGACTGAAGATGTAAAGGTCCCTGGTGCAACCAAGGGCTTCAGCAACGATTTTCTCCCTTTCATTTTTGCAGAGCCCATCTGCCTTCTTCCACCCTGCCCTGGCTGTCTCCTTTGTGAGGTCTCTGCAAGGGCCTGGCCTCTCTCCTTTTTGTCATTCTTAGAATCAAAGAATCATCGAATCCTTAAGGTTGGAAAAGACCTCTAAGCTCATCTCATCAAGTCCAACCAGAGAATCATAGAATCATTAAGGTTGGAAAAGACCTGTAAGATCTTGAAGTCAAACAATAGACTCATCGAATCATTACGGCTGGAAAAGACCTCTAAGATCATCAAGTCCAACCACCAACCCAACAACACCATGCCTGCTAATCCATGTCCAGAAGTGCCACATGTACACGTTTTTTGAACACCTCAAGGGACGGTGACTCCACTACAGCCCTGAGCAGCCTATTCCAATGCCTGACCACTCTTTCAGTAAAGAAATTTTTCCTGTTATCCAATCTAAACCTCCCCTGACACAACTTGAAGCCATTTCTGCTCGTCCTGTTGCTGGTTCCTTGGGAGAAGAGACCAACACATACCTCGATACAACCTCCTGGGATAGGAAGGTCTCTGAGCCCAACCCACAGCCTCAGCCCCAGGGAGACAGAATCTTGCTCTTTACTTCACCTCCAAGACTGCTGGGGGACAGGGGGTGTAGAAGGAAGCCTAGTGGCTGTACGAGGGGGTGTAAGATTGCTGCCCCCATGTCCCCTCTACCACATGGCCAAGGATGCCATCCAGCAGTAAGGGTCTGAGATTGTCCTGTCTCCAGGTGGAGATCCCACACCACCACCACATGGGAAGCACCCCTCTGTGCCAGCAGGTCAGGATGTCCGTGCTGGATGAACATGGGCAAGTTTGTGGGACTCCAAGCTGGAAGGAGTCCCTGACCCTGCCTCCAGGTCCTTTGCATTCCACCATCACCACTGGCTTGAGGAGAGCTTCAGCTCAGGGAACCTGGAGCTGCTGAGGTGAGGCACAGACCTGCAGAGGTGGGACTGCTGGGCCCAATGTCCACTTCTTGTTCCTGGGGTGTTTGGAGTCTCGATGCACCCTGTGCTGGTGGGATTGAGAGGCATGAGCCTGTCCACAGCCATAGACAGGCCGTGAGGACCAGGAGGTGGTGCCTTGGCTGCTTCACTAGCAAAAACACCCACCGCAAAAACAGAGCATGAGACACAGCCTTTCATTGCAGGGTGCCCAATCCCCAGGAACAGTGAGCCCAAACTAAGAGGAATAAAGCTGCTTTCCCATGGGCTCTACACAGCCATGCTCTGCCCAGTATGGAGCAGTAGTGTTGAGAGTTGGGGCCTCAATGTGACCACGCTCAGGTTAGTCCTCGGGAGGGGCAGGAGCAACCTCAGATCTGGGGCACAGTGACGATCCTACTTTGCTGCAGAGAATGGACCCAGCCCTCAGGGCCAGAATGTTCAGGTCCCAAAATGTCATGAAACAGGCTCTTTCTGCTCAGGTGTGCTTCCTTCTGAAGCACATTTGGGCCTGTGGCTCATCTTCCCAAAGAAGAGAAGGCAAACCTTTACCAGGTGCCAGAGTAAGGGAGAGACATTACACCTGCAGGAGGGCAGAGATGGTGGGGAGATGGCACGGGAAAGGCACTGGGCTTTTCTCCCTGGTCCCCACTTGGGGCATCTTGAGCCTGCAGGTCAGAGTCCATACCGCCCACAGGCCCCCATCAACCTGTGTGCAGAAGATAACACTCGCCGCTTCTTCTTTACTTCACTTTTACACCTTCTTTCTCTGAGATGTAAGGCTGGAGCTTATCCCAGTAGGAGTTTTCGAGAGGACGGAGGCTGTGTTTGCAATGCCTATGTATGTCACCCATCACAGCAGGACTCTCGCTCTGGGAACACTGCTCTCCCCTGGGTGCTGCCAGTAGGAAGGATCCATGGTATAGGCCAGAGGGATGTGTGGGCCTGGGATTGCCCCAGATGCCCCCGGGGTCAGTCCAAGAGTAGGGGAGCTCCTAGCAGGAAATGGGGCAATGCTGAAATGGGAGAGGATGTTGGTGACAGCCTGCTCCTCCCCTCTTCTCCTCTAGGGCCAGATCCGGCTGCTTGCAGCAGTACTGAGTTGCAGCAACTGCCCACAGGGAGACAAAACACCTTCCAGCCTGCAGCAGTAGAAGCTTTTGGGGAAGAGATGGAGGGGTGTGCAGACCCACCAGCAGGAGCAGGGAGGGCGGCTTGGGTGCCAAGTCCTGACCAGATGTCAAACCCTTTGTCCCTCTTGGCTCCTGTGTAAGAGTTTTCTCTTCCCATGGGCACTGGGGTAGGTGAAAGCCCTGGCCAAGGGAGATGGATCCTGGCTCAGCTCCCAGCAGCACCGTTTTAGGGGAGGGACACAAAATCTCCTCTGCTGCGGAAATGTGCCCACATGAGCATCCTCCCTGATGATCCCTTCTCCAGGCCAGTGACTGAACCATGGCTTCTGGCTGCAGCACACGTCTGGTGAGGATCATTTCTCCTTCCTCCTGGTCCTCCAACGGCACTGAGGGAAAGGTACCCCCACCTCCCCTCCTCCCATCCCTCCCATATCTGCCCACACTGTCCCGACACAAACCCAGACTGACACCCCTTGCAGGGCAGAAAGAGGACAAGGGTGGAGGCTGGCAGGGAACAGGAGGAGGGGATCCCAGAGCTGCCCTGGGGCCTTACAGCCCCTGCTCAGGAATAAGGCTGCTCTGCAGCTGTGACAAGAGTCCTTGGGGTCTGCGAGGGCCAAAAGCAGCAGAAACAGACCATGGAGTTTGTGGTCCTGGCAGACCATGAGAGAGAATCCCATCCCCCTGTGTCACAGCAAGCAGCTCTGCACCCTGTGCCGGGGCAGTGGAGAGCAGAGCTGCCTCCTAACTATTGTGGGAGCTAATCTGTGGGCCGTGATCCTCCCTGAGGCTGGCTGGGCTGTTCACGGCAGTGCGGGCACTTGAGGGCTCAATTCTGTGGGGCCACAGCCCAGGGCTTACCCTGACATGGCAGCTCTGTCATGGCCTCCACACTGTGTGAGCAGCGTGGCCCAGGCAGGGCCTGGGAAAAAGAGCAGCTGGAAACCCCAGGGTGAGAAAATGCGTGCTCCCACTGGGGTGCATCATGGGACCTATCAGAGAGCTGTTTGGACTAGAAACTGCTTGTTGTCAGCAGGATGGAAATGTCTCTGTCAGCAGCATTGCTCCCCAGGGACCATGGGCTCTCACAGCCCCACAGCCTGACCCCAAGCCTGCTCTCTCTGAGATATGAACCTTCCCTACCACTGTGTCTTTATTCTCTGCTCCCTCTGATCAGCCACAGGAAGACACCCCAACACCTGGGCAGGTCGCACCAGCTCTGTCTCAAAGCCCTCAGAGACTTTTAATAAGAACAAATATGATGCGCAGCATAAAAATGGGAATAAAAATGGAGGACAGTCCAGGCTATTTCTAGTGCCCATGGGTCAAGGGAGACCGTTTCCTGATGCTCACAGCTCTTGCAACTGCAGAGACCTCTCCTCTCTCCTGGCTGTACCCAGCTGCACAGCAGGGATGTGCTCTCCTGGCCTGGAGCTCAGGGACTGTTGTGCACCGAGCTCCAGTGTCACAGCCTTTGAGTCCTCACAGGGGTGTGCCAGAGACATCTCTTCAGCATCATCATAGCCCATGCTCCCCTGGGCCAGGGACGAGGTGTCTGCTTCAGCTCCAGGGACCCTGGCACTTCTCTGGGAGCGCAGGCTGCCCCCTGCAAGCAACACAGCAGGACATTGCAGTTCACCCCATGGGGTCTGTACATCACCTCCCTCCAAACTCCTCACTACATTCAGCTCCTTCTCCCATCTCCAGTCCCTTCAAGGAAAACTCCCGGGGCAGATTTCCCTGTCCCAGGAAGTCTGCGTCTCAATACAGCAGTGACTTGGCTGGCACCAGGGATGGCATCCCCGAAACCTGCAGTGCTAAGTTTCCCTCTCACCTCTGGGCGCATCCCTGGGCTCTGCTCCCTCCTCTGGTGACCTGGGCACTTCCCAAGCTCCCTGCACAGGGACAACATCCTCCCCAGGGTCAGAAACCTCCCTGGCATCATCATAGCCATCCGCTGGGTCACCTCCAGGCAGAACATGAACATCTGAAGGCAGAGGGGAGATGGTGACAGTGAGAAGATACATCCAGCAGACCAGAGGATAGCAGGATCTGCAGGGACACAGGGCTGAGACACTGATGTTGGCAGCACCACACGAGACCCCCATGTCCTCCCCATCTCCAACAGTGACACTCAGTGACACCTCTGTCCATCACATGTCTGCAAAGAGATCAACCCCTGCCTGCATTACCTGGTGCTGATCCCAGACCATCCTCCTTCTCGCTGGCCCCAGGGTAGGGCTGCAGCTGGATCAGGGACTCCTCTGAGTAAGAGCCTGGAGAGATGTACAAAGGCTGTTAAGGAGCAAGCCCCACTGACCTGGCTAGTGGTCAGCACTGCTGGGGAAGAGGGACCCACAGAGCTGGGGCTGCATGAGGTCAAGGGCTAGGAATTCGCTCTGCTCCCCTGGGACAAACCCTGTCTCAAAGGTGCTCCTGGAGCTGTCCTAGGACAGCCCCTTCCCTCACTCCTCAGGTTTCACATGGGGTGCATGGGCAGGAAGAGAAGGGCTGTTCAGCTGGGATGAGCTAAGCTGGTTGGGAGAAAGCTTCTGTCCCAGGTCCAGGACCCGGATGCTCTCTCCACAGACCACAGAGCCCCAGTAAAGCAGGGACCACAGGCTGGAGGGCTTCAGAGCATTAGCGCTGGGTTGGGGCCAGGGGAAAGAGTCCTGCAGATGTGCCTCCAGGGAGGACCCACACTCACCTGAGCGATCAAACCTTGTCTGCTTCTCCCACACTGGGCTGTAACCGATTTCCTCATACACGGCCTCAGGGAAGGGCTTCTGAGCTGTCCTGGAGCCTGGGGACAGAGGCAGGGCTGGAACTGGGACAGGCAGAGGGGCGATGGGACCCCACTGTGCTCTCCCAGACCTGATCCTTGGGCCAGCCCACCACTGGTCCAACAGTACAGCCTCACTGCGCTGTCCAGGCATGGCTGCTACATCCTCAGTGAGGGAAACATTGCTGTGGAGATTATCTGGGGCAGCATCATTCTTACATCTTCGGTTCGGAGACAGCGCTAACACCCATCCGGCTCCTGGGTTGTGCTTGCCCTATCTGACCCTGGAACAGCTCCCATGTTTCCTCTACACCTGAAGCTTTCCTCTGTCTATCTGTGTTACGGGTCTGTAGCAGGACCCTTGCCCTGCCAGGGAGTGGGCAGGGCTGGGCAGAGGGACTGCCTGGTGACTTCACACCATGGAGATGGACACGGCTGCCCTACACTCCTCCTGTTATGTCTCTTGCCTGAGAGCCTTCTCGAGCACTACCTAGAACTCTACTAGCCTTGGGCATCCCCACTCCACCATTTGTCTTCTTGCCCCGTGATAGCTTTCCCACCTCTGGGCTCTCTCCACCCCTTGCTGCTGCTGCCCCACGGCTGGGCAGTCACTGGAGTAATGTATGTGACAGCTGGCAGCGCACTGTCTCATCCTCCACAGCTCTGCTTGTGCCCCTCGCTGACACCCCACAGCACCCCACAGCCCGTCCAAGAGGTATCTTCCCCTTGGACGCCGTGGAAGGACCCACCTCTGCGCTCAGCCCTGGCACTTAGCACTTGCCCAGCCAGAAGGGCCAGGAGCAAGCACAGAAGGGCCCCCAGGATGATGCAGATGATGACAGGCACGGAAACTCTCCCACTGCTGATCAGACGGCCTCGGGTGGGATCTGCATAGGCAAGAACATGGAAGGGGCGGCCCCAGTCCAAGGAGAGCTGGGGGCAGCACCAGTCCTGATGCCCATCCCACAAGGCAGCAGGGGGTGGAGCGCCTAAGGGGAAGCTTACACCCTGCTGAGTAAGTTACAACCCTCCCCACCACCCCCAGGTGCCTCCTTCTGGAATTTTCACACCCCTGAAAGGAGCCCCTTCTATCTAACTGTGGGTCACAGCCTGGTCCTGGGGATACCCAGCCTGGGGGGGACAACAACTTACCTATTTGGGGTGGGGATGCTGCTGTCCTTGGTGTAGCTGCAGAGGAGGAAAAGGAGAGCTGGGCTGAGAGGGTGGCTGCGCAGGTACCAGGGAGCCTCCTCCCCAACACACTCTGTTTATGTTTGTGTGTGTCCGTAGATGTCCCTGACACATCTCACCCAAATTGCCCCTCCGGTAGTGCTAGAAAGGGAGGCCAGGTCAGGGCCCAGCGCCTCTGCTCTGCGCGACAGACAGGATGTAGCAGGCAACCTCAAGGATAGCCCTGGGGCTGCAGGGCCCCATGGGCAGTGGCCAGAGGACATTTATCTCAACCAAAGCGGCTCCCCACCTGGTACCAGGCTCCTGCGGTCCACAAGAACTTTCTTGCTCGCAGGAAGTCAGGGGCCATGCCAGGGTCAAGTAGGCGAAAGGCCTTCCCCAGCTCCCTGCCAGTACCCAAGCAAGGGGTCCCAGCCCTACCGCTCACCTGAGCAGCGCACAGCAGCATCTTCCTTATGCTGGCAAGCACCGCTGTCCCCAGGACGGGCCCAGCAGGCCTGCAGGGACGGCTCTGTCCCCTGGCACTCCACCTGCTCCAGCCAGATGGGGCCATTCCCCATGCCAAATGCAGCCTCATGCAGAGCAGAAACAGCAGGGCCACAGCCCAGCTGCCTGCATGCCACCTCAGCATCCCGCATGTCCCAGGAGTCGTCGCACACCGTCCCCCAGGAGTCACGGTTCCAGATCTCCACTCTGCCTGAGCACCTGTCCTCACCTCCCATGGCACGAATCTTCTCCCTGTCTGGAGAAGGCAAAGGCCTCCCATGGACCTGAGACAGCAGGCAGAGCCCTGCCAGGCAATAAGAGTACACAGAGGAGCAGTTCCCTACCTGTGCAGCTCGTGGAGTTCGGGCAAGGCGCCAATGGGACCGGCGACACTTCTGGGCGTCCCCCTGAAGAAGGAAAAACTGTGGTGAAGGGGCTGGATCAAGAGATCGTGCAGAACAGAGTAGGGCTGAGCTCTGTTTGCACCTCCTTGTGCCATCTTTGTCACAGCAGCAACTGAACCCCGGTCATTCAGGGGACGTGTGTGGGACTGTGGGGGACCCCAACTGCTAAGCCTCAAAAGGTCCCTGGTTCACAGCGCAGCAAGAGCATATCCATGGAGGGGAAGCTCCTGTGAATCCTGTATGGTCTCTTCTGAGACCTCACCTGGAGATGCCTCTGCCTCCCTTGGGTGCTGCTGGCAACCTGGGTGGCAACTGCTGCTGGATGTGTGTGGCTGTGGTCACTGTTGTGCCACCGGCAGCAGAAGGGTCTGACATTAAAAGGAAAAGTCCCTCCAAGCTCTTTCTCTGTGTTTGGCCATGCCCAGTGGGAAGCAGGAGCTGGGGTGACACTGGTGGCCAGGTGACTCACAGTTACCATTGCAGGTGATGTGGATCTCATCTCGCAGGTCTTCGCACGACTGTGGGTCCCAGGGAGTGGAGGAACACTGCCAGAAGGAGCTGGTTCTTTCCCCACACTGCACGTTATCCAGCCATGCAGGGCCAGACACCCTGCCATAGCGCAGACCCGTTTCCAGGGTTCCTCCATCCCCGCAGCCCAGCTCCTTGCATGCCAGTGACACCGTCTCGAGAGTCATCGAGTTGGCGCAAACGCTCCCCCATGTCCCATTGTAGAAGATCTGCAGGCGCCCGGAGCAACCATCGCTGTTCTCCAGCCTCAGGGCCATGAACTCTGGGAGGAAAGGCACCAAGGGGGAACAGGCTGGTCTGGGGCTGTGGGAGCCAGGACATCTCTGCACTCCCCAGGCCCTCAGCCAGGCATGGGCAGGGCCAGGAGGTTCCCCTTGCATGCAGGAGTAGAGAGAAGTCCCTGATGGACAGACACCCCTGCCCTCCCTGCTAACCCTTGGGCATGGCTGAGCTCCCCAGGGACCGACAGTGGGACTCAGGGTGTCCACGCACGGGTATCCACAGGACGGGCTGGGGCAGGAGCTCAGAGGCAGCCAGGGACAGCCCTGGTCATGCCCGGCTCTCCCCATATCCCGGCCTCCCCAGGAACCAGGCTCCCACCACAGCTCCTGGCACAGACCTGAACAGATGACTCCTGCATCCTCTTTGTGCCTGCAGTCATGCTGTCCCCAGGCCTCAGCAGGGCAGTCCCAGAGAGCACCTTCAGCCCCGGAGCAGTTCATACTGTCCAGCCAGATCTGCCCGGAGCCTTCCCCAAACTGAGCGGAGCCAACCGCCTCCACCGCCCCCCCACAGCCCAACTGGTGGCAAACGACCGCAGCATCAGACAGGTCCCAGTCATCGTCACAGACGGTCCCCCAGCTGCCCTGGTAGTAGATCTCCACTCTCCCAGCACAGCGCCCAGTCCCGTTCACCAGCCGGACCTGTTGGCTCCCTGCAGTGGGGAGAAACCCCAGCTGATGTGAGGGACACCTGCCCACTCAGCCCAGAGCCTGGGGGGCCCGTGCAGCACTCCTTACCCCAGCAAACGACTCCCACGTCCTCCGCAACCCCTGCCGCCGGTGCGCTCTTGGGCAGGGAGGTGTTACAGAGGGTCAGGTTGGCCTCTTGCCCTGTACACTGGACCCCTCGCAGCCCCACAAGGCCCGTCCCTCTCTCAGGCTTTGGGGGGTTGTAGGCTTTCCGTGCCTCTCCGCACTGCAGCTGCCGGCACACCACGCTGGCCTCCTGCACGTCCCACTGGTCATCCAGGACTCTGCCCCACGTCCCATGCTGGAAGATCTCCACTCGCCCATCGCACCGGCTCCCTCCACCCACCAGCCGCAGGGATGCAAAGCCAGCTGAGCCTGGGGAGAACAGAAATGCCACAGCCATTGGAAACACCAGGGAGCATGGCAACCATCACAAAGCAGGACAAGGGGGCATTTTCACACCAAACAGGACAAGAGTGAGCCTTGTGCTGACAGGAAGCGAGGGCAAAGCCTGTGTCTGTTTTGCAGCTCACACCCAGGCCTGCTGCTGCTGGGGTCACCCAGGTAGCTCCTGCCTGGGTGTTGGGATGAGCCTCTGCAGGGCTCTCTCTGGGGATGGGACGTGCTCGTCTGCAGCCAGAGGGATGGAGCAGAGCCCTGCAGCCCTGTCCTGAGTTCAGCCCACAGCAGAAAAACAGAGGAGCCCAGGCTGTGTGGTGGTACTGGAGCCTAAACCACTGCCCTGGGGGCAGATGCCTGCCTCCATTCAGTCTTCAGCTCTCTTACAGTAGAATGGTCAGTCTGAGCAGGCAACACCCTCTACATGATTCCTGAGGAAGCCACAGGGTCCCCTGATTTGATGGCTGTGTCACACACAAAGGGAAAAGAGAGTTAATGCATCATTTTTCTGGCACTCACCTGAGCAAATGACAGCAGCGTTGTTCCCATGGGAGCATGGCGAGACCCCCAGGGTGGTCACTGGGCACTGTCCCAGGTGGGTTTCAGTCCCATCACAGTGGAATGAGTCTCTCCAGACAGGGCCAGTCTCTCTCCCAAAATGCTCTCCTCCGGGAATGGACTCAGCAAACCCGCAGTTGAGTTGACGGCAGAGAACGTGGGCATCCAAGAGATCCCAGTGGGAGGCACAGAGGGTCCCCCAGGTCCCCAGCACCTGGACCTCCACCCTCCCCGTGCATGCTGTGCTGCCATTCACCAGCCTGAACCCCGTGTACTCTGGGGACAGAGGAGGAGGAGAGAGGGGAGGTTGGTGCTCTTGTACCCTCAGTAGCTGGATAAGAGAGGCCAGAAGGGCAGCATGCCTTTCTTGTCCTTCTGCACTATTTTCATGCTGCACAAAACCCATCACCCCTCCTGTCCTCATGCCCAGCCCAACTCTGTCACCCAATCCCCAGCACAGCCCTGGTGTTCAGCACCCCTCCCTGAGTCCTTACGTGTGCAGGTGACAACAGCGCTCTTTGCGTGGGTGCAAGGCTGGTCCCTGGGGGACCCCCTCGGGCAGGCATCGAGGAAGGACTCATTCCCCACACACTGCAGCTCTCCATCCCAAATGGGACTGACCCCTCGTCCAAAGGGAGCTGTCCCAGCAACAGGCAGGGCCATGCCACACTTGAACTCCCTGCAGACCACGTCAGCAGCTTTGGGACCAAAGTGTGAGTCACAGACAGTTTTCCACAGGTCCCCATCACGGATCTCGACACGTCCTGAGCAGTGGCTCTTCCCTTCCACCAGCCGGACAAATCCTGGAAAAAAGAAAACAACTGAACGTCCTCTGGCAGTTACATGCCCATGTCCCACCTGACCTCCAAGCAAGCCATGACCAAATTGTCCATTGCACATTCCCAGAAGGAGCTGTTGGGGAAGCTCTGGGGATACAAACACATCCAGGCCCCCCTTCAGCCCTAACCTACACCATCACAGCTCTAGAAGGCGTGTGTCTATCGCAGACCCACAGAAGACCCTGCAGACCATGTTGGTGCCTTTGGCACCAAAGTGTGACTCACAGGCAGTTTTCCAAGGGTCCCCGTCATGGATCACTATACATCCTTAGCAGTGGCTGTTCCCTCTGACTAGACAGACAGATACTGGAGCTAACAAAGACTGAGCATTCCCACAGCCCTCTAGCAGTCCCCTGACCATGTCCCATCTGATCTCCAAGGTGGTCAAAGGCAAAAAGCCCCATCAACACCCCAGCTGCTCTCAAGGGCTGCTGACAGCACAAACACATTAGGGACACCCTTGCCGCTCCTCTGAAATCAGCAAAGTACTCGTGGGCTTGCTTCTCTCCCAAACCCACAGTCACAGGAACCTGAGACAGACTGCTGCTGCCCCAGAGACTGTGGGCTACCTGGCACCGGTCCCTGGGCACTGCAGCACCCATAGCACTTGAGGTCCAGTGAAACCGGCCCAGGTGCTGTTGGATGCTGCAGCTTGCTGTGTCCCACTGAACTCAGAGCCAGGCATGAGGAACCCCTTGAAGCCAGAAGAAAGAAACGCCATTCCCAGGAGGGTCTCAGGCTGTTGGAGTGCTGCAGGTAGGTGGGATGTGTCGCAGGGCAAAGGTACGGAGAGGCTGTACATTTGGTTGGTGTCTTTGACTGCCCCCTGCTCCGATGACTGCCCAGGAAACAGTTCCTCAGCCACAACTGGTGCATACTGCTGGGCACATGCATCCCTAGCCAATGGCCAGGCAGAGGGCAGGGGAGTGGACAGAAGAGCAACCCTGGGCTTACACGAGCTCCCAGTGCCAAGGCAGGCAGAGAGGGGAGCCAGTAAGTTCTGACAAATCCAAAAGTACAAGGCAGCCAGGGGCTGGGACAGACATGAGAGGCTGGGCAGCGGGTTAACACTCCTGGACAGGGCCTTGTCCCTTGTCCCTTTGGGCAAGCTCTTGTGGGGTGCTCCTGGGAATGGAATGAGGTGCCCCATGCCACCTTGTTCCTCTTCCCAAGTCTCCTTCTTTCCAAGCAATCCCTTTGCTTGGGTCAAGGGATTCTTGTCTTTCAGAAGACACGTCCCAAAATTCCTCATCCCTCTCACACCTTTCCCAACGCTGTGCGTGGCTACATGAGTCACTCTTGGCACCTCTGGCATGCTGGGAGCTGGACTGAATGCTGCCAGACAGGTCCTCAGTGAAAGGGAGGAGAAAGCAACCAAGATACACAGCAGGGCAGGGCAGGGGTATTCATCTGAGCTGCCTCGGGGGCTAGGCACAGTATGGGTAGCCTGGGGCAGGTTCCCACTGGGATTTCACCAGGGACCAAGGACATCAGCAACTGCAGATCCAGCACAGCAGCTCGACTGGTCACAGCGGGCCCTGCTCTGGCATTAGCCCTTTGCTCCCTGAGTGCACAGACAGGTCCATTCCCCCACTGCAGCCCCAAAGCTATAGAAGAGTCTGTCCACTTACCTGAGCATGTCACTCCAGCATCCTCATTGTGATCACAGCTATGTTCACCCCATCCTCTATGTGTGCAGTCAGACAGGGCAGACTCAGTGCCATTGCAGTCAACATCATCCATCCAAATGGGGCCCGATCCTGGGCCAAAGTGAGGAGCTCCAACAGCAGATCCACAGTCCAGCTGCTTACAAACCACTGCTGCATCGTTCATGTCCCAGTAGTCATCACACACGGTCCCCCACTTGCCCTGTTGTTTCACTTCCACTCTCCCAGCACAGTACTTGCCGCCATCTGCCAGCCTCACCTCCACAGCCCCTTCAAACACTAACACAGGACCAGTCAGGACAGCATCAAGCCCCAGCACTGTGGGGCTGAAGGAACCCCTGTGAGGGTGGAGTCAGAGTTTCCCAGGTGGGAGCTCACTATCCTTCAGGCTGTCCCCAAGGCAGTGCAGGGGTCCCTTCTATCCCCACAGGCTGTGCAAGGCTGGGGGTGCCCAGCTCTGGCCCTTCTGGGGCATTTGTGGCCCCACAGACCTTGGCACTTCCTTCCACCCCAAAGGTCCCCTGTCCCGTGCCCCAGGCCAATGCCCACCCCGGGGACCTGCTTCTCTTCAGCCAGTACCCTGACAAGAGACCTGTCCCCAGCAGGGTAACCCCAAGCACACACTGCTGTTTCTCCCCAGGGCCCCCAGCTCCCCTGGACCACAGCCTGGCCTGGGCATCTCCCAGCTCATCCTCCACCCTCAGGCCGTTCTGTATCACCTGTGGTGCAACATGATGATCCCAGTGAGCCCTCCCAACCCATGCCCCCTCCTTGTCCTGGAGCGTCAGCCCAGCCCTGTCGTTGTTGAGGATCCCCCAGCAAGGTTGCATCTCTGCCAGCCCACGGCAACACATGCCCCAGTTCCCTTGTGTCCACAGGCACAACCTGCCCTCCCACACCCCTGCTGGGACTCACCCAGTGTTCAGCACCCCTCCCTGAGTTCTTACGTGTGCAGGCGACAACAGCGCTCTTTGCATGGGTGCAGGGTTGGTCCCTGGGGGACTCCCTGGGGCACTCGGCAAGGAGGGATTCATTCCCCACACACTGCAGCTCTCCATCCCAGATGGGACTGACTCCTCGTCCAAAGGAAGATGCCGCAGCGACAGGCAGGGCCATGCCACACTGCAACTCCCTGCAGACCACGTCAGCAGCTTTGGGACTAAAGTGTGAGTGACAGACAGTTTTCCACAGGTCCTCATCATGGATCTCCACACGTCCTGAGCAGCGGCTCTTCCCTTCCACCAGCCGGACAAATCCTGGAGAAAAACAACACAACCGGGTGTTCCCAGAGCCCTCTGGCAGTTATGTGTCCACATCCCACATGACCTCCAAGCAAGCCATGACCAAATCAGCCATTGTACTTCCCAGAAGAAGCTTTTGGGGACACAAGCACATCCAGGCCCCCCTTCAGCCCTTCTCTACACCATCACAGCACTTGAAGGCACGTGTCTGTCGCAGCACCACGCACTGCTCAGGCAATCTGTCTCTGCACAAGGCGCCCTGTTCTGCCTGGCACGGTCACCCCAGCACCATAGCAGTGGGTGCAGTTCAGGTTTGCAGTTCAAGTCTGGGACAACTGGCCCAGAGGTAATGACTGCTGCAGTGTGCATAGCTTCTGCAGAGCTAAGGACTAGGCAGGGTCATAGCTCTGATGCAGCCAGAAATGCACCCTGCTTCCAGGGGCATTGTGGGGTTTTGGAAGATTCCTGTTAAGGGGAGATGTCACACAGCACAAAAATGGTGCAGCTGGACCCTGTCGAGACATCTCTGATGCCTTCTCAGAGGGGTTGTCCTCAGCCAGGGACATAGTGCTCTGCCTGGACATGCACAGGTCCCAAGCCAACGGCCATGCAGAGGGGCAGGAGATCTGCATGTCCCTCTGGAATCATGGTGGCTCTGTGCCTGAGGGTAACAGCAGGCACAGAAGAGGGTCAGTAAGTGCTGGCAAAGACCCTGTTTCATGGGGCTGGGTGGGGAACCATGAGAAGGTAGGAGAGGTTGGGCAACAGGTCAGTGCTGCCTGCGCGAGGTTGGGTTGTGTCCCTGCGAGGCTGTCACAGCCCCAGGGATTTTTCAGTGCCAGCCTGTGAGTGCGGTGATGCAGAAGGAAGCAGCCAGGATCAAGCAGCCACTAAGCCTTGTGGCCTTGCAGTGCTGGAACCACAACCGAGCCCTGGGGACAGGCAACAAAGGGCTGTGTGCCACCCTGCTCCTCTGCTCAGGGCCCAGAGCTCATTCCCTCTGAAAAACCCTTTTGATTCAGTTGAGGGACTCATGCCTGTGAGGGGGAATGACCCGGGGGGACTACATATCTCATGCTCTTCCTCCAAGGTGTGGCATGCCGAGCAAGTTCCCCCATGGTGTTTCCAGCACAGGGACCCTCAGCATTGTTGGCTGGCAAGTGGCAGAATGGTTGGAGACCACTGGAGACCAGCGGTCAATCCAGAGCAAGGATGGAGGGTTCATGTCCAGCCCAAGACGAAGACTGAAGAGGGGCTGAGATGCTGTTGCATGCTTAGTTCACGCTGCAATAGGCTCCCTCGTGGCTTTCACTGGGGACTAAGGACATCAGCAATAACTGTTCCAGCACAACAGTTCAACTAGCTACACCGGGCTATCCTCTGGTGTTAGCCTTTTGCTCCCTGAGGGCACAGCCAGGCCCATTCCGCCACTGCAGCACCAAAGCTGGAGAAGAGGCTGTCCACTTACCTGAGCATGTCACTCCAGCATCCAAACTGTGAGGACAGTTATTTTCACCCCATCCTCCATGTGTGCAGTCAGACAGGGCAGATTCAGTACCATTACAGCCAACATCACTCATCCAAACAGGGCCAGATCCTGGGCCAAAGTGTCCATACTGAGGAGCTTCAACAGCAGACCCACAGTCCAGCTGCTTGCAAACCACTGCTGCGTCGTTCATGCTCCAGTAGTCACCACACACAGTGCCCCACTGGCCCTTGTGTTTCACCTCCACTCTCCCAGCACAGCGCCTGCCGCCATCCGCCAATCTCACCTCCGCAGCCCCTTCAAACATCAAGATGGGATCGGTCAGGAGAGTACCAAGCCCCAGCACTGCAGGTTTGGTGCAACGTCCTGCTCGAGCAGAGTCAGAGTGGAACCCTCTCCCCTCTTGGCTCTCCCCAGGATAGTGCAGGGGTCCCTTGTAATCCCACAGGCTGTGCAAGGCTGAGGGTGCCCTGGCCCAGCACTGCCGGGTCATTGGCCATCCCACCATACAAGGCAATTCCTCCCAGGCTAACAGTCACCTGTCCCCAACCTGTGTCCACCTGCACACTGCCCAGCCCTGCACTGAGCACCCGCTCCTCCCCATCCCAGAACCTCCTCAACAGCCTCGTTTACCCAGGCCTGCAGCTTCCCATGCAAGCCACCTGCCTCAGCACCACCCAAATCCATGCCCACCCCCAGGGCTTTCCGTGTTCCCAGGGAAAACTGAGATGATTGTGATGATCCCCACACCCAGATCCCCTCCTCGTCCCTGGTGTCAGCTGTGCCCTTGCACTTGACTGGGCGCCCCAGGGAGGATGTCTCTGCACTGCAGATGCCCCCGTCCCCTTCTCTCTGTGGCGCATAAACTGCCCTCACAGGGTCAGGTTTTCCCATGAACAAGGGGGAGGTGAGCAGCACACAATCCCTCCAGGGTACCGCAGAGGTTGGCAGTGCCCTGGGGATCTCTGGGTACTGCCATCACCAGCTAGGCCACCACCAGCACCAGAGGCACAATGCTGGGGAACAAGGGGTCCCAAAAGAGTACCCCAGGACAAAGTGCCTATGAATCCAGCCAGGTACACGCGGCAGTAAACACTGGAGCCCTGGAAAACACAATTCTGCCTCCCACCCAGACGAGCACAGAGAAGGGCACAGGGTCCATGGACGCGAGCACCTTCTGCCCCTTATCTCAGTAACGCCTGCAAAGAAACCCCATCCCCATACAGATCCCGATGACCACGCTGGTACCCACTAGCCCTGGGCTGTGGGGCAAAGGAGCTGGCACTTACCCCTGCACAGCTGCACCCAGAGGAGTAGCCACAGCATCCAAGAGGACAGGAGTCTCTCTGTGCCCATCGTAAGCCTCCTGCCCTGCCAGCACATTCCTGCTGCACCACACTCCCTGCAATAGCTCCTAGTGACTCGTGGGGACAATGATGACGAAGGGGAAATATATCTCTGCAGATGCCAGCCCAGCTACAGCAGGAGCCAATCGACGCAGCAGCACCTTTTTAGACATTATTGGGAGCTATCTCCTTTCCGACACAGCCCAGCCCTCCAATGAACTTCTCCAGCACCATTCATGACCATATATGATAGACAGCTCCGCTGCAGGTGTCACGTCACTGTGTTGGGGGGCTGTCACAGGACAGGGCCAGTTGTGGGGACAGACTGGTTTTCACCCCTGGAACTGTGCTGTGTGGTCCAGGAGCACTGAGCATCTCCTGTGCTGGGCACATCTAAGAGCCCAAGGTGAGAGTGTCCAGTCATCCCCATACCACGGGAAACACAGGGCTGGGACTGCACTGGAGGCTGTGTCAGGAAGGGAAGGAAACAGCCGCTGTCCCTGCTTCAGGGAAGCAGCAGCTGGGAAAAAAACTTAGCCCAGGTCAGAGCCACATCCCAGGAGAACTGGCTCACCCATCCCTCCCTGGAGAGCCTCATGGAAGGTCCTTTCAAATTAGCTTGATCTGTGACATGTCCCCATCCTGGCAGCAGACATGCAGCCCAGAGCCTCGGACACATCCCTCACTATCAGCCTGTCTCCGAGGGGTCGTTATTCCCCGCAGTCGAATCGGGAGCTGCAGCCTGCAGGTGCGCAAACCACAGCCCACGTGGTCTCGCAGCGGTCCCCGTGCTCCCCCTGCCACAGTGCCCGGGCAGGAAGCCTGTGGTTTCCTCCTGGCACTGTGCCCGGGCACATCCCTGCTGCGCTGGGATGCTGCTACCCCCACCCCGACTGCTCCAGCCACAGCTGCAGGGGCTGCTCCTTTCACCTCACAGACATGGGGCCACACAGGTCCCGTCCCCTGTGATGCCCTTGTGATAGCACATGGACGCTCTGCACGGAGCCCCACAGCCATGCGTAACATTGGTGACTTGACCTCACAGTCTCTTACTGCTACCACTGTGTGCTCATGGGTTATATTGTCACATGTGTGCGTTCGGTGTATGGACTTCTTCTAACGATGGTTCTTCCAAAAAGCCATATTTGGATATTGTTTGAATATTGTTTTGGTGACATCAGAAGCACCTACACAAGCTATGTGCCATCTCCTGGACTATCACCTGTCAGGCACCATCAGAAACTCCTACACAGCTTTGTGCATGCTCCTGGCCTATCGGCTAGTCAACCACAGGTGATGTCATAACATCTACCTCTGATATTGGCCTGCTCCTGGCCTATCGGCTAGTCAGACACCAATGACCTCAAAACCACCTACACCAACTATGGGCCTGCTCCTGCCCTATCAATCAGCTGCAAAGACAGCCGTGACATTAGAAGCATCTACACATACTATGAGCTTACTCCAGGCCTATGAGCTACTCAGGCATGAGTGACCTCATCAGTACAGATACAAGCCATGGGCCTGCTCCTGCTCTGTCAGCTACTTAGGCACCAGTGACCTGACCGCCACACGTCCACCTACTTGCTATTTGCTCGCCTAGGAGATACCAAGGCACAAGTGACCTCACAAGCTCCGACATGAGCCATATGCCTGCTTTTGGCCTGTCAGCTACTTGAGTATCAGTAATCTCACAACCACTCACACAAGCCATGTGCCAGCTCCCAGCTTATGATCTGCTCAGGCACCAGAGCCTTCACAAGCACATGCCAACCTATTTGCACATAGCTCGTGTGGTGGGGTAAACCCATGTGGTGTTATCTGTTTCTTGCAGCAGCAAGTGTGTGCCCCAGTCACCCACATGACCATCAAGCTGGACTGGAATGGGATGCGGGGGCCTCCCAAGCTCATTCAGCGGACTGGGCTCTGTATGTTAACACGATTTGCTCCAAGGGTCTCTGGGTGGCCTCCTGGGAGGGGGCCACAGCCCTCGGGCGTGTTCCAGCTTGTCTGTGTCCTCCCCACCCTCCTGAATTTCCCCCCAACCCAGACATACCTGGGCTTCCTCTGCAGCCTGGTAAAGTGGGGGACTTTAACACAGCCTTTTACTGTTCTGTCTATTCACATTAAAACTGTTCATTCCTTTAGCTCTTATTAAAGAAGATTTTATCCATTTTATACCTGTGTTATAATGGCTATATATATTTAATTTTTCTAGCTTTATAAATGTTTGGTCTTGATGATCTTAGAGGTCTTTTCCAACCTGAATGATTCTATAGTTATACATATATATAAATGTGTACACACATGTATTATAAATACTGTAGTCATCCATAAATAGAAATTTATACAAATTTACACTATCACATTTTTATGTATTTCTTTTGTCTAAAAATGTATATATTATAATACAGGTATATATTTTTATATCTGAGCACTTCCTTGCCCAAATCATGAAGGCAGCCTGTCACAGGGCTGCATGAGAACATGTGGGTAAAGTCTGACATCCAAACACAATGCAGTATGAAAACACGTGGGGAATGAGGCAGTCAGCAGCAGTGGCCTCCCAATCTGTAATGGCCGGGGGCTTCCTTTGCTGACCTGCTTCTGGGTGCACTGGGAGGGGAGGCTCCTCTGGCCAGCCAGTCACAAGATTTATTGAGAACACGTGGGTTTGATGCTGTCAAGCAATAACCACCAGCCAATCACAGAGCAGTATGAGGTTTAACAACAATGCACTCACGCCCATGAAACGGTGGCACCCATTCATAGAATGGTGGCATCCGTTCATAAAGTGGTGGGACCCATACATAAAATGGCAGCTCACTTCAAATGGTGGCGAAAACAAAAAGGCAGCCCCTGGGTCTGTAGGGGAAAAGTCTTCTGAGTCAGATGTACTTCCAGGTCAACCAGAAGGGCGTGACTGCACCTTCCAGCCAATTACAATGAAGTATGTGACCAGTAGAGGGGAGTGACTTCTGGGCTAAATAGTCCCTGACGGAGCTGGAAGGGGCGGGACTACAGCTGGCAGCGAGTGGGCGGGGCCTCCAGTGCCAGTGGTGCCTCTGCTGCTGGTGTGTTCGGGGCGAGGAACCAAAAAAGTGCAAGGAAGGCATGTGGTGAGGTGAAAATGTGTCTTTTGAACTGCTGTCAGATAGCAGGTCACTGTGGTGTCAGAGCTTCAGTGTTTGAGCCTGACGTGAAGAACTTTCCTCACCCCCGTGTGCTTCCAGTCTGCACCACCCTTCTCAAAAACCCCACTATGGGATCCTCCTGGATCTCATGTGAAAGTCTGCTACACTGTTCTGAGGATCCCCTCTGAGAAGGGGCAGCACAAAGCCTTTTCCATGTGCCTCCCTCACCTGGCCCTGGGCTCCCTCTTCATCAGCTCCTGAAGCCCAGCTCTATCTCCCCCTCATTCCCGGACATGCTGGTGTCATTTCCTTACTGGGAGGTGCCTCCAGAAGTGAACCCCCTCATCTACAGCATAAGAAACCAGGAGCTGAAGGGTGGAATTAGGACGACATGGAGGTTTTGCAACAGGGACATGCTCCCCATCTCTCTCCACAAAGGATTCCCAGGAGATCCCATCCAAAACTGTTTTGCAAACAGAAAGAGGAAAAGGAGGAAGAAGAAAACCACAAACAAGAGGGAGAGGGTAAGGAAAGGGAAGAACAGGAAACGATGGAGGAAGAGGTAAAGGAGAAGGAAGAAGATCAGAAAGAGGAGGAGGAAAAACAGGTGGTGGAAGAGGAGGGTGATCAGAAGGAAGAAAAGGAGAAATAATAGGAATATGAACAAGAAGAACAGGAGAAAGAGAAGAAGAAAAAGAACAACAAAGATACAGGTGAGAAGGATAAAAGGGAGGAGTAAAAGCAGGAGAAAAATTTGGACAAATAAGAACAGCAAGAGGAGAAGTATAAATAGGAAGAGCCAGAAGAAGAAAGACCAGGACCAGGAAGAAAACAAAGGAAGAGGAGAAAAAAGAGAAGAATGAAGGGGGGATGGGGCAGAAGGAAGAAAGGCGAAGAACAGGAAGAGGAGCAGCAAGAGCAGGAAGACCATAAACAACCAGAAGAGGAAGAGGAAGAGGAAGGATATAAGCAACAGGAAAAGGAGGATAAGGAGGAACATAAGAAACTTGAAGAGGAGGAGGAAGAGGAGGAAATAGGAGGAGAAGAAAGTGAAGGAAACAACAGGAAGAGAAGGCAAAAGGAAGAGGACTGGAGAAGGCAACAAGAAGAAGAGGATAAGAAGGAAACAGGGAAAGGAAGAAAATGAGGAGGAGGTAACGGGAGAAGAAGCAGGAGGAAGAGGAGGAAACAGGAGGCAGAAGAAAAGGGAAGCAACAGGAGAAAGATGAGAAGAAAACAAGAGGAGGAGGAAACAGGAAACAGTAGGTAACAGGAGGCAACAGGAGGAGGAGGAGGAGGAAGAAATAACAGGATGAGGAGGCAGCAGGAGGCAGGAGGAGTCAACATTAAGAGGAGGAAGAGAAGGAAGTGGCAACAGGATGCAACAGAAGATGGCAGGAAGAGGGTAAAGCAACAGGAGCAATAGGAGGCAAGTGGAGGGAGCAAGCAGAGACAGCAATCGGAGGAGGAAAAAGGAGACAACAGGAGGCCAGAAAAAGCAACAAGAGAGAAGAGGAGGAGAACCAAGCAACAGAAGATCAGGATGCAACAAGAGAAGGAAGATGCAACCGAAGGAAACAGAAGAAAGAGAAAAAGGAGGAGAAGAAGGACACCGAAAGTAACAGCAGTGTGTAGTCTTCCTGGCAACCAGTCACTAGCGACACCCCTGAGTGATCAGCACTGTTTAAGGTGTTTATTAGCTCCCGGTATGATGGGATGCAGCTCACCTTCAGCTCCTTAGTGGATGACAGCAAGCTGGGGAGAGCCTTTTATCTACCTCAGCTACTCCATCCTGCCTCTAGCAGGAGATTTGTACAAGACAATACTCAGTTCTCTTCCAACCTGAGTTATTCTGTCATGCATTGAGTCTTTCCCATGAAGAGTTCATTGAAAATAGAATAGGCAGAGGAAGGAGAAAAGACAGAGAGGTAGAAGTAGAGAGATAAAATTTGCCAATATAACTACAGTAGTTCCTCTGAGCAATGTCTTCTCCATTTGAACGTCTGGTAACAAGATCTACTGTCGTAAGTAGCTGCATAAAACTATTTCCATCGAGCAAGCGCGTATAATCAGCTTGCTAGCACATACTCATGGTGCTGTTAATGAAGAACTGTGGAAAAAAAAAAGAAAATTCATTAAAAACCTAGCAATGCTGGAAATTCAGATTTTTTCTGATATTCCATTGAGTTCTTTTATTTTGAATTTACAGGTTTTTCCTAAAAATCTGCATTCAGGTCTTGATTCAGTTATTCATGCAGAGGTAGCCACTGCCCTGGGGTAGCTGAAGCATGCATGTGTCCCAGGAGATAGGGGAGCCCTTTCGGAGCATGAGCTGTTATGTAGGCAGAGTACCTCAGGAGAGGTGAAGTGCACTGTGCACTATATTAAACTCCAGCGGACAACGGTGCACAGTGCACTCACTTTGCTTCCCTCTGTGATTGAAGTTCTAGAAGAACAGAGTTTTTACTTTGTTCTTTTCTGGGCATATCCCTGTTCCCAGAGAGACTTTCACAGGAAAAATGTCACCATTTTCCCACTCTGTCCCCATTCTCTCCGCATAGCCACAAGCTGTTAGTATTGCTCTGCAGAGTGAGCAGGCTGTGGTGCCTGAAATCCACGGGGTGACAGTCCCAGGCAGACCCCTGTTGATCATCCACAATCTCCAGCAAAACTGGGAACCCACAGGTGAAAGGTCAGCCCTGGCCCATCCTCTAACACATTGCCCCATGCCCTCCTCCCCTCATCCCATGAAGAGCGCAGGCAATGTCGCATGGAATTGTGGGGGCAAGACCTTCAGCCCGACCTCAGCTTTGGAAGAAGAGCCCAACCTCCAGACACCGGCATTGAAGAAATCCCCTTTTATTAGAGAGAAGCGCCATGGGATGCTCCCTGTACCATTGTGCCAGACACACGAGAACACGCCTCTGGGTCAGACAGGCTGGATTCATGCCACTGGGGAAGTGGAGTGGATGCTGACATGGACAATAATACTTATCCTAGATAAAATGGCAAAAGTGCAGGAGGTTCCCAACATGAACTGGTAATTTATTCTGTAAACAAATGATCAAGTTAATGCTTCTGAGAAACAGCTGAATGAATCAGCTTCCTTAAATGTCTTTAAGCTCTTGGTTCCTCAAGCTGTAGATCCAAGGGTTCACTGATGAAGGCACCACCGAGTACTGAAATGCCATTACCACGTCCAGTGATGCGGACAACAGGGAGAGAGGCTTCAGGTAGGCCGACTTGGCAGTGCTGATAAACAGGGAGACCGCAGAAAGGTGACAGAGGCAAGCGGAAAAGGCCTTGTGCCTTCCCTTCTCATAAGGGATCCAGAGCACAGCCCTGAAGATCTACACATAGGATAACACAATGAAAACAAAACATCTAAATTCCACAAAGATGCTAACCACAAGAAGGCCAGCTTCCCTGAGGTAGGCATCTGAGCAGGAGAGCTTGAGGATCTGGGGGATTTCAACAGAAGAACTGGTCCACGGCATTCATTTGGCAGAGTGGTAGTGAAAATACATTGGCAGTGTGCATCACAGAAGTGAGTAAACCACCACCCCAGGCAGCTGCTGCCAGGTGACTATAATCTCTTCTGCCCACAAGTGCAGCGGTCCCATAGTGCAGGGGTTTGCAGATGGCAGTGTAGCAGTCATAGGTGAAAATAGTAGGAAGAAAATAGGCCAGGTTGAACGGCACTCTGAGCAACATGGTCTAGTTGAAGATGTCCTTGCTCACTGAAGGGGTGTTTGACTAGATGACCTCTACAGATCCCTTCCAACCTAAACAATTCTATGATTCTGTGATTCCCCTGCCATAGAGAAGGGAAAGAAAAAGACCTGTGCAGCACATCGTGAGTAGGAGATGGCCCTGGTGTCCCATAGAGAATTGACCATTGCTTTGGGAACAGTGGTGCAGATGGAACCCAGGTCAAGGAGGGAGAAGCTGAGAAGGAAGAAGTACATGGTGGTGTGGAGGCGGTGGTCAGAGACTATGGCAGTGATGATAAGGCTGTTGCAGAGGAGGGGAGCCAGGTAGATTCCCAGCAAGAGATGGAAGTGCAAGAACTTCAACACATTTGTGTCTGAGAATGCCAGGAGGAGGAACTGGGGGATGGAACTGCTGTTGGACATTTGCTGCCTCTGGGCATGGAAACCGCTGAAAGGAGGAAAAATCATTGACAATTTGAGGGAGACTTTTCAGAGCAAAACCAAAGTCATTTCCTACAGAACCTCCTGTTGCTACACACCCCACCTTCCAGTTTTCCTTTTCTCGGACACCTTCATTCAGCGCCATGGATGAAGCTCTGGTTTGGTGTTGATTGAATTGTCTGTAAGGAGCTGGGCCTCTGTCCACTGGCTGACGAGGTGTCAGCCCTGCTCTGCAGAAGCAAGTTCATGGAACAGTGGAAGCAGGGGCCAGTCCTGGTGTTCAGATTTGTCAGCGGTTATAGCATTCCTGTGCTTTAGCTGTGGCACCTCTGTGCTTACCTGTGGGGCTTTCTGAGAACACAAATACTTGTGTCTGTAGGAGACAGATTTGCATTCTGGAAGGAACCACACAGCTTGGAAGGACGCCTCAAGGAGACACAGAAGTGCTTTAATGATGGTAGCCCACTCAGGGAAAACCAGCTTATTACCCAGCCCCACAGACTGCATTGTCCACAGCCACACAGAGGAGAGGAAAGCTGGGACACTTGTTCCCATGGACACACCTGCAGGAAAGGACCCACAAGATCACTGTGTGACTCTGCAGCTGAAACTCCCTTCTCCAGACAGCATGAGTGTGCGCACTCCCCTGAGCTCTACAGAAAGAGGAGCTTTCAGGAGAGAAACTTGGAGAAAGTGGAAACTCACGGGAAAGCTCCACAGAAAAAAGGAAGCAGAGAAGAGGTGGGTGCAAGGATTGAAACAAAGGAGGAATTCAGAAGTAGGTTTGGGTTTAGGGAAATCAGAGCTGCCCTAGAGCTGACATTTGCAAGGGAGCTCAAGGGCACAACGATGAGCTCTTAATACTTCAAGAAAAGTTAAAGAACAAAGTAAGATTATGTGTGGCCACTGCTGAATTTTCTAAGAGAATTTATAGAGATGTGTGATGTACTCTTGGCCTTTGTCTTCACCAGCAAGATCTCCCAGTTCCTTTGGCCTAAGAGGCAGAACTGCAGAAGAAATCCAGCATTGGATGAAGATCAAGTCAGGGGTTACTTAGATAAGGGCAACCCTTAACAGTCCACTGGACTAGACGGGACATAGCAGGTCTTCTCAGAAGCGTTTTGGAAGCTCATCATGAGTGGAGAAAGCTAAAAGTACATCTTGCATACATCTTCTAAAAAGACTCAAGAGATGAGCAAGGGAATTCTAGGCTGTGGTGACAGAGGCCAGGAGCTGTGTGGCTGGGCAGCAGCTTTGTCGGAAATGCTCTAGTGGTCTTTGAATTTCATTAGGCAAAACGTGAGCCAGCAGAAAAGGCCAACAGCATCCTGGGCTGTATGAGCAAGACCACAGACAGAAAAAGTGATTATCCCCCTGGGTTCAGCACCTTTTACACCATACCCTGCACAGTGCCAGTGGGACATTGACCAACAGGAACCAGTTCACTGGAGGGCCACTAAAGTGGTAATCCTCGAATTATTCATCAAGTGTTTGTTTGATTTCCTTAAGGATATCAGTACCTAAAACAACAAAAACATTAATCTGTCAAAATATAATTATCTGCAGCAGAACAATCTGCATCTGTGATAGCCACTTTGGACAATACCAGTTTTATCAGTATTTGCAATAGACAGCATGATACCCAAACTAAAAGTCCAGTTCAGATGAAGGATGGTCTTGCAAAAGCCACCATGTGTGTCCCTGGGTGGCAAGGACACTGCTGGTTACCATCTCCAGAAGGTGGCAGAGGCTGGATGCCCTTCTCAGGACAGACTCCTTGCCAGGAAGCCACAGGCATGGAAGTTGCTCACCTGGTCCTTACTGGCAATTCACTCGGTATCTGTTTTGATGTTTTTGGTGCTTTTCTGTGACTACTCTTTCCACACAGAAGATCATAAAAAGGTAATCATTTTGTAAGAGGTGGTCATGATGGCCCTGTTATGGCCACGAAAGCTCACCATGAGCTCTGGAGGCAGCAAGGAATATCATCAACAGCAGCAGGAAGATCCAGGAAGCTCAAGGGCTGTTCTGAAGAGTCAGTGTCCCTGAGCAGCAGTGATTGTCTGCGTGTAGATCTGAGAGAGAGGATAAGGGAGTGTCAGTGAGAAACAATGAAGCTGACGACTTTAGCAAATCCTTATAACTATGTCTGAGCCCTAAATGGAAACCTGTGGATGTCTGCAGGTAGAGGAGGAGAAAGAGGATTGTCCTGAGAATTTTGCAGGAAGAAAGGTCCCTCCTGTGCCAGTCAGGGATGTTAAAGACTTTTCTACCTTGTGTGATACCTCAGCATTTCACGTGGGGAATGGCCACTGCTGGGGTAGCTGTGCTCAGTCATCCACATGAGCCGACCTTGTTGACTAGCACACTTCGATATAACCTCTCCAGTCGCATTGACTGGCAAGAGTGTAATTTGCTCAAGTAACCCCTGGCTTCATCCCCATCCACTGCTGGCTGTTCCTTTCCAGAGCCCTGCCTCAAAGCTCAAAGGCCTGGGAGAACTTGCTGGTGGAAACTAAGGCAAAAAGCACATAGATCTACCTAAACCTGCTCTTACCAAATTCAGCAGCGGTACTGCATTCTCTCTGTTTCTCCTTTAAGTTTTCCTGATGTATGAACAGCTCTTCTTAGTTCCTGTTGCATTCCCTTCAGAGTTTCAATTCAGTTTTTATCAGGATCACTGCTGTGCTTGGAGGATGCTATCCTTGAAGACAAGGTATATCCAGGCACCTTGTGAAAATGATTGCTGTATTCCTTGACTGTTATCATCAAAGGAGTGAGTAAATACCGCTGTATGATGTGCTTTGTGTTATGCAATGCCTACATCTTTTGGATGATGCTGTCTGAGGTGTCTGTCACACAGCTGCTCTGAATGGGCATTGCTTTCCTGTAGGTCCTGTGCTGTCCCTGTCAGCTCTGACATCTCATGGAGCTCTGTGAGCCTCAATTTGAACACAGAATGGAGTAAATACCCTAAAATCTGTAAGGCAATGTGGGAGTGACCAGGAGACAACTGCCAATACAGTCAGTGGTGATCTAGTAAATACAGCACTAGCAGAAGAGAGAGATTGAGCTCTCACTATGGCGAATGACTCGAATCCTTCTCATGAACAACACTATAAACTGCCCTGAACTTCATGAGTAGGGGCAGCTTCACTTGCCCTGATTTGGGGCATAAGCTGTCATTTCAGTTGGCCAAAGGATATTCCCAACAACCTCCAAGAGGATGTCAACAGATATTGCCCTGTCTCTATGACCTCTGCTCCATTTGAGTTTGCAGGTATCTGCTCATCACTTCAACCACTCCGAGAAGTTAAATGTCATGAGACATTTGCATCTGAACAGCTCACTCCTGGCTTCCATCTCAATAAATTAGCAAGGGAGCTGAGAATAGGAGCTCACATGCAGGTTCCTGTTTAATGCACAGCTGAAGGGAGGCAAGAGGAATCCCATCTCCTGTGGGCTGCTGAAACCATTAGAGGGAGCTGAATCGTCTTTGAACCCCAGGACTACAAACCCAGGTTGAAATGCCTTGACTGACTCAGCTGAATACCTTCCCTCAGCAAGGATAATGGAGATCCCTGCTTGCCCTGTTCTGGCTGTGCTGTCTAAAGACGGGACAAGAAAAGATGATTTTTGGAGCTAAGACTTTTGCTGATAAGAAAAATGCCACTGCTGAAGGAAGTGTCTTTCCCAGCTGAGGGAAAGAATACCCGTGACTGCTTCAGCCTGTTTCACAGTAGGTTCCCTTGGAGCCCCAGGGACATGACAAGGAAGCCCAGAGAGGGCAGAGAAAGTGTCTTGTTGGGCTGGTCCCCTGCTTCTGAGCTGGGCTGGGCCCCTGAAATGGAGGGAGTGCATCGCAAGTGGGCAGAACGATCTCTCTGCAGCTCTGCCCAGGAGCAGTTCCTCTGCAAAGCACAGCAGGGCTGAGGGCACTGCCTGCAGGCACTGAGGGGAGAGAAGTGAGGCAGAGAGAGGTTAAAGGCAGTTTGGAGTCAGAGGATGTTGAGAGATCAGTGGGAGAGAGATCTTCAGAGTCCTTAACAGGTTAAGTCTCTGGCTGCAGGACAATGCGGGTGCAGTTCCTGGAGGGATCTTTTAAAGCTGGTACATTCCACAATTTATAGGATTTTTCAGGATGTCTCTCAGAGTGTCTCTATTGTAGAACAGAAGAATAATCTGCTGCTGAACAGGGATTTCCCACTGCACCATTAGAGGGACAGGGCATGAGGCCTGCCTTCTGCTGGGAATGACTGCAGGGGTGTGCAGCCAGGGGTGCCCAGGGATGACCTTCAGAGCAGGGTCCCTGCACCCCAGGCGCTGTGTGCTGGGGCAGGGACTCTTTCACATGCCACGGTCAGCACTCAGCCTGCCCAGAGATCTCCTCATGGCACTGCAGGAAGAAGCTGTGGGTGGAAGGAGTGACTTCTGGCAGGGCAGGGTCCTTCTGCTGTCGAGAGGGTGCTGCATGGGTCAGGACTGCTCACAGCTCCAGATCACCACTATGGAACACCCAAGGGGATATTTAAAGAGAAATGTCAAGGCAGTGATTATTATAAAGATAAAGCAATTTCCCCAGTCTCTGTTTTCAGTGTATTACTCTGAAAGCTGTGGACAGGAAGGAGGGTGGGTATTGGGGGGGGGGGGGGAAGAGAAATAGAGAAGGAGGTTTTCAAGTTTAAAGAAGTCATTGGGGCTCTTGATCTGTAATTTCAAGTGGTCAGCAGGTCTGTTAATAAGCTCCGTAACTTTTCCCATGGACAACACCAGCATCACATTTGCTGGCCCCATTTGGGATGTTCTGACCTGCCTTTTTCCACCTGCAAACTGGAGCTCGCACCCAGACAGTGCCCTCCAAGAAGTCAGGTTTCTGCAGAACTCGGTGGAGTGTGCAGGGGTTGGGATGGGATCTGTGAGCACTGACAAGGAAAGGACATGGCACAGGGAATCACTTCTCAGAAGGAAAATCAGGCAGCAGTGTTACAATCAGGGAATGAGAGGAAAATCAAACCAGAAATGGTGTGGGAGGGAGAATTCAGAAAGCTCTGTATTACTGCCTCCAACGCAGATGCCTCCCTGTGAGCAAGGCCCCTTGTCCCCTGTCCCACCCAGTAAAGCCTCTGCCCTCAGGGCTGTGGGCTCCAAGGCATCAACCACCTCCTCAGCAGCCAGAGCTGCAGCAGAGCTGTGCTGCAATTCTCCAGCCACGGGTCCACTTCCCTCCGCAGAGCACAGGGGCTGACAGCAACTGGCTGGCAATGTTGGTGTCTGGGAGGTGGCAAACACAGCTGGGTCAGGGTAACACTGTCCTGAGCGCCCGGCTGCCTCTGCCCTTGCCTCTCTCAGACAGACCCTCACTGCATTTTTCCTTGTTTCTCTACTTGTCTGTGTTATTGCTATTGTCATCCTGTTGTTGCTGTCAGGCTATGTGGGGATGGGTGTTTCAGCTGCAGAGTCACCCACTGATCTTGTGGGTCCTTTCCAGCAGGTGTGTCCATGGGAGCAAGTATCCCATCTTTCCTCTGCTCTGTGATGCTGCTGACAATGAAGTCTGTTGGGCTGGGGAATGAGCTGGTTTTCCCTGAGTGAGCTACCATCATGAAACCACTCATGTGTCTCCTTGAGGTGTCCTTCCAAGCTCTGAGCTGCCCTCCACAATGCAAATCTGTCCCCTAGCATCTTTGTGTAATCTGAAAGCCTCGTGTAGAAGCACACAGATGCTATGACAATAGAAATGCTTTTGGGTTGGTGAAATGAGCCATGGGTGTCCTGGACTAGAAATGGGCTGCTGAGACCCTGAGAAAAGGTGAGGCATTTCATTGTCTGAATGGATCCCTCTGCTCTCAGGAGTATCTGCTGCGTTTTCACAGAAACAGAGTAGTTTGATTGCCCCCAATCTCAGAAAGGTGCAAGCCGAGGGCATCTCAGACAGAGGGACAGACCAGCTCCCCTCAGTCTGCTCTGATCCAAAGGCAATCCTTTTACCTTGCAGGATCCAGTCTGTTCTCTCTGAGTGCAACAGAAACACTGAGACTTACTGACATCCCAAAACAATCCTCAAATAAAATCGGGGAAATATTTCTTTAAAGAAACTTTTACTCCAACTTCTGCAATCCTCATTCCTTAGCACTGGGAGAGCAGATGTTTACAGCCCTTCGGCAATGATGGTAGTTTTAAGTGACAAATTTGAAAGCCAGGACGGCCCCCTGCTTCTACTCTTCCCATGAACTCACTCCTGCAGAGCAGGGCTGACACCTTGGCAGCCTGTGAGCAGACATCTGTCTCCTCACAGCACATTCAGCCTGAACCAAACCAGAGCCTGAGTCATGGATGTGAAGGAAGGTCTCCTAAAAAAGGATAAATAGGGGATGAGGTGTTGTCCTGGGTTTGGCCAGGACAGAGTTAATTTTCACCAGAATCCAGGATGGGACACAGCCGGGTGGGCTGACTCAACCTGGCCAAACAGAGCAGGGTTATCCATACCATGTGCCGTCATGCTGGGTTACGGTGGGGAGGAGTGGGGCAGTGGGAACTCACTTGCGGCACAGTAGTTCGCTGCGCCGGTCATGGAGGGCAGCTCTGTGGGTTGTGTGGTTTGTGCTGTGTTTTCCCTTTATCTGTATCAATGTTGTTTCATGTTCCCTTTGTTTGATGTTCTGTTAAACTGCCCTTATCCCGACCCACCAGTTTCTGCCTGTTTCTTTCCATTCTCCTATGCACCCTGGCGGGGGGAGGAGTGGCCACGTGGTGCTTTTGTTGCCGGCCGCAGCCAAACCACAACATTAAATTTGGTGCCCAAGCATGGGACGGGGATAACGGCAGGGCTGAGCAGTGTGTGTTAAAACAGCTTTCTTAGATTTTGTTAAATTTTGTTATACACCTTTATTGTGTTAGTTAAGTAGTCGCCGGTAAAAAATGTTGCTGACTTTGATCAGATGGCTGTGATATTTGAATCCTTATTTGCAGTATGTATTCACTGCTATGCTATTCATCATCGCTGGGAAAAAGATCAGGATGATAATATTGATGTAATGTACAATATCGACTTATGACATGATAACATCACTTTGCATTAAATTAGGCTTTTATTTGCATGCGGCACTGAGATAATTTCCATACCTCGGATCCTATGTCTTAGAATTTGTTAATAATCAAACCCAATCTGTGGGGAAAACCGGAGAGTATATCTTTCCCCACTCTTTCGCCCCGCCCCCCCTCTCCTTCAGGCTGGTCCTAACGGCTTTTGAGAATTTCAAGTACCCGTGGGATGCTCAGGGCAGCTGGCTCCTATTGTTAAGCCTCCTGAATGGGTTTTGGGTCTTGTTTAGGGTTAAGCAAGTAGTTAAGAAAACCATGCAGAGACCTGCCCCGGGGCTGGATAGCTCTGAGTGGCTGGGTGTGTGGGACAGCATGGGCGAGTACCTAGGGCAGTGGGCACCCCCCATGTTTTTTGAACTCACCCCTGATCAAGTACAGAATCTAAACAATCTAGTAAAATATCTGCAAAAACTGTTCTGCCACCCTGGGAACTGCAGAGAGACACAAATCACAGCAATGTGCTGGGGTCTGGCCCATGCCTACCAAGCCCTGTTCAACCTGATTCAGTGCGCTAAATGGGAAAGGGGGGGAACCGAAGCGGCAAGCACTGCGACTGGTGCTGCCTTCCCAGCTGGCCCTGCAGCCCCTCCAGCCCAGCAGGTAGTCACAGCCCCCCCGACCAGCACCACAGCTGCTGCAGCCACTGGCGTTGTCCCGGTTTCCCCGGCGGGCACAACAGTTGCTGCAGCTCCAGCTCCAGCCCCAGCTCCAGCAGCAGGCATCGTGGCTGAGCTCAATAACCAACCTATGTCAGTAGCAGTCGCCCCTGCAAAACTAGAGAAAGACACAAAGAGAGCAGATCGCTCCGGGAGGGATGACGATGAGCCAGGGTCATCGCAGGAGACAGAGACAGAGATCATCACCCGGTCCCTGTCCCTGAGCAAGCTGTGAGACATGCAGAAAGATTCCAGCCACCACCCAGGCGAACACATTTTCACCTGGCTGCTGCGGTGCTGGGATAACGGGGCCAGCAGCTTGGAATTCGAGGGCAAGGAAGCCAAGCATCTGGGATCCCTGGCCAGGGAAGGGGGCATTGACAAGGCCATTGGAAAAAGGAACAAGTCCTAAGCCTCTGGAGGAGACTTCTGTCAGGCGTGAGGGAGAGGTACCCATTCAGTGATGATGTGGTATGCTATCCTGGCAAGTGGACCAATATGGAGAGGGGTATTCAGTACTTGAGGGAATTAGCTGTGCAGGAGCTGGTTTACTATTAGCCAGACGATAAGCAGGTACCCACAGACCCAGATGAAGTCCAGTGCACAGCATCTATGTGGAGGATCTGAAGGGTGGGTGTCAGGAGGATGGGGCCAAGCTCTTTTCAGTGGTGCCCAGTGACAGGACAAGGGGCAATGGGCACAAACTGAGGCACAGGAAGTTCCGTCTGAACATGAGGAAGAACTTCTTCCCTCTGAGGGTGACGGAGCCCTGGCCCAGGCTGCCCAGGGAGGTTGTGGAGTCTCCTTCTCTGGAGATATTCAAGACCCGCCTGGACAAGGTCCTGTGCAGCCTACTGTCGGTGACCCTGCTTCGGCAGGGGGTTTGGACTAGATGACCCACAGAGGTCCCTTCCAACCCCTACTATTCTGTGATTCTGTGATTCTGTGATGTTTGTGTGGAGTGCACCCTCCTCATATGCCAACTCACTGGCTGTTGTAAACTGGAAAGGTAAGGAGGCACCAACAGTGGATGAGGTGGCTATCCGACGCAGGCAATATGAAGAAAGCCTTTCTTACTCCCTCATTTCAGCTGTGTATAAATTGTCCCAGACGGTCCAGCTACTCAAACAGAGTATTTACTACTCCCCACCTGTGCAGACCCGCATCTCAGCTATTAGGAGCAAGCGTTCCTCTGCTCAGGAGAGAGAATAAAGAGGTTACACACCATGGGTCACCCTGTGATTTTACCTGCGTGACCACGGAGAGAACATGAGGAAGTGGGATGGAAAACCCACCGCAAGTCTAGAGGCACGAGTGCGTGAGTTGCGAGGTAAAACAATCACCAAAGGGGATTCTGTTAGGAAAAATGCCGCTCCAGTTTCCAGCAGTCAGCTCTCCAGACCAGGTAGACAGTTTGATCTTGATTCCGATCCTCTGGAGGGGACCTTCAAGTCATTTTTACAGCAGGTGAGCAGCAAATTCTCTGACCAGGATTAGAGGGGCCCTGCCTCCAGCCAGGTGGAGGAAAGGGAGAAACGCGTTTATTGGACGGTGTGGATTCGGTGGCCTGGCACGTCAGATCCACAAGAGTATCAAGCTCTAGTGGACACTGGTGCACAGTGTACTTTAATGCCATCACATTTCAAAGGGTCAGAGTCTATTTGCATTTCTGGGGTGACAGGGGGGTCCCAAGAGCTGAGTGTATTGGAGGCTGAAGTGAGCCTCACTGGACAGGAGTGGCAGAAGCATTCCATTGTAACTGGCCCCAAGGCTCCGTGCATCCTTGGTATAGACTATCTTAGGAGAGGGTATTTCAAGGACCCAAAGGGGTATCGGTGGGCGTTTGGCATAGCTGCTGTGGAGACGGAAGAAATTAAACAGCTGTCCATTTTGCCCGGTCTCTTGGAGTATCCTTCCGTTGTGGGGTTGCTGAGGGTTGAAGAACAACAGGTGCCAATCGTGACCACAACGGTTCACCGGCAACAGTATCGCACTAACCAAGACTCCCTTCTGCCCATTCATCAGCTGATCCACCAGCTGGAGAGTCAAGGAGTGATCAGCAAAACTCGCTCACCCTTTCATAGTCCCATATGGCCAGTGAGAAAATCTTCTGGAGAGTGGAGACTGACAACAGACTACCGTGGCCTAAATGAAGTCACACTACTGCTGAGTGCTGCCGTGCCAGACATGCTAGAACTTCAATATCAGCTGGAGTCAAAGGCAGCCAAGTGGTACGCTACAATTGACATTGCTAATACATTCTTCTCCATCCCTTTGGCAGCAGAGTGCAGGCCACAGTTTGCTTTCACCTGGAGGGGCATCCAGTACACCTGGAATTGACTGCCCCAGGGGTGGAAACACAGTCCCACCATTTGCCATGGGCTGATCCAGACTGCACTGGAAAAGGGTGAAGCTCCAGAACATCTGCAGTACATTGATGACATCCTTGTGTGGGGTGACACAGTGGAGGAAGTTTTTGAGAAAGGGGAGAAAATAGTTCAGATCCTTCTGAAAGCCATTTTCGCCATTTAGCGAAGTAAAATGAAGGGACCTGTGCAAGAGATCCAGTTTTTGGGGATGGGCGCCGTCAAATCCCAATGGACGTCATCAACAAAATAGCAGCTATGTCTCCACCAACCAGCAAAAGGAAGCACAGGCCTTCCTGGGTGTTGTGGGTTTTTTTAGGATGCACATCCCAGACGCTGGGGCGTGTCAAACCATAGTCCTGCACTTGGCATTGCTCATCCACACAACACAGTGTCCCAGGTAGAGCCCTGAGTACCATATGAGGGACAAGATCTTGCTTCCAAGAGGCTGTGCGTCAGGTCTTGGCCCTTTGGCTCAATAAAGCACATCAGCAATTATTCAGCATCAGAACCACCTTTGTATATTACCTTTGTCTATCTGTCCTCACTGCCTCCAGTTTTCTTCTCTAACCAACCCCCAGGGAGGCTCTGTCACCGGAGTTCCTCAGTGTGACCTGTTAATGCTCCCTGAAACTTTGGAGTTTCCATTTAACTTTGACTGCTTGAGAAGTTTCGTCAGTTTCCTCTCAGTGTCTGAGGTTCACGGACTCCACATCAAACCCACCAGAGGGTTTATTAAAATACCTTGGGCTGCTCCTCTGCTGCTGAGCTGGGCTGGGCTCCTGGGACAGACGGGCATCATGGCACATGGGCAGCACTGTAGAGGGACAGCTCGGCCCAGGAGCAGCTCCTCTGCAAAGCGCAGCAGGGCTGAGGGCACTGCTGACAGGCACCAAAGGGAGATGAGTGAGGCAGAGAGAAGTTAAAGGCAATCGGAGGTGGGAGGATTGTAACCAGGGTGATAAAATCAGTTGACCATAAACACGAACTATGCTGCTATGTTCCTGGTACAGCCCTACCCATCTGGACATTAGGTCTGGGAACAGAGGGTCTAGTGTCTAGGTAACCATTAATGTTAAACAATAGTAGTGAAGGGGATTTTTAATAGAAATAGCATTATAGTACCTATCTATTGTGTAAATTAACTAAGGCAGAGAGTCTTGCATCTCCATACAAATGGGTTAGTTTTTGATAGGGGCTAGAAGTCGCCTAGAACTGGTCAAGACGACCCTGCTGTGTGGATGGGAGCCAGAAGAGAACTGAGTTTGCGCAGAAACAAAAGTCAATCAATAAACACTGTGATGAAGAGGATGAGCCTTCATCTTGGGACCCCCGACGACCACCACTAGGAGGCACTGCGCAAGTGCAGCTGGGAGGAGTATATGAAAATGACTTCTTGGAACTGCTTTTAATATGAAAGGGATAAGTTATGTAACCTAATGAATACGTATATTTTTGATCTATATAAACTGCACGGAAAAGGTATGAGGTATGCACGTTCGGTGGAATTATCCCCCGTGCATCTACCACTGCAGTAAAGAATGCCTGCCTTTTAACACTACATTGGTGTTACGAGGTTTTATTCCCGGATTTTCGGTGACAGGATGACTGAGAGCTCACTGGAAGCAAAATCTGCTCAGCCCTTGACACAGTAAGTCTCTGGGAATGTAGCTGCAGTTTCTGGAGGGAACTTCTAAAGCTGGCACAGCTAACAGATTATGGGATCTGTGAGGAAGACTCCCTGTCTAGGGGCTCTTTTTAGGCAGTTTGAATGACTGTGAAGCTGGGTGTGCAGCCAGGAGTGCCCAGGGCTGTCTTTCAGAGAAGGGTTCCTGTTCTCCGGGGGGCTGTGTGCTGGGGCAGGGACTCTGACGCCTGCCAGGGTCAGCACTCATCCTGCCCGGCCAGTTCACCACAGCATTGCAGGGAGAACCTGGGGGTGGAAGGAGCAATTTACAGTGGGGCAGGGTCCTTCTACAGTCACAAGGGTGTTGTGTGGGTCAGGGCTGCTCACAGCTCAAGATCACACCCAGGACATTTACCAGGGAAATTTCAGAAGCAGATCAAGGCAGGGGTTACCTGGAAAGAAAAGTGCTTTCTGGGTTTGGTGCTTTCAGTTTCCTGCGGTGAGGGTCGGAGGAAATGGTCATGGAGTTGTCAGGTTTGCACAAAGACCGTGATCCATACAGCATTAGAGTGACTGATGAACAAGGTTTGCAAGGAAACTGATTCAGTCACTTCTCCCTTTTCCTCTGCCTACAGGAAGCATGAACATCCCCTTGGTGTCTTTAGGACTTGCCAGCATGGAGATGCCTCTGGGCAGTGCCCTGCTGTAGGAGGTGTGAGCAGGGCAGAGCTGAGCACACAGCAGGTGGGATGGGATCTGTGAGGACACTCAGTGACAGAGAAACAGCTCTCAGCAGGGACTGCTCCAGGCAGGATAGACATGGCCAGGGGGTTGGGGAAAACTGCAAACAAGCACTGGGGTAGACTGTCTTACGGCAGCGGTCTTTTGGTCCCTCACTGTAGAGTCTGCTGGGTGTTACATGCTGGGCAATGATCTGACTCTCCCTTTAGGAAATCCGATCCTCAGGACCCCTGCCCATCTGCTTTGCCTGTCCTGTCAGCTTGTGAGCTGCTCCCCAGATCCTAGGAAGTGCTGAGCTTTCCCTTGGCGGTCAGTCATCTTCTACACTGTACAAGTGAAAGCACAGGGCAGATAGGATAATTACTAAAGGACAATGCTGCTCTCCAGACACTGCGCTAAGACACAGAGAGGTAGATCCTTTTGCTGGTCCCGTCTCAAGAATCTTTACATGTTCAGTCATAAAAATGAGGATTTCTACCCCTGCAAAGATCACTCACCAGATGTGATGTTGAAAAATAACAAACACGGACAAAATATTAGAAATAAATGCTAGACCTCTTTTCCGCAGCCCACAATCTTCAGAGTCATGAATGCAGATACTGAATTTTCCATTAAGGGGTAATTACATCTTACATCCCTTGTCAACAATGGAGCTGTAACAAACCAACTCCCATGTCCCCACTGTGGAAAGGCAAAGCTAGTTCTTTGGCAGCGCTCAAGGAGAGCTCCCCACAGCAAACTCAGCCAGCAGAAATCAGAGAAAGGAAAAGCGTTTCAGCTGGTGGAGGGAGTGACTGAATTCAACGAAAAACTGAGTGGCTTTCCTCAGAAAAGTCTGTTCAAACTGTTCCCTGTCATTTCCTTTTTTTGAGCAGTGTCCTCACAACAAGAAACAGCAAATGTCCAACAGCAGTTCCATCACCGAGTTCCTCCTCCTGGCATTCACACACACACAGGAGCTGCAGCTCTTGACCTTCTGGCTCCTCCTGGGCATCTACCTGGCTGCCGTCATCAGCAATAGTCTCATCATCACAGCCACAGCCTGTGAGCACCACCTCCACACCCCCATGTACTTCTTCCTCCTCAACCTCTCTCCTCGACCTTGGCTCCATCTCCACCATTGTTCCCAAAGCCATGGCCAATTCGCTGTGGGACAGCAGGGCCATGTCCTACTCAGGATGTGTGGCACAAGTGTTTCTGTTTTTCTTGTTCCTTGGAACAGAGTGTGCCCTTCTCACTGTCATGGCTTATGACCGCTATGCTGCCATCTGCAAACCCCTGCACTGCAGGACTTTGCTGGACAACCGTGCATGCGTCCACCTGACCACAGCTGCCTGGGGCGGTGGGCATCGTAATGCTCTGCTGCACACGGCCAACACACTTTCACTACCATTCTGCCAAGGCAATGCCATGGACCACTTCTTCTGTGAAGTTTCCCAGATCCTCAAGCTCACCTGCTCACACTCCTACCACAGGGAAATTCATCTCCTTCTTGTTAGTGTCTGTTTAGCCTCTGGGGGTTTTGTTTTCATTGTGGTGTCCTATGTGCAGATCTTCAGGGCTGTGCTGAGGATCCCTTCTGAGCAGGGACAGCACAATGCCTTTTCCACGTGCCTCCCTCACCTGGCTGTGGTCTCCCTGTTTCGAAGCACTGCCATGATTGCCTATCTGAAGCCTCCCACCATCTCTTCCCCATCGCTGGATCAAGTGGTGGCTGTTCCGTACTCGGTGGTTCCTCCAGCAGTGAACCCCCTTATCTACAGCATGAGGAACAATGAAATCAGAGCTGCCCTGCGGCAAATGGTTGAATACTTGCTACTTCAGATTAAGAAGGCGCCCATTATTCCACTATGACTCCCACAGTGTCTCAGGAAAAGCCAGGGCTAACTTTTCTTCTATATCTATTTTTACGTAGTCAGGTTTTTTTGTTTGTTTGCTCATCTTTTATACCTGTGATTTTATACCTGTGTTTTATCTTTTATGCCTGTTTTATCTTTCATACCTCCCCATGGAGGAGCACCTGCAGTGGTCCTTGGGGCTGTCCCTCACCGCCTCGATGGGCACTCCCTCTCTGCTGCCTGCGAGTCAGGGTTGCTGCTTCCCGGGAACCACAGCCATGGACAGCAGGATGTGGCCTTTTCAGTACCAGTCTCTCCTCTCTTCCACACTGTCCTGCTGTCTCCCTGCATTTGTGTTACCTCTAAGGGCGAGTGTAACTTTTGACAGCCCATTATGTCCACAGTGTCTTCCCTGTGGCTGCAGGCAGGAGCAGCATTGCAAATTACTCTGTCAGAGCTGGCCTCCCTGCTAGCACCACTGTCACTAAAGGGACTCCTCGGGCAGGGCCGGAGGCTGGACACTTCTTCCAAAGCTCATGACTGGAATACACACAAGGAGCTGCTTCATGAAGAGCCCTAGTCATTTTCTGGGGGATTCAGGAGAGGGTCAGAGTCCCAGGGGGATCTGTGAGGGAGTAAGGGCTGGACCCAGAGCTGCCTCCTTGGTGGCACCTGTCCAAGCAGTCAGCAAAAGTTGTTTAACATACCTGTCAGGTGCTGTCCCACCTGCGGTGGGGCTAATGGCAGATGCCATCCTGGAGAGGAACTGGGAGCTGCCAGACAAATCGGGGGATCTCCAGGAGCAGTGTGGGAGTCTGGGTGGGGAGTGACTTGTACCTCACAAAATGAATGAGAACCCAAGGAGGAATCTTCTGGAAGAAAAGGCAAACTTGAGGAGACCAGAGGCTAAGGCGGGCTCTGCAATGCCAGGAGAGGCTGTGAGGAGCCAGCAGGCAAAGGGACACAAGACCAGAGCGTGGTTCAGGAACACCTCTTTGTAACCCCATGGACTGGATCCAGTGCAGCTCTCCCTTGTGCCATTGGAGACATCTCATGGTCCTGCCCAGCTCTGCTCTTGAATCTTGAGCCATCAAGGGAAGATGGAAAGTGCCTCAGCAGTGGTGATCCCCATCCAGTTGGTTCTGCTTCCCTCCTCCACCAGCATGGCCACTGAAGGCTCACCCTGTAGCCCCAGGGCACCATCGTCCCCTTGCTCTGCAGAGAAGCACTGCCAGCTTGGGACGCTGTGGGGAGCATGGGAAGGGACCCAGGGCAGCATTCACACACTCACAGGGTGAAAGACCCTCTGGTGAGCAGGGATGACTCTGGAACAGAGCAGGGGAGCATTTTTGTGCCTGCAGGCAGGAACTAATGAAATAAAAGTAACCTCTTTCTGCAGGCACCTGTTTAGGGGATGCTGCTCTGTCACCTGACTGGGACTCTTGTGCTGGCCTGGGGAGAGGGGTTGACACTGAGGAGACACAGTCAGGCTGTGGTGGGCAACTCCTGGACACAAGACCAGGGCTACTGGAGTATCACTGCCATCCATTTCCTCATGCCTTGGTGAACCTCCATCCCTGGGGCTGAGATCACTTCCTGCGCCCCAGCAGCTGCTATGCACTTCAGAGGTTCTGGGGTTGTGGGTTTAATGCCCAGAGCTCTCTAGCACCCTGCAGTGGGCACTGCTATGGGGCCAGTCCAGACTGGGCTGCTCTGCTGGACTGGGCTGGACAGCAGGCAGAGGAGGTGGAAATAGCTGAGGTAGGGATGGCCTGGGCTGGAAAAGGCCTGGGAAAGGACACCACCACTGTTAGCTGAGGTGTTTGTCCATGTAGGGCAAGGATACGCTCCAGTGGATGTGTGGGGCAGAGCTCATTCTCCCGGAAGGGAGCCAAAACATGCAGATGCAGGAGAGAGGAATTTAGTCTATGCCCTTGGGAGCATGGAGAGACTGAGAAGGTGCCCTGGGCATTCGTTACCTCCCCAGCTTCTCCCATCAGTTATTTCCAGCAATAGTTACTCACCCCACTTTATAGGTGAGGTTTGCTCTCTGGTCATCTTCTTCAGCACTGGTGAGGCTGCACCTCGATTACCATGTTCAGACCTTACTGTTCTCTACAGCTACCTGGAAGGCGGTTGTGGTGAGCTCGGTGTTGGTCTCTTCTCCCAAGTAACTAGCAGTAGGATGAAAGAAAATCACCTCAAGTTGCATCACAGAATCACAGAATCACAGAATAGTAGGGGTTGGAAGGGACCTCTGTGGGTCATCTAGTCCAACCCCCCTGCCGAAGCAGAGTCACCGACAGTAGGCTGCACAGGATCTTGTCCAGGCGGGACCTGAATATCTCCAGAGAAGGAGACTCCACAACCTCCCTGGGCAGCCTGGGCCAGGGCTCCGTCACCCTCAGAGGGAAGAAGTTCTTCCTCATGTTTAGACGGAACTTCCTGTGCCTCAGTTTGTGCCCATTGCCCCTTGTCCTGTCACTGGGCACCACTGAAAAGAGCTTGGCCCCATCCTCCTGACACCCACCCTTCAGATATTTGTAAGCATTTATAAGGTCCCCTCGCAGCCTTCTCTTCTTCAGGCTGAACAAGCCCAGTTCCCTCAACCTCTCCTCGTAGGGGAGATGCTCCAGTCCCCTCACCATCCTCGTAGCCCTCCGCTGGACTCTCTCCAGTAGCTCTTCATCCTTCTTGAACTGGGGAGCCCAGAACTGGACACAGTACTCCAGATGAGGCCTCACTAGGGCAGTGTAGAGGGGAAGGAGAACCTCCCTCGTCCTGCTGGCCACACTCTTCTTGATGCACCCCAGGATCCCATTGGCTTTCTTGGAAGCCAGGGCACACTGCTGGCTCATGGTTAACCTGGCGTCCACCAGGACACCCAGGTCCCTCTCCGCAGAGCTGCTCTCCAGCAGGTCCACCCCAAGCCTGTACTGGTGCAGGAGGTTGTTCCTCCCCAGGTGCAGGACCCTGCACTTGTCCTTGTTGAACCTCATCAGGTTCCTCTCTGCCCAGCTTTCCAGCCTATCCAGGTCACGCTGAATGGCAGCACAGCCTTCTGGTGTATCTACCACACCTCCCAGTTTGGTGTCGTCAGCAAACTTGCTGAGGGTACATTCTAACTCTTCATCCAGGTCGTTGATGAAGAAGTTAAACAAGACTGGGCCCAGTACTGACCCCTGGGGGACACCACTTGTTACCAGCCTCCAACTAGACTCAGCGCCGCTGATGACAACCCTCTGAGTTCTGCCATTCAGCCAGTTCTCTATCCACTTCACTGACCACTCATCCAGCCCACACTTCCTCAGCTTCCCTAGGAGGATATCATGGGAGACTGTGTCGAAAGCCTTGCTGAAGTCAAGGTAGACAACATCCACGGCTCTCCCTTCGTCTACCCAGCCAGTCATGTCATCGTAGAAAGCTATCAGATTGGTCAGGCATGATTTCCCCTTGGTGAATCCATGCTGACTACTCCTGATAACCTTCTTTTCTTCCACTTGCTTCGTGATGGCCTCCAGGATAAGCTGCTCCATCACCTTTCCCAGGATGGAGGTGAGGCTGACTGGCCTGTAGTTCCCTGGGTCCTCCTTCTTGCCCTTTTTGAAGATTGGAGTGACATTGGCCTTTCTCCAGTCCTCGGGCACCTCTCCTGTCCTCCAGGACCTCTCAAAGATGATGGAGAGTGGCTCAGCAATGACATCCGCCAGCTCCCTCAGCACTCGTGGGTGCATTCCCTCGGGGCCCATGGATTTGTGGACATCCAGATCACTTAAGCGATCCCTCACACAGTCCTCCTCGACCAAGGGAAAGTCGTCCTCTTTGTAGGCTTCTTCTCTTACCTCCGGGGCCTGGGATTCCTGAGGGCCAGTCTTAGCACTGAAGACTGAAGCAAAGAAGGCATTCAGTAGCTCTGCCTTCTCCGCATCCTCCATCACCAGGACATCATCAGGGGAGGTTTAGATTGTATAATAGGAAAATATTATATATTATATAGGAAAATATATATATATTTTATATATATATATCCTATATATTATATAGGAAAAATCTCATTACCGAAAGAGAGGTCAAGCACTGGAACAAGCTGCCCAGGGAAGTGGTGGAGTCACCATCCCTGGAGGTGTTCAAAAAATCTGTAGAGGTGGAATTTCACAACATGGTTTAGCAGGCATGGTGGTGACGAGTTGACAGTTGGACTTGGAGATCTTTTCCAACCTTCATGATTCTATGATTCAAGCTCAAGGAAGAGGAGACCACATATTGAAAGAATCTCAAGAAACCCCACAAGGACAAGTGTCAGTTTCTGCCCCTGCAGAGGACTCACCCCAGCCATGGCACAGGCTGGGGGCAGCCTGGCTGGGAGTAGCTCTGTGGGAAAGCTCTTTTTGGGCAGGGAGCTGGGCAGGAGGAAGCCATGTGTCCTGGCATCAAGGGGGAAGGGAGGGCAGAAGTGTTCTGGGCTTTATGACCCTGAGCATGGCTAGGAGGTGGAGGGAAGGCACTCCTTCCCCTCTACTTGGCACTTGCTAGACCACATCTGGAACTGGACACAGTTTCGGGAACTGCAGTACTGGAAAGGTGCTGGTAAGCTGGAGCAGGTTGAGTGAAGAGCCCTGCAGATGGTCAGAGGGCTGGATCACTTTCCCTGTGAGGAAAGGCTGGTGAAGCTGGGCTTGTTCAGCCTGGAGAAGGGATGGCTGAGGGGCACCTGACAGCCAGGGGGGTCTCATGTTTTGCACCATAAGGTCAGCCAAGCATTGGAACAAGCCCTGGTCACCCTCAGAGATTGTGAAGTCCTCTGTCCTTGCAGGATTTCGAGACTCAGCTGGATTAAGATCTGCACAGCCAGGTCTGACCATATACCTGACCCTGCTTTGAACAGAAGGTTCAACTACAGACCTCTCAAGGTTTACTCTGAATCGAAATTGCTGTATCATTCTGGAATCTCTGGTTGCATCTGGTCAGTAGGTGAGACAGCAATTGAGAGATTGGAGGTTTATAGGGCACGAATCCTCTTCTCTTTGATCTGATCATCGAAAACAAGTTGGGTAAACATCTCCTCCACTTGGTTTACGGTAAGGGAAGCCTTGGAGTCATGGTGTCAGACATTTCTACATTACACCTGAAGCTCATTGCACCTTGCCTGAATCACCTCAAAGGTCATGATATGGACTCTGAAGGTCCCACATGTAGGTTTTAGGCAATAAAGGAACGGAATCCCACCTGTGAATATTAAATATATTCGTTGTGTTCATGGACAGCAAGGAGTTTCTCCTTCTGGTACATTCCCTTGTCACACGGATTCTTCACCAGGAATTTGTCTCCTCCTCTTCTAGACAATCGCTTTCTGTATGCCTGTCTGCACTTTCTCATACAGGCTCCTTTTATATCTGACAGGACGTTTTGAGCCTCCTCCAGTGTAACTCACCCTCACAGCACTTTTCTATCACTTGCTTCTTTCACAGTCTTCTTCTTCAGGCACCTGACCAGCCCACCCACAGCATGGACATTAGCTCACTCCTGGGCTGCCCTTTTGAAATGAACCCCCTCCAAGTCCAAGTTCTAGGTGTAGTTCTGAACCTACATTGGTCCAAGGTGCAATCCTGGAGGTAGGGATAAAACCAAACAAGGTTCGATTCTCTCTGCGGTACTCCAGTGCTGTCCCAGCAGGCTCTGCATTGTTGTACACACCCACCCACCTTCAGACTGTTCCTTAGTGCCCACACTATGAACTCTTTTGCAGCACACTATGAAAATCCTTCTGGCTGGTTATCATACATTACACACCACTTTTGGGAATGATGAGCTGCAAAGCAAGCCTGCAGATTATCCCTTTTGCATCCAGGCCACAAGGGCAGCACATGGGACTCAAAGGAGGCCTAGGCAAGGAGCCCCATGCTGCTTGATGTCAGGTCTGCTCCGGAGGGGTTAGTTCTGATCTAGGTGTCCATGAGCCCTGCCTGCTCTTCAGCTTGCCGCAGACCGTGAAGTGGATGTAACAGAGGCGCCCATGCAGTCAGCACCCAGACATGTCCCATTCACCTGCCTCAACCCTCCCTTTTTTTGGACATCAACAGCTGATGACTGACTAGGGCTGGACTCTTTTACTCACCAAAAAAGGAAAACCGGATGAGGATGTCAATGCAGAGGGCAGCCATGGCTGCAATGGTCAAGCAAGAGAAGAAATACAAACAGCAGAATCACAGCCTTAGACTGAAGGAGAGCAGACTTCAGCTTGTTCAAGATCTGCTTGGCAGGATCCTGGAGAGCCCAGATCCATGAAGTCTTCCATGAAGATGAACAGGAAGCATTTGGCTGAAGAGAGCAAGGACCACGAGGCAGTGCACAGAGTTGAAGGGCAAACAGACTGGCGATGAGGCAGATAGAGACATGACCTCTGTGTGCAAAGATGGAGCCAGAAAAAACAGTCTCAACAGGGCTGGAACTAGTGATGGATTAGAAGGGCAATGACAAGGGCTGTTGTCACTTCCCTGGCTGCAGCAGGAGTCAGCTGAGGAAAGAGCAGGCTGAGGGCTACATGTAACGACAAAGACATGGAAAAAGCTGTGGAGTTCAAGCTTCCTTTACCTTGCCTTTTTCCAGGAAAAACCCATCCCAGGTCTCCCTTGTCCCCAGATGGATCCCTTAAGACAGTTCAGACACACACGAGTCCATGGAAGAAGACGGGATACTCCCAGGGGTGCTGGGGAAGCGAGATGTCTTACCGACTGCTTGAAAAAGTCACTGCAATGTAGGCACGACGAGATTTGTGCAAAACCAATTGTCCAACAATTAGAGTATTTCACTGCTTCATATGCTTCCCCTTATCACATGAGGGAGCCTGATACCTCAGAGGGACTCTGTGCAAAGAGTTTGAAGTGGCATGGCCAGAGCTGTGCAGGGATCTTTTGGGGAACACGGCTCCGTGCTTGAAACAATATTCCCTTTTGATGCTGCAGGCCTGATGCGACAGAAACAGTCAGAAAATTTTGACAAAATAATGAAATAATGAGGAAGTAAAGAAAATCATCTTAAGTGAAGAAATACTTTAATATAATTTTCAGCTTTTCAAAGTCTTCCTGTTCTTGTCCTCCTTGCTTTGGTATGTTTCGATTTAATATACCAGTCTGAGAGGATTTTGTGATCTTTTATTTTTTTAGTAGGAAAAGCCATTTCCAAAAACTGATCTGGGATGCAGTACAGAGACACGGGTGCCTGGTGCCTGCTGAGGTGCTCTAGGACCCTCTGCCCAGGCTCTATCAGCAGCTCCCGAGGGGCTCTGGTCTTCTGCAGAAGACCTCCTGTTCTGTCAAACAGTGGCCAGTCCCAGGCAAACACCTTAGCTACACCAGTGCCTCTACAAGTGGCACTTAATGTCCATGGTCAGACAACTGAGCTCTGCCTGGAAAGGGGAAGAACTGCTTGCAACTTTAAAAAAAAAATGAGACCCTTTTCAACAGCTCAGATGTTGAATACTTTTACTGAAAGTGGTTTCCTACCATGCCAAAATGGGAATTTCCTGTAAGTTTATCAATCACAAGAGAAGAAAGATTGGTCTTCCCCTCTACTTGCATTGCCAGGACTCTGGCCATTGTACTGTGTGTTTAATATCTCAAATCTTTCCACTTGTCCTGATAAAATGACCAGGTCTAAAGGCATCTGCTCAGCAGAATATCTGGACCTATGCTCTTCCCATTGCTGTCCTGTTCCACCTTCTGCTTACTCCTTGCTGAGTCAGGGCCCTCTCAACCACCCAGGCGCTGCTTTGAGCTTCAGGGAAGTGGAAGCCTGCCCTTCTAAAGACAAGTAGCCTAATTATCTCTTCAGTCGACTCATACACTGTGTTCATATCCATCCTTTCCTATCACTCTGTCTAAAACATTTCTAGTGAATATATCCCCTGTGCATGGTGAGCCTTACTGGAGACAGCTTGAACGTAGCATACAGTTGAGGAGTGTGGCTGGTTGTTAAACTTTGCCATGCTTTCCTGCTGTTTGTTGTTAATGAAGAGAAATGCAGCTGTGCCTGTGTGCAGCCAGGTCTCTAAGGAAAGCGGGTGGGAGCTCATGCAAGACAGGCTGTAACTTCCAGCTGCAGACTTGGAGGGAGAAGTGTGATGCCAGGAGAAAGGATGCGAGTCTCAGGGGACCCGTGAGAGAAAGGGTGGCACTGGGGAGGTGTGGAGGAATGTTGTCCATGCAGCGCCTGACCTGAAGGAGCCCACTTTTCCTACTCCATTGAAAAACTCTCTACATCAATATCCATGTTGTTCATACATTTTCTGTGAGTAGAAAAAAAAAAAAAAGACTTCAAAGGAGAAATTAATCTTTTATTAGCTGTTGATATGATTCTGTCTCTTGACTGCACTCCTGAAACTTCTACCGTTAGCTGCCCAAATCTTGACACTTGCGGAAAATAACGCACAGGGGTTGGCTTCTCGTCTTTTAATGAACCCCATAGTGTATTTCATGTTGAGACCATGTGCCTCAGACACTGAGAGGAAGCTGAAGAAACCTCTCAAGAAGCCAAAGTCAGATGCAAACTTCAGATTTTATTGGAGCCATAATGGGTCCCGCTGAGGGACATTACTGACAAAGCCTCCCCTGGGGCTGCTTAGAGCAGAAAACTTCAGGCGGTTACAAGAGGTAGGCAAAGGCAAGGAAAAGGTGGCTCTGAAGCTGAGTAGACTTTCATGTCTTACATCAAGCCAAAGGGCCAAGCCCTCACCCCCAGCCCATGCGCAGAGAGATGCTGTCCCTCACACCTTGCTCAGGGTTCTTGCTGGGTCACAAAAGTGCAGGGATGTGCAATGCCAAGTACAGGAAAATGTTGATGGGTCTCTCCTGGGTGGGGCAAGAAGGTCCTACTGCCATAAGGTTGAAGTGTCTCTTGGTAGGCCTTGGTGGTCGAGATAATAGCCACAGCCAAGGGGAGACAGACTTCGTCTCTCTCGGGGGCTTTTAACCTTGCCAGAGTAGTCCTTGATCATTTTAACCACTGACTGTCCTAGGGTGTCCCACACTTGTGCCTCTCGCCATGCAGGCTGTAAATATCCATCTTGCTTTCCCACTTTGCCCTTATCTGAGCATCACAAGACCCTTACTGACAGCTCTCCATCCTCCATGGATATTCATTGAAACACAAAGCCATGGACTAGTCCAGATGTCCTCAGGGTGGTCTCTTATACCATAGCACTGCACTTGAAGATACATTTCTTTCTGATCTTATGCAGTCTCAACATCCCAAGCTGAACTTTGTGGCATTCTTTCTTTCTCACCCTGTTTCCCACTTTGAAGAATAACTCCCTCACCTCTTCAGCCATCCTTCAACCACTCTCCGACTACTGCTCTACTGCCTCCATGCCACTGGTCAAATGAAGCTCAGGTCCCTCCCGCCATCCACATGAGCCATGCGCTTGAGGTCCCAACGTCCACCTTGGCAGACTTCCTCTGGACAGTGTTCAGTTCTACCTCACCCTTCCAAAATGGGGAGCCTCACACTGGCATGCACCCATGTGTATGTGGTGTCGTGGTTTTGGCTGGGATAGAGCTAATTTGGTTTATAGTAGCTAGTAGGAGGCTATGTTTTGGATTTGTGCTGAGAACAGTGTTGATAATACAGGGATGTTTTAGTTCTTGTCGAGCAGTTCTTACACACAATCAAGGCCTTTTCTGCTCCTCAGGCCACCCCACCAGCGAGTAGGCTAAGGGTGCACAAGAAGTTGGGAGGGGACACAGTCCCCCTCAGCCACTCCTTCTCCAGGATGAACAAGCCAGCTTCATCAGCCTTTCCTCACAGGGAAAGTGATCCAGCCCCCGACCATCTGCAGGGCCATTCACTAAACCCTCTCCAGCTTGCCAACACCTTTCCAGTACTGGGCTTCCCAAAACTGGACACAGTGTTCTGGATGTTGTCTGGTAAGTTCCATGTAGAGGGGAGAAAATTCCTTCCCTCCATCTCCTGGCCATGCTCCTGGTCGTACAGCCCAGGGCACTACTGCCCTCCCTTGCTGCCAGGGCACATGGTTGCCTCCTGCCCAGTTCCCTGCCCACCAAGAGCTTTTCCAAGAAACTGCTCCCAGACAGGCAAACCCCAGCCTGTTCTTTTGCCAGGGCGAGTCCCCTGCAGGGGCAGAAACTGTCACTTGTCCTTGTGGGAATTCCTCATATTTCTTTCGATATGTGTTCTCCTCCTCCTTGATCCCTTTCACTGAGCAGAGGCCGGGGAGAGCTTTTTGAGAAAGACAAAGGCAAAGCAGGCATTGAGTCCCTCAGCCTCATCTGTGTCTGCTGTTATGAACCCTTCCCCATCATTCAGCAGCGTGTTCCTTGTTCAGCCTTTTCCTGCAAACACAGTGCCTGAAGCTCTTCATTTTGCTCTTGAAGTTCCTTGCAGCCCCCACCAGCTCCACATTATTGTTGGTTTTCACACACACATGCCTGCATGCTCAGGTCATATTCCTAAACTCCTTCTTAGACCCTGTCCCTGCTTCAGTCTCCTGATAGTTTTCTTGAGGCTCAAATCTGTGAGCTGTTCCTGTGCTGGTGCAGCCCCACTGCCCAACACATGTCCCCATGGCCCCCCTCATCAGACACAGCACAGGACAGGGTGTGTTTGGTGTGGGGAAACTTCCCCCACCAGAATCCCCATGCCAGACCTCAGTGTCCATTCCCACCAGCCCTTCTTCTTTTATACCCTCCCAGGGCTTGGCCCAGGCATCCTCAACTGTGTCCCACACAAGGGTTGACAGAGAGCTCTGCTCTTGTTCTGCCGAGGTCTGGGCAAGGTGAGAGGCTATGGCAAGGCTGACTCTTCCCTCTACACAGGTACAAAAGCCGGTAGGAGGAAGGAGATGGCACCAGAGCATACCTCACCCACAAACGGGTGTGAGAGGGCAGTGCTGGAAATAGCTGATGGGAAAGTTTGGAGGACGATGACATCTCAATCTGTCCATGCTACCAAGGGCACAGACTGGCCTCCTCTGTTCTGTATCTGTGTGTCTTAACTCCCTTCCATGAGAGCTGGTTCTGCACCACACACCCACTGGAGCCTGTCCTCACACTGCATAGACAAACATCTAAGCTAACATTGGTGTTGTCCTCTCCAGGGCATTTTCCAACCTAGCCCCTCCCCAGCTCTTCCCATCTCCCCTGCCCACTCCCAACAGGATTCCCTCTGGAAGTTCTCTTAGGGTGGCCAGCTCTGACACATTGGTTCACACGGCCTGCTCCTGCTTGCCGCCACAGGGATGCTCCTGTGGAGACCACAGGACTATTACCAGTAGCAGAACACCTGAGGTATGACACAAATGCAAGGACACAGCAGGACATTGTGGAAGTGAGGAGAGACCAGCACTGAAGAGACCGCATCCTGCTGCTTTCCATGGCTCCATGGAGCAGCCCCGACTTGCAGGCAGCAGAGACGACGTGCACACAGAGGGCTTGGTGTTGCTCCCCCAGCTCCAGAGCATATGTGAAGAGATGAGAGCTGAGACAAATAACCTTGTGTTGCTTTCTTTATTGACTTTATGTAAATAGGGAGCCCGGATCCATATGCACGTGAGGTCTTTGGATCAAGAAAACACAGGTAGGAGGCCAAGAAGTAACAAGAACAGCATTATCACAGGCATAATCAAAAGAAAAAAAAACCCTGTTAACCAAAAAAGCCCCACAAAAAAAAATAATGACACATCTGAAGAAATGTTATTCCTGGCTATTCCTGAGATAGTGTGGGAGCCTGAGTGAGACAATGGGCACCTTATTAATCAGAAGTAGCAAGTATTCAAATAGTTTCCACAGAGAATCCTTAATATCCTTGTTTCTCATGCTGTAGATGAGGGGATTCACTGCTGGAGGCACCACCAAGTACAGAACTGCCATCACCGCATCCAGGAATGGGGCAGAGATGGAGATGGGCTTCAGGTAGGCAAACACACCAGTGCTGCAATACAAGGAGACCACAACCAGGTGAGGGAGGCACGTGGAAAAGGCTTTGTGCCGTCCCTGCTCAGAGGGGATCCTCAGCACTGCCCTCAAGATCTGCACATAGGACAGCACAATGGAAAGAAAACACCCAAAGCCTAAGCAGACACTAACCACAACAAGCCCAGCTTCCCTGAGGTAGGTGTGTGAGCAGGAGAGCTTGAGGATGTGGGGGATTTCACAGAAGAACTGGTCCACACTGTTACCCTTGCAGAGTGGTAGTGAAAATGTATTGGCAGCATGAAGCACAGCATTGAGAAACCCACTGGCCCAGGCAGCTGCTGCCATGTGGACACAAGCTCTGCTGCCCAGAAGAGTCCCATAGTGCAGGGGTTTGCAGATGGCAATGTAGCGGTCATAGGCCATGACAGTCAGAAGGGCACACTCTGTTCCAAGCAAGAAGAGATACAGAAAGAGCTGGGCAGCACAACCTGAGTAGGAGATGACCCTGGAGTCCCAAAGGGAATTGGCCATGGCTTTGGGAACAGTGGTGGAGATGGAGCCCAGGTTGACGAAGGAGAGGTTGAAGAGGAAGAAGTACATGGGTGTATGCAGGCAGTGGTCACAGGCTATGGCAGTGATGATGAGGCTGTTTCCCAGGAGGGCAGCCAGGTAGATGCCCAGGAAGAGCCAGAAGGTCAAGTGCTGCAGCTCCTGTGTGTCTGCGAATGCCAGGAGGAGGAACTCGGTGACGGAGCTGCTGTTGGACATTTGCTGTTTCTTAGCATGAGGGCACTGCTCAGAAAGGGATAAGAAAAGGAAAAAATGTGACAGATTTCTCAGAGCAAAGCCACTCCTTTTTTTACAGAAATTCCAACACATCGCCTCACAGAAACATCTTGTTATTCTTTGCTTTGTGCTCAATGACTGTGCTGTCAGGAGAGGTACCTCTGCCCATGTGCTGCTGAGGAGTCAGATTTGCTCTGCTGCAGTGGGTACATAGGAGATGGTTTGTGACACCTCTGATATTCACAGGGGGTGTCAGATGTAATCCATGTTTAATGGAAAATTTCAGTTTTGGCACTTGTGACTCTGAAGGGCTCAGCTCCCTGTGGCTTAGAGCAGTCAGCAGATCTGCAGTGTCCATCACTCTTTTACCCAGCTGCCCTGTGCTTTCACTGGTGCTGCCTTGAAGATGACTTCATACACAAATTGTTCTTTAAAAAAGACCCTAGAACTGGACTCTGATGAGAGCAGCAGAGGCCTGTTTCAAAGGGCAGATCTGCAGATTTCTCTATCCCAGTCCAGCAGTTGCAGTTGTGATAGACAGAGCAGGACACAACCCCTCACAGAGAGAAGAAAAAGGCTCTGAAAGGAGATTACTGACTTTCAAGGGAAAACTCAGCAAACCCCTAGAACTCTACAAGGAGAGGTGTCCTTTTCTGGAGAGCAGCTAGCAAGCCCAGCAGGACAGGCAAAGCAGATAGTCAGGGGTCCTGAAGATGGGGTGTCCTAAAGGGAAGAGTCAGATCATTGCCCAGAAGAAAACACCCAGCAGACTCTACAGTGAGGGACCACAAGACAGCTGCTGTAAGACAGTCTCCCCCAGGGCTTGTCTGCAGTTTCCCTCAACCCCTTGGCCATGTCTCTCCTGCCTGGAGTGGTCCCTGCTGGGAGCTGTTTCTCTGTCCCTGAGTCTCATCCCTGACAGTGCTCACAGATCCCATCCCACCCGCTGCGTCCTCAGCCCTGCCCTACTCACACCTCTGTGGATGGGCTCTGCCTAGGGACATCTCCATGCTGGCAAGTCCTAAAAAGAAGGTCAGTAAACCCTGAGGAGACCACCAAGATGACTTCAGTGCTTCCTGTGAGGAAAGGGAGAAGTGACTGAATCAGGTTCCTTGAAAAACCACATCACTCCCTCTAATCCTGCAGGAATCGCGACCTGTTTTGCAAGCCTAACGGCTCCATTACAATTTCCTCCTGTCACCACAGCTGGAAGTTGAAAGCATTGACCCCTGAAAGTACCTTTTTTTCTGGGTAGCCCCTACTGCTTGAGAAGTGCTGTAGGAATGTCCTGTGGGTGATCAGGAGGTCTGAGCAGCCCTGACCCATGCAGCACCCTCTCAAGAGCAGAAGGATTCTTTCCTGCTAAGGTTTGCTTCTTCCTCCACGAGCTGCTGCTTTTGAGAGCTCCCCAGGCAGGCTGAGTGCTGATCCTGGCAAGTAGCAGAGTCCTTGCCCCAGTGCACAGCCCCTGGGGCACAGGACCCTGCTCTGAAGGACAGCCCTGGGCACACCTGGCTGCACACCCGGCTGCACACCTCCACAGTCTTCCCCAGGAAAAGGCAGCCATCATGCCCTGTCCCTCTGATTGATAGTGCAGAAGGGAAGCCCTTCTCTGGAGCACATCCTCCTCTACATTAGAGACACTGGCAGAGTCCTCCTCACAGATCCCATAAACTGTCAGATGTACCAGTTTTAGGAGGTGGCTCCAGGAACTGAAGCTGCATTGCCCTGCACCCAGAGACCTACCACGTAAAGGGCTGTGAAGATTTTTCCTCCGGTGAGCTCTCTCAGCATCCTCCCACTCGAAACACAGTTTAAGCTCTCTTGTCTGACTCATCTCCTCTTGGTTCCTGCAGCCAGTGCCCTCAGCCCAGCTGCACTTTGCAGAGGAGCTGCTCCTGGGTAGAGCTGTCTCTCTGCAGCACTTGCCATGAGCTCCCTCTGTTCCAGGAGCCCAGCCCAGCTCAGCAACAGAGGATCAGTACAAGGAGACACTTTCTCTGCTCTCTCTGGACTCCCTTGAGGTGTGCCTAGTGCTCCAAGGGAACCTGAAACAGTCTGAATGAATCACTCATGTTCCATTCCTCATCTCAGGAGAGACACGTCTTTTCCTACAGTGTCATTTCTCCCATCAGAAGAAGAGGATGGTCCAGGAAGGACCTTTTCCCTGTCCCATCTTTAGGCAGGAAACCCAGAGAGGGACAGGGAATGATCACACCTACCACTGCTGAGGGAAGGGATTCAGCCCTTATTCCATGTTTGGAGTCCTTGGCTTAGACATGGACTCAGGTGCCCCCCACGCACAGCACCAACATGCTGGAGGTGGGATTCTGTGGAGTCCTGGCTGGACGAGAGGGGACATAGTTTGGTGCATTGAGCAACCCAGGTTCTGATCCGGAAGTGAGCCTTGGGAGCGGCTGACACGGAACCCTGCTGGGAAGGCAGAGCGACGAGCTCGAGACACTGGAGCAGGGGGAACATCACCGTTTCCTGCCACACTGTCACTTCCTTCCTGCCACGTTGCTGTTTCCTGCCACAGTACTGTTTTCACTTCAAGATGCAGCTCTGCACCAATCACAACGAGTTGCAGTAGTTTTGCCTATATATGGGTTGGGGTTTTAACCATTCAGATGCTGTAATAATTTTGCTATATAAACCTTGTTTTGCTGACTAATAAAGCTGTACGATCATACTCATATTGGGGTCACATCGTTACAACGGTCCGTTATCCACGCCTACATTTGGTAGCAGCGGATGGACGGTTTCCCTGCAGGAGGCCCTCGGTCTGCGGTGAGCAGTTAGAGAGGGGGGCGTGGGAGTAACGGCTGGGAGGGTCCTGCCTGGGTGCGAACGCGCAGGGCAGGTACGGACAGCTGACTCCCAGGGATTTTTGAGCCACACTGGGGCTGCCTGGCGCAGCTAAATTTTAACGTGGAGGCCGTGGTCGCTGGCATGGAGGTGGATGCCGCGGCAACGTTGTTAGTCGGTATTCTCTCTAAGAGAGGAATAGACGCAACGGCAAAGCAACTCATGAAGTTGATTAAACTGGGGCAACGATGGGGTCACTTTGCGGACACCCCGCTACTGTTTTCCGTTTCGGAATGGCAAGACTTAGGAGAGACTATGTGGGAAAGGACAATAACCGGGGAGGACAAAGAGGAAAAGGAGATAAAAGCCGTCCGCGAGCTCTGGTGAACAGTATTACACACCTTAAAAGCCATGAAAGCTGAGCGGGAGGTGGCGTGTGCTGCAGCTCGGATGCTAGCTCCGGAGCCCGGGAAAGATCACACGCCTAAGCCTGGGACATTATCACGGGTTTTCGGGCTACCTGCTGTTAGAGGGATGACTGGGATCACTTGTAACACAATTGCCGAGATTCGAGCGAGTGCAGAGTGCGGTTCCGGTCTCGGCGCAGAGGGGGTTGGCCCACCGGAAGTTGCTGCCAGAGACATCAACTCGAAATGCGAGCCGGACGCGGTAGTACGACCGCCCCCGGAGAACGGGGAGGAGTCGGGCACGGAAGTGCGACTGTCTCCCGGAAGAGGGGAGGAGCGGCTAGTACCACCCCCAGAGGGGGAGGGAGAGGGGGTGCGGCTTACGACATCGACCCCTCCTGGGGCACGGCCTGCAACATCGGCCCCTCCTCTCTGTCCACCCCTGCCACATTCCAACGAGGTGTCTCCACTCCCGACGCCCTCTGATGGCGGCCAGAACGAATTGCAAGGAAAAAAAGCGTGCGATCTTTTACAGGCAGTTTTGCAGAGTCTTCGAGATATGAGCTCGCAGTTCCAGCATATGTCAATTTTTACCAGCCCCCCCAACCAAGAAAATGAGGCTTCCTCTCCGAGATGTTTAGCTGGGCCTCCAGCACCGGTTACACCTACTCGCTGGAGCAATGTTATAAGAGATGCCATCCTACATGGACAGTGGGACGTTGCCACATCTATGGGAGGTACACAAGCTTTAGCCTGTCCTGTGGTACAGGTTAATGGACAAAGTAAATGGGAACCACATGACTGGAAAATTATGCAACAGGCCCGTAGCACCATAACACAATATGGGGTGAAGTCTGAGGCCGCTCGACAAATTGTTACCTGGATTTACTCCGCTGACCTGATGTGTCCATATGACTGTCGAAATTTAATGCTATTGTTACTCACCCCTACTGAGTTCTTGTTGTGGGGAGCAGCATGGACACAACAGGCTATAGATGAGTCAATGCGACATCGGGACCAGCAAGATCCTTATCATGGAATAACAGTGGACATAATTACTGGACAAGGAGTTTATGCTACTGTGGAACAGCAATTGACCTTCCCTGCCCATGTGCTTCAGTTGTCAGCACGTCTTGCCCTGGAAGCTTTCTTAGCACTGCCTGGTTCGTCTGTTCCATCTTTTGGAACCGTAGTGCAAGGAGCCACTGAAACTTACAGCAACTTCGTCGACCGGCTGTATAGTGCGTTAATGAATCATCCAGATTTAAATGACGAAAGCAAGCAACAAATGTTTCGTGTGTTAGCCTTTGACAACGCCAATAAGGCTACCAAACAGCTTCTGGCAGGTCTACCGAGAGACGCCGGAGTTGAAGACATGCTGTCCAGGGTCCAGAGGGCTGGAGAACACAAGCAACAGGCAACGATGGCTGTTGCTGTGCAAGGCGCGGTCAGAGAAGTTGTCCAACCACTTGCAGCTGCAGTCCAACCACTTGCAGCTGCAGTGCAACCACTTGCAGCTGCAGTGCAACAAAACAGTCCTCTGCAGGCGCAATCTTCAGTCCGCCGTATTTGCTATCGGTGTGGGGAAAAGGGGCACGTCAGACGTTGCTGCCGTAGCGCCGTCTGGTGTGATAAATGTCAAAAGGATACTCATGCCACAAAAGTATGTTCGGGAAACGAGAGGAGGAGCGCGGACAGAGGCCGCGTGACGAAACAAATCAATCCTCCGAGCGAAGGAAGAGTTTTTTACAACAGCCTCAAGCCGCAACCACAGGCGGCTTGGGAATCGACTTGGCAACCACAATAGATGTTGTCCTTAAAGACACAACCGTACATGAGATCCCTAGTAATGCGGTCGGGTCAACGATTAATTCTGACGGCAGAGTGAAAGGACTTTTAGTGGGACGTTCTTCTGCCGGCGTTAAGGGACTCCTAATTGTTCCTAAAGTTATTGATGCAAACTATGCAGACCAGATTCATGTTATGGTCCATACCCTTTGTCCTCCTTTGTTTGTTCCAAAAGGCAGTAAGATAGCACAGGTTTTAGTGACAGGCAGTTCAATCGACCATTCTTTAGCAAAGACTTCTCGTGAAAACCGAAGTCTTGATTCCACAGACCCTGCAGTTTGTTTCACTACAAAGATGGACCGTCGCCCTAATATGCGCATTGTGTTGAGTCAGAGAAATGCATCAGTACAAACCTATGCCATGCTAGACACCGGAGCAGACATCACGATCGTAAGTACGAGTGTTTGGCTGGAGGAGTGGTCACTGAGTGTTCCCACAACGGCTATCGCAGGTGTGGGGGGACACTCCATTCCCATGATGAGCCAATACCCTGTACAAATAACTTTTCCTGAAGGACAGAAGGTCAGTTTAAAGGTCTATGTCATGCAGTTGCCCGAAACTCTTTCAGCCCTAATTGGCCGCGACGTTTTGAGTCAAATTGGAGTTGTACTAACTACTACCCCTTTTTAGTTATGGGCACTGGCGAGCAGTCACCCAACCCACGGCTAACCTGGCTTTCCAACGAGCCTGTGTGGGTTGACCAGTGGCCCATGACAGGAGAGCGACTGCAAATAACAAGGCAATTGGTAGCAGAACAACTTGCTGCAGGCCACATCAAGCCTTCAGTCAGCCCATGGAATACCCCCATTTTTGTCATTCCGAAAAAGAGCGGCAAATGGCGCCTCTTACACGACCTACGTAAGATTAATGAGCAGATGCAACCCATGGGAGCTGTACAACCTGGAATGCCATCACCTGCTATGCTTCCATCGGGTTGGCACGTGATCATTGTTGACCTAAAAGACTGTTTTTTTACTATACCTTTACATCCCCGAGACACTCAACGGTTTGCCTTTTCGATACCGGTAACTAACAAAGCAGCACCTTCAGAGCGCTATGAGTGGGTTGTCTTGCCGCAAGGCATGAGAAACTCACCCACGCTGTGTCAACTTTATGTGGCTTGGGCCTTAGCTCCACTCAGGGAGCAATGGCCGAATACCATCATTTATCATTATATGGATGACATCCTCTGCTGTCAACAGGAAGCGTTCAATGATGATTCCTTGACGCAGCTGAGTACTCTTTTAGCCAGCAAGGGCCTTGTTATTGCCCCGGAAAAGCTACAGCGATCTACACCATGGAAGTATTTGGGGTGGCGCATCTCTGACGCTAAGATCCAACCACAAAAGGTGGAGTTAGCGACAAATTTGCGCACATTGACTGATGTACAGACTTTACTTGGAGATATCCAGTGGGTGCGCAATTGTGCTGGTATTTCCAATGCTGACATTGCACCATTGACATTATTACTACGTGGCTCACATCCCAGCACAGCAGTCACCCTATCACAGACGCAGCAAGCAGCTTTGCAGCACATCGTACAGAAGCTTCAAACAGCCTGGACTGCTAGGCGATTGCTAACCCTACCTGTTTCCTTGCTTATTTGTAACCCTGTAGAGTCACCGTATGCCCTTGTTTGTCAGTGGCAAAACAAGAAGGAGGAGACTCATTCCTGTACAGCATCGTTGAATAGTCCCGACTCTGCCACTGACAAACCTATTAGGGGCGATGATTTATTTTACATACTAGAATGGGTGTTTTTAAGTGTGCAGCCGAAGACTAGTACACAGACACGATCAGAAGCTGTGGGAGAGCTAATCAGAAAGGGTAGGACGAGGATAGTGGAAATATCAGGGGAAGAGCCGCAGGACATCAGTATACCGGTCAAAGCAGCAGATTTGGAATGGTGGTTGAGGCATGCTCTACCCATACAGGAAGCCCTGTTAGGCTATGATGGGAGGATACATTCCCGACAGCCGAAAGGGAGATTGTGGCAGTTCTTGAAGCGTAATCTATGGCTTGAGAAATCCAGAGTTCAGGAGAAGCCGCTGGCCGAAGGAATCACAGTGTATACGGATGCAGGCAGGAGGCTGCGTAAGGCAGTTTGTGTTTGGCAAGAAGGGGGCCGGTGGTGTCATCATATGATACAAGGACAGGATGGAGATTCGCTACAAGTATTAGAGCTGACTGCCGTAGTCTGGGCTTTAACTAATTGGTTAAATGAGCCTTTAAATGTTGTAACTGACTCCCTCTATGTAGCTGGGATAGTGCCTCGAATACCGGATGCCTTGCTTAGGGAAGCAGTCAATCCTAGATTAAGCAAGCTGTTTATCCAGTTGCGGACCGTACTGTCTCAACGGCCCGTACCTTGTTGTGTCATTCATGTGCATAGCCACCAATGGGATCTGGGACTAGGGCACGGCAATCAGATTGCTGACAACTTGGTCAGTCCCGCGTGCCCTATGCCTCCAGTAGACAAGTTTCAGCAGGCCAGACAGAGTCATGAGAATTTTCACCAAAATGCAAGAGGTCTGCGAAGGCAATTTGCACTGACAGAGAATGAGGCTCGTTATATTGTTCGGGCCTGTCCTAAGTGCGGAAACCAAGGACCAGGTATAGGCCAAGGGGTCAATCCTAAAGGGCTACAGGCACTTGCGCTGTGGCAGATGGACGTCACGCACTTCTCCGAATTTGGGCGGTTGAAGTACGTGCATGTCACAATAGACACCTTTTCGAAAATGATATGGGCCTCTGCTTTACCTGGGGAGAAAGCGCAACATGTTTGTAAACATCTGCTTTCATGTTTTGCAGTGCTGGGGGTCCCTGAAGAAATTAAGACCGATAATGGGCCTGCCTATGTCAGTCAGAAGCTGAGATCATTCTTACTGACATGGGGAATTAAGCACACCACGGGAATTGCGCATTCTCCGGCAGGGCAAGGCCTCATAGAGCGCACTCATCGTGTGCTGAAAGATTACCTAGATAAACAGCGAGGAGCTGAAATGGAAGCGCAATCAAGGTTGCATCGAGTTCTTTTTACTTTAAACTATTTGTGCCTTATGGGTGATCAGGAGGCACCGCCTGTTGTGGTGCATCACCAGAATTTGAAATTCAATAGTGCAACGACTTTACCGCGGTTTAAAGTGATCTATAGAGACCCGACTACTGGAGAATGGGCTGGACCCGTACCAGTGATATTTAACGGTCGAGGTTATATGTGTGTTTCCACAGATCGCGGTCCAGTCTGGGTGCCTAGCCGAGCCGTGAAGCCTGCTTTGAATCAGCAAGACCAGTTAGCCGAGGAGCAACAAGCAGACTCTCACGAGCAGAGCAATCAAGTAGAAGTAACCTGAGTAGAGGGAAGAGTATAGGAGTGGTTGCCAGGAGGTATTTGTCACCGATACCACCTGTGATGTTTTGTAAGATCTGTAAGCCTCGGGTTTTATGTAATTGTTATACTTGCTAACCATAGCGGCAGCGTCGAATATCGTTTGGGAAGCGTCAGTGTGATCAGTGCCTTTAATAGGGCGCAGTGTAGCTCGCGCTCTAATTGTTACGAAGCTCAAGATAAGAGGAAGCGACGCTTAATTCTGTAGCCGTTTGAAGTGGGTAAGGTTAGCAAACCAGAGAGGTAAAACCGTAAGGGTAAGTAATTCTTGCAATATAGCCAAAGTAAATTAGTGCCTGTTGTTTGGACCATTCCCAAAGCGGAGAGGGAAAGACGAGAGTGTGGTGCTTACATCAGTTTTGAAGGGAATGGCCGGAAGGCAAATGATTACCCTGTTAGCCGTACTCTTTACGTGTTATCAAATTATAGTAGGCGAAGAAACCCTTTACCGCATTGAGCCCCGACAAAATCTATGGGTTACCTGAGCGAACAAAACGGGCCAATCAGCATTTTGTTTGTCTCTTGCTTCCGCAACAGAACCTTTTCGTACCTGTCTAATAGGGGTACCTAGCTATAATGTTACTCATTTTGCTAATTATAGTGCAGGCAGATGTACAAAGGAGATTCAGGTGAGTAGTTGCAGTGCCAAGCTCATACAAGGTCTGAATCGCACATTGCCCTGGGATCCTCAAGAGTTGAACTTGCTAGGGTCAATGAGGATCGGTAACACGACCAAAAATTGGACTCAGACTTGTTTTGTATTTGCAGGGCCTGCTATTGTTAGGCCTAACCATCACCATTTCTTCAACCAGTCAGGGTGGGCCAATGTCACTCCAACTGCTTCTTATTATGACTATCAGGGCCAATCCAGAGCAGTCACCTTCTGTGGCACCAATGATACGAACAAAAGAAGCCTCCGAAGTCTGGACGCCTACGGGGTGAAAGGTGGTTTTCCCTTGTGGAATAATGCTACGCCTAAAGCCTTGCCTCCTGACGTGTTCTTGATCTGTGGCGACAGGGCATGGCAAGGAATTCCTCGTAACATCTATGGCGGCCCGTGTTACTTAGGTCAGCTGACATTACTAGCTCCAGATCGACAGTGGTGGAAGAAGGTGACAACTCGTCCCAAGCGAGGTGTTACGGGTCTTCCTCCTAACTGCGATGATCAAATCACTCTCCCAAGTACCACCGAGCGAGTATTTGTGGCATTATTAGTGCCCGGTGCCGCCGGCGGCGCAGCATTAAACCAGCTAGGGAAATTGGCGTGCTGGGCAGAGAAGCAAGCCAGTGTTACCACAAAAGTCTTGCAATCCCTGCTAGAAGATCAGAGTAGTCTATGACATGCAGTATTGCAAAATAGAGCCGCAATTGATTTTTTACTGCTGGCCCAGGGACATGGTTGTGAGGATTTCGAAGGCATGTGCTGTATGAACTTGTCCGATCATAGTAAGTCCATCCACAAGCAATTACAATGGCTGGAACAGCACGCCAATCAAATACAACAAAACCAGGGATTTTTTGATGGATTTCTCACCTCACTCTTTGGTAATCTGCCCGCTTGGCTTAATAGTTTAATTGTAGAAATTTTGCACATATGTATCGTGTTACTTGTTGTTGGAATTATAATATGTATTTGCTTTAGCTGTCTTAAAAGGGCCTCTCCAAGATGACGAAGCAAACCTGGCTTGCTCAAAAACAAGAAGGGGGAATTGTGGAGTCCTGGCTGGACGAGAGGGGACATAGTTTGGTGCATTGAGCAACCCAGGTTCTGATCCGGAAGTGAGCCTTGGGAGCGGCTGACACGGAACCCTGCTGGGAAGGCAGAGCGACGAGCTCGAGACACTGGAGCAGGGGGAACATCACCGTTTCCTGCCACACTGTCACTTCCTTCCTGCCACGTTGCTGTTTCCTGCCACAGTACTGTTTTCACTTCGAGATGCAGCTCTGCACCAATCACAACGAGTTGCAGTAGTTTTGCCTATATATGGGTTGGGGTTTTAACCACTCAGATGCTGTAATAGTTTTGCTATATAAACCTTGTTTTGCTGACTAATAAAGCTGTACGATCATACTCATATTGGGGTCACATCGTTACAACGGTCCGTTACCCACGCCTACAGGATTCCTCTTGCCTCAGTTCAGGTTCATGCACAATAGGCACCTGCATGTAAGGTCCTTGTCTCAGCTCCGTGGTAATTAATGGACACAAAGGCCAGGACTGACGGGTTCAGATGCAAAGGCCTGGTGATATTTGAAGTTCCCTAAGGTGGTGCAAGATACGTACAGCTAGCTGCAAGCTCTAGTGGAGCAATTCTGAGAGACAGGGAAGCATCTGGGAGCATCTTCTTGGAGGCTGGTGAGGAATCTCTTTGGCCAAGGCAAAAGACATCAGATGCCCACTTCCAGGATGACAGAACCGTTTTCTGTTTCTTCTTTTGTGGGCAGCCTGTGCAGGGATTCCTCTGATGAAATGGAGTCATGTGCCTTAAGGAGAGCTCAGTTTGTCTCTCTCTTTTCCATCAGCTGGCTTGACTAGAGCTCCTGCAACTATAATGGCAACGGTGTCATGAACATCCCCACATTGCCTAATGAAATTCAGGGCAGTTATTCTGTTTAATGCCCATTACAGACCTCTGATGTTATGTGAGATGTCAAGGCTGTCACATACATCTACATTCATTTGACAGGGACAGCCATGGTGCTATTCATGAAAGCCTTCTGTGTTCAGAGCGGCTGTGTGACAGATATCCTGAATACCATTGCAGACAGGTTCTGTGCCTTTGCGCAAGAAATGGATTGCCACCTCTGCAGTGAGGAAAGGTCTGTCGTTTCTTTATCCAGCTGATGTAGGGCAGTGTATGCATAGGAAGCACATCACACCGATGTCTCCACACATGTGTCTACACTTTCAAACTTCTGCTTTTTTATCTCAGTCGATATTTACTAAACCCCTGAATGACAGAGTTGAGGAACAGACGCTAGTTGTCACAGTGAGCCTGTTAACAGCTCCTTGTCAATCCAAGAGATATCCTTCGTCTCTGCAAAAGGCCCTCTGTGGCAGCAGAGACACCACTGACACAAAACTCCTTTGTTGCCAGCATTGCACTTGTCAGCTCTGTTTCCCTCTGGCCTTGGGGACAGCAGGGTTTTCTCAACTTCTTGGCATCCAGTTTCAGCTTTATGTTCCCATCTGCCAATCACTCTGGTGTGGCTCTGCTCTCAAGCAAATCCTTTGTACACACGGGGTCCAGACACTTGCTATCAATCTTCCCTAAGACAAGTCCTAGCTGGGCCTGCTTTGACACCTGAGGTGCAGCAAACCAGGTGTCTGCCATTCAGCCATTTCCCAATCCACTGCACTGACCGCTCATCCAGCCCACACTTCCTGAGCTTACCTATGAGGATGTAATGGGAGACAGTGTCAAAAGCCTTGCTGAAGTCGAGGTAGGCAGCATTCACTGCTCTCCCCTCATCTACCCAGGCAGTCATGCCATTTTAGAAAGCTATCAGGTTGGTCAAGCATGATTTCTCCTTGGTGATTCCATGCTGACTACTCCTGATAACCTTCTTTTCCTCCTCTTGCTTAATGATGACCTCTCGAATGAGTTGCTCTGTCACCTTTCCCAGGATGGAGGTAAGGCTGACCAGCCTAGGATAGAGCAATGAAAATAAAACACCCAAAGTCTAAACAGACACCACCAACAAGATCAATTTCCCTGTGGTAGGAGTGTGAGTAGGCAAGCTTGAGGACAGAATCTTAGCGTCAGAGAATCATTAAGGTAGGAAAAGACCTCTAAGATCATCAAGTCCAACTGTCATCCCATCACCACCACACCTGCTAAACCATGTCCCAAAGTGCCATACCTACACAATTTTTTAACACCTCCAGGGATGGTGACTCCATCATTTCCCTGGTCAACATATTCCAACATACACCGATGCCCTCAGCCGTGGGCGTACCCAGGACAAGCTGGAGACTGTGCTTTTTGACATTGATGGAGTAATGGCCAAGATGTGGTGGAAAAATTCACACAGCTTGGAGCTGCAGCCATCAATGGGTCCAGGCTTTTCAGGACAAACAGGGTGGAGGGATCAGGAGTGGGATTTCTCTCAAAGTGAAGATGTCCCTTGGATGTACGGAGCTCCTCTATGGGGCAAATGAAAAGCTGGGTGACCCTTTGTGAGTGAGGATCAGAGGAGGGGCAAGTAAGCATGATATTGTGGTTGAAAATGAGGAACCTGCAGTCAGGGTGAGGAAGAGGGCATAATCTTTTCTAAGCACCCCAAGGAAGTCTCTGGATGTAGAAGCCTGGGTCTCACTGGGGACTGCAACAACCCTGGCATTTTCTGAACGAGGAACACTGCAGATTGCAAACCGTCTGGTTTTGCGACAGCTTCTTAAGACATCTGCCAGGTGAGCCAACAAGTGTAATGAAAAGCTGGACCTGGTATTTTTCAGCAAGGAAGAGCTGGTCAGGCATGTGAAGACTGTTTCTTGTGACCCTGATATAGTGGGGTTCCAGCTCCTGAGGGGAGTGAGGCAGGAGAAGACAAGACTGCAGATGTCACACATCAGTGGAGCAGAATTTGGCTTGTTCTGGGGAGTTTTAGTGGGGATCCCATGGTCAGCAGCACTGAAGGGCAGCAGAGTTCAGGAGAAAGATAGCATCCTCCAAACACAGCAATCATGTCTATGGAAACTCTGTTGAAACTTTGTCGTGGTTTAGACCAAGCCAGCAACAAAGGACCACGCAGTTGCTCTATCACCCCTCCCCTCGCTGGGTAGGGAGGAGGTCAGAAAGTAAAAGGCAAAACTTCTGGGTTGGGATACGGGCAGTTTAACAGAACAGCAAAGGAAACAAGCAGTAACAATACTGATAGAAAGAATACACAAATCAAACAGCGGAATGCACAAAGCAACTCTAACCACACGAAGTCCAGCGCACTCCCGAGCCATGATTAACTTCCACCTGGGTAGCTCCCCCACTCAGAACAGAGCATGACGCCACATGATATTTAACACCCTGTTTGTTTGGTCATTTTGGGTCAGCCGGCTCGGTTGTGTCCCCTCTGTCTTCTCTTGAAAATTGACCCTATACTGGCCAAACCCAGGACAAACTTCAAAGGGAATTCAAGAGCATCATAGTAAGCTGTTACAATTCCAGAAACAGCTCAAGAAGAAATGAAGATAGTGTGTGGTCACGGCTGAATTTAGTAAGACTAGGTGGAGATGGAGTGGAGATACTTGCAAACCTATATCTAATACTTGTAATCAAAGAAGAGCTGGTCAGGGATGTGGAGACTGGCTGTTGCGACCCTGAAATAGCGTGGTTCCAGCTCCCGAGGGGACTGAGGAAGGACAAGACTGCAGGTACTGCACATCAGTGGAGCAGACTTTGGCCTATTCTGTGAGTTTTAGTGGGGATCCCATGATCATCAGACTGACGGGCAGCAAAGCTAAGTATACCCAGACTTCAAGACAGCACCCTTCAAGCACCACAATCTTCTCTATCAAAACTCAGATGAAACTTCAAGGGGCATTGAAGGGCATCATAATAAGCTATTACTCTTTCAGCAACAGTTAAAGAAGAAATGAAGATAATGTGTGCACTCCAATCATTTCATCTGTCCCAACACATCTCATCAGTGATTCCCTTGAATTGGAATGAAGAGATTACAGGTGCGGCTCCAGCGGCTCCTGTCTGGGCCCCAGGCTGCGGACATCAGTGCATGTCTCAGCCATAGCACCTCAGATGTGACACCAGGGCTGAGAGCAGCCTTGCAGTGAGGAAACTTACTACCAAGCACCCATGACCTCAGGTGTGCAAAGGCTTTGCTTCAGAGCTGAGGCTTGCTGGAGCAGACGGCAGAAGAAACGAGGTGCTTACAAAGTGAGCAAACTCTGCTCTGCCCAAGGCCAGAGAGAAACAGAGCTCAGCAGTACAGTCTGAGCAGGAGAGGAGTCTGCTGTCTGTTGTGTCCCTGCAGCCCTGAGGGCCTGTGGTGGGGGTGAGTCATAGAATCATAGAGTCATAGAATGGTAAGGATTGGAAGGGATCTTAAAGATCATCTGGTTCCAGCCCCCCTGCCATGAGGAGGGACATCTTCCACTAGACCAGGTTGCTCAGAGCTCTCTGCAACCTGGCCTTGAACACTGCCAGGGAGTGGGCATCCACAGCTTCTCTGGGCAACCTGTTCCAGTGCCTCACCAACCTCATGGTGAAGAATTTCTTCCTAATATCTAATCTAAATCTGCCCTCTTTTACTTTACAGCCATTCCCCCTCTTGCTATCACTACACACCCTTGTGATAAGTCCCTCTCCGTACTTTCTGTAGACCCCCTTCAGGTACTGGAAGGCTGCTCTAAGGTCACCCCACAGCCTTCTCTTCTCTGGGATGAACGGCCCCAACTCTCTTAGCCTGTCCTCATAGGATAGGTACTCCAGCTCTCTGCTCATCTTTGTGGCCCTCCTCTGGACCTGCTCAAACTCATCCATGTCCTTCTTCTGCTGGGGGATCCAGAGCTGGAGCAGTACTCCAGGTGGAGTCTCACAAGAGTGGAATAAAGGGGCAGAATCACCTCGCTCGCGTTAGAGGACAGGGTTCCCGTAGAGAACCTGTGTTTTCCCTGTCAGGTGCATGCAGTTGTGCTGGAGAGCCCTGGCATCTCATGTAGCACTACAGGCTTCTGTTTGAATATTAAATTAAGATTCATCTGTTCTGAATGAAATTAGGCACTGATGGGATTCACATGAGACATCTGCCATTATACTCAGATGACATGTAGAAGATACAGCTGACACAGAGGAGAGAGAGACTTAGCTCTGGCCATGCCACACGACTCCTTTTGGTCAGCTGAATACCTCTGTAGGTATGTAGGCCTGGTTCGTGTGGAATAGTTAAAGTTTCCCTACATGCAGCGACTTTCTGTCATTTAAGTTGGGCACAGGAATTTCCCATCAGGCTCAAAGAAGATGTACCCAGACGCTGTGTTGTCTCTGTGAACTGCTCCATTAGAGCTTGCAGTTCCCAGCATGTGTCTTGGTCACCTCTGGCACCAAATATGTCACCAGGTGTGTGTGTGTGTGTCTGAACACCTTAGTCCTGCCCTCCATCTGCATGAATTAGAATGGAAGTTTAGACAAGGAGCTCGCATTCAGGAGCCTGTTCTTATAAATGCGTATAAATATCTCAAGGGTGGGTGTCAGGAGGATGGGGCCAGACTTCTTTCAGTGGTGCCCAGCAACAGGACAAGGGGCAATGGGCACAAGGATGCCTTGAGAAAGCTGATGAGATATTTTTCAGCAGTCACAGACTGTCCACCTTTGTAGGCAAGTAGCTCCCAGTCTACAATCATAATTTAAACTTCAAGATGTTAATTACTCTATAATACTGTATATTATTACTTCTGTTTGTTGCCATATGTTATATCAAATGTATTACAGTAAGAACCACCCAGAATCTTGAAGAATGAACTTGGATGAAACCTGGCAAAGTGCAGTGGTGATAAAATGAGAAGTGACTTTGGCAACTGGTGCCCAACAACTTTCTCAAGACAGATATCTTAAACCCCTGGACTGTGGACATGGACCATGGACATGGACCATGCCAGATACACCAGCTGCGAGCTCTAGATACAATGTGTTACAATCCAACACTACACATCATCCTCCTGCTGCGCCCAGTGTCACCTGCCTGCCGCATCACACTGAAGCCCGGTCGTGTTCTACCGTTTAATGGGACTTTGCACCACCTCTCCTGTCCTGAAAGACTGTTATGACAGAAGGAGCCCAAAGTCATGGACTAAATGAACTCAATGGACATTTTAGAGAGGTGCCCCATAGACTAAGGGAGAGATATCTGTGTGTATATAGCAAAAGACAGGAAAAGTGGCGGTGATTCATTAGAAGGTGTGAGACCTGAGCATAACTTAAATGGTATAGAGTTAGGGTTGGATAATAGCACTGCTCAGCAGGAGTTAAAACATGGATATCTAGTCAGCACGGTTTTGGTCACCAATACAAAACTTGTAACCATACGGACAGCTATGAAGACCATTAACTCCATGCCAGCCTGCCAGGGTTGGATGGCCATCTTTGAAACTGTGATGATGAGAACAGTAAAGAACTTGAGAGGGGAGAAAAGGGAACCAGCAAATTAAAGGTGAGGTCGAGGATGTCATTGAGGCAGTCTGGAGTGCCTGTGATGCAGTCCTGTACCTGTTGTGAATAGTTTCCAGAGTCAGAGGACCCTTGAGTGCTATCCCTAATGTAAAAGACATGAAGGGGGAGGAATGAAAATGTCATTGCATCTGGAAGGGACCTTGCAAGATGTCTGTAGAACAACATCCTACTCAAAGCAAGGTTGCATCAGCTCAGTCTTGTCTTTATCCAGCTGGGACTGAGAATCTTCCAGGGACTGAGTCAGCACAAACTCTCTGGGAAATGACTTCCTATGTCTGACTGCCCTCATATTAAAAATGTTTCTCCAAATATTGAGCCTGACGCTCTCTTGTGTGAGCTCACTGCCCACTCCAGGTGCACAGGGTCCCTGGAGATCCCCTCGGCTCTCCACGCAGCTCCAGACTCTCCTCTTTAAGGGTATCATCTACATGTCATATGTGGGACATCTCTGGATATGTACCTGAGGTATTCACCTGAGGTATATTCATCTCATAGTGAATGGCCAATTCACAGTCTACACTCTTACTAGAAACCAAGTTAGTCTTACATCCAAACCTTGGTCCCAACTATGTCCCATCTTGACATTGCCTTCTTTTCTCTACAATCCTTAGAGAAAGGGATCATTTCTTGGGAGCAGTTGCTCATGCCAGTTCATGGCATCATCTTTGGGAAAGTGTTGTGGTTTATCCTGGCCGGACGTAAGGTACTCACCAATGTCACTCTATCATTCCCCCTCCTCAGCTGGACAGGAAAGAAGAAATACAACAAAAGTCTCGTGGGTTGAGAGAAGAACAGGGAGAAATCAGTCATGAATTACCATCATGGGCAAAACAGACTCATCTTGGGGAAATTATTTTAATTTGTCACCAATCAAATCAGAGTAGCACAATAAGAAATAAACCAAATTCTTATAAACACCTTCCCCCCTATCCCTCCTTTCTTCCAGGCTTAACTTTACACCTGATTTTCTCTATCTCGTCCTCTGAAAGGAAAGGGGTTGCAGTCAGTTCATCATACATTGTCTCTGCTGTTCCTTCCTCCTCAGGGGGAGGACTCCTCACATTCTTCCCTTGCTCCATCGTGTAGTCTCTTGTTGGCGTGGGTTACGGATCCGTTGTAACGATGTGACCCCAATGTGAGTATGATCGTTCAACCTTTATTAGTCAGCAAAACAAGGTTTATATAGCAAAACTATTACAGCATCTGAATGGTTAAACCCCCAATCCATATATAGGCAAAACTACTGCAACTCGTTGTGATTGCTGCAGAGCTGCATCTCGAAGTGAAAACAGTACTGTGGCAGGAAATAAAAAAGTGGCAGGAAGGAAGTGACAGTGTGGCAGGAAACGGTGACGTTAGCACTGCTTCAGTGTCCAGAGCTCGTCGCTCTGCCTTCCCAGCAGGGTTCCGTGTCAGCCGCTCCAAAGGCTCACTTCCGGATCAGAACCTGGGTTGCTCAACGCATCAAACTACATCAACTTTCGTCCAGCCAGGACTCCACAGTTGGCATTTTGGGAGCAGGGCTGCCGGAGGCGCATGGCACGGACCCCCAAAGTTACTTTGGAAGTTTGATGTGGCAAGACAAGCAAGCAGCCCCAGTCTCTGTGCCTCTGTGCGAGCAGTGCCATGGGCAGATGAGGCTGAGCAACAGCTTTCCAGGCTAGCTCTTTCTGCCTGCGAGCTATCTGCAGACGTTCGCATTTTCCTCGCAGGGCTGCCGGAGGCCCCCTTCACGGACCTCCAAAGATACGTTTGAAGTTTGAGGTGGCAAGACAAGCAAGCAGCCCCAGTCTCTGTGCCTCTGTGCGAGTAGTGCCATGGGCAGATGAGGCTGAGCAACAGCTTTCAAGGTTAGCTTTTTCTGACTGCGAGCTATCTGCAGACGTTCACATTTTCGGAGCAGGGCTGCCTGAGGCCCCCTGCACGGACCACCAAAGATACGTTTGAGGTTTGAGGGGGCAAGACAAGCAAGCAGCCCCAGTCTCTGTGCCTCTGTGCGAGCAGTGCCATGGGCAGATGAGGCTGAGCAACAGCTTTCCAAGCTAGCTCTTTCTGGCTGCGAGCTATCTGCAGACGTTCGCATTTTGGGAGCAGCGCTGCCGGAGGCGCGCGGCATGGACTCCCAAAGATACGATGGAAGTTTGAGGTGGCAAGACAAGCAAGCAGCCCCAGTGTCTGTGCCTCTGTGCGAGCAGTGCCATGGGCAGATGAGGCTGAGCAACAGCTTTCCAGGCTAGCTCTTTCTGGCTGCGAGATATCTGCAGACGTTTGCATTTTGGGAGCAGGGCTGCCGGAGGTGCCTGGCACGGACCACCTAAGCAACGTTTGAAGTTTGAGGTGGCAAGACACGCAAGCAGCCCCAGTCTCTGTGCCTCTGTGCGAGCAGTGCCATGGGCAGATGAGGCTGAGCAACAGCTTTCCAGGCTAGCTTTTTCTGGCTGCGAGCTATCTGCACACGTTCGCATTTTGGGACAAGCGCTGCTGGAGGCGCACAGCACGGACCACCTAAGCTACGTTTGAAGTTTGAGGTGGCAAAACAAGCAAGCAGCCCCAATCTCTGTGCCTCTGTGCGAGTAGTGCCATGGGCAGATGAGGCTGAGAAACAGCTTTCCAGGCTAGCTCTTTCTGCCTGCGAGCTATCTGCAGACGTTCGCATTTTGGGAGCAGGGCTGCCGAAGGCGCCCGGCACGGACCACCTAAGCTAAGTCAGAAGTTTGAAGTGGCAAGACAAGCAAGCAGCCCCAGTCTCTGTGCCTCTGTGCGAGCAGTGCCATGGGCAGATGAGGCTGAGCAACAGCTTTCCAGGCTAGCTCTTTCTGGCTGCGAGCTATCTGCAGACGTTCGCATTTTGGGAGCAGAGCTGCCGCAGGCGCCGGCACGGACCACCTAAGCTACGATTGATGTTTGAGGTCGCAAGACAAGCAAGCAGCCCCAGTCTCTGTGCCTCTGTGTGAGCAGTGCCATGGGGAGATGAGGCTGAGCAACAGCTTTCCAGGCTATATCTTTCTGGCTGCCAGCTATCTGCAGACTTTCGCATTTTGGGAGCAGCGCTGCCGGAGGCGCCCGGCATGAATCCCCAAAGCTACGTTTGAAGTTTGACGTGGCAAGACAAGCAAGCAGACCCAGTTTCTATGCCTCTGTGCGAGCAGTGCCATGGGCAGATGAGGCTGAGCAACAGCTTACCAGGCTAGCTCTTTCTGCCTGCGAGCTATCTGCAGACGTTCGCATTTTCGGAGCAGGGCTGCTGGACGCCCCCTTCATGGACCCCCAAAGATACGTTCGAAGTTTTAGGGGGCAAGACAAGGAAGCAGCCCCAGTCTCTGTGCCTCTGTGCGACCAGTGCCATAGGCAGATGAGGCTGAGCAACAGCTTTCCAGGCTAGCTCTTTCTGCCTGCGAGCTATCTGCAGACGTTCGCATTTTGGGAGCTGCGCTGCCGGAGGCGCCCGGAACGGACCACCTAAGCTACGTTTGAAGTATGAGGTGGCAAGACAAGCAAGCAGCCCCAGTCTCTGTGCCTTTGTGCAAGCAGTGCCATGGTCGGATGAGGCTGAGCAACAGCTTTCCAGGCTAGCTCTTTCTGGCTGCGAACTATCTGCAGCCGTTCGCATTTTGGAGCAGGGCTTCCGGACGCCCCCTGAAAGGACCACCAAAGCGACATTCGAAGTTTGAGGTGGCAAGACAAGCAAACAGCCCCAGTCTCTGTGCCTCTGTGCGAGCAGTGCCATGGGCAGATGAGGCTGAGCAACAGCTTTCCAGGCTAGCTCTTTCTGGCTGCGAGCCATTTGCAGACGTTCGCATTTTGGGAGCAGGGCTGCCGGAGGTGCACGTCACGGACCACCTAAGCTACGTTTGAATTTAGAGGGGGCAAGAAAAGCAAGCAGCCCCAGTCTCTGTGCCTCTGTGCGAGCAGTGCCATGGGCAGATGAGGCTGAGCAACAGCTTTCCAGGCTAGCTCTTTCTGGCTGCGAGCTATCTGCAGACGTTCGCATTTTGGGAGCAGGGCTGACTGAGGCGCCCGGCACGGACCACCTAAGCTACGTTTGAAGTTTGAGGGGGCAAGACAAGCAAGCAGCCCCAGTCTATGTGCCTCTGTGCGAGCAGTGCCATGGGTAGATGAGGCTGAGCAACAGCTTTCCAGGCTAGCTCTTTCTGGCTGCGAGCTATCTGCAGACATTCGCATTTTGGGAGCACGGCTGCCGCAGGCGCCCAGCACGGACCACCTAAGCTACGTCTGAAGATTGAGGTGGCAAGACAAGCAAGCAGCCCCAGTCTCTGTGCCTCTGTGTGACCAGTGCCCTGGGCAGATGAGGCTGAGCAACAGATTTCCAGGCTAGCTCTTTCTGGCTGCGAGCTATCTGCAGACGTTCGCATTTTGGGAGCAGGGCTGCCGAAGGCGCCCGGCACGGACCACCTAAGCTACGTTTGAAGTCTGAAGTGGCAAGACAAGCAAGCAGCCCCAGTCTCTGTGCCTCTGTGCGAACAGTGCCATGGGCAGATGAGGCTGAGCAACAGCTTTCCAGGCTAGCTCTTTCTGGCTGCGAGCTATCTGCAGACGTTCGCATTTTGGGAGCAGGGCTGACTGAGGCGCCCGGCACGGACCACCTAAGCTACGTTTGAAGTTTGAGGTGGCAAGACAAGCAAGAAGCCCCAGTCTCTGTGCCTCTGTGCGAGCAGTGCCATGGGTAGATGAGGCTGAGCAACAGCTTTCCAGGCTAGCTCTTTCTGCCTGCGAGCTATTTGGAGACGTTCGCATTTTGGGAGCACCGCTGCCGGAGTACCCCTGCATGAACCCCCAAAGCTACGTTTGAAGTTTGAGGTGGCAAGACAAGCAAGTAGCCCCAGTCTCTGTGCCTCTGTGCGAGCAGTGCCATGGGCAGATGAGGCTGAGCAGCAACTTTCCAGGCTAGCTCTTTCTGGCTGCGAGCTATCTGCAGACGTTCGCATTTTCCTCGCAGGGCTGCCGGAGGCCCCCTTCACGGACCTCCAAAGATACGTTTGAAGTTTGAGGTGGCAAGACAAGCAAGCAGCCCCAGTCTCTGTGCCTCTGTGCGAGTAGTGCCATGGGCAGATGAGGCTGAGCAACAGCTTTCAAGGTTAGCTTTTTCTGACTGCGAGCTATCTGCAGACGTTCACATTTTCGGAGCAGGGCTGCCTGAGGCCCCCTGCACGGACCACCAAAGATACGTTTGAGGTTTGAGGGGGCAAGACAAGCAAGCAGCCCCAGTCTCTGTGCCTCTGTGCGAGCAGTGCCATGGGCAGATGAGGCTGAGCAACAGCTTTCCAGGCTAGCTCTTTCTGGCTGCGAGATATCTGCAGACGTTTGCATTTTGGGAGCAGGGCTGCCGGAGGTGCCTGGCACGGACCACCTAAGCAACGTTTGAAGTTTGAGGTGGCAAGACACGCAAGCAGCCCCAGTCTCTGTGCCTCTGTGCGAGCAGTGCCATGGGCAGATGAGGCTGAGCAACAGCTTTCCAGGCTAGCTTTTTCTGGCTGCGAGCTATCTGCACACGTTCGCATTTTGGGACAAGCGCTGCTGGAGGCGCACAGCACGGACCACCTAAGCTACGTTTGAAGTTTGAGGTGGCAAGACAAGCAAGCAGCCCCAGTCTCTGTGCCTCTGTGCGAGCAGTGCCATGGGCAGATGAGGCTGAGAAACAGCTTTCCAGGCTAGCTCTTTCTGCCTGCGAGCTATCTGCAGACGTTCGCATTTTGGGAGCAGGGCTGCCGGAGGCGCCCGGCACGGACCACCTAAGCTAAGTCTGAAGTTTGAAGTGGCAAGACAAGCAAGCAGCCCCAGTCTCTGTGCCTCTGTGCGAGCAGTGCCATGGGCAGATGAGGCTGAGCAACAGCTTTCCAGGCTAGCTCTTTCTGGCTGCGAGCTATCTGCAGACGTTCGCATTTTGGGAGCAGAGCTGCCGCAGGCGCCGGCACGGACCACCTAAGCTACGTTTGATGTTTGAGGTCGCAAGACAAGCAAGCAGCCCCAGTCTCTGTGCCTCTGTGTGAGCAGTGCCATGGGGAGATGAGGCTGAGCAACAGCTTTCCAGGCTATATCTTTCTGGCTGCCAGCTATCTGCAGACATTCGCATTTTGGTAGCAGCGCTGCCGGAGGCGCCCGGCATGAATCCCCAAAGCTACGTTTGAAGTTTGACGTGGCAAGACAAGCAAGCAGCCCCAGTTTCTATGCCTCTGTGCGAGCAGTGCCATGGGCAGATGAGGCTGAGCAACAGCTTACCAGGCTAGCTCTTTCTGCCTGCGAGCTATCTGCAGACGTTCGCATTTTCGGAGCAGGGCTGCTGGACGCCCCCTTCATGGACCCCCAAAGATACGTTTGAAGTTTTAGGGGGCAAGACAAGGAAGCAGCCCCAGTCTCTGTGCCTCTGTGCGACCAGTGCCATAGGCAGATGAGGCTGAGCAACAGCTTTCCAGGCTAGCTCTTTCTGACTGCGAGCTATCTGCAGACGTTCGCATTTTGGGAGCTGCGCTGCCGGAGGCGCCCGGAACGGACCACCTAAGCTACGTTTGAAGTATGAGGTGGCAAGACAAGCAAGCAGCCCCAGTCTCTGTGCCTTTGTGCAAGCAGTGCCATGGTCGGATGAGGCTGAGCAACAGCTTTCCAGGCTAGCTCTTTCTGGCTGCGAACTATCTGCAGCCGTTCGCATTTTGGAGCAGGGCTTCCGGACGCCCCCTGAAAGGACCACCAAAGCGACATTCGAAGTTTGAGGTGGCAAGACAAGCAAACAGCCCCAGTCTCTGTGCCTCTGTGCGAGCAGTGCCATGGGCAGATGAGGCTGAGCAACAGCTTTCCAGGCTAGCTCTTTCTGGCTGCGAGCCATTTGCAGACGTTCGCATTTTGGGAGCAGGGCTGCCGGAGGTGCACGTCACGGACCACCTAAGCTACGTTTGAATTTAGAGGGGGCAAGAAAAGCAAGCAGCCCCAGTCTCTGTGCCTCTGTGCGAGCAGTGCCATGGGCAGATGAGGCTGAGCAACAGCTTTCCAGGCTAGCTCTTTCTGGCTGCGAGCTATCTGCAGACGTTCGCATTTTGGGAGCAGGGCTGACTGAGGCGCCCGGCACGGACCACCTAAGCTACGTTCGAAGTTTTAGGGGGCAAGACAAGCAAGCAGCCCCAGTCTATGTGCCTCTGTGCGAGCAGTGCCATGGGTAGATGAGGCTGAGCAACAGCTTTCCAGGCTAGCACTTTCTGGCTGCGAGCTATCTGCAGACATTCGCATTTTGGGAGCACGGCTGCCGCAGGCGCCCAGCACGGACCACCTAAGCTACGTTTGAAGTTTGAGGTGGCAAGACAAGCAAGCAGCCCCAGTCTCTGTGCCTCTGTGTGACCAGTGCCCTGGGCAGATGAGGCTGAGCAACAGATTTCCAGGCTAGCTCTTTCTGGCTGCGAGCTATCTGCAGACGTTCGCATTTTGGGAGCAGGGCTGCCGAAGGCGCCCGGCACGGACCACCTAAGCTACGTTTGAAGTCTGAAGTGGCAAGACAAGCAAGCAGCCCCAGTCTCTGTGCCTCTGTGCGAACAGTGCCATGGGCAGATGAGGCTGAGCAACAGATTTCCAGGCTAGCTCTTTCTGGCTGCGAGCTATCTGCAGACGTTCGCATTTTGGGAGCAGGGCTGACTGAGGCGCCCGGCACGGACCACCTAAGCTACGTTTGAAGTTTGAGGTGGCAAGACAAGCAAGCAGCCCCAGTCTCTGTGCCTCTGTGCGAGCAGTGCCATGGGTAGATGAGGCTGAGCAACAGCTTTCCAGGCTAGCTCTTTCTGCCTGCGAGCTATTTGGAGACGTTCGCATTTTGGGAGCACCGCTGCCGGAGTACCCCTGCATGAACCCCCAAAGCTACGTTTGAAGTTTGAGGTGGCAAGACAAGCAAGTAGCCCCAGTCTCTGTGCCTCTGTGCGAGCAGTGCCATGGGCAGATGAGGCTGAGCAGCAACTTTCCAGGCTAGCTCTTTCTGGCTGCGAGCTATCTGCAGACGTTCGCATTTTGGGAGCAGGACTGACTGAGGCGCCCGGCACGGACCACCTAAGCTACGTTTGAGGTCTGAAGTGGCAAGACAAGCAAGCAGCCCCAGTCTCTGTGCCTCTGTGCGAGCAGTGCCATGGGCAGATGAGGCTGAGCAACAGCTTTCCAGGCTAGCTCTTTCTGGCTGCGAGCTATTTGCAGACGTTCGCATTTTGGGACCAGGGCTGCCGGAGGCCCCCGGCCGGGCCACCTAAGCTACGTTTTAAGTTTGAGGTGGCAAGACAAGCAAGCAGCCCCAGTCTCTGTGCCTCTGTGCGAGCAGTGCCCTGGGCAGATGAGGCTGAGCAACAGCTTTCCAGGCTAGCTCTTTCTGCCTGCAAGCTATTTGCAGACGTTCGCATTTTGGAAGCACGGCTGCCGGAGGCGCCCGGCACAGACCACCTAAGATACGTTTGAATTTTGAGGTGGCAAGACAAGCAAGCAGCCCCAGTCTCTGTGCCTCTGTGCGAGCAGTGCCCTGGGTAGATGAGGCTGAGCAACAGCTTTCCAGGCTAGCTCTTTCTGGCTGCGAGCTATCTGCAGACGTTCGCATTTTGGGAGCAGGACTGCCGGAGGCCCCCGGCCGGGCCACCTAAGCTACGTTTGAAGTTTGAGGTGGCAAGACAAGCAAGCAGCCCCAGTCTCTGTGCCTCTGTGCGACCAGTGCCCTGGGCAGATGAGGCTGAGCAACAGCTTTCCAGGCTAGCTCTTTCTGGCTGCGAGCTATTTGCAGACGTTCGCATTTTGGGAGCATTTCTGCCGGAGGCGCACGGCACAGACCACCTAAGCTACGTTTGAATTTAGAGGGGGCAAGAAAAGCAAGCAGCCCCAGTCTCTGTGCCTCTGTGCGAGCAGTGCCATGGGCAGATGAGGCTGAGCAACAGCTTTCCAGGCTAGCTCTTTCTGCCTGCGAGCTATTTGCAGACGTTCGCATTTTGGGAGCATTTCTGCCGGAGGCGCACGGCACAGACCACCTAAGCTACGTTTGAATTTAGAGGGGGCAAGAAAAGCAAGCAGCCCCAGTCTCTGTGCCTCTGTGCGAGCAGTGCCATGGGCAGATGAGGCTGAGCAACAGCTTTCCAGGCTAGCTCTTTCTGGCTGCGAGCTATCTGCAGACGTTCGCATTTTGGGAGCAGGGCTGACTGAGGCGCCCGGCACGGACCACCTAAGCTACGTTTGAAGTCTGAAGTGGCAAGACAAGCAAGCAGCCCCAGTCTCTGTGCCTCTGTGCGAGCAGTGCCATGGGCAGATGAGGCTGAGCAACAGCTTTCCAGGCTAGCTCTTTCTGCCTGCGAGCTATCTGCAGACGTTCGCATTTTGGGAGCAGCGCTGCCGGAGGCGCCCGGCACAGACCAACTAAGCTACGTTTGAATTTAGAGGGGGCAAGACAAGCAAGCAGCCCCAGTCTCTGTGCCTCTGTGCGAGCAGTGCCATGGGCAGATGAGGCTGAGCAACAGCTTTCCAGGCTAGCTCTTTCTGGCTGCGAGCTATTTGCAGACATTCGCATTCTGGGAGCAGGGCTGCCGCAGGCGCCCAGCACGGACCACCTAAGCTACGTTTGAAGTTTGAGGTGGCAAGACAAGTAAGCAGCCCCAGTCTCTGTGCCTCTGTGCGACCAGTGCCCTGGGTAGATGAGGCTGAGCAACAGCTTTCCAGGCTAGCTCTTTCTGCCTGCGAGCTATTTGCAGACGTTCGCATTTTGGGAGCATTTCTGCCGGAGGCGCACGGCACAGACCACCTAAGCTACGTTTGAATTTAAAGGGGGCAAGACAAGCAAGCAGCCCCAGTCTCTGTGCCTCTGTGCGAGCAGTGCCATGGGCAGATGAGGCTGAGCAACAGCTTTCCAGGCTAGCTCTTTCTGGCTGCCAGCTATCTGCAGACATTCGCATTTTGGAAGCAGCGCTGCCGGAGGCGCCCGGCACAGACCACCTAAGCTACGTTTGAATTTAGAGGAGGCAAGACAAACAAGCAGCCCCAGACTGTGTGCCTGTGCGAGCAGTGCCATGGGCAGATGAGGCTGAGCAGCAACTTTCCAGGCTAGCCCTTTCTGGCTGCGAGCTATCTGCAGACGTTTGCATTTTGGGAGCAGGGCTGACTGAGGCGCCCGGCACGGACCACCTAAGCTACGTTTGAAGTCTGAAGTGGCAAGACAAGCAAGCAGCCCCAGTCTCTGTGCCTCTGTGCGAGCAGTGCCATGGGCAGATGAGGCTGAGCAACAGCTTTCCAGGCTAGCTCTTTCTGGCTGCGAGCTATCTGCAGACGTTCGCATTTTGGGAGCAGGACTGCCGGAGGCCCCCGGCCGGGCCACCTAAGCTACGTTTGAAGTTTGAGGTGGCAAGACAAGCAAGCAGCCCCAGTCTCTGTGCCTCTGTGCGACCAGTGCCCTGGACAGATGAGGCTGAGCAACAGCTTTCCAGGCTAGCTCTTTCTGGCTGCCAGCTATCTGCAGACGTTCGCATTTTGGGAGCAGGGCTGACTGAGACGCCCGGCACGGACCACCTAAGCTACGTTCGAAGTTTTAGGGGGCAAGACAAGCAAGCAGCCCCAGTCTCTGTGCCTCTGTGCGAGCAGTGCCATGGGTAGATGAGGCTGAGCAACAGATTTCCAGGCTAGCTCTTTCTGGCTGCGAGCTATCTGCAGACATTCGCATTTTGGGAGCACGGCTGCCGCAGGCGCCCAGCACGGACCACCTAAGCTACGTTTGAAGTTTGAGGTGGCAAGACAAGCAAGCAGCCCCAGTCTCTGTGCCTCTGTGTGACCAGTGCCCTGGGCAGATGAGGCTGAGCAACAGATTTCCAGGCTAGCTCTTTCTGGCTGCGAGCTATCTGCAGACGTTCGCATATTTGGAGCAGGGCTTCCGGAGGCGCCCGGCACGGACCACCTAAGCTACGTTTGAAGTCTGAAGTGGCAAGACAAGCAAGCATCCCCAGTCTCTGTGCCTCTGTGCGAACAGTGCCATGGGCAGATGAGGCTGAGCAACAGATTTCCAGGCTAGCTCTTTCTGGCTGCGAGCTATCTGCAGACGTTCGCATTTTGGGAGCAGGGCTGTCGCAGGCGCCCGGCACGGACCACCTAAGCTACGTTTGAAGTCTGAAGTGGCAAGACAAGCAAGCAGCCCCAGTCTCTGTGCCTCTGTGCGAGCAGTGCCATGGGCAGATGAGGCTGAGCAACAGCTTTCCAGGCTAGCTCTTTCTGGCTGCGAGCTATCTGCAGACGTTCGCATTTTGGGAGCAGCGCTGCCGGAGGCGCCCGGCACAGACCAACTAAGCTACGTTTGAATTTAGAGGGGGCAAGACAAGCAAGCAGCCCCAGTCTCTGTGCCTCTGTGCGAGCAGTGCCATGGGCAGATGAGGCTGAGCAACAGCTTTCCAGGCTAGCTCTTTCTGGCTGCCAGCTATTTGCAGACATTCGCATTCTGGGAGCAGGGCTGCCGCAGGCGCCCAGCACGGACCACCTAAGCTACGTTTGAAGTTTGAGGTGGCAAGACAAGCAAGCAGCCCCAGTCTCTGTGCCTCTGTGCGAGCAGTGCCCTGGGTAGATGAGGCTGAGCAACAGCTTTCCAGGCTAGCTCTTTCTGCCTGCGAGCTATTTGCAGACGTTCGCATTTTGGGAGCATTTCTGCCGGAGGCGCACGGCACAGACCACCTAAGCTACGTTTGAATTTAAAGGGGGCAAGAAAAGCAAGCAGCCCCAGTCTCTGTGCCTCTGTGCGAGCAGTGCCATGGGCAGATGAGGCTGAGCAACAGCTTTCCAGGCTAGCTCTTTCTGGCTGCCAGCTATCTGCAGACATTCGCATTTTGGAAGCAGCGCTGCCGGAGGCGCCCGGCACAGACCACCTAAGCTACGTTTGAATTTAGAGGGGGCAAGACAAACAAGCAGCCCCAGACTGTGTGCCTGTGTGCGAGCAGTGCCATGGGCAGATGAGGCTGAGCAGCAACTTTCCAGGCTAGCTCTTTCTGCCTGCGAGCTATCTGCAGACGTTCGCATTTTGGGAGCAGGGCTGACTGAGGCGCCCGGCACGGACCACCTAAGCTACGTTTGAAGTCTGAAGTGGCAAGACAAGCAAGCAGCCTTAGTCTCTGTGCCTCTGTGTGACCAGTGCCATGGGCAGATGAGGCTGAGCAACAGCTTTCCAGGCTAGCTCTTTCTGGCTGCCAGCTATCTGCAGACGTTCGCATTTTGGGAGCAGGGCTGACTGAGACGCCCGGCACGGACCACCTAAGCTACGTTCGAAGTTTTAAGGGGCAAGACAAGCAAGCAGCCCCAGTCTCTGTGCCTCTGTGCGAGCAGTGCCATGGGTAGATGAGGCTGAGCAACAGCTTTCCAGGCTAGCTCTTTCTGGCTGCGAGCTATCTGCAGACATTCGCATTTTGGGAGCACGGCTGCCGCAGGCGCCCAGCACGGACCACCTAAGCTACGTTTGAAGTTTGAGGTGGCAAGACAAGCAAGCAGCCCCAGTCTCTGTGCCTCTGTGTGACCAGTGCCCTGGGCAGATGAGGCTGAGCAACAGATTTCCAGGCTAGCTCTTTCTGGCTGCGAGCTATCTGCAGACGTTCGCATTTTGGGAGCAGGGCTGACTGAGGCGCCCGGCACGGACCACCTAAGCTACGTTTGAAGTTTGAGGTGGCAAGACAAGCAAGCAGCCCCAGTCTCTGTGCCTCTGTGCGAGCAGTGCCATGGGTAGATGAGGCTGAGCAACAGCTTTCCAGGCTAGCTCTTTCTGCCTGCGAGCTATTTGGAGACGTTCGCATTTTGGGAGCACCGCTGCCGGAGTACCCCTGCATGAACCCCCAAAGTTACGTTTGAAGTTTGAGGTGGCAAGACAAGCAAGCAGCCCCAGTCTCTGTGCCTCTGTGCGAGCAGTGCCATGGGCAGATGAGGCTGAGCAGCAACTTTCCAGGCTAGCTCTTTCTGCCTGCGAGCTATCTGCAGACGTTCGCATTTTGGGAGCAGGGCTGACTGAGGCGCCCGGCACGGACCACCTAAGCTACGTTTGAGGTCTGAAGTGGCAAGACAAGCAAGCAGCCCCAGTCTCTGTGCCTCTGTGCGAGCAGTGCCCTGGGCAGATGAGGCTGAGCAACAGCTTTCCAGGCTAGCTCTTTCTGCCTGCGAGCTATTTGCAGACGTTCGCATTTTGGGAGCAGGGCTGCCGGAGGCCCCCGGCCGGCCACCTAAGCTACGTTTGAAGTTTGATGTGGCAAGACAAGCAAGCAGCCCCAGTCTCTGTGCCTCTGTGCGACCAGTGCCCTGGGCAGATGAGGCTGAGCAACAGCTTTCCAGGCTAGCTCTTTCTGCCTGCGAGCTATTTGCAGACGTTCGCATTTTGGGAGCACGGCTGCCGGAGGCGCCCGGCACAGACCACCTAAGCTACGTTTGAAGTTTGAGGTGGCAAGACAAGCAAGCAGCCTCAGTCTCTGTGCCTCTCTGCGACCAGTGCCATGGGCAGATGAGGCTGAGCAACAGCTTTCCAGGCTAGCTCTTTCTGCCTGCGAGCTATTTGCAGACGTTCGCATTTTGGGAGCATTTCTGCCGGAGGCGCCCGGCACAGACCACCTAAGCTACGTTTGAATTTTGAGGTGGCAAGACAAGCAAGCAGCCCCAGTCTCTGTGCCTCTGTGCGAGCAGTGCCATGGGTAGATGAGGCTGAGCAACAGCTTTCCAGGCTAGCTCTTTCTGCCTGCGAGCTATTTGCAGACGTTCGCATTTTGGGAGCATTTCTGCCGGAGGCGCACGGCACAGACCACCTAAGCTACGTTTGAATTTAAAGGGGGCAAGAAAAGCAAGCAGCCCCAGACTCTGTGCCTCTGTGCGAGCAGTGCCATGGGCAGATGAGGCTGAGCAACAGCTTTCCAGGCTAGCTCTTTCTGGCTGCCAGCTATCTGCTGACATTCGCATTTTGGGAGCAGCGCTGCCGGAGGCGCCCGGCACAGACCACCTAAGCTACGTTTGAATTTAGAGGGGGCAAGACAAACAAGCAGCCCCAGACTGTGTGCCTCTGTGCGAGCAGTGCCATGGGCAGATGAGGCTGAGCAGCAACTTTCCAGGCTAGCTCTTTCTGGCTGCGAGCTATCTGCAGACGTTCGCATTTTGGGAGCAGGGCTGACTGAGGCGCCCGGCACGGACCACCTAAGCTACGTTTGAGGTCTGAAGTGGCAAGACAAGCAAGCAGCCCCAGTCTCTGTGCCTCTGTGCGAGCAGTGCCATGGGCAGATGAGGCTGAGCAACAGCTTTCCAGGCTAGCTCTTTCTGGCTGCGAGCTATTTGCAGACGTTCGCATTTTGGGAGCAGGGCTGCCGGAGGCCCCCGGCCGGGCCACCTAAGCTACGTTTGAAGTTTGAGGTGGCAAGACAAGCAAGCAGCCCCAGTCTCTGTGCCTCTGTGCGAGCAGTGCCCTGGGCAGATGAGGCTGAGCAACAGCTTTCCAGGCTAGCTCTTTCTGCCTGCAAGCTATTTGCAGACGTTCGCATTTTGGGAGCACGGCTGCCGGAGGCGCCCGGCACAGACCACCTAAGCTACGTTTGAATTTTGAGGTGGCAAGACAAGCAAGAAGCCCCAGTCTCTGTGCCTCTGTGCGAGCAGTGCCATGGGTAGATGAGGCTGAGCAACAGCTTTCCAGGCTAGCTCTTTCTGGCTGCGAGCTATTTGCAGACGTTCGCATTTTGGGAGCATTTCTGCCGGAGGCGCACGGCACAGACCACCTAAGCTACGTTTGAATTTAAAGGGGGCAAGAAAAGCAAGCAGCCCCAGACTCTGTGCCTCTGTGCGAGCAGTGCCATGGGCAGATGAGGCTGAGCAACAGCTTTCCAGGCTAGCTCTTTCTGGCTGCGAGCTATCTGCAGACGTTCGCATTTTGGGAGCAGGACTGCCGGAGGCCCACGGCCGGGCCACCTAAGCTACGTTTGAAGTTTGAGGTGGCAAGACAAGCAAGCAGCCCCAGTCTCTGTGCCTCTGTGCGACCAGTGCCCTGGGCAGATGAGGCTGAGCAACAGCTTTCCAGGCTAGCTCTTTCTGCCTGCGAGCTATCTGCAGACGTTCGCATTTTGGGAGCATTTCTGCCGGAGGCGCACGGCACAGACCACCTAAGCTACGTTTGAATTTAGAGGGGGCAAGAAAAGCAAGCAGCCCCAGTCTCTGTGCCTCTGTGCGAGCAGTGCCATGGGCAGATGAGGCTGAGCAACAGCTTTCCAGGCTAGCTCTTTCTGCCTGCGAGCTATTTGCAGACGTTCGCATTTTGGGAGCATTTCTGCCGGAGGCGCACGGCACAGACCACCTAAGCTACGTTTGAATTTAGAGGGGGCAAGAAAAGCAAGCAGCCCCAGTCTCTGTGCCTCTGTGCGAGCAGTGCCATGGGCAGATGAGGCTGAGCAACAGCTTTCCAGGCTAGCTCTTTCTGTCTGCGAGCTATCTGCAGACGTTCGCATTTTGGGAGCAGGGCTGACTGAGGCGCCCGGCACGGACCACCTAAGCTACGTTTGAAGTCTGAAGTGGCAAGACAAGCAAGCAGCCCCAGTCTCTGTGCCTCTGTGCGACCAGTGCCCTGGGTAGATGAGGCTGAGCAACAGCTTTCCAGGCTAGCTCTTTCTGCCTGCGAGCTATTTGCAGACGTTCGCATTTTGGGAGCATTTCTGCCGGAGGCGCACGGCACAGACCACCTAAGCTACGTTTGAATTTAAAGGGGGCAAGAAAAGCAAGCAGCCCCAGTCTCTGTGCCTCTGTGCGAGCAGTGCCATGGGCAGATGAGGCTGAGCAACAGCTTTCCAGGCTAGCTCTTACTGGCTGCCAGCTATCTGCAGACATTCGCATTTTGGAAGCAGCGCTGCCGGAGGCGCCCGGCACAGACCACCTAAGCTACGTTTGAATTTAGAGGGGGCAAGACAAACAAGCAGCCCCAGACTGTGTGCCTCAGTGCGAGCAGTGCCATGGGCAGATGAGGCTGAGCAGCAACTTTCCAGGCTAGCTCTTTCTGCCTGCGAGCTATCTGCAGACGTTCGCATTTTGGGAGCAGGGCTGACTGAGGCGCCCGGCACGGACCACCTAAGCTACGTTTGAAGTCTGAAGTGGCAAGACAAGCAAGCAGCCCCAGTCTCTGTGCCTCTGTGCGAGCAGTGCCATGGGCAGATGAGGCTGAGCAACAGCTTTCCAGGCTAGCTCTTTCTGGCTGCGAGCTATCTGCAGACGTTCGCATTTTCGGAGCACGGCTGCCGGAGGCGCCCGGCACAGACCACCTAAGTTACGTTTGAATTTAGAGGGGGCAAAAAAAGCAAGCAGCCCCAGTCTCTGTGCCTCTGTGCGAGCAGTGCCCAGGGCAGATGAGGCTGAGCAACAGCTTTCCAGGCTAGCTCTTTCTGCCTGCGAGCTATCTGCAGACGTTCGCATTTTGAGAGCACGGCTGCCGCAGGCGCCCAGCACGGACCACCTAAGCTACGTTTGAAGTTTGAGGTGGCAAGACAAGCAAGCAGCCCCAGTCTCTGTGCCTCTGTGTGACCAGTGCCCTGGGCAGATGAGGCTGAGCAACAGATTTCCAGGCTAGCTATTTCTGCCTGCGAGCTATCTGCAGACGTTCGCATTTTGGGAGCAGGGCTGACTGAGGCGCCCGGCACGGACCACCTAAGCTACGTTTGAAGTCTGAAGTGGCAAGACAAGCAAGCAGCCCCAGTCTCTGTGCCTCTGTGCGAGCAGTGCCGTGGGCAGATGAGGCTGAGCAACAGCTTTCCAGGCTAGCTCTTTCTGCCTGCGAGCTATCTGCAGACGTTCGCATTTTGGGAGCATTTCTGCCGGAGGCGCACGGCACAGACCACCCAAGATACGTTTGAAGTTTGAGGTGGCAAGACAAGCAAGCAGCCCCAGTCTCTGTGCCTCTGTGTGAGCAGTGCCATGGGCAGATGAGGCTGAGCAACAGCTTTCCAGGCTAGCTCTTTCTGGCTGCGAGCTATCTGCAGACGTTCGCATTTTGGGAGCAGGACTGCCGGAGGCCCCCGGCCGGGCCACCTAAGCTACGTTTGAAGTTTGAGGTGGCAAGACAAGCAAGCAGCCCCAGTCTCTGTGCCTCTGTGCGAGCAGTGCCATGGGCAGATGAGGCTGAGCAACAGCTTTCCAGGCTAGCTCTTTCTGCCTGCGAGCTATTTGCAGACGTTCGCATTTTGGGAGCATTTCTGCCGGAGGCGCACGGCACAGACCACCTAAGCTACGTTTGAATTTAGAGGGGGCAAGAAAAGCAAGCAGCCCCAGTCTCTGTGCCTCTGTGCGAGCAGTGCCATGGGCAGATGAGGCTGAGCAACAGCTTTCCAGGCTAGCTCTTTCTGTCTGCGAGCTATCTGCAGACGTTCGCATTTTGGGAGCAGGGCTGACTGAGGCGCCCGGCACGGACCACCTAAGCTACGTTTGAAGTCTGAAGTGGCAAGACAAGCAAGCAGCCCCAATCTCTGTGCCTCTGTGCGACCAGTGCCATGGGTAGATGAGGCTGAGCAACAGCTTTCCAGGCTAGCTCTTTCTGCCTGCGAGCTATTTGCAGACGTTCGCATTTTGGGAGCATTTCTGCCGGAGGCGCACGGCACAGACCACCTAAGCTACGTTTGAATTTAAAGGGGGCAAGAAAAGCAAGCAGCCCCAGTCTCTGTGCCTCTGTGCGAGCAGTGCCATGGGCAGATGAGGCTGAGCAACAGCTTTCCAGGCTAGCTCTTTCTGGCTGCCAGCTATCTGCAGACATTCGCATTTTGGAAGCAGCGCTGCCGGAGGCGCCCGGCACAGACCACCTAAGCTACGTTTGAATTTAGAGGGGGCAAGACAAACAAGCAGCCCCAGACTGTGTGCCTCAGTGCGAGCAGTGCCATGGGCAGATGAGGCTGAGCAGCAACTTTCCAGGCTAGCTCTTTCTGCCTGCGAGCTATCTGCAGACGTTCGCATTTTGGGAGCAGGGCTGACTGAGGCGCCCGGCACGGACCACCTAAGCTACGTTTGAAGTCTGAAGTGGCAAGACAAGCAAGCAGCCCCAGTCTCTGTGCCTCTGTGCGAGCAGTGCCATGGGCAGATGAGGCTGAGCAACAGCTTTCCAGGCTAGCTCTTTCTGGCTGCGAGCTATCTGCAGACGTTCGCATTTTGGGAGCAGGACTGCCGTAGGCCCCCGGCCGGGCCACCTAAGCTACGTTTGAAGTTTGAGGTGGCAAGACAAGCAAGCAGCCCCAGTCTCTGTGCCTCTGTGCGACCAGTGCCCTGGGCAGATGAGGCTGAGCAGCAACTTTCCAGGCTAGCTCTTTCTGGCTGCCAGCTATCTGCAGACGTTCGCATTTTGGGAGCAGGGCTGACTGAGGCGCCCGGCACGGACCACCTAAGCTACGTTTGAAGTCTGAAGTGGCAAGACAAGCAAGCAGCCCCAGTCTCTGTGCCTCTGTGCGAGCAGTGCCATGGGCAGATGAGGCTGAGCAACAGCTTTCCAGGCTAGCTCTTTCTGGCTGCGAGCCATTTGCAGACGTTCGCATTTTGGGAGCAGCGCTGCCGGAGGTGCACGTCACGGACCACCTAAGCTACGTTTGAATTTAGAGGGGGCAAGAAAAGCAAGCAGCCCCAGTCTCTGTGCCTCTGTGCGAGCAGTGCCATGGGCTGATGAGGCTGAGCAACAGCTTTCCAGGCTAGCTCTTTCTGGCTGCGAGCTATCTGCAGACGTTCGCATTTTGGGAGCAGGGCTGACTGAGGCGCCCGGCACGGACCAACTAAGCTACGTTCCAAGTTTTAGGGGGCAAGACAAGCAAGCAGCCCCAGTCTCTGTGCCTCTGTGCGAGCAGTGCCATGGGTAGATGAGGCTGAGCAACAGCTTTCCAGGCTAGCTCTTTCTGGCTGCGAGCTATCTGCAGACATTCGCATTTTGGGAGCACGGCTGCCGCAGGCGCCCAGCACGGACCACCTAAGCTACGTTTGAAGTTTGAGGTGGCAAGACAAGCAAGCAGCCCCAGTCTCTGTGCCTCTGTGTGACCAGTGCCCTGGGCAGATGAGGCTGAGCAACAGATTTCCAGGCTAGCTCTTTCTGCCTGCGAGCTATCTGCAGACGTTCGCATTTTGGGAGCAGGGCTGACTGAGGCGCCCGGCACGGACCACCTAAGCTACGTTTGAAGTCTGAAGTGGCAAGACAAGCAAGCAGCCCCAGTCTCTGTGCCTCTGTGCGAGCAGTGCCGTGGGCAGATGAGGCTGAGCAACAGCTTTCCAGGCTAGCTCTTTCTGCCTGCGAGCTATCTGCAGACGTTCGCATTTTGGGAGCAGGACTGCCGGAGGCGCCCGGCACGGACCACCCAAGATACGTTTGAAGTTTGAGGTGGCAAGACAAGCAAGCAGCCCCAGTCTCTGTGCCTCTGTGTGAGCAGTGCCATGGGCAGATGAAGCTGAGCAACAGCTTTCCAGGCTAGCAATTTCTCGCTGCGAGCTATCTGCAGACGTTCGCATTTTGGGAGCTGCGCTGCCACAGGCGCCCGGCACGGACCACCTAACATACGTTTGAAGTTTGAGGTGGCAAGACAAGCAAGCAGCCCCAGTCTCTGTGCCTCTGTGCGAGCAGTGCCATGGGCAGATGAGGCTGAGCAACAGCTTTCCAGGCTAGCTCTTTCTGGCTGCGAGCTATCTGCAGACGTTCGCATTTTGGGAGCAGGAGTGCCGGAGGCGCCCGGCACGGAGCACCCAAGATACGTTTGAAGTTTGAGGTGGCAAGACAAGCAAGCAGCCCCAGTCTCTGTGCCTCTGTGCGAACAGTGCCATGGGCAGATGAGGCTGAGCAACAGATTTCCAGGCTAGCTCTTTCTGGCTGCGAGCTATCTGCAGACGTTCGCATTTTGGGAGCAGGGCTGCCGCAGGCGCCCGGCACGGACCACCTAAGCTACGTTTGAAGTTTGAGGTGGCAAGACAAGCAAGCAGCCCCAGTCTCTGTGCCTCTGTGCGAGCAGTGCCGTGGGCAGATGAGACTGAGCAACAGCTTTCCAGGCTAGCTCTTTCTGGCTGCGAGCTATCTGCAGACGTTCGCATTTTGGGAGCAAGACTGCCGGAGGCGCCCGGCACAGACCACCGAAGATACGTTTGAAGTTTGAGGTGGCAAGACAAGCAAGCAGCCCCAGTCTCTGTGCCTCTGTGCGAGCAGTGCCATGGGCAGATGAGGCTGAGCAACAGCTTTCCAGGCTATCTCTTTCTGCCTGCGAGCTATCTGCAGACGTTCGCATTTTGGGAGCAGCGCTGCCAGACGCCCCCTGCATGAATCCCCAAAGCTACGTATGAAGTTTGAGGTGGCAAGACAAGCAAGCAGCCCCAGTCTCTGTGCCTCTGTGCGAGTAGTGCGATGGGCAGATGAGGCTGAGCAACAGCTTTCCAGGCTAGCTCTTTCTGCCTGCGAGCTATTTGCAGACGTTCGCATTTTGGGAACAGGGCTGCCGGAGGCGCACGGCACAGACCACCTAAGCTACGTTTGAATTTAGAGGGGGCAAGAAAAGCAAGCAGCCCCAGTCTCTGTGCCTCTGTGCGAGTAGTGCCATGGGTAGATGAGGCTGAGCAACAGCTTTCCAGGCTAGCTCTTTCTGGCTGCCAGCTATTTGCAGACATTCGCATTTTGGGAGCAGGGCTGCCGCAGGCGCCATGACGGACCACCTAAGCTACGTTTGAATTTAGAGGGGGCAAGACAAGCAAGCATCCCCAGTCTCTGTGCCTCTGTGCGAGTAGTGCCATGGGCAGATGAGGCTGAGCAACAGCTTTCCAGGCTAGCACTTTCTGGCTGCGAGCTATCTGCAGACGTTCGCATTTTGGGAGCAGGGCTGCCACAGGCGCCCGGCACGGACCACCTTAGCTACGTTTGAAGTTTGAAGTGGCAAGACAAGCAAGCAGCCCCAGTCTCTGTGCCTCTGTGCGAGCAGTGCCATGGGCAGATGAGGCTGAGCAACAGCTTTCCAGGCTAGCTCTTTCTGGCAGCGAGCTATCTGCAGACGTTCGCATTTTGGGAGCACGGCTGCCGGAGGCGCCCGGCACAGACCACCTAAGCTACGTTTGAATTTAGAGGTGGCAAGACAAGCAAGCAGCCCCAGTCTCTGTGCCTCTGTGCGAGCAGTGCCATGGGTAGATGAGGCTGAGCAACAGCTTTCCAGGCTAGCTCTTTCTGGCTGCGAGCTATTTGCAGACGTTCGCATTTTGGGAGCACGGCTGCCGGAGGCGCCCGGCACGGACCACCTAAGCTACGTTTGAAGTTTGAGGTGGCAAGACAAGCAAGCAGCCCCAGTCTCTGTGCCTCTGTGCGAGCAGTGCCATGGGTAGATGAGGCTGAGCAACAGCTTTCCAGGCTAGCTCTTTCTGCCTGCGAGCTATTTGCAGACGTTCGCATTTTCAGAGCACGGCTGCCGGAGGCGCACGGCACGAACCACTTAAGCTACGTTTGAATTTAGAGGGGCAAGACAAGCAAGCAGCCCCAGTCTCTGTGCCTCTGTGCGAGCAGTGCCATGGGCAGATGAGGCTGAGCAACAGCTTTCCAGGCTAGCTCTTTCTGGCTGCGAGCTATCTGCAGACGTTTGCATTTTGGGAGCAGGGCTGCCGGAGGACCCCTGCATGAACCCCCAAAGCTACGTTTGAAGTTTGAGGTGGCAAGACAAGCAAGCAGCCCCAGTCTCTGTGCCTCTGTGCGAGCAGTGCCATGGGCAGATGAGGCTGAGCAACAGCTTTCCAGGCTAGCTCTTTCTGGCTGCGAGCTATCTGCAGACGTTTGCATTTTGGGAGCAGGGCTGCCGGAGGACCCCTGCATGAACCCCCAAAGCTACGTTTGAAGTTTGAGGTGGGAAGACAAGCAAGCAGCCCCAGTCTCTGTGCCTCTGTGCGAGCAGTGCCCTGGGCAGATGAGGCTGAGCAACAGCTTTCCAGGCTAGCTCTTTCTGCCTGCGAGCTATCTGCAGACGTTCGCATTTTGGAGAGCAGGGCTGCCGCAGGCGCCCGGCACGGACCACCTAAGATACGTTTGAAGTTTGAGGTGGCAAGACAAGCAAGCAGCCCCAGTCTCTGTGCCTCTGTGTGAGCAGTGCCATGGGCAGATGAGGCTGAGCAACAGCTTTCCAGGCTAGCTCTTTCTGGCTGCGAGCTATCTGCAGACGTTTGCATTTTGGGAGCAGGGCTGCCGGAGGACCCCTGCATGAACCCCCAAAGCTACGTTTGAAGTTTGAGGTGGCAAGACAAGCAAGCAGCCCCAGTCTCTGTGCCTCTGTGCGAGCAGTGCCATGGGCAGATGAGGCTGAGCAACAGCTTTCCAGGCTAGCTCTTTCTGGCTGCGAGCTATCTGCAGACGTTTGCATTTTGGGAGCAGGGCTGCCGGAGGACCCCTGCATGAACCCCCAAAGCTACGTTTGAAGTTTGAGGTGGGAAGACAAGCAAGCAGCCCCAGTCTCTGTGCCTCTGTGCGAGCAGTGCCCTGGGCAGATGAGGCTGAGCAACAGCTTTCCAGGCTAGCTCTTTCTGCCTGCGAGCTATCTGCAGACGTTCGCATTTTGGAGAGCAGGGCTGCCGCAGGCGCCCGGCACGGACCACCTAAGATACGTTTGAAGTTTGAGGTGGCAAGACAAGCAAGCAGCCCCAGTCTCTGTGCCTCTGTGTGAGCAGTGCCATGGGCAGATGAGGCTGAGCAACAGCTTTCCAGGCTAGCTCTTTCTGGCTGCGAGCTATTTGCAGACATTCGCATTTTGGGAGCACGGCTGCCGCAGGCTCCCGGCACGGACCAACTAAGCTACGTTTGAATTTAGAGGGGGCAAGACAAGCAAGCAGCCCCAGTCTCTGTGCCTCTGTGCGAGCAGTGCCATGGGCAGATGAGGCTGAGCAACAGCTTTCCAGGCTAGCTCTTTCTGGTTGCCAGCTATCTGCAGACGTTCGCATTTTGAGAGCAGGGCTGCCGCAGGCGCCCGACGCGGACCACCTAAGCTACGTTTGAAGTTTGAGGTGGCAAGACAAGCAAGCAGCCCCAGTCTCTGTGCCTCTGTGCGAGCAGTGCCATGGGCAGATGAGGCTGAGCAACAGCTTTCCAGGCTAGCTCTTTCTGGCTGCGAGCTATTTGCAGACATTCGCATTTTGGGAGCAGGGCTGCCGCAGGCGCCCTGCACTGACCACCTAAGATACGTTTGAATTTAGAGGTGGCAAGACAAGCAAGCAGCCCCAGTCTCTGTGCCTTTGTGCGAGCAGTGCCATGGGCAGATGAGGCTGAGCAACAGCTTTCCAGGCTAGCTCTTTCTGGTTGCCAGCTATCTGCAGACGTTCGCATTTTGAGAGCAGGACTGCCGGAGGTGCCCAGCACAGACCACCTAAGCTACGTTTGAAGTTTGAGGTGGCAAGACAAGCAAGAAGCCCCAGTCTCTGTGCCTCTGTGCGAGCAGTGCCATGGGCAGATGAGGCTGAGCACCAGCGTTCCAGGCTAGCTCTTTCTGGCTGCGAGCTATCTGCAAACGTTCGCATTTTGGGAGCACGGCTGACGCAGGCGCCCGGCACGGACCACCTAAGATACTTTTGAAGTTTGAGGTGACAAGACAAGCAAGCAGCCCCAGTCTCTGTGCCTCTGTGCGAGCAGTGCCATGGGCAGATGAGTCTGAGCAACAGCTTTCCAGGCTAGCTCTTTCTGGCTGCGAGCTATCTGCAGACGTTCGCATTTTGGGAGCAGGGCTGCCGCAGGCGCCCGGCACGGACCACCTAAGCTACGTTTGAATTTAGAGGGGGCAAGACAAGCAAGCAGCCCCAGTCTCTGTGCCTCTGTGCGAGCAGTGCCATGGGCAGATGAGTCTGAGCAACAGCTTTCCAGGCTAGCTCTTTCTGGCTGCGAGCTATCTGCAGACGTTCGCATTTTGGGAGCAGGGCTGCCGGAGGCCCCCGGCCGGGCCACCTAAGCTACGTTTGAAGTTTGAGGTGGCAAGACAAGCAAGCAGCCCCAGTCTCTGTGCCTCTGTGCGAGCAGTGCCATGGGCAGATGAGGCTGAGCAACAGCTTTCCAGGCTAGCTCTTTCTGCCTGCGAGCTATTTGCAGACGTTCACATTTTGGGAGCACGGCTGCCGGAGGCGCCCGGCACGGACCACCTAAGCTACGTTTGAAGTTTGAGGTGGCAAGACAAGCAAGCAGCCCCAGTCTCTGTGCCTCTGTGCGAGCAGTGCCATGGGCAGATGAGGCTGAGCAACAGATTTCCAGGCTAGCTCTTTCTGCCTCCGAGCTATTTGCAGACGTTCGCATTTTGGGAGCACGGCTGCCGGAGGCGCCCGGCACGAACCACTTAAGCTACGTTTGAATTTAGGGGGGGCAAGACAAGCAAGCAGCCCCAGTCTCTGTGCCTCTGTGTGAGCAGTGCCATGGGCAGATGAGGCTGAGCAACAGTTTTCCAGGCTAGCTCTTTCTGGCTGCGAGCTATCTGCAGACGTTCGCATTTTGGGAGCAGGGCTGCCGGAGGACCCCTGCATGAACCCCCAAAGCTACGTTTCAAGTTTGAGGTGGCAAGACAAGCAAGCAGCCCCAGTCTCTGTGCCTCTGTGCGAGCAGTGCCATGGGCAGATGAGGCTGAGCAACAGCTTTCCAGGCTAGCTCTTTCTGGCTGCGAGCTATCTGCAGACGTTTGCATTTTGGGAGCAGGGCTGCCGGAGGACCCCTGCATGAACCCCCAAAGCTACGTTTGAAGTTTGAGGTGGCAAGACAAGCAAGCAGCCCCAGTCTCTGTGCCTCTGTGCGAGCAGTGCCATGGGCAGATGAGGCTGAGCAACAGCTTTCCAGGCTAGCTCTTTCTGCCTGCGAGCTATCTGCAGACGTTCGCATTTTGGAGAGCAGGGCTGCCGCAGGCGCCCGGCACGGACCACCTAAGATACGTTTGAAGTTTGAGGTGGCAAGACAAGCAAGCAGCCCCAGTCTCTGTGCCTCTGTGTGAGCAGTGCCATGGGCAGATGAGGCTGAGCAACAGCTTTCCAGGCTAGCTCTTTCTGGCTGCGAGCTATTTGCAGACATTCGCATTTTGGGAGCACGGCTGCCGCAGGCGCCCGACGCGGACTACCTAAGCTACGTTTGAAGTTTGAGGTGGCAAGACAAGCAAGCAGCCCCAGTCTCTGTGCCTCTGTGCGAGCAGTGCCATGGGCAGATGAGGCTGAGCAACAGCTTTCCAGGCTAGCTCTTTCTGGCTGCGAGCTATTTGCAGACATTCGCATTTTGGGAGCAGGGCTGCCGCAGGCGCCCTGCACGGACCACCTAAGATACGTTTGAATTTAGAGGGGGCAAGACAAGCAAGCAGCCCCAGTCTCTGTGCCTTTGTGCGAGCAGTGCCATGGGCAGATGAGGCTGAGCAACAGCTTTCCAGGCTAGCTCTTTCTGGTTGCCAGCTATCTGCAGACGTTCGCATTTTGAGAGCAGGACTGCCGGAGGTGCCCAGCACAGACCACCTAAGCTACGTTTGAAGTTTGAGGTGGCAAGACAAGCAAGAAGCCCCAGTCTCTGTGCCTCTGTGCGAGCAGTGCCATGGGCAGATGAGGCTGAGCACCAGCGTTCCAGGCTAACTCTTTCTGGCTGCGAGCTATCTGCAGACGTTCGCATTTTGGGAGCACGGCTGACGCAGGCGCCCGGCACGGACCACCTAAGATACTTTTGAAGTTTGAGGTGACAAGACAAGCAAGCAGCCCCAGTCTCTGTGCCTCTGTGCGAGCAGTGCCATGGGCAGATGAGGCTGAGCAACAGCTTTCCAGGCTAGCTCTTTCTGGCTGCGAGCTATCTGCAGACGTTCGCATATTGGGAGCAGGGCTGCCGGGGGCACCCGGCACGGATCACCCAAGCTATGTTTGAAGTTTGAGGTGGCAAGACAAGCAAGCAGCCCCAGTCTCTGTGCCTCCGTGCAGGCAGTGCCATGGGCAGATGAGGCTGAGCAACAGCTTTCCAGGCTAGCTCTTTCTGGCTGCGAGCTATCTGCAGACGTTCGCATTTTGGGAGCAGGGCTGCCGGAGGCCCCCGGCCGGGCCACCTAAGCTACGTTTGAAGTTTGAGGTGGCAAGACAAGCAAGCAGCCCCAGTCTCTGTGCCTCTGTGCGAGCAGTGCCATGGGCAGATGAGGCTGAGCAACAGCTTTCCAGGCTAGCTCTTTCTGGCTGCGAGCTATCTGCAGACGTTCACATTTTTGGAGCACGGCTGCCGGAGGCGCCCGGCACGGACCACTTAAGCTACGTTTGAATTTAGGGGGGGCAAGACAAGCAAGCAGCCCCAGTCTCTGTGCCTCTGTGTGAGCAGTGCCATGGGCAGATGAGGCTGAGCAACAGTTTTCCAGGCTAGCTCTTTCTGGCTGCGAGCTATCTGCAGACGTTCGCATTTTGGGAGCAGGGCTGCCGGAGGACCCCTGCATGAACCCGCAAAGCTACGTTTCAAGTTTGAGGTGGCAAGACAAGCAAGCAGCCCCAGTCTCTGTGCCTCTGTGCGAGCAGTGCCATGGGCAGATGAGACCGAGCAACAGCTTTCCAGGCTAGCTCTTTCTGGCTGCGAGCTATCTGCAGACGTTTGCATTTTGGGAGCAGGGCTGCCGGAGGACCCCTGCATGAACCCCCAAAGCTACGTTTGAAGTTTGAGGTGGCAAGACAAGCAAGCAGCCCCAGTCTCTGTGCCTCTGTGCGAGCAGTGCCATGGGCAGATGAGGCTGAGCAACAGCTTTCCAGGCTAGCTCTTTCTGCCTGCGAGCTATCTGCAGACGTTCGCATTTTGGAGAGCAGGGCTGCCGCAGGCGCCCGGCACGGACCACCTAAGATACGTTTGAAGTTTGAGGTGGCAAGACAAGCAAGCAGCCCCAGTCTCTGTGCCTCTGTGTGAGCAGTGCCATGGGCAGATGAGGCTGAGCAACAGCTTTCCAGGCTAGCTCTTTCTGGCTGCGAGCTATTTGCAGACATTCGCATTTTGGGAGCACGGCTGCCGCAGGCGCCCGACGCGGACCACCTAAGCTACGTTTGAAGTTTGAGGTGGCAAGACAAGCAAGCAGCCCCAGTCTCTGTGCCTCTGTGCGAGCAGTGCCATGGGCAGATGAGGCTGAGCAACAGCTTTCCAGGCTAGCTCTTTCTGGCTGCGAGCTATTTGCAGACATTCGCATTTTGGGAGCAGGGCTGCCGCAGGCGCCCTGCACGGACCACCTAAGATACGTTTGAATTTAGAGGGGGCAAGACAAGCAAGCAGCCCCAGTCTCTGTGCCTTTGTGCGAGCAGTGCCATGGGCAGATGAGGCTGAGCAACAGCTTTCCAGGCTAGCTCTTTCTGGTTGCCAGCTATCTGCAGACGTTCGCATTTTGAGAGCAGGACT